>NC_137950.1:23258734-23997440 GCF_963969265.1 Rhamphochromis sp. 'chilingali'
TTTCTCCTCCTTTCTCCTGCTCCTGTTAGGGATGGCCACAGTAGAACATCTGCCACCATGTCAGCCTTGCCTCTCCAACTTTATTTCCAAATTGCTCAACCTGGGCTGGCCCTCTAATGAAAATATTAACACCTTCAGCTCAGCCTCCTGTCTTTCTGTTAGTGCCACCATCTTCAAACCATACATCATAGCAGGTCTTACTACCATCTCATAACCCTTCTCTTTCAATCTTGCTGCTATCCTTCTGTTACAAATCATTCCTGACACTTGCCTCCACCCACCCCCACTCCCCACCCACCTCCATTCTTCTTCACTGCTCTAGTGCACTGCACATTTGAGCTCATCACCCTTCACTACCTTTACTTGTTTCATCTTCAGCTGTTTCCTTCTTCTTTACACAAATATATTCTATCTTGTTTCTAATGATTTTCATTCCTCTTATCTCCAAAGCATACCTCCATATCTCCAGGCTCTCTTCCACCTGCTCCTTACTCTCACTACAGATCACAATTTCATCTGCAAACACCGTAATACACTCCTTTCTTACCTCATCTATCACCATTGCAAACAATAGGATTACATGAGCGCTGAGGCCTCATGTAATCCCACACCCACCCTCAAGGCTTATTCACGCACTCTCATAATTTTTCTCACCCTATCCCTTGAGTTCATATGGGCGTACTAGTTTACAGAAATACATTTGACACTATTTCTGACTTTAGGAACTAAATAAATAAACTAAATAAATAATTAAAAAGCATTTTCCCACTAATGGATTTGAAGCGACTGTAACACTCAGGTGAAAACAGTCTGTGGCCTACCTACAGCTGCAGTTCAGCACCACATCTAGTGAACAGTTCCTTTTAAGCCCAAATGACTGGTTTTAAGATAAGATAAGATAAGATAAGATAGAACTTTATTAATCCCTCGAGTGGGTTCCTCTGGGAAATTCGACTTCCAAAAAAAGCACAGCAACGACCGAAGTTACAGTTACAGAACTGTTATTTATATATATATATATATATATATATATATATATATATATATATATATATATATATATATATATATATATATATACACACATACATACACACACACACACACACACACACACACACACACACACACATAAATACAGAGACAAATATAAATAAAATATACAAAGGGGATAAATAGAATAAATAGGAATAAAAAATAAAAATACAAGTGAATTGCACATTTCAAGTATTGAGTCTCAGTTTAGGCTCAGTTTGTAGACATGTGGGATAATTTTCACACCCAACTGGTTTTTACATGCAAATAGCTAGCAAAATATTTCTTTTCAAAACAAGCACTCAAGGTAACACATTCAAAAGTGTCCATGGTATTATTTTTATGCTTTGGTAAACTACATTTTCATTCATTCTCTTAAGCTTTTATCCATTTTAGGATATACAGAGAGCCAGACAGGCATTTGCACCTATGGCCAATTTAGAATGGGAGCAGCTGGGGGTAAGCATGGTCAACATGCAGACCCCACAGAGAAAGACCCCACCCAGCCAGTGGATTCAAGCCCAGGTCCTTCTAACTTTGAGGCACCTTCTTTCCACCCCTTCTGCCTCCTGACATATATTTACATTGCCATTCTACATAACAGTAATTGCATTTATCTCTAAATAGAGTCATTAGAAATGCAACATTTATATTAGAAGGCAGAGCAATGTAATTTTGAGAACAAACTGCCTAAATATTAAAAGATCTATTAGATTCTTTAATAATTAATGACTTTTAAACTAGCATTCATGCAGATGCATAATATACACACAGTGCAAAACTCTCCCACCATCATAATGTTATGTTTGCAAACAAACATTTGCTCTGTAAAGGCTAGCTCTGGTTATTAACTGCTATTTTTAGGCAACTGAAACAGTTTTTTTCCTTTAAAAATGAAAAATATCATAGAAATGCAAGAGATAAGAGCACAATGAACTCTTTATAAGTACCTTATAAAGTACTTACTTCTATTTCAAGGCAGCATGCAGGTTCATGAAATCTTGGTTTCAATTAGTTATCTGCATTTTTTTTATTGCTTTACTGCAATCCTTTACATTTATTTCAAATTATTCCCAGATGGATATACAGTCCCATTTTACACTGACGTTTAAGATAATTGGGAGCAAGCATTTTCTCCCTCATTGCCATTCAAGGAAATGTCAGTCAGCATTAGCATACTCATTTATAGAGTTCTACAGCTGTCCCTGGCTGCTACCTCGCCGACCCTCGCTCTCTGTGCACCCAGCCACCCCTTTCAAGGAGGGTTATCGCAGTGATTATGAAAAATGACTCCTAAAAAAACCTGATGTGACACATTATCTCAATATTAAGGGAGTTTGAGCAAATAATAAGTTTGGCTTATTAATAAAGGTATGAAAGGGTGAGAAGCTGCCAAGTGAAGTTAAATGCCACTGTCAATCTCAGCATGAGTCACTTTTGACTTCAAAGGACATTTCAAATGAGTCAAGTCAAAGTATTTATGGAGACACCAGCGTCCCAGTGGGACTCATAACCATCATGTGACAGGCAGAGATTTTCTTCTGAAATTTGTTAGATAATGTATGGAAGCTTCAACATTTGTCAAGCATAGTCAGCCCATATAGTCTGAGTTTAGATGCATACAGTATGTGAGTTTTACTGTGTTTGTGTAAGCACTTTCTAATTTCACCATTAGTCCATGCAAAAAATGTAACAGGGGATACATAAACCATGATCGCCCCGCGAGATACACATCATTCTTTATAAGGCATAGAAAAAAAGCTGTGAACTCCCATCTCACTTTTCATGAATAAATGATGAGTCGTGCGTTTGAATGAATCCATGTCCTTTCTTGCTGTCCTTTCTAAAGTTCGCTAAATGGCAGACATGGTGGTACACTTCCTTCCATGAGCTAGGTGCTGCTAATCTGATGCTGGGAGGTTATCTAGCTGAGCTATTCACTGCATCCCCTTGTCAGAAAGGCTTCTTCGGTAGAAGCTGTCGATAGCCTTAAGATCTGGGCACATAGAGCTGTAAGTATAAACTTTAGTGCAAAAAAGTATTCACTGCTTTCTTCTTCTTTCTTTTCTTGGCTGACCTTGATGTGTGGCTGTCTTTCTCCTCCTTTGTTGCTATTAGAAAAACACAGTAATGCCACCATACATAAGCAGTCCCAGACATCATACAGTCATCTGAAAGCAAAGGTCACTCTCACATATGTCCCACCAAGTGGTAAATTAGATCATGTTTTTGTGTATAGGCTTCTATATTTACTTTTCTTGCGCTAATTCCGAGTGCACGACTGCCACGCACTTCACACATCTAATTGAATCGGTATTAAACTGTCATTTAATATTTAAGCAGCTAAGGGGGCAAATTAGCTTGTAGAAGACTTACAGAAAAGGAAATGAGGACGTGAGGGACATGTCTCAGATCTCCGTGCAATAGACCCAAGGGGAAGACTACCAAATGATAGTTCCAGTCACAGCTCACACCCAAGCTTAACAAAGTCAGAGTCACGAGCGAGAGAGAAACAGGGCAGAGGAGAGAAAGGCAACTCACTCAATGAGAGTCTGGGGCAAAGATAAGAGACGAATTAGCAGTTAATTTGTGGAGAAATTAATCCGTTTTCAGCATGAATCAGAGCCTAACTCTGTGGCATTGTTCAAGGCAGTGAGCACTCCTATCTCATGTCCCCAGATATTTGCAGGTCAGTACAGAGGAGAGGATTTCAATTTGGTCACTGATGTTGGATCAAGAACGGGAAGACACAAAAGAAGCCTTTGTTCCGGCAAGGGTTGCACTGCAAATGGCACATATCATCTCGGGAGTGTTGCTAACGTGCGCCATCTCGATGTGTCTTGTAAGTTGCTTTTCATGGAGGGAAACTGAAGGCCACGCCGTAGTAAAACTGAACAAACTGTAATTGCAGCAGCCTCTATTTGATATTGAGCATTTAATCTCACATCATTAATGCAGTGCCATTTAAAAAGCCTCAGCATCTCCTGAATATAGAGAAGGTGACATTTAAAAAGCCCCCAGATCTCTGCCGACACCAAATATTTCGCCAGTTACTCAAATTAATTCACTGATGACTTGCCTTTGGATACAAGCTGCACAACATAGGAATACAAGTGAATTTTATGAAATTATTATACACCAGGCAAGGTTATCCAAAATCACCTTTGGCTTCTGTTTTCCTTTGCTGAAACTAAAGACTTTAAAATGAGATCGCAGTAGCATGAGTTATACCGGAGCATGTGTGTCTGTGTATATGTCCTTGTGGAATGGCTCTAAAACTTGATTGGCGTTCTCCATACAGTGACACATAATAAGCTCAGACCTCTCACCTACATTAAACAACATTCAGTGATATTACATACGTTAGGCATTCATTATGTCTTCGTATGAGTATGTATGTATATATATATATATGTATATATACCGTATTTATACCGTATTTCCCGGACTACAAAGCGCACCTGAATATTAGCCGCACAAGCTAAAATCAGGGGAAAATCCTGTTTTGTACATACATTAGCCGCACCTGACTAAAAGCCGCAGGTGTTTCAATGTTGACTTATCATATGTAAGAGAATATGCACAAAGGGAATTGTCAGGAAAGAGATGGCTGTTTGGAGACACACCCCTTTTATTAATATTTTGAAAAACAAGTTATGGGTACATATTTGCACATGTAGTACATAACAGTAACCTACAGCACACCAGAAAAATAGATTCGGACTACCTTTTAGGCTCAGGTGCAGTGACACGGCTTTAACAAGAAGAAAAGTCAGTCATTCACCATCTTTCTCTTCTTCCTGCGCTCTAAAACCACCAAAGTCCTCTTCTCCAATGTCGGAAACGAACAGGCTCAGGATGGCTTCGTCATCCACTCTCCGCTTCTCTCCTTCGTTGTCACTTTCAAAACCAAAGAAATCCTCGTTGTCAGTGTCGGAGTCGAACACCCTCAGAAGGGCCGTGGCGGTGTCCTCCTCTCCATCATGCAGCAGTCCAGCCCTTCAAAATCCGTTGGTGATCGTGGATGTTTTCGCACTTTTCCACGCTGTCAGAATCCACCGGTGGAGTTGGGCATAACTTGCTTTTCGCAAGTTTATCGCCGCTCGTCATCCACGCCTCCCGCTGAATGCGTAGCGCTACTTTGAAGTTTGTTTTTCGCGCTACTTCGTACGGCACTACGTTGCCTGGCGGACGGACATGTGACTAACATACCACTCTTGAACCCCGATCCTTCCGCCAGGCAACGTAGTGCCGTACAACAGCGGAACAAACAAAACAAATCGTCTTACGATATCACAAAAATCATGGAAAATCCATAGAAAAGCCGCACCTGACTAAAAGCCGCAGGGTTCAAAGCTTGTGCAAAAAGTAGCGGCTTATAGCCCGACAATTACGGTATATATATATATATATATATATATATATATATATATATATATATATATATATATAAAAGAAGGCAATTTCATTTCGAGACATGCACTCAGTTGAACTGCTGACCTCGTCTTCTCAATGTTAAAGCGTAGAGCGTCTCTTGTTCTGACTTATACTGACTGAATCAAGAAGACATCTACCCTTTGTGCAGCAGTATCAGTGCGGGAAAGCTTAACAAAATAGCACGAGCTGTTGTTGTGCATTTTTGTGCTGTTTATCTTTCCGGTGACTATTTCATTTCACAGTGGTGACAGCTGCTTGCAGTGCGAGGCATCAGAAAAGAGGGCAGGCAAGGTAAGCTGAATCTTTCATCATTCTCACATAAGTGAGGGGAGATGAGAGACAACGTATTTCTCACTGTCTGACTTACGGTTGTGAGACTGCATTTCATTAGGGCATCCGCAGGTCATGGATTTTGGGCATAAGTAAGTTGTGGCTTTATACCCAAAGCACATTTGTTTCAGCAGTGACCAGCATTTTTAAGAAATAGGGCAACCATTTTTAAAGAAAATTATAAAATGCTCAGAAAACCATTCACTGTATTTGCTTTCAGCAGTGGTGCCAGTTTTTAGTTTGGTAGTTTAATGTTCAAGGCCAGACAGCCCACTTTTCTGTCAGTATTTTTTATTACTATTGAGCTGTTTTTAATCAGTCTCTTCAGTAATACTGACATAACACAAACCGATCATCTAGGTTTTCACACAGAAGTCCTTGATCACTTGATCATTTCAGGTACGTATTTTGGCGTTGTACTTTATCCTTTCTCTCAGGAGTCATAATTTCCTTGTTATCGTCATTTGGGATCTGGTCACCTGCTGTACAAGAAGTGAAAAAAACTATTTGGAGGAGGCGGGAATTTATTACATACACAAGCATTTTTCAAATTCATCCATCCATCCATCCATTTTCCACAAACCACTTTTTCATCTCAGTGATGTGGGGGAACTGGACTCCATTCCAGCTGGGGTCAACATACACATCTGAAATATTTTTAAATGCAATCTTTTCAGCTCCTCTGCCTCATTTTTCCCTCAGTCCATTCTTTGTTTTCCAAAACTTCAAATAAAACAATGAAATGAGCAAACAATTGTATGGGCCCACCACCTTCAGTAATCTAAAAGCATGTGTGTGTTGGGGGGGGATTCGTGGTAGCATTCATCCAATTTATTACCATCACGAGGCTGCAGTGTCACAGCTGTGGAAAGTGGAGGGTGTAGCCTAGTTTTAGAGCTGATTAACTAACGTGAATAATTTTACAGTCATATTTTGTTTATGACTGGAACATTGGTCCAACAGTAAGCAGTCCAATGGGAATGCTCCAGACACACCTGATCGACCTCTCCAACATTGGCTTAAGTAAACTTCACTCAAATAAATGCACTTGGGACTATTTTCAGCCTGGGATAAATACTGGCTCAGGCGAGGCAGCAGGTGAACAAAAGATTAAAATAACCTGAAAATGTTTTTTTACAGTTGTGTTTACAGCAGGGCTCTGTGATAGAGAAGCATTGCTATTAAGCTAATAAGAGAGTAAGTAAGCTACTGACTGTATACGCAGTCGGTAACCCACAATTCACACACACATATTCAGCACGTTATTCCTCATGCTTTTAAGCACTTTCATCATGTAACTATCACACACAAGTTCACACTGATGGATAAATTGGGGGAGAGTTGGGGTTCAATAGCATGCCAGATGACACTTCAACATATGGACTGGAGGAGCTGGGGATCAACCCACTCATCTGCCAGTTAATAGAAAAGCTTGTAGTAGTCCAAGGTATAGAGGGTTTTTTTGTGATTGAAAATCTGGCAAAAATGGTAATGACTTATCCTGTTTTTAAATACATTTATACTATGGCAAAGTCATAGAACAACAACATTGATTACTGCTCATAATAGTTAAAACACACACACACACACACACACACACACACACACACACACACACACACACACACACACACACACACACACACACACACACACACACACCAGTGATGTTGGATGAAAATGGGTAAGCGTCTTCCTGTTACCTTCTCCTCATTATGACACCAAACAAATAGAAAACAAGGAAAGCACTGAAATCAATTCATGACACATACTTTCAAAAGCCCGATTAGTTTGCTGCAGAGGATTAAGTGGAATTTATGGCAATACACAGAAAAAACCCCTTGAAACAACATACTGTATATACATACACACAGTGCACACAACCCATTTGCTTGATTTACTGGGGCCTTGCAGAAAACCTTTTGACAAGGTTTAATTAGCGTGCTTTTACACCGTTTTTCATGTTTAAAAGGTGATGAATTGTATAATTAAAGGCCTCACAATGTAAATCAATGGGGCAGAAAGAGAGAAGGTAATTAAATAGCGAGCTGGCTGGCATCATAATGTTCCAACTTTCATGGGAGACAAGCCACCCCCCACTGTGCCCAAACACTTGTTGACTGCAATAATGAAAGAATGTTGACACACAAAGACATCTCCTGAAAGGGACACCTAATTAGCAGCTTTTTAATCAGGTTAATACAAAGAACTATAAAGAAAAATACAAAGCTATTCTGTTAGGAGGAAAAGGGATTTATGGACACAGTCGCTCTTGGCATAAAAGGGTCTAAATTAGTGTAACAACATGGCATCTTCATTTGTGTCTCAGGCTATAAATTTTCCAGTGACAGTCCTGCATGGTTGCGTTCTGCAAAGCCCATTGAGAGGCCGGGCATTTCTGTAAAACAAGTCAGTGTTATATGCAGTAGTACTTTATCATTCTCCTACAGGGTGGGAGAACGTTCTGCAATGTCCTGCTGGGCTCATGTTTCTATCTCTGAACTGAATCTCCCTTTCAAATCAAGCCTTCTTTTCCCCCATTCTCTCTGGATTTAGGCCATTTTAGACCTATGAAAAGCTGCAAATGCCGATCTCACAGACCTCATTTGTTTCAGTCTCAGTCCCAGCGCTTAGACTCCAACCCTTAGGTGTTCTGCTACTTGAGCAGCCAAAGATAAAGCTGCTTTTTTTTTTTTTGGACAACCATTCCAGCATTTCCTAGGATTGCCAGGGCTGGCAGCGGGGGTGCAGATGTGTGGTAATTGAGTCTGGAATGGGCTGTTTGAGGTGGAGCTGCCACTATGCCACTCAGTCATAGCTATTCCTCCAATTTTCTCTCTCTAAGGAGTTCTGTCCCTAGGGAACATACAACTGAGTGGACTATCGCTGACTGTTACTGGTGCTTGGAGCTAAAGATAATACAGCTCCCACTGTCAACGAAACCCTCTGACACCTCGCCCACATGCTGTTCTCACATACTGTATTGTAGCCTACTCTGGCAACACGATTAACCATTGACTTTCAGACATTCCCATTAGTGCCCTCTTTTGGCTCTTTAATTTATACCATATTATGAATGAAAAGGTCTTCTTTTGCTTTTTACTCAAAAAGCTTAATGGATAAGTGGTTTCTCTATTTAGAACTTAAACTGGCCTTTTAAGCTGTTTTTTTTGTGTGTGTGTGTGTGTTTTACAGTTTTGACCTGATTTTTACACTTTTGCTTTGCCTTGATTTGAGTGGAATTGTTTTTACAAAAAAATGTGGAAGGCAAAACAAAACTGAGCCAGTGCAAGATATTAAAAGTCATAAATAATGTCTGCTAGCGATTAAGAATATTTTAGGCCTCACAGGCCTGGAGACTAGCACAAACTCTGATGCATGGCACCGCTATTGAAAAATGTGTATTCCACCGAATGGTTTGCTTTTACCAGGTGAAATCATTTGCACAGAAGGCACTACATCAAAATTCTCCTTGTTTTGTATTCTAATAACCCCGATTGCCCATAGTGTGCATGGAAAATGCTGACTCGATTTACTCTCCCAGCTGTACTGAAACTGTTAAAAGAAACAGAAACCAGAAATGCTGCCACCAACAAATTTTGAAAGCACAGCTTTCAGTTTGAATGCAATCAGTCTCCATTTCCAGTTTAAATCATACTTTTCACAGTTTCACTAGTGTTTGCAGACAGGTCGGCATTTTCCATGCAAATTAAAGGTGACCATGGCAACCTGCCAGTGACCAAACCAATTGCAAGGGCACTTTATATCTGTTTTAGATCAACTTTATTGTAATAGCTGCCATCATCCTATAGCAACCACTCACCAACCAGTCGGGGAATACACGTGTCAGTCGTGACAAACGGTTACCATGGTCACAGGTGACAAATCTCTAGGACTGTGTCACTGATGCCCCAGCTGGTTAAGTACTTCGTAACTAGCAAAGCTGCCCATTCTCGACCAAGTCATCAAGTCTTGTGTTAACTGACTCGTTAAATGTGCTAGTTTCATACTCTTTTGTTCGAACATGATTGTAATAGACTATCAAGTCAATAAACTTCTTGAGCTTCACAGCTCAAAATGAAAAAGAAGTTAAAAATGACACCTCAGAGACTGATTTGCATCTTCCTTCATCCCTTTTTGTCATATTACTTCCACTTGCTGGCTGTAAGAACAAGTGCTGACATGTTCTTAAATGCGTTTACTTTATATATTTATATTTCCGTTGGATGACGATGGATCTGCTATAGTGTACATTTCACTGGGAGGCAAATGTAATTCCCTCTATTGTGTGTGTTCAAGCCCATGGCTGCTGTGTGGGTGGCTGTCACCCGGTGTCAACAAACAGCAGGTGGGGCCCACATGACCACCTGGCACATGAAACACAAATCCATGCATTAATCCAGTCCAAGACACAAGCAAAAATCCAAAAGAAGATAAATACCTATACCTGCAATCCGCATAGAAGGGATGACAGCCTACAAATTAATTAATTGGCTCTTCTACAGTGTGTAGCATCAGCTGCCATTTCCTACTGATTCATCCTTTTGTAATATAAGCATCTCTCCTTATCTAGTGCTCATTTTCATTTCACAAAAGCTGAGCTTTGGAGTTGTGTAATGCAGGCAGCAAAAGGCCAGTCCCATTACCGTACAATATAAAGACTACACACAGGAAAACAAAAATTGAAGCTATTAGCTAGGAAGAAGCTCACAGCAGGTCACATTTTACCTGCTTTTAAAAGATCTGTCTGTGTGCATGAAGAAAAGTCCATGATAATTACTAGGAAGCTGATTACATGAAAAGACAAAACCATTTTCGAGAACAAACAATAATGGGTGTTGGGTTACTTGTTCATATCCACAGGACGACATGAAAAACATACACAATTGTTTTAATGCGCATACTGTTTGATATACAAAAACACAGAGCTTATTCTCTATGTATTCTTCTCACAGCCACATACTGTACAACATTGTAGAGGCAAACGGTATACAGAAAACAAATTAATGCCCATGTTGAAACTATCCACAACTACCAACTTTGAGAACTCAAAGGAAATTGTATTTTCAACATTAGCTGTTCTGCAGCGACTCATGAGTGCAAAAACAGTTGGTTCCAGATTATTATCAAAAAGGAAACAATTTGAACCATATTTAAAATCAAAGAAGGCAAAGCAGAACTGTGTGCAATTTTTATTTCACGAGCTTCAAGGGAACAATGAAGAATGGCACAGAAGGAAATGGGGTTGTGAGTGTAACCAGTCACCATGTTTTTTCTTTGTTTTTAGAGGAGTTGCAATTTAGGGGGGCGGAGCAGGTGGATGGCCGAGCGTTAAACAGCTGCTGTACTTAATTCAGCTTGATAGGTTGTTATGAGTCTTTCTGAAGGAAAATGTGAAAGGAAAACACAGCAACAAAGAACAAAATTTGTCCCGTATCACAGAAATTAAGTTGTTTTTTTGCAGAATACTAAAATGCACTAAACATAAAAGGCCTGTCCATCGTAGTCTTTTACAATTTGGTGCATCTTTGAGAGATTAAATCCTTTCCAAATTACTATAAGACAAATAAGACATGTTGGAAGTAGTTCAGAGGGCCTAGAGAGTATAAATCAGTAAGACACACAATCAATAATATTCTCCTGGTGTCTTTGCTTTTCATGTAAAAACAAACAAACAACCAAAAAAAACCCACTTTTTTTTTTTTTTAAAGAATTTTAGTAGTGGTGAACAAATGAAATCCACTGAACTGTTTGTAACAACTGGTCAACAATTAATCGAAGGCATTGTTTATTAAGTTTAAGTTCATGAAAATATATATCAAAAATATCAACAAACATGTTTTAAGGAACATAATTTGATATCTGGGTAATAATTAGTGCTTCATGTTGAACTCCTTGATGATGGGACACTTCAGGAAAAACTTTTGTGCAGAAATAGGACTCCGGTTACCCAATAGGCGGGATCATTTATGGAATGAAAAATAAGACAGTTTATTTAATTTTTAATAACTCGTTTTTAATAGTTTTTTTTCTATTACATATACAGTGGCTTGCAAAAGTATTCGGCCCCCTTGAGCTTTTCCACATTTTGTCACATTACAGCCACAAACATGAATCAATTTTATTGGAATTCCACGTGAAAGACCAACACAAAGTGGAACGAAAATCATACATGATTCCAAACATTTTTTACAAATAAATAACTGCAAAGTGGGGTGTGCATTGCCTTATGAGTGCTAATGACTAAATAGAGTGCACCTGTGTGTAATCTAATGTCAGTACAAATACAGCTGCTCTGTGACGGCCTCAGAGGTTGTCTAAGGGAATATTGGGAGCAATAACACAATGAAGTCCAAAGAACAGACCAGACAGGTCAGGGATAAAGTTATTCAGAAATTTAAAGCAGGCTTAGGCTACAAAAAGATTCCCCAAGCCTTGAAATCCCACGGAGCACTGTTCAAGTGATCATTCAGAAATGGAAGGAGTATGGCACAACTGTAAACCTACCAAGACAAGGCCGTCCACCTAAACTCACAGGCTGAACAAGGAGAGTGCTGATCAGAAATGCAGCCAAGAGGCCCATGGTGACTCTGAGCGAGCTGCAGAATCTGTCCATAGGACAGCTATTAGTCGTGCACTGCACAAAGTTGGCCTTTACGGAAGAGTGGCAAGAAGAAAGCCATTGTTAACAGAAAACCATAAGAAGTCCCGTTTGCAGTTTGCCACAAGCCATGTGGGGGACACAGCACACATGTGGAAGAAGGTGCTCTGGTCAGATGAGACCAAAATGGAACTTTTTGGCCAAAATGCAAAACGCTATGTGTGGTGGAAAACTAACACTGCACATCACTCTGAACACACCATCCCCACTGTCAAATATGGTGGCGGCAGCATCATGCTCTGCGGGTGCTTCTCTTCAGCAGGGACAGGGAAGCTGGTCAGAGTTGATGGGAAGACGGATGGAGCCAAATACAGGGCAATCTTGGAAGAAAACCTCTTGGAGTCTGCAAAAGACTTGAGACTGGGGCGGAGGTTCACCTTCCAGCAGGACAATGACCCTAAACATAAAGCCAGGGCAACAATGGGATGATTTAAAACAAAACATATCCATGTGTTAGAACGGCCCAGTCAAAGTCCAGATCTAAATCCAATCGAGAATCTGTGGCAAGATCTGAAAACTGCTGTTCACAAGCGCTGTCCCTCTAATCTGACTGAGCTGGAGCTGTTTTGCACAGAAGAATGGGCAAAGATTTCAGTCTCTAGATGTGCAAAGCTGGTAGAGACAAACCCTAAAAGACTGGCAGCTGTAATTGCAGCAAAAGGTGGTTCTACAAAGTTTTGACTCAGGGGGCTGAATAATTACACACACCCCAGTTATTTATTTGTAAAAAATGTTTGGAATCATGTATGATTTTTGTTCCACTTCTCACGTGGACACCAGTTTGTATTGGTCTTTCACGTGGAATTCCAATAAAATTGATTCATGTTTGTGGCTGTAATGTGGAAAAGTTCAAGGGGGCCGAATACTTTTGCAAGCCACTGTAAGTTATGAAACCATGAAATGGTACCCTGTGGTGTTTTTGTTTACATTTCCATAGTGACGAATCTTTTCTTTATCAGAGCATGAACATCTCTGAAATATTTTAAATAGCATCTATTAATCCATCCTAGAAAAGATATCTGCAAGACTAATACAGATCTTACAGTGAAGCACTGAACCCTTATCACTGTTTTGCACACAGTTCTGACATTGTGAAACAAAGCACAGCATATCCTGCTGGATGTCTGCAGCCTCAGCAAACATTTTTGTTTGGATAGATATAAAAAGAGTACACAGAAGTCCCAAATGAGTTTGCCTAAGTAGATCACTTGATTAAATAGGCACAGAATCATCTCTGCAGTTTAACTTGCCCACTTACTAATTCTGGCATCACTACCTGTTATTTGCATTATGCAAATCTTTTTATAATAATTTAAACTATAAGCTTGATGAGAAATAAAATTGCTGTTATGTTTAGCTAATCCCTCTTTGCTCAGGCTTTATGTGCTTACGCTTTGTGCTTTTTCTGTGTATTCCACTGGCTATGTACTTGAACATTTTTATCCACAAGCTAATGTTCTGCATTTCAAACTGGAATGATTTCTATGGACCTCTGATTACAGACTTGTAGAGTGCACAGGAAAAAACCCACCAAAGCTGAATGACTGCTGATGATTTTCTTTAATCGCTTACGGTGTCAGTGACTACATCGGTTGCCAAGTTTAGAATGCTACATATGGACTGTCGCCACAGTCTTCTGAGCCCTAGTGACCTTTTAGAGTTACAGACTAACACAATAACTTCATTATACTGATTAATTAATCTTGAATCCTTTCAGGGAATTGTTCAAATGGATAAATGGGGCTCTATGTTGATGAAAAGCACTCAGATGATTGGAGTTAAAGCTAAGACATGCAAGGTTTCTAGTAAACTGAAATAAATCCATAGGATTCCTGGAAAGCTAAATATTTATGTTTCTGTTTTAAGCCTATGTACTATTGCAATCCAACTCCAGTCCCCCTGCTTCACCTGTATCTCTGTAACAGCAACACATATCCACACTCTCAGTCGTGTCAGTGTAGTTAAGCTGTCAGTATTCTGCTCATTGTTCCGCAGCATGCTCACCCAAAAGCTGTCCCGTTGCTTGTTGCCACTGCTCCCATTAGCATTTCAAAAGCTACATTAACCCAATAGTAGCTTTTCAAGAGCAACTTCCTGCCACATCAGCCTGATTATGCCATTTCAAAGAGTTTGAGGAGTCAAATACAGTTTGGTGCTGGTAGCGACATCATTAACACCACAGTGCAAATATTGATTTTGCACCTGCAAATGCAAACACAATGTGTAATCAGAATCATTATTAGGGTGCATCGTGTAGCTCATGAAATAAAACTCTAGTGCATATCATGCCAACAAAACTGTGAATTTTGATTCAAACTAGGATCAGAAAAGATAAATCTATCAAAAACAAACAAAAGCCCCACCCTCTAAAGTTTGCTTCTACCCATGAAAATATGCATGCACCATAATGTGCTGTATGCACCTCCTATTGCTTCTTTCATGCACTTGTTTATGGATATTTCCATTTGTTTGTGCTCTTAGATATCTGAGTTTGACTGTGAATAATGATCTCAATGCTTGTGTTGGCTGAGTTAATTACTGGTAACTGAGATTGCATGTTTTTATTATTTCTCATATACACAGCCAGACTCATTGCCTACCAAGCTTATAGCCATACATTGCTGTTAGGCTCCAATCAAACAAGTGCCACATAAGAAAACATTATCTGAAGCCATTAATTTCTGTAATTTGGGTTTCTCAGACTGCTGCTGCACTTCAGCTTAATTGCTGGGTTCTAATTAATACTCATTTTACTACACAGCATGTCACCTGCATGGTTCGAGTTGCCTTAAGAGGAGTTTACCACAGGACATTCGGTGCACCTGGTAACAATGGACACGCTCCCAGCTGTTTTGTATTCTTGGTTAATATGCTCAAGTTGAGTTTTGGTTCTAGTGCTTAAAGTTTTAGATTGCTGTTTTAATTTGCTTCTAATACCTTTGAGTCTCTGTGTACGTTATTTCTAACGATGGGCTTGTCACGGTTCAAAAAGGACTCAACTGCAGGTCACACTGAGCAGTTTCACAAGGTTTTAATGAGCTACTCAATGTTGTTTCTAAACAACAGAAATGAACCAAGTATCTTCGTTAAAGCTGAATGTTCACAGGCTCAAAGACTTTAATCACCAAAGCAGACAAAACTTAAGATATTTCATCAGAAGCAAAATGTTAAACTCAGGAAAGATTTTTGTTCTAAAATCAGGTAAATGTAAAATTATCTCAAAGTCAGAATGTTCATTTAGGTAAGTAGCTTGTTACTCAGTTGGAGGAGTCTCTTTTCTTGCACAGGTTTCCGTCCTCCTTCTTTGATACAGGGTCAACTTCAAGTCCATGTTTATTTCCAGAGAGTGTGTGGGAGAGTGGGTCAGGCAGGTACACCAGACAGAATCCTCTAAGAGGAGGAGGAGGAGACAAGCAGGTAAATACAAATCTAGGTTTACAAGGCAAGCAGGTAACTAGATCATATCTGAATTGCAAACAGGCTGAGCAACACTATCATATAAAGTAGGTTAACAATCTGGCACCAAGTGAAGATAAAAGGCAGGTTTAAATACTGTCAGTCACTGGGGATGTAAAACATATCTGGCTGCCTGAGTCCTCCCTAGATCACGCCCACTCCTGGAAGCTACTGGTTAGTAATAGAAAGCAGTTCTGGACTAAAGCTCTTTGCTACGACGCGAGTAAAACAAACCTAGGCTGTTTCCCTTATCAGCATAAACAGTCACATGAAGCGGGTTAGCAACTCAGTATGTCAGTCGAAGGTTTTGCATGTGCATTCAAATGAAATGGGTGGAACTGGCAGTATTCAACCAATCAGAATTATGTATCATGATGTTGCAAACAAAGATCAAACTGTAACTTTAGAAAAATATGAAGAGGTTAAATGTGCAACACAGCTTCTACAAACAAAGCAGTAACAAAGTGTGTGGAAGAGGAAAAGCACTGTGCAGTGTTAAAGTTAATAGGGCTGTTTGACTGTATGTGCATTTAATCTCTTTGGTCAGTAAGGCTAGAAAAGACCTTTTGTATTAAAAAAGTCTAGCATATTTGAAAACAGTAAAAAAGAGAGCCGGCGTAAATGCTGACTGGGCAAGTTAACAGACTTACCGATATCACAGCTCTGTCACTGACACAAGGGAGAATCTGATTATTGTATTTCATCAAATTCATTCATTCCAAAGACAGTTTTAGTCTGTATTCTTTCAGCTGCAGCTTCAGAGAGGAAAGAATCAATATACAAACATAAATGATATTTTTTAGTCTATCTGCAGATTTGATATAAGGTCAGTAATTATAATAGGTGCCTTCTAGGACTATGGTTGTGTCATGACTGTGTGCGGACGGGCAGGGAGATAGGAGGGAGACATGAACTCAGAATACACAGCTTTTATCGCTGGAAAAACGGAACAGAAACTAAACTGAGGATACAAAAATAAACTAAGCAGACGGACCACACAGATAACGCGACACTGACACGAAGAAAGACTGGGCTTAAATACACTGAGGAAGTCATCAAGGAATTAGAGACAGAAGGGGAACACAGCTGGGAGGAATAAGACCTAATGAGACAGGGAGAACAAAGCTAGAAACACTGACATTAGACAGGAACATGAACCTTCAAAGTAAAACAGAAAACAAGACACACTTTACTAGGACACGGACTCGACCGATTGAGACAGACTAGACACTGAACTAAACCGGCAATAATAACAAAATACAAAATTAAATCAAGACACGAGAAACTCAAAATACTGGGTCAAAACTGACCCAGAACCGTGACAGGTTGCATGTTTATAGAACAATAAAACTGTTGTAAAGCTGCAACCAACAGTAAAAAAACTCCATCAAGGAATGAACTTGCTTCTACTGATCTGCATTCATTACTCATGTTCATTATTAACAAATAAACTTTAGTGCCTCCTACCATCAATGCTTGCAGGTCTCATGGATTTTCCAGGAATAATAATGCTATTTTACAAAGAGCCGATTGGTCAGCAAGCACTGATTTCATACTTATTCACATTTCCACTATAAATGACCAAGGAACAGGTAAGAAGTGAAGCATCTTCATAGTACAGAAACACCAAAGTTAACCCTGTAACATACTTAAAGTACCTTTATATAATATTTTGTGAGTTTTTGAGACCTCAAAATCATCAGCATGTTTTCCCCTAAAATAAATTGTACCAAATACAAGATATAGAAAATATGATACAAATTCATGTAATCATTTAAAAGTTAAGTAAACACCACAGTTTCCAAAAGTTAGAATTTTTTGGCAATTATTTTATGATTCAAGCTAAACCCAAAGATGCCTGGATGAGACTAAATCTCTCTTAATAGTACAGGTCTATGGAGGACAAGGGGGAGCAGACAGTTCTAGTCTGGTGTTATCTTGTATTTTGACTGAGGTATTTTGTTAGCAGTTGTAGTAGTACTCTCCACAGTATGTGTGTTCCTGTTTTCATGATTATGCATCAGTTCCTCTGTGCTCCCTTGTTAAGTGTTTATATTTGTATCTCTTGGTCTCTTGAGCTTCTTCCTGAGTATACCATGCTAGTTTTGCTTTGTGCTTATCCTGCTGTGTCTGGATTCTGTTCCTTCTCTCATCAGACCTGCTACCAGCAATAAATATTGCTTTCCATTTGCAGTGTCAGTCTCCTGCATTCTGCACAAATCTGCAATCCGCACAGCAACAGATTGTGAAACAAATACTGGCATGTTTGCTACCAAGCAGACCAAACTGATATAAAATGGGCCAATCACAATTGTTTCAATTTGCATTTGTTTAACATGTAGTTCCCGGCGGGGTGGATTCTGGGCAAAGGTGTAAGCTATGGGGTAGGGTAAATTTCTAAAAGTGGATTAAACAAAACAAAACAAAAACAAAAAAATCCAAATGAAACTTCAGGATAAGTTAGCTGGGTAAAGACAGGCAAAGGAGCTATTATTTTCATTCATTGGGAATCTAAGGTTTTGGCCAGAGAATCAATTACAAAGCATCTTAGCAATTGCAGTTTGGAAGTATAAGAAATTTGTAGGTAATTCAAGGGAGATCTGATTATGCCCTTGATTCTCTGTTTATTTTTGGTTAGGAGTTTGCACTTAAAGGATATCTAGTGGGTGGTTATCCTTGAACGTAACATATTCCTGTGGGGAGATCAGGACCTAGATGCCAAATGTTACCGCTGTAAAATATTACGCATTTATATTAAGCATGTAGCTTATTTGCCCTGAAATATAGGTATGCATTAACATGTGACCAACATGATTCTTATCATCAAATGTCTTGAAGGAGTCGGTCTTATGGATAAGACAACAGACGTGGGAATGAAATAGGTAACAGTTGGAAAAGGTGAAAAACAGCCTCATCATATTTAAGGTTTTTTCTTTTTTACAGCGTCAGCATGAGGGCTGGCACTGTGGCCAGATGCTATAATTATGGTATGACAATGGTGATGAGTCATACTGTGCAAATGGACTGCCATTTGCACAGCAGCTCAAAAACACAAGTGATTGACTGAAGATGCAGCAGTTTCAGAACTACACTGACTGGCATTCGAGCTCTGAGTATCTCGTGCTGGGCTGACAGACTTTACCGTCATATAAGAACATTTTTTCAGAGGATACTCAAATGTAGAAGGAGACATAGATCTTTCTGATGTGTGTTTGTACAGTGTGAATAATTTAAAAAAAAAAAAGAAGCAGCCATTGCTTTGCAGCAGCCTGATAGACTTTTAAATTTAAATATACTACCTTTGCTTAATTGATCCAATCACCACATCTGTCCTCCATCGGAAGAACTCTAGAGACACTCCAGACGGTTTAGATTTGATTGAGCCAGCCTCTTTCTTCTTACATGAGTAGCCTCACTGGACCCACAGCTGCAGTCAGGCCTCTTCTGCAAACATGAGATCGTCATATGCTGTCAGTCAACTAAGAACTGATGTGCCTCAATGCCATGCACATATCAAACAGCACAGGGGCTCACAGACAAATACTTTTCCTCTCTCCGTCTTTCCATTAAACAGCTTGACATGATTGATTTTAAACTCCACCATACCCCACATGACTACATGACTCATAGCAATTATTATTCACTACAGCTTTTGCATATTCCTCAAGGTTAAACCCCCAAGTCACAACACATCATTTTCACACTCAAAACAGCACAGTATATGCAGAATACATCAGTTTTCCAGGAGCAGCTGTTGAATGGTTTGTTTCAGCTGTTAGTGTTTAGATATCCATGTGGTTAAGTTTGATTGTGATTGTGATATTCAGTTTCTTCCTCCCTCATAATCTGCCACTTACAATACTGTCATACAGCCTGATGATATGAAAAAAGAACAAAAAAGTGGATTTTGATATGATCAGCATATTTGACCTGTTATAGCTGGAAACATGGGCACATTCAAACATGTATTTGCTGGCCAGCCATTTCTTAAGGTAGTAATGGGTAATACTTTGCACATATAGACCTGCAGGCAGAATTGTGGATGTTAAAAGATACTGAATATTGTTGTATTATTCACAGTTTTTGTGTTGATTTCTAATAAAGGTGTACAGAAACCCACATTGGCTGCGATCAGAAAAAAAAAAAAAACCCTCTGGGAACAACAACCTTCACAACAGGCAACATAAATTTAGTTTCAAAATTATATTCAGGCTTGAAATGCACACAGACTGGAGCTGAAAGAGACACAATCATAAAATGTCATGGAGATCATGCACATCTTAAATCCTCGCCATACAACTAGTTCTAACCTGAACCCTAAAGCCTGAAAGAATCCCTGAAAGAAGCCACGACCAACATGTGGAAATACTGCTACTCAATATACTCTTATATTGATATGCAACAGCTAGAGAAAATATTTTGATTTTTGATTTTGATATACCTTTATTAGTCCCACAAGGGGAAATTTTAGATATTTACCGTATTTCACAAATTGTGTTTTCAGGGGATCTCATGTCTTACGTAACAAGGACCCTGACTTATTTTGCATTTTCCTCTAACACTGAAACCACTTCTCACCCTGCAGACCCTCTGTACACTTTTTTTTTTCAAGATGAAGGGACAACTTGTAATTGTTTTTTAAGTAGCTGTGCAACTGCAAATGAATATAGGAATGTGTGTATGTGTGTCCTGGACTCCATAGTTTTCAGTAACAATCCTGTGTCACTCCCAAAAGTTGATTCTGTTCATCTGGACGTAGCGTTTTCAGTGCGAGAAATGTTTTATCACTCATCCAAGTGACTTCTTCAGTCTCAGCTGCAGGTTTCCCTGCAGTCATTCTCTGTCACCATTTTTGTGTGTGCGGTGTAGGTGTTTGAGAGGGAAAAGAGTGTTATTTCCATGCAATCTGCATGTTAAGGACACTACACTACACTCCTTTACCCACTATCCTCTGTGAGGCCTCTGGCATGGCCACACACCTACGACAGCTGGTTGAAAATCCCAAACAGGAGTATGTTTCTCTCTGCTGCTGTTAGAGATTCTGCTTTAACAGAACTCCTCCTATTCACCCTGCACTCCTCATCGCCTCAGGCCACAAGAAGGTCAACATGTTTATCAATAAATGAACTTTCAATCATTGTAAAAATTTTGAAAACTGTGCATTTAACTGTAATGTAGTCGGAATAAATTAATTCGCACAGATTGCTGCCTTCAATCTTGTCTCTTCTACCTAATAAAAGGTTTAAGGAGCTGACAAGTGATTTAATGAGGTGAAAGCTCAATAATAAAGTAAGTAATTCTAGGAACCATCTGGGAGTGATGGTATTTAAACTGTTTAACACCTGCTATTAAGGGGTACAGTGAGACCTATTAAGCTATATGAAAGGATTTAAAATAAACAGTTAGGGTAAACTTAAACAGCGTAGGCTCAGGCAGAAAAGCTGGTGGATCTTACTCATATCAGTGAGATGCCAAAATTTCATAACTAGCATGGCTATATAACCAAAGCTCAGATACGGACGCTACGACTTTTACTCTTCAGTCTCCTTGGTCGTCAAAACCCAGCAGCCTGGAGTAACTGGTTTGCAATTGTGGACTACAAGCATGATTTAAATGCATCATCTTTTCCTAATCTGAGGATAAGGCCATTAAATTTTTACCTGCAGTTTAAAATCTTAGCAGAAAATCTGACAGAGCTGAAGGAGGTTACAGAGCAAACCAGCACAGAAGCAGCAACTCAAGGAGAGCTTGGAGCATGTGTATATGACTCTGCCATAAAACCAAGAAAACTGCTCAAAAAACAAAGAATGTAAGAAAAGCTTGTTCCTAAAAAAAAAAAAAAAAACAAACCCAAAAAACAAAAAAGACCTAAAAACTAAAAAAAAACAACAAACAAAAAAGCCTTTTGTAACAACAGTCACAGTTCCAGTCGACCTGTCTTGTTTAACCAGCTTGAAAAACTCTCCTTTTTCATATGTTGTCTCACTGTGGAGACACCCACATCTACCTATTTTAGCAAATACAGTGGGTGGAAAGGTGATGTTAGAGGTCCTCAATCCAGGACTACTGACAAGACAGTGAGTAGACCTACAATATGAACAGACTAGGATGCAAGGTTTTATGGTGAGCTAAGTAAGTTAAGAATTGCTCTATCGCCCTGAAGAGGGTTATGTTTTAAGACACAGGGAACAAAGGAAAAATCTTTGCCTTTGCTGTGCACTATTCCAGCTTTCCTTTCTCTCCTCCCATTCTCTCTGTTAATATATGTCTAACTATTCCATTAAATATCAAATATGTACACTGAAAAAAAAACCCAATTCTAAAAACATTTAATACGTGCGCGCGTGTGTGCGCGCGTGTGTGTGTGTGCATGGGATGGCAAATTGTAATATGATTTTTTTTCTCTTTAGAATAGCAGAGCCATGGCAGCAGCTCTCATCAAAGGGTTGTATATGTGGCAGTGTAATGGGGTCACAGTGATGTGCAGGACAGGCAGGGTCCCTATTTCACAGGCTGAGAGATGGAATGTGCAAAGCAGTAGCAGGAGCAGGCAGCAGAAGGGCCTGAATAATGAATTCTATCTTTTCGGCCTGTCTGCTTTGTCCTCCCCTCTCCACAAAACTCTACTTGGATATTAAAGGTGTCATAGGCCCTGCAGTGTCACAGCAGAGCCGGTGGTAATGATAAAGGCAGAGAATATAGGTGGGCTTTGCAGAAGTGAAGCGGGACAATCTAACGACTGCTGACAAAATGATATCATAAGTGTTTCACCATTCATTTGCCAAATGCAACATGTTCTGATTTGTGCAGTTATGGTAGGTTTTTAAGGTTGACAAGATAAGCCTTGTTTGCAGTAGACAATGTGTACAGAGAAACATCTGCGATCTGGTTGGACTTGTAACTGAGAGAGATGAAAAGCTGACTTTTCTGTCCATCACCCAAGTGCATATACGATTTCAAATTTTGATCCTTTTTTTTTCTCCAGGTGACTGCTGAAAAATATGACTAATCGGATTAGATGAGCCTATTCTCGTCCCTAGGACATCAAGTGTTGCAATTATGACAAAGCCGCCAACCTCTCAAAATAATGCACAAGCTCTCCTTTGGTGTCTGTCTCCCGATGCAGCAGGCTTAGGCAGCAGTGAAACACATCTTTCACTTATAACTAGTGGATGGCTGTAAAAGTCCCTTTTGAGTCACATTTTTAACATGTAAGTATGGACATTATTGCAGCAAAACTAATTGTGATTCTGAAGTTGCATATTTGAACCAAAGCTGTGTTTTGCTAATCCACACAAAGTAGCAGAGGTGTGGACTCGAGTCACATGACTTGGACTCGAGTCAGACTCGAGTCATTAATTTTATGACTTTAGACTTGACTTGAAAAAATGTTCTAAGACTTGTGACTTGACTTGGACTTTTACACCAATGACTTGGGACTTGAATTGGACTTGAACCGGTTTACTTGAAAAGACTTGATATTTTACCCCAAATATAAAATTTAACATGCATATTATATAGAGATTGAAAATGTGACGTCATTCACGGGTAGAACCGCAAAGGATTCTGGGAACTCGTGGCAAGCGGTACTAGCGCACGCAGGCTTTCAATTAAAATCAGTTATACAGCGATAAAAAGAAACACAAAAATGTCAAGAAGCTGTTGTATTATTAACTGCAATAGCCGGTCGCATGACAGCCACGGGAAGCCGACGGGTAAAGAGATCGGTTGTTATCGGATTACGTCATTGAAGAGAAATTGTTCGAGCCATGTTTCCGAAGTGACAAACAGGCGACGGATGGCCTGGATTGCAGCCATTCAAAGACCAAATATAACGTCCCAGAACACTCCAGCTCACAGGTTAGTCTGCTCCAAGCATTTACACGAAGGTCAGTCTGCTGTTGTAGTTAATGCGTCATTTTCATAACATAATTGGTGATATAGGTTACAAGCAAGTCTGGCGCTGAACAGAAATTGTCGCGCTATGCTCCTGTGTTTATTGTGCATAAATAGTGAATTGTCCTGACACAATATTGCGTTTCGCTTCTGTTATTATGGTACATTGACAAAAACATATACTTTTATTCACAGGATAAAACAGGTTTTTTGTATCACTAATTGCCCAGTACAATTACAGCATACAGTATTGTTGTCACTGCTACATTTCTGTAACGCGTACCAGAAATTATTTCCACTACTAATTAATTACCGTTGAGCTCCAAGGTCCTATTAATAAACGGTTAACGAATGTGTATTTATGACGACGATTTGTGAGATTGGTAAACTTATGATACGTACGATGGTCTTTCGTTCTACACGGTGCATTTCAAGGTCCTGCACCCATCCGTCGGTAAACTGTACCTGGGCTTGTTGCAGTGACCTGAAGTTACTAAACTTCACGAGTGTGTGCACTCACTCCAAGAGCCGTATGATTATAAATATGCATATAAATATGCTAAGATGAGATAGCTGACTTCATCTAACTAGCAAATGTTGTCCAGGCTACGTTGGTGATGCAGTTTTTTTTAATGTGTATGATATTTTTGTCATGCGATTTTAAAGCTGGTCCTACAACCGCATCCAAGAATAACATGCAGCTTATCTCAGAACTGTCGGTGAAAATTATTCTAGGAGCTAGGTTTAATTGAGCTGCATTTTAAAGAGGTGCAATTTCACAATTTGTGTATATTTTCTAAGTTCACTATTTTGTCATGTGTTGAGAAAAACACAGATTTAAAAATTACATGGTCTAATATTTACATTTAGCATATAACTGCAACATTATTTTTTCGTTTTTTTTTTTTTTTAAAGACTCGAAAGGACTTGAAATTCAAAGTTTCAGACTTGTGACTTGACTCGGACTTTTACACCAGTGACTTGAGACTCGACTCTGACTTGCCTGACATTACTTGAGACTTGACTTGAGACTTGCAAAACAATGACTTGGTCCCACCTCTGCAAAGTAGTGCCCAAATCAAACCATGAAGCGGAGTCTTACAAACAATCCTCAATCCCCTTACCAAAATTGTTTTAAGGAAATATACTGTTCAACAGAGAAATTGCAGCAAAGCATTGCATCGATCTCAGATTGCTCTTATGTCTGATGTCAGTTTCTCTTCTTACATAGTCTCCCTTTACAGCTATTTCCATCAATGGGTTACCTGTATATTTCTAAACCTCCTCTGGTCTGAGTGGCACCAGCTTGCATGCTGCACATTCCGCTAATTCCTTTTCTTTTATTCAACAACATTGTGCTGCCACTGCTAGCATTGGGTTGCTGTATTCTCTAGCTATTTGTACGCTATATATGGACAAAAAGTACTTGCATCAATAATCCAGCCTTTTAGCATAGTAGTGCATGTTTCAGTTGACTGCTACAGTGACTTACAAGCTGGATGTTCAGTAGCTAGAGTGGATTGTCTGCCATTTCAAATTTCAGTGGTTTGATCTCTGGCCTCTCCAGTGGACATGGTAGTGAACCCCAAACAGTCATTCTGTGGGTGTGTGTGATAGTTAGAAATGACTTAAAAGCACAGAATAAAGCACTATGCAAATGTGGCTTGTAGTAAAACGTGCCTTGAGTGCACTTTACATTATATTCCCCTTATAGAAGTATCATCTATTTACCGGCCACGAAAAATTCTCATTTTCTCAGCACATCAGCCATTTACCAAGCATCATCCAGTTAATGACGAGGAGACTCAAAGTGGATCCCCATCCATAATCACAAAAGGCCATATGTCTATTTTCCCCAATGAATCAATTTTAGGCTTCTTCCCTGCTGGCATTCCAAATTTTCTTCTTGCCCTTTCCTGCATAAAATAACAAGTACTCCCACTTTTGGCACACCTCTGTACTACTCCATATGTTCTCCCTCATGTCATCCATTCCATCGCTTTTTAACACAGTTAGCCATCACATCTTGTTTAAATCAAAACCACATGGTGATCAGTTCTACATAGATCCTGCTCCTTCTGACAGTTTTAAGGCAAAAGGTGGTTTTCCACCAAATTGCACCAAAATGCTTTCATAACAATTTCCAGAACTACCCAGTAGTCATCGTGGCCCTTTTCTGGAGGCACAAATGATCAAAGAGGTCCATTGTCTGTCATTTTGACAACCTTGCCATAATTTACATAATCAACAAAGTCCAAAGGAACTCCCCTGCCATCATGCCCCTTCAAGTGCCATCTACCATGGTTACATCCAGAGCCTTGGTTTATTTTCCAGTTTCAACCTATTCTTCCCATTTTTTTTGCCTCCGATTTCCACTAGTTAATTAAAATACCCATTGTAAAGATTTATCTTCGTCACATTAGTTTTAACACTGGTGGTAGACTTTCTCACTTTTAACCAAAGCCCTGTTATATGTTTGCGACTAATAATGAGCCAAGGCATGAGAATGTCAACAATATTTTTTTATCTAATTCAATACATTGTGTTTTATCTGATGGAGATCTGCTGAACAATTCCTTACATGTAAGAACAGGACGTTTCTTAGAATGTGACATAACCATGGTTAAATATTTGTTGAGTAAGTATGAATTAGTAATTCCACTCAAGCTTCAGCGCATAAAAAACAAAATAGGTCTTCAACAGTGATAAGATGCAGGGTGCATAGCCTAAGATGTGACTGTCTGTTGACGGTAGTGTTTTGTTTTCCCTGTTAACTATTTAAGTGCTAAATGTTGAATGAATGTAAAGTAAGGTTTATTTATGAAAATAAGGAATAACGGACATAAACAGAAAAGTGGACAGGAAATATTCCTCCAGCTGAAACACTGTGCTGCACAGGACAAACATGACATTGCTTCCTTTCACTGTAGTACGAAGTGAAAAGAGGGAGCGCAGTGTGATTACTTATTCAAAAGCATTACTAACTAAGCTGGAATATCAAGATGCAGCAAAACATGGAACACGGCGGCTTGTAAGTACACAGAGGTTTTCGGTTCGGCTACTTGTCGTGTTTGGCCTTCCATTCTTCGCTCTCTTATTTGGATACCATGAGTCCCTGCAGATAGTGCATGCCCCTGGTATGAGTGCTCCTCTTCTCTGACAGAACAAATTAAGCAGAAATGACAGACGAAAGGCCAAATGGTTCCAGAAAGACACAAAGGAAAGTGCTGTTCATGAAAGTCCCTTGTTGTGAAAATGAGGTTTCACAGGATCCTTGGTGGCAGTGAAACATGCCATGAATATGCAATACCTCAGTCAGCTGAGCTTATTTAGCATACTAACAGGAGGACAGCTTTTTGGAGCTGTTCACTGCTGAGCTTGATAAGGGCAACTGTTTTGTAAAAGTTGTAAACTGTACAAATGTTCTGGAGTTTCTGAACCATATAAATTTTAGAGTCAGGGCGTAAAGGATTTATTGCTTCACCCGTGAACTAATGAGAGGTGAGAGTAGAGTTTTCTATTGAGTATATTAACCAGCTACTTAAAATGAGAACTGTAATTAAAAAGATGACAGCTTTATTAACAAATACAGAGGAGTGGAGTACTTGATTAGCAGGGAGAAGCTGATTTACATTCTTGTGTGTGTGTGTGTAACCCACCCTGCTGTTTTAAATGTGATGCACTGGAACTCCATTCCCCGGGAACATTGTCAAAAGCTGTCAGCAGCTGTTATTGTGTTATCTACCTGTCCTCAGAAAACTATTCATTGTTCATAGAGTTGACAGTTGCAGTGCAGTGAGTAGATGGTCAGGAGTATGATTATTACACTGGCACTTGAAAAAAGTGTTATGGCGTGGAAGAGACCATTTATAAGACCTTGTTTACTCTTTCCTACATTTTTCACGTGGAGCTTTCTCCCAACAGAGCTACATTTTTTTTTGTTTTTTTTTTTCTTTCAGCATCCTATAACAAGGCAGACAGCATCTGGCAAACAGCAAAACTAGTTTTTCCTTCAACGGCTGCTGGCCTAATCCATATAATTCACTGTGAAATCTGATTTGTGGTGACAAAACCAAACTGAGATAAAATAGTATCGTAATTGTCTTCTGCTGCCACTCTGGGAGGATCAAGGCTGAATCACGCATACATGAAAGCGCACACACATACAACTGGTGAAATAATTATGATTTTTTTGTGGTTTTTCTTGCAAGCGAACAAAACAGTAGATTTCATGCACTGGTCACTTCACTGAAAGAGTGAGACTGTCATTTTGGGGGCACAGAAAGCAGCATTGGGTTACAAAGTAACGTGTTACTGTAATCGCATTACATTTTTCAGTAACACAGCCATGGATAGCATTGCTGGACTATAAACAGTAATTACATCCATCCATCCATCCATCCATCTTCTTCCGCTTATCTGGGGCCGGGTCGCGGGGGCAGCAGCCTAAGCAGAGAAGCCCAGACCTCCCTCTCCCCAGCCACCTCCTCTAGCTTGTCCGGGGGAACACCAAGGTTCCCCGGCTGGGACATGTCCAGAACACCTCACCCAGGAGGCGCCCAGGGGACATCCTTGTCAGATGCCTGAACCACCCCAACTGGCTCCTTTCGATGTGGAGGAGCAGCTGCTCTACTCTGAGCCCCTCCCGCATGGCCGAACTTCTGACCCTATCTCTAAGGGAGAGGCCAGCCACCCTTTGAAGGAAGCTCGTTTCTCCTGCTTGTATCCGCGATCTCGTTCTTTTGGTCACTACCCACAGCTCACGACCATAGGTGAGGGTAGGGATGTAGATGGACTGGTAGATTGAGAGCTTCGCTTTTACAATCAGCTCTCTCTTCACCACGACCTCAATTACATTAAGGTTACAATTATGTCATTAGTTATGTTACAAAGGTTCTTCAGTTACTTGCGCACCGGGCAGATAGCAAGGAAAAAAAACACCGAACATGTTTTTTTTTTCTTGCTGTAAAATCAGTTGATTTCAGCTCATGTGCGAGAGGAAGAAAATGGCGGCGGTGATGCAGCTTTTATTTTTATAGGAGGAAAGTACAAGAGTGAAATGGTGAAGTGCAAACTTCATCCAGAACAGGAACAAGACTGAACTTCTAACACAACTTTAGCTCTTTGCAAGCATCTGCACACAGCATGCTAACACAAAGCTAGCCAAGAACCCAAAGTGATGTTAAAGCTGAGTGTTTGGCATCCCCGATGCAGCAGCCAGACCATGATCTTTAACAGGTAACAAAAGCAGTGATGAGCAGTCAGGCGTGCAGCTTCTGTTTCTACCTTTTGTTATGTTTCTAAAGTAAAATCACTGACTGTCTTCGGGCTGATTTTCATCTTTGCTTTGTGTTGCTGGTCTTGTGCTTGTACCTAAAAACGAAAAGAAAGATCGTACCCGTGTCCTCGTTAGAAAATGGATTGGTGTTTGTGTGTGGGACTTCGCGAACCTGTAGGTTTACATTGTAATTAGGAGTTTCAGGTCATTTTTACAAAGAAACTAGAAAGTAATGTAACGATTAGTGATACAAATTATTTTCTGTGGCAAGTAACTGAGTTGCATTACTTTTAAGAAAAGCAACAGGGGATGTGTACTACATTACGTTTCTTGAGTAACAACCCCATGCACTGACAAGAAGAGGAACAGTGTACAGTTTTAATAAATATAGTAGCTGGAAAAAAGTACTTAAAAGCATTTAATCATTAATAGTGTTAGTCCCAGTCAACACATATTTGTTGGATGTGCGACACACAATGGAACACACAAAGGAGTCCAACAGCTACTTTGAGGTTCCTTCACTCAATGTCTAAATTGTATGGCTGATGGGCTTGCTTGGCAGGGCCCTGTACTCTGAGAATAAGCAGCGTCACTTGGACAGATGGCAGGAGAAAGCAGCTGTGACTAAGGGATATACAACAGGGCCAGAGTGCTGTGCCAATAACACAACCTTAGGATGGAGGTTGAGAGCAAAATATTTAAAATGGAAAACAATGGAGTACGCCCTTAAACTCAGCTGTGTTATGAATGCCAGTGGGCAACAAGCTGCAGTCTACATTCCTCATATCAAGGGAAACTCATCATCTCTCACAGCCCACACAGACACAGGGCTGCGCTTCAATCACTCACCTTCCCTTTCTTCCTATTTTATTTGGGTCCTCAGAGCTCCAATCCCATAACTTTTTAACAAAACCTACCTTGACAAGCTTCCTCTGATTTCTCCAAGTGCAGAAAAAAAATATAGTCCAGGAAAACTTCAAGCTATTTCCTCATCCCAGTTGATGTGCTGCTTGGCAGAAGGGATGCATAAGAATGAGCAGTTAGCAGCGTTTGGAGTCCAACTGGGGGGCCTAGCTTGAGAGATGAGCTGGCATTTGGAGATAGGCAGGCACAGACTAATGGAGTCACTCTGAGGGGTTCTGAGTGAAATTTTCATTTCTTTTCTTGGGGGGTAAATCATGGTGTATGGTAAAGGGGTGAAAGCACTGAGGCGGTGTGGGCTGAGGCACAAGACAGCCTGAGTCTAGGACTTCTGCTGAGCACGATATTAACATGAGCCAAGATGTCTGCTCTGGCATGTGATTTTGTTATCTGTTCCCTTCACTTGACTTTGTATCATATTAAAGTTAGATGATTTTTTCCCCCCCTGTCAATCTTGGGGATTTTCAGTTTGTCAACAAGGGAAAAGCATTCCGCACATGTCTATTTATCTTCCGGTATCCGGTTTGATTCAAAGAGAACACACATGTGCAGCTATTACGTCTAAACATAAGGCACAAGAGAATTAAGCCACGTGTTCAACCACGACGACGACAACAACAACAAAAATCTCGCCTTTTATATTATTTCCTTTTCTTTCTTTAGGGGCCACAGCAGATGTTCCCCACCAAAATATTTGAATTTCTTTGGGGGGCTTTTAGCAACAACAGCCCGAGTTGTTCTGCTTGAAAAGCAACCATTTCTAATTAAGTGTGGTTTCCAAATGAAGGGGTAAACAGAAAAAGCTCCAAATGGTTGTCATTAAGGGCTCACAGGTTAGACCCCTGCTCTCATTAGAAAGGGCCTGTTCTCCACACACACACACACACACACACACACACACACACACACACACGTTTCTTGGGTTAGAGGGACAATTTCTGAAATTTTTGGCAAATCAGACTGGACATAGGGCTATGGGGACACCGGGTTCCAGAGGTGCTAGAGCTACAATATGCATATCAAAAATCAGCAAACCTATACACAACTTAAAATTTAAACATTTTCTTTGCTCGACTGAGATATAAAAAAGGCTATTTTTTCAGACATTCTGGTGGTTTGTAGAGACTTTTCTGTAGCTCGGTCTATAAGGACAGTCTGGTGTACAAGGTCAGTGATGTCATCATACATATACACAAAGTATAGTCTGTTCTGAAGGGACACATGGTGTGTAAAGCCAGTCTACTGTACACACACACACTGATTAAATCTGGTTTAAAAGGACACATGGTGTGTAAAGCCAGTTCACTGTACATATACTCACACATGCACTAAGTATAACCTTCTTAGAAAAGAAGGTGTATTATAAGACTGTGACTGATACATCATTATAGTAAAATTGCGACCCGGCCTCGGATAAGCAGTTGAAGATGGATGGATGGATGAATAAATTAAAAAATAATAAAAAGACTATATTTTGGTTTTCTCTGATGAGCATTACAATCTGACATACAAGCTTACATAAAACACCACAGATCATATCTGTTGTGATCTACTAACAGGTGGTCAAAGTGTCATTAAAACAACTAGAAGCATAACACAACAGTGCTTGCATCAACTAGAACAAACTATGTATTATAGAGTTTTTTATTGTCCTGAAGAAACTGGCACTGAGTGGCTGACCAATAAAACAGCACCTTTGCACACCAGGGGTGAGTCGGGCTGACACCATGACTTATACATAAGACTTATATCAACACACAACACATTTGTTGAATTACTGAATTATATTTAATATAACCAACTCAATAATCAATTCCTTAAAAGGACAGCATTGTAACAATTATTGAAGGAAAATAAAAGTGAATCCTGGCATTAAAAGACTCAGGCTAACCACACATCAAAACAAAACACTGCCTGTGAGCACAGTGAAGTCAACTACATACTTTTTGAATGGAGAACACTAACCTTGAAATCAGGCCCAGAAAGGTAAAGGCTCAGACTGTCAAAAAGTGCATTTAGTGTTTAACATTTATTTTTTATTTTTTTAAAGGCCAGTCCTCTGTTGCGCACAAAATCTCAAATGTTTTGAATAGATCTCGTCTCCAAGATAGGTTGTTCCTTTTCTTTGCACTTCAGACACTGCTGGTTGGTGACAGTGATACAGTTTTCAATAAAAGGCTTCATATGTTTCATCACCGCTCCTATCTCCTCCTCAGACCATGGTCTCTTCACACACCGCCTTGATGAAACACGTAAACCTGTTCAATAAAACAAAACAAATTTGAAGTTTAAAAAGATCATGTGAGATGCACTTGTAGGTAGAGATGGTGTTCAAAACTGTGAAAACAAGCTGGTACTTGTCTAAACAAATTGTGTGTGATAATAAATAGACTGTAGACCTGATAAAATTTAAAGTTTGATTGTTTTCATTAACATGATAGTTCATCACACTGCTTGGTAAACACAAAATACATTCAGCTTCTTTATATGTTATATAATGTCTAACCACATGATGTTGGTGTTGACTGCACATAGTGCCTAGTGATGGACATGGCATCTGATTTATATCATACCTTTAGTAACTGAGTCAGGGACAGGAGGTGAACCAGAAGTCACACAGGCATCATTCCCCTGGTCATCTAAAAAAATATTGCACAGTATAAATGTATGGGCTTAAAGAGGCTTTCTGCCTACCAATCAAACACCATGAGCACAGAGGGGACAATGACAGCCAGTTCTATTATACTAACTATACACATGGCAATGCTGCTGAACTGGATGAAGTCAACAATACCTTGGGTAATAAGTTTACTGGGAAATGATGTAGATTTTGCACAGGCCAAATCTTGCTTGGCCAAAACTGATGAAGCATCAAAATACTAGTCATAAAGCATTAGTGTCACAATTAGGAATGGAACAACTAACAATCGACCATGTAAAAATGTACTGATGGTTAGTAATATTGTTCTATACACAATCCCAGGTTATCGTAATCAGCATAGTAGTGTTAATAGTAAAGTCTGATTTCATTTTTAATGCAATGAAAAACAGAGATGCAAGTGGCATTAATGAAACAAGAGAGCATCGTTATCATACGTGATGTGCGCTGTTAAAATACGTTACTGCATATTTCACTGGATTTGTCTCTGAACAAGACTAACTCACAGATCCCAGCTCATTACATAAGATATGTTGGGCAAACTTTGAGTACAGCATTGAAAATGTACCTTGAGCTGCAGTCTCGGAGAAGTGAGGCAAATCAGAAGTAATATTTTATATATATATATATATATATATATATATATATATATATATATATATATATATATATATATATATATATATATATATATATATATATATATATATATATATATATATATATATATATATATATATGAGAGACATAATCTAAAAGAAAATTCAATGTATGATTTTATAACAAGTTTTTTGTATATTTCTTTGTAAAATAAGTATTTGAACACTTGAGTCAAACTATATTAATATTGCCTTTGTTAACAATTGCAGCGGCCAAACAGTTCCTGTAGTTCTTCACCAGGTTTGCACACATTGCAGAAGGTCTTTTGACCCACTCCTCCACACAGATCTTCTGTAGATCTGTCATGTTTTGGGCCAACACAGACTTTTAACTCCATCCACAGATTTTCTATTGGACTGAGGTCTGGAGACTAGTGAGGCCACTCCAGAACCTTGAAATGCCTCTTACGGAGCCACTCTTTGGTTTTCCTGGCTGAGTGCTTCAGGTCTTTGTCTTGTTGAAAGACCCAGCCAGAACCCATCTTCAATGCTCTGACTGAGGGAAGGACGTTTTGGCCCAAAATCTCACAATCCATGTCCCCGTTTATCTTCTCCTTAATACAGTGCAGTCGTCCTGTCCCCTGTGCAGAAAAACAGCCCAGAGCATGATGTTTCCACCCTCATGCTTCACTGTAGGATGGTATTATTGGGATGAGACTCATCCTTCTTCTTCCTCCAAACCCCAACAATGGAGTTTAGACCAAAAAGTTTTATTTTGGTCTCATCTGACCACAGGACTTTCTCCCATGACTCTGGATCATCCAGATGGTCCCTGGCAAACTTCAGACGGGCCTGGACATGGGTTGGCTTAAGAAGGGGAACCTTCAGTGTGATGAATGATTTTAAACCATGACGTCTCAGTGTATTACTGATAGTAGCCTTGCCAACGGTGGTCCCAGCTCTCTTCAGGTCATTGACCAGCTCGTCCCGTGTAGTTCTGGGCTGATTCTTCACCTTTCTTAGCATCACTGACACCCCACGAGCTGAGATCTTACGTGGGGCTCCAGTCCGAGGAAGACATTAGCCTCTTCCATTCAGGGGCGCCTGCAGGAGTCTTGCAGAGGGTACGCACAGTCACCTGCACGCGCTCCATCGCGCACACGCACATGCGTGCACGCGCACTGTCGCGCACCGAGCTGCTTGGCAGTGGCTCTGGAGCCCTTTCCAGCTTTGTGAAGGTCTAAAGTTTTGTCTCTTGTGTCGTTGGAAAGCTCTTTGGTTTTACTCATGTTGCTGCAACACTTTTGACAGATTGTGGGGTGCACATGTGTCTTTATAAAAGCTAACGGCATCAAACAGGTGCTGCTAAATTAGAATCATGAGCAGAGTGTAGTTGGACTGTTTAAAAGCAGAATAACAGGTATTTGAGGGTCAGAAATCTGCATGATAAGCAAGTGTTCAAATACTTATTTTAAGCAGTAATATACAAAAATATTTTAATAAAATCATACATTATCATTTCCGGAATTTTCTTTTAGATTCTGTCTCTCACAGTGGACATGTACCAACGCTGAAAATTTCAGATCCCTCCATGATTTCTAAGTGGGAGAACTTGCAAAATAGCAAATACTTACTTTCCTCACTGTAAATGGTATTAACTACACAGCAAAGTACAAACAGAACTGCAATAACAACCAGAAGGGATGCTTGCGATCTTTAGCTGGGTATGACAAGTAGAACAAATATTGCAAACATCTGGCAGCTACAGTGGAAATGTATTTAATCCACTACGAGTGGTCTTTTCTAACCAGTGTCCCCTCAACCCATGTGTTTTTCTGAGTATGCCAAACACTAGAGATGAAACAGTGAAAGACTCAGTTTGAGCTCAGATGTCAGGACAGTGTTCTCACATACCTTGAGTTTGTCTGTGTCAGACACACACACATAGTTAAGCATTTTCTGTTTCACCTTCAGTTAAATACAGTTCTAACTCTCACCCTAACTGCAAGGAAACAGAGTGATTAACCCTTACCTAGTTAAGTGAAGCCAAAGTAAGACAATACTAAGAAGCTAAAGTGACTGTGAGTAAAAGGTGCATGTATATGCCTGACACAGAAAAACCCAAGGTTTTCAAGGACACTGTCCATCAGCCTCATAATGACATCTGAGCTCAAACTGATGCTTTCACTGTTTCACCTCCAGTGTGTGGCCACTCAGTAAAACACACTTGTTAAGGGGACACTGTGGTTAGAAAAGACCTCCTGTTCTAAATAGAGGACATTTCCACCACCGCTGCCAGATGTTTGCTAAAATACTCAAAATGGAGTTTCATGTAAACACCATAACACTTCTAACCATTGGTCAATTTTAAAACAAAGGTCAATTTCAACTCACCTCACAAGCAGAGTCGTTAGGCACAGCTCTGGATGATTGTGGCACCTCTTTCGATTTGCTCTCTGTACAAGGGAACACAAGGAGATTCAGTGCTTGACTTTCGTTAAGTCAAAAAAACACATCTACGCATAACGCAATCAATTCACATCCCTGACTGTTACAATTCTACTCAAAATATCCATCAAGACACTATAGAATCATCAGAAATGTCCCAATACTGGCACATTTTTCATGCAGCAAACCTTCAGGCATGTCATGCATTGCCAGAAGTTAACAACATTTACTCAAAACTGACCACTGGTAAGTTCTTCTGAGAACGCTTGGGGTGACAACTCCTGATACTGGACACCAACTTCACCAATTAACTCTTTCAGAGAAGAAGTGCCACGCTGACCTCCAACAGAATGCACCTAAAAAGATGCAAAGATGAACAAGCATCAATGGTACAGTGTCCATCTGATCAAGAGGGACACTCTCAGTCAAACCTTAAAACACCCAAATGATGTTGAGAGGGAAATGCACTGTTAAATGATGACTACCTGTACTTACAATGATTTAAAGACTGTACATGCAGTATAATTGTAATCAATTGATAAACATGATCTTTACAAACCACACTATTTACCAAACTACACATTGATACAATCTTTAGTAAACAGATGAATCCATGCTAACCTCATGCTCAGAGTTGTCTGCTGTAGGTCTAGATGACTGACACTCTGCTTTTAATTCTCTGTCTGTAGAAGAGAACACAAGACATGGAGGCATAGTGCTTTGCAAGACCCCAGGGTTTAACAGGTAGTGCTTACTCAAGCAGGGACTCACCTGTGAATGAGTCTGTAGAGATCACATGGTGCTCCACGTCATGGGCAATAGGCTCTGCAACACACTGTTGACCAGAAGGGATGCTTGCGATCTTTAGCTGGGTATGAAAAGTAGAACAAATATTGTAAACATCTGGCAGCTACAGTGGAAATGTATTTAATCCACTACGAGTGGTCTTTTCTAACCAGTGTCCCCTCAACCCATGTGTTTTTCTGAGTATGCCAAACACTGGAGATGAAACAGTGAAAGACTCAGTTTGAGCTCAGATGTCAGGACAGTGTTCTCACACACCTTGAGTTTGTCTGTGTCAGACACACACACATAGTTAAGCATTTTCTGTTTCACCTTCAGTTAAATACAGTTCTAACTTTCACCCTAACTGCAAGGAAACAGAGTGATTAACCCTTACCTAGTTAAGTGAAGCCAAAGTAAGACAATACTAAGAAGCTAAAGTGACTGTGAGTAAAAGGTGCATGTATATGCCTGACACAGAAAAACCCAAGGTTTTCAAGGACACTGTCCATCAGCCTCATAATGACATCTGAGCTCAAACTGATGCTTTCACTGTTTCACCTCCAGTGTGTGGCCACTCAGTAAAACACACTTGTGGAGGGGACACAAAACAGATAAGCTTGCAATCATCACTTGGGAAAGTCATACAAATTCAAGATTTAGTTAAACCAGATTGAATACCACCAAGAGGACATTTAAATATTGTGACTAGGGCTGAAACAACTAATCGATTAATCGACAACTAATCGATTATTGAAATAATCGTTAGTTGCAGCCCTAATTGTGACATCTAGATATGTATGTTTTAAACAACAATTCATAGGGGGAAAATTTTTTTTAAATGACCCACCTTTTTCCGCCAGGGCCATTCTTTCCCACCATAGTCATAAGTAATTTCACTTCCTGCCGCAATTTCCTTCAGTGCAAAAAGGCAGAGATGTGGCTTCCCTTCTGCTTCAATCAACTTCATTCTGCAATTTGGTGTCCTGTGTTCATCGTTTACTAGTCGCCCAAATGACCCATCTTCAAGTGCTCCATCAATACTGCAAATTTGGAAACATACATTAAACAAACATTTATAGTGACATGCCTATGAACTATACTATAATTTTTAAGCACCAACACAAACACAACATCCAATACAAGTTTAGTTGTTAAATGCATAGTTGATAAGTTAAAGAGGGTCCATCAGTCAAGGACGCATTGCTTTCTGACTGAGATAAGTGTTTGCGCTTCTACTTGTGCTTAGAGCTTAAACGTGGTTTTGTTGTACTGTTGCGCTGACCTAGTAGCTGTGGCTCTTCTCTTCTCTTCTCTTCTCTTCTCTTCTCTTCTCTTCTCTTCTCTTCTCTTCTCTTCTCTTCTCTTCTCTTGCCCACTACCTGCTCTGTGCTGCTGCTTGCGCGTGGCCACTGATTAGACCTTGTGCAATCTACAGCTAAGCGCAGCCTGGTGTGCACTGCTCTGCCAGGTGAGTTGAATTAGAGCAATCAAGGGCGGGCGTGCCTAGTAGACCTTAAAATGCATGCAGCAGTCATTTGACCCGAGTGCGACATACTGAGAGGACAGCAAACCAAGCACAATCCACTTTCCACTGTGAGGAAGACTTTGAGTTAGATGGGCTATCGGTAAGCTCGGACTCATATTTGCTGCTTATATGTTTGGGAAATATGGAAGCTCAATTGTGGAAATGTATTTATGCTTTGGGAAATAGTTACTGCATTTAAGTTTAAAAAATTATATTGATATTAAAATAAATGTTTAAGTTTGAATAGATTGTTTATGTAGATAGTGTTTCCCACACATTTATGTTAATTAATACTAAAAGTAATTACCCCAAATCCTTGGTTAAATCTTAAAACTAGTGTAAATATGTTTGGTTTAATTTAAGGAAAATAATTCTTTGTAAAAGAAAATCCTTGGTTAAAGTCTTTATTAAAATATTTGTAAACTCTAAAATGTATACTTTAAAAATGTAATTGTTACAGAAAGTGTAAAAAATGCAAGGTAGACCACAGTTTATTTCATCTTCGTTGTTTGAAATTACTCACCTCTGATTCAAAAACTAATGAATGTAAAACTAGGATAAATGATAGTTTAGACAAAAGTGGCTTTACTGAAGTGTATATTTTTGTTATTTCATTTGTCTTCTGTATAATGCATTTAATTTATCTGAATGATTAATGAAATGTTCTTTCTTTTTTGTGTTGAAAGGTTTTTCACCTATCCATCAAGCCATCCATCTACCTACCTCACAGGCAGAACACTTGACATGTACTATTTTGGCATTGTACATATTATACAGTAGTTTTGGACACAGTAGAACAGTGCACGGGTCTCCGTGTCCACATGTGCCAAATGCGCACAGACACAGGGCCGCTCATTCAGCCCTGGCCATTTGAATTTTCTCTTATTATTTTCTCTATCTCTATATTATATTTTAAATCTTCACAGCAGCGTGAGAACACTGTCTTAGCTGTAAAATGTAGGCTTATATTATTACCCCTCTAACCCCGTACATTACGCCCGTGAGTGTGTATTAGAGAAGGCACACACAGGCTTAATACGGGGACTAACGGGCCCTCAGCATATGTGGGAGTCCCGTCAGTCCCCAGTACCGAGAGTTCCCGGGGACCACAGGGTCACCGGGAAATGACGGAGCCTTAGTAAGAATGAGATCCCGCTATTCCACGGGTCCGTCACTCCCCCTTCTATAGATTCTGGGGACTGACGGGGCCGGGTACTAGAGGTAAGGACTCGTTAAAGAGCAATATGAGATGTTTGCTTCAGAAATCCTGACCTTGCAATAGAAATGTAAACATTCAGTCATTTTGAATTTACCACAATGTCTTCTGCTTCCATATGAATTCAAACATGAAGCCTGAACATGCGCTGGGGTACAGGTTACGTCTGTGTTCAGCTTCAGTTGCATCAATAAGCTCCCCTCTATACTCGACCACAAAGTCTCCTTGTTTGAAATTGGCTAAAGTGAAGATGCCACGACCTGAAGAAACAACCATATTAGAGACACAGGTGTGGCAGCACTGCAAATAATCAATTCATTAAATATGTATATCTGTAAATAACAAGTATGCAATGTTGTGCTTTTTTTCAATTCTACATATATAATAAAGAAAACATGTCAAAGTGCAGAAAACATAAATAGCCAGGCTCGCTAATAACTAAATTATTAAAATACCTTTAATTTTAATTTATATTGATGTTTGTACAGGTCACCACTCGTGATGCGTAACCCCTCAGTCTAGCCTGCAGTGTGTCGAAGTCACTCACCTTTAACTGAATTAATAAATTTAATTTCTAACATTGAATTCTTGTCTCTTCTTGCAAGGATGTGATTAATGGCATCCTGAAGGGGAGTAGTTCTCCATGACATGATTTGCTAAGGAAATAAGATAAAAATGTAAACAACATCAAAACTTCAAGCCTTTATGCTTACAAGGGCATTAGTAAAGCCTGAATGAGAAGCACCCCCCCCCCCCCCCCATGTTAGTGTACTATTAGTTTAAGGTTATTTTAGTTTGAGTGCTGGAGGGATTCTGATTAACAGATAAATGGATGGGGGCAAGGCTGTATTTGTGCAGATTAACTTGACTGTGTTCCACCTGTGTTGATTAAGTCAAGTATCTGACATGCTCCACCCAATTTTTCTTATTTCACTAATAGCATGGATACTGAAACTGTTTCAATTGAGTTCTATGCTTTCATTACATTAACATAACAGACACAGACAAGGCTGATGTCTGAGTTGTTTTAACAGAAAGCATGCACTTGCAGATATTAAAGATACTTAAATGTCCTAATTTAACTAAAGCCTAACTCTGACTTAGCCTAAACCTGTCTGTCAAACTAAGCTTTAGATCTCTCAGGAATAATGTGCTTCATCAACACAACTATAAGAGAGCAAAACAAATGTGTTGTTTGGTTTTTTACAATATTTTATAAACAAATGTGTGCAGAGTGACATCAATACTGTCTCAATTAAATTTCATGAATCTAAAAAAGTTTATTTGTATTTGCCTTCCAATGTTTCCTTGGTATTTGGGCAAAGATCATCTTTTAATATCTTAAATAATCATCTCAGAACAGGAGGAAAACAGCTCCAACTACCACAAAAAAGACAGGTGTGAGTACTACTGCTAGTACAACTGCATCTACTACAACTACTCCTACCATTAGTACAATAGGTAGTAGTTAGTAGTTGTAGTAGTAGCAGCCATTTTACATTAAACAAGTGTAGTGATCTTGTAGTGAAAAAGGCCTTCTTTCAAACTCAGTGAAACATCACACACTTGTGTAATTTCTTACCTTGAAACAAGTGATGAGATTAGGCCAGGGTAAAAAAAAAAAAAACCATCCCGGTGCTTGGGACAGTCCGGGAATCCCCGCCCCGCGTGTTGCTGTGACCTCCGTGAACCGTTCCGCGTGCTCCGGCCCGCTCTGCCGTCCTCACCTCGTCGTGGTCCGGTCCCCGCGGTGTGCTCTCCGCCGTCCGCTCGTCGTGGTCCGGTCCCCGCGGTGCGCTCTCCGCTCGTCGTGGTCCGGTCCCCGCGGTGCGCTCTCCGCTCGTCGTGGTCCGGTCCCCGCGGTGCGCTCTCCGCCGTATGCTTTCCACCGTACCTCGTCGTTCCCTCACCTGCCGCCTCACCACGGCTGTGCCTACTCTGAAGCACTGTGTCTGTCAGAACGTCCGTCTTTTAAAAGTTTTATAATTACCGTCTTACCTTTTCTCCAAAGCGTGTCAAAACTCTGCCAAAATTGATGGATGAATAAGAAGCGCCCAATCAGTCGGTCTAAATCATTGATGTAAATATCAATGGTCTAAATGGGTAATGTTAAAATGCGCATGCGCAGCTTCCAATTTCGCGCCATGTGTATAATGGTCCCGCGCTCGTGTGTGCGGCATGCAGGGACAACTCGAACCGACAGGGGGCAGTGGCGGACACACAAATATACAACATATGTCAAGTTTTTGGTTTACAAAGACTTTTGAGAAAAACACTTTTTGGGTATTAAAACATGCCCAGAAACCATTTTAAAAGGTCAATTTTATGAGGACAGCAAAATGTCCTCATGTAACAGAGGGTCCTCATAGCTCTTTGATTTGTCTTGAAAATTGTCCTCCTAAAACGAAAAAAACACACACACACACACACACACACACACACACACACAATGTGAAACAAAACAAACTAGAAAAATTTGCATTTCCTGCGAAAATGCAGTGTGGATGCTTAAAGCTGAAGCTGTATGCAAAAAGTAGCTGAAAAAGCTGAAAAGTTGCAGAAATTGTAAAAACTTTGCAGAAACAAAGGAACATTGCTAAAATGTAATAATTTAGCAGAACTGCAATATCTTAGAGGAAACATAATACTTGGCAGAAATACAATAGCATAGCAGAACTTCGCAGAAATATTGTAACTTGCCAGAAACATAACTTCTCAAAAATACAAGAATTTAGGAGAAATAGTATAAGATAACAGAAAGAATATATTTAGCCAAAAATACTTAAACATTACAGAAACACTATGATTTAGAAAAATAGTACAACATAGCACAAATACTGTGATTTACCAGAGACACTGTGATGAACTATGAATATTGTAATTTTAAATTAATACTATTTTTTAGCACAAATACTATAATTTGACAGAAATACTATCATTTGGCAGAAATACTATGTTTCAGCACAAATACACTGGTTTAGCACAAATATTATAACATAGCAGAAATACTATTATATAGCAGAAATGCTATATTTAGAAAGAAAAATATAATATAGTAGAAATAGTATGATTTAGCAGAAATACTGTGTTTAGCACAAGTACCACAAAGTAGCAGAAATACTATCATTTAGCAGAAATACTATGATTGAGCAGAAGTACTAAGATGTAATAAAAGTACTTTGATTTAACAGAAATACAATTATGGAGGAGTAATACTTTAAAATGGGAGAAATATTGATACACACACACACACATACACAGAGCGTAAAGGGAAGAGTATTTGTGCCATGGAGTGTTAACAAGAATGTGAGGTCTATATTAGAAAAGCTGGTAAAATCATAAAAGTTTGCAGAATTGTAATAAATGATGAATATGAATTACTGGTCTGTGACAGTGTATTAATTTGTAGGGAAAAAAAACATGTTGACCAAGGTGGAATCGAACCCACGATCTTTGGCTTGCAGACCCGTGTCATTACCAACTGCGCCACTGGGAAAGAGAGGAGCCGTTTTGAAAAACAGGGTGATGAGCAGTCAGAATTAGATCCCGGTGAGAGGCGAAAAATGCCATTTTTGGAGTTACAAAACAGTGTGTAACTCAAAAACTAGGTGGACTAGAAGCATAATTCTTCTACTGGCTGAATCAGCGGACTTTTGTGTACTTTGACTGTGATTTTCATTGCTCTCTGTACATCTGTCGCTGAGATATGACGAGAGAGGAAACGGGAGACCTCAGATATGATTGGCTGGCTGGGAAGCCGTGCAGGCTGTGATCTGTATACTTGAATGTCTGAGTCCTCACAGAGGATTGGCTGCCTGGGGACCTGGCAGAAATATATAGAAATAGTATGATTAAGCATAAATCCTATAAAAAGCAGAAATAGTATATTAAGCACAAATCCTATAAAAAAGCAGAAATAGTATATTAAGCACAAATCCTATAAAAAGCAGAACTAGTATATTAAGCAGAAATCTTATGAAATAGCAGAAATAGTATGATTTAGCACAATAGTAATAACTTAAACAGAAAAATTGGAAAAGCAAAATGGACAGCTGAAAAAATGCTGAACGTGCTGAAGGTCCCTCAACTATACTTGTTAAATGAAAAAAATCAGCAAAAAAATCTATAACAGCCACACAATCACAAATATCTACACATAAGGAAACACACATGCACAGAGAGACACACACACACAAGATCAAATTCAGTCACCCAGTCTAAATATATTGAATTTGAATCTTACAATGAGATCATCCCATTAAAAGGCTTTCTCTCTCTCTCTCTCTCTCTCTCTCTCTCTCTCCCTGTCACACACAGACACACAGACACACACACACACAGGGAGAGAGAAGTAAGTTTCTAGGTCAGCCTGGGAGCTGCTGAATTTGAATCCACCAATCAGAGAGCCTGTGTACTTTTTCCCGCCAAAACATGTGCCTCTTTTTACACACGCAGCACAGAGAGGCACAGGATTATTGCAGCCTATTTCTCATAGTGAGGACTCCCCTCAAACAAATGACCATAATTTCCAAACCGTAGGGGCTAGAGCGGTCATTCTTACACCGTTTTGTTCAGAAGAGATGGGGGAATCTTCCAGTGTTTACAATTTATCATTAAAATATGAATTTTTAGAGATATATGACATGGATGACTTGTTGACTTAGAAGCCACGAATTCCCCAATATGCAAATTTGAATGCCTGAGGCCACATATATGATTGGCTGGCTGGGAAGCCGTGCAGGCCCTGATTTGTGGATTTGAATTCCTCAGCCCTCAGATATGATTGGCTGGCTTAGAAGCCATGAAGGCCCCAATATGCAAATTTGAATGCCTCAGGACACATATATGATTGGCTGGGAAACTGTGCAGGCCCTGATTTGAAAATTTGAATGTCTCAGTCCTCACAGAGGATTGGCTGCCTGGGGACCTGGCAGAAATATATAGAAATACTATGATTAAGCATAAATACTACATTTAGTAGAAATACTATGTTTTAGCACAAATACTATAAAAAGCAGAAATACTATAATTTAGCAGAAATACTATATTAAGCACAAATCCTATAAAAAGCAGAAATACTATATTAAGCACAAATTCTATAAAAAGCAGAAATACTATATTAAGCACAAATTCTATAAAAAGCAGAAATACTATATTAAGCACAAATCCTATTAAAAGCAGAAATACTATATTAAGCACAAATCCTATTAAAAGCAGAAATACTATATTAAGCACAAATTCTATAAAAAGCAGAAATACTATATTAAGCACAAATCCTATTAAAAGCAGAAATACTATATTAAGCACAAATTCTATAAAAAGCAGAAATACTATATTAAGCACAAATTCTATAAAAAGCAGAAATACTATATTAAGCACAAATTCTATAAAAAGCAGAAATACTATATTAAGCACAAATCTTATGAAATAGCAGAAACAGTATGATTTAGCACAATAGTAATAAGTTAAACAGAAAAATTAGAAAAGCAAAATGGACAGCTGAAAAAAATGCTGAACATGCTGAGGGTCCCTCAAATATACTTGTTAAATGAAAAAATCAGCAAAAAAATGCACAGGGAGAGAGAAGTAAGTTTCTAGGTCAGCCTGGGAGCTGCTGAATTTGAATCCACCAATCAGAGAGCCTGTGTACTTTTTCCCGCCAAAACAGGTGCATCTTTTTACACACGCAGAACAGAGAGGCACAGGATTATTGCAGCCTATTTCTCATAGTGAGGACTCCCCACAAACAAATGACCATAATTTCCTAACCGTAGGGGCTAGAACGGTCATTCTTAAACCGTTTTGTTCAGAAGAGATGGGGGAATCTTCCAGTGTTAACAATTTATCATTAAAATGTGAATTTTTAGAGATATACGACATGGATGACTTGTTGACTTAGAAGCCACGAATTCCCCAATATGCAAATTTGAATGCCTGAGGCCACATATATGATTGGCTGGCTGGGAAGCCGTGCAGGCCCTGATTTGTGGATTTGAATTCCTCAGCCCTCAGATATGATTGGCTGGCTTAGAAGCCATGAAGGCCCCAATATGCAAATTTGAATGCCTCAGGACACATATATGATTGGCTGGGAAACCGTGCAGGCCCTGATTTGAAAATTTGAATGTCTAAGTCCTCACAGAGGATTGGCTGCCTGGGGACCTGGCAGAAATATATAGAAATACTATGATTAAGCATAAATACTACATTTAGTAGAAATACTATGTTTTAGCACAAATACTATAAAAAGCAGAAATACTATAATTTAGCAGAAATACTATATTAAGCACAAATCCTATAAAAAGCAGAAATAGGATGATTAAGCATAAACACTACATTTAGTAGAAATACTATGTTTGAGCAAAAATCCTATAAAAAGCAGAAATACTATATTAGGCACAAATCCCATAAAAAGCAGAAATAGTATGATTAAGCATAAATACTACATTTAGTAGAAATACTATGTTTTAGCACAAATAGTATAAAAAGCAGAAATACTGTAATTTAGCAGAAATACTATATTAGGCACACATCTTATAAAATAGCAGAAATAGTATGATTTAGCACAATAGTAATAAGTTAAACAGAAAAATTGGAAAAGCAAAATGGACAGCTGAAAAAATGCTGAACATGCTGAGGGTCCCTCAAATATACTTGTTAAATGAAAAAATCAGCAAAAAAATGCACAGGGAGAGAGAAGTAAGTTTCTAGGTCAGCCTGGGAGCTGCTGAATTTGAATCCACCAATCAGAGAGCCTGTGTACTTTTTCCCGCCAAAACATGTGCCTCTTTTTACACACGCAGCACAGAGAGGCACAGGATTATTGCAGCCTATTTCTCATAGTGAGGACTCCCCTCAAACAAATGACCATAATTTCCAAACCGTAGGGGCTAGAGCGGTCATTCTTACACCGTTTTGTTCAGAAGAGATGGGGGAATCTTCCAGTGTTTACAATTTATCATTAAAATATGAATTATTAAAGATATTTGACTTCTAATGCACCATAACTGAGTAGAGCGAAGCAAAAACTGCCTTGACTTGCCCTCAAACAACGCTTTGTGACTTGAAATCTATTTGGAGTATCGATATCATTCTTTCACCGTAAGAGACAGCAGGCTTTGGTGAACAATCATGGAAATTTTCAGGTCTCTGTGGAAATCCAACAAAAAGTTATGACGAGAGAAAAAAGTGGTTCATTTCCACAGTTTGAAATCTGAAGAAATCTGAGCGAAGGACGAATTTCCTACCCTCAAACAAGTCCAACTCATTTCAGAACGGTAATAGGTGAGAAAGAAATTCTTGAATTGTGAGCGTCAGGGGTGTCTGAAGATATTCGGGGACAAGCCTCATGTCTTAACTTTGCTTCGTTAAGGAGATATGACGATTCGAATATGCCTCTCATTACAGAAATCCAGCGGTGATTTTGAACAAGCTCTCCATTCACTTTATATGGAGAGTTTTCTGACATTGTGTTGGTCTGAGGAGATTTGCGAAAATTCTATAAATCCCACAACAATGATAGTGACATTTCCTGAAAGCCAGCAAAAATACCTACGTTTTGATGTATAATTTGTGGAAGTTGAGTGAAAATTGAGCAAGTAGCAAACAGTTGTTCCGACATGAAGAGAAGACTTCAAAACCTTCAGTGACACACTGGAAGCCAAGAGCATAGCAACCATAACAACGCATGTATTTTGTGAAAAATCACAATTTTGCAACTCAAAACTTTAAGAGGCATAAAAGTAAAACAGTAGAAGATTTGAAAAAGCTGAATCATACCTGAATAGCCCAATAATTTGTGAACATTTTAAAATTTGAATGGTTGTTCTAGGCGAAAATATGAGGAAGTAGTTAAGTTTCAAAAACAAGCAAAATTTAGCAGAATTGCAGAAGTTTCCCATTCATTTCAATGGGACAAATTAAAGGAAAAAAGCTTAATATTTTAAAAAGTATAATAGTTAAAAATAGCAAAAATCGTAGCAGGAATTAGCAAAAATAGCAGAATAGTTTAAAATTTGAACGGTGAAAATCGGCTGAAAATTGTGGAAGTAGTTTAACGGCGAAAAGTGTACGGAAGCAACTAGAATAAAGTATAAAGAATAAAGAGAAACAGGAACTCAATAGTGTGGATGCTTAAAGCATCCACACAATAAATCCAAAGCTTGGCTACACATGCCTGCGTATGTGTAATCATTTTTGTACGTATTGATGTGCGAGTCTGTGTTCACGTGCTTACGTTTGTTTGTGCCTGCCTGAAAGAGCAGGCTGAATCTCATTTACAGTCCAAGGGGTCACTTATTGACTGAACCAAACCCCCTGACAGGGCCCAGACAGAATGGAAGCTTAACAAGATTACTGTTATATATAGCAGCGGTAATGGGAACCTCTCTGGAGATTCTGCTGCTGCTGATTTGTGCCTTGCTACCCAGATTTGAGCATTTTGCACACTGCCTGTCTCCACCGGGAAACTCATGATGCATTACAGCTGCAATGGATCAATCAATCTGCTTACTCCCAGCTCTCCCATCGCTCCACCTGCTGCCTGCCAGGGCAGTGATTCCTCAGAAGACCGTGCCAAGGGCTGCACTATGAGCTTGTGCTGCTCACGCATGCCTGTTCACCTGCACCACTAGTTAGAGAAATCACAAAATAAATGGGCATCTTGTTGCTCTCTACCCTACTGTTAGTCATGTCAGGTTAAAGTGGAGGAGCTAAGGATTAGAGAAGGTGGGAGAAAGGAGGTGCGTATTAGAAAATACAGCACTGACATGCTTGTTTTGATTAATGGAGCCCTCTCTGCTGGTGAGTGACAAATTATCAGAAGGCTGAATGGCTCGTTCATCACTGTCATCCTAGGCTTACTAGTGTGGCACATCCAGTCCGGCAGCCAGTCGTGCTACCATCTCACCCTTATCGCTCCCACCTGGTGCAGAAGATTTTCAAGCAAAGGAAAGAAAAGAGTGGAGGAGGATGCAAAAGACATGAAGGAGCACAGCTGAGACGTTGACATTTGGCAGCGACCGTGCTCAGCCATTACTGAAATAGACTTATCCTGGGATTTACTGTATGTTTACTCAGATAACCTGACTGGTAAATGCCTACAAGCAGGCGTGATCATCCACCAAACTATTACCACATGACTGAAGTTAATTTGGGGAAGGGAAAATAGACGGAGTGATAAGCGTCTTTGTGTTTTACAATTGAACGGCAGATAGAGGATTTTTGTTTGTATCTAAGCCCAAGGCTCTGCCTGGCCTCTAATTAAGCAGGAAGACAGAGCTTGAGCAACGGGAATCTTATCTTTGCTTTTGCCAGGCGACAGAGATAGTGTCCAGAAGCATAAACACTAATTAACTACCAAGAGTGTGCTTTACTGTTAGAAGGCTTCTCTGCTGGTGCCTCTTCTGATGGGTATTACAGAGATACAGATGGAGGCAGCAGCCGCACACGCCCTAAAATAAGCAAAACTTTCATTTTGATTTCGACCGTCCGTCTCATTTTTCATGTAATTTTTTTGTCTTTCTTTGCTTCTGAACCCGCTCACCTGTACTTTTGTAGGGAAGGTAAGAATGGTCGTTGTTTTGCAAGTAAGGCACTATCCTTTGACGTAGACAGCAAACCAAGCTGAGCGGGTGATGGATGGGAAGTGGACAGCTGTCGACAGGCAGGAGGACAGCGGGGCAGTGAGCACCCGACGGAGACACACCTAATTCCCAGGTCTTATTTTGTCAATAAACAGCAGCCAGTGGCACTCAATTAGAGGACTTTATTGACTATGCTGCCTGGCCTGTGTCAGATGTCAGCTTGTGACACAGCGTGATGTCCTGCACTGACACTTTCTGTGAGATTACAGAAAATAGAAAAATCAAAAGAAGATTGCAAAAGCAGAGGAAATAAAGGGAGGAAAGAAGACAGAGGATTTGCTGAGAAATAGAAGGAAGAGACATTGCAAGATTAAGGGACACATAAAAAGTGGGCAAGTGAGGACTATAGTAGTCCTCAAGGCATTTTTCTCAAGAGTTCAGGTTATTATTTCTTGCTGGGTTCACTGCATGTCAACTTAAAATGCAAAATATCAGACATGACAAATGCTGTCAGAAATTGGCAGGTTTCACTCGCTTGTCTTCTGGTTATTCTTGCCACTAAACGTGTCTGGATAAGAAAAACAAATATACTCCTCCCCACCCCTTTTTTGAGAGTGAACAAATCTCCTAACTAATGTTTGTTTTCAGTTTCTTCTGCTGCAGTACGTTGTCTTTTGTCTCACTTCAAACACCATTGCATCGTGTTTTTGTTTTTTGTTTTTTTTCTCTCCTGGAGAGGCAGAAACAAACAGACACCCCAGCTTAGCCAGCTTTCCAGAGTAATTGGTTTAGAGTCATTTCTTGAAGTTGTTGCAATTTTAGACACAGTTATGCCTAATTTTATTTCGGTTTTTTTAGTTACCCGCTTACTGTTTCATCTGAAAGAAAAAGAGAATTTATTTGTTTGGAGATAATAAAAATATTGCTGATGGTAAAAATGCAAAGAACACAAACCCTATTAATAAGCCAAAGATATTGTATGCTCTGAGTACAATGTTCCTGATGAACAAAATGCACATAGTTTATACTTATACACTGTAAATTCAGTGCGTTTCTTGTGTTTGTTTTTTCCTCTTTTTGTGTGGCGGGTTGGTGGCGGTGGGTGGGGTGGACTTGAAATGTCAACCTCATTATCATCAGCAGCTCTGCTCATTCTGAGTTTCTTTCTTTCTTATCTTTTCTTCTCGTAATTTTTTTATAACTAACGTATCAGTAATTAGAGGGTTTTTTTTTTTTAACAAATTTCCCACGTGTGGGACTAATAAAGGTTATCTTATCTTATCAAACCTGTTATCTCTTCTGAAATAACAGGCTTGTTATAAAGAAAAAAAATCAGGTTGACTTTCTTTCGGTTATGATATTCATTCATATTCAGTATTTAGTATTTCAAATCAAGCTCATTCAGAAGTCCTGTTAGGTCAGCTGATACCAGCTGATTTTAATACTAGTCCACTTCAGTGGATACTCTTGTGTAAAGCTAAATGTCACTTCCCACGCAACCTGTTTAAATTGCATTAGCCTGCTTGCTGTCACTGCTTCCTTTCCAAGTGAATGTTTGTATACCCATTTTTCTGTTTGGTCTAAATGTTACGGTCATGGTCCGGAGTCTGTGACTCCGTGTTTAAGTTTATTATTATTATGGGTTTTTGTGCTCCTTTTTCACATTACATGTTCCTATGTTCTGTGTCCCCCAGTCTGTGTTAAGTTTGTGTGGGTTGTGTTCCCTCTGTTGGTGTTATCCCTGCCTGTGGTGTCCCCTTTTGTGTATTAAGGTCTCTGTGTTTAGTTTGCATTCTCAGTCTGTCTCTTTGCGTGTATGTGTTCCTGTTTTACTTTGAAGGTCCCTGTCTGATGTCAGTGCGTTCTGTTAATGTTTCCCCTGCCTCGTCAGCTGGGATGTCTTCCAGGTGTGTTCCCATCCTGTTTCCCATCCCTTGATTCCTGGTGTGTGCATTTATTGTGTGTGTTACCTCGTCCTCGTTGCTGGTTCGTCTGCTTCTCTCCGTCCGTCTTCCCGTGTATTTTCCTGTGCCTCCCTGCATCTTCGTTTCTGGTTTGTTTTGTTAGTTTTGCCCAATTTAGGTTTTCCTGTTTCATGTTCACCTGCGCCATTGCTGTTTGTATTTTCCTTTGTTATTAAACTCACTTGCACCAGAGCTGCCGCTTCCTGGTCCTAAATAATTCCCACACGGCTTGCCCCGGCAACCCGTGACAGTTATCTCTTTTATTCATGAACAAATATTGCTGGTAAAATATATGCCATGTTTAAATAAAACACTCAAAAAATGCATAAAAAGATGTCCGTCCATCCATCCATTGACTTCCATTTATCCCATTCAGGGTCACAGGGGCCTTAAGCCAAGAGGCAGAGTACAACCTGAACATGTCACCAGTCTATTCCAGGGCAAACCCACAGAGACAGCCATTCATACTCCCTAATTAACCTAATCCCATGGATGTCTTTGGACTATGGGAGGATGCCAGAGTACCTGGAGAGACCCCACAGAGATACGAGGACAACTTTTAAATGCCACACAGAAAGGCCCAGTATAAAGTATCCATCCGTCTATCTCGTGGGTGTTATCTGTGCCACCTCCTTCAGTTCTCCCGGGGGAAGACTGAGGCTTTCCTGATCCAGCTGAGAGATATAATCTCTGTATTACATCATGGATCTGTCATTGGGTCTTCTCCAGTCAGGACATGCCTGAAACACCTCTCTAAGAGGCGTACAGAAGGCATCCTGGCCAGATATCTAAACTACCTCAGCTAGCTCCAAGTCTACTCTGAGCCCCTTCCCAAATGACTGAGCTCCTCACCCCATCTCTGACACTGAGTCAAGTAAATTAAGTATAATCTCATTCTTTTGGCTCCCACCCGCAGCTTGTAAACATAGGTTGACCAGTAAATGGACAGCCTGGTCTTCACTCTCAGCTCCTGCTTCACTACATTAGACTGTCAGTTTACCTCTCTACTCTCCTCTCACTTGTAAACAAGACCCTGAAATGCTTCAACTCCTCCATTTTGAGCAACAGCTCACCCCTGACTCGGAGCAGATATTCTACCCTTTTCTGGCTGAGCAGACTTGGAGGTGTTAATTCTAATCTCAATCACTTAAACTCTCCCAGTGCGAGCTGGAGGTCACCACACATCTGTAAAAAGCAGAGTTGGTCACATGGCCACCAAAACTAAAACTACAAAGTTTTATTCTGAATACCTGTCTCTGACCAGGGAATTTCCACTAGGACACTCAACAGGACTGTACAACTATACAGAGATGTCCATGATCTAATTATGATCATTAGTACACAGCATGATGCAAAGCTGCAAATATCTTGACACCCAGCAGATGGTAATGCTCAAGATACCAAAGATGGAGAATGAGTCTTTGACCCCACAGATGGCATCAGAACCTCAGCAAACAGCCTCTGACTCGACTTATACATGAAAATAAAGCTACAATAACATGTTCCGACCTTATTTTGTAATGTTAAATGTGCCTTTTTTTCAGCAATAGGTTCATACCACAACACCTGCAAGAAGCCATATAATCTGCTGTTTATATAAAAATAAATGCTAGTGCAACTCACAAGGATTTTTTCCCCCCCAGTGGTCTCAAATTAGAATTGTTTGCTACACAAGAGCATGTCATCGTAATGATGCTGAAAAAAAGAAAAAGAAGTTTGTAATGATCCATGCAGGCATGTCTCAGAGCATTGAGTTCTGATCTGAACTGTGTCTCACATTAGCTAAAGAAGATATGTAAACGGTGCTAGAATTTTATAGCTGGGACTATTTTGGAACATTTATTTTACTGGGAGTGAAATTAATGGTCTGGCAGAGGTATTAAAAGCACAGTTATAGGTCTTTTTCTGCAAACAGTGTTGCTCAGAGACGGTGTAATAGCCAAGATTTCATTCCTAAACATTGTCACAGCATCTGAATTAAGGTGGGAAAACGTTCTGTGTTTAAAACTGTGTTTCAAACTGGGAGCGGTCCAGACATGCAGGTTGGACTTACATGGGGAGTAATTCTTTGAGAGTATTAGACAAACAATTTAACTGCAAGACATGTGCCAAAGTCACAAATGAGCATCCCCTGCAGCCAAGTGGACATTTCCCTGCCAAGCACAAATAATTATTGGTTTAGTTTTGCCAACATGTTCAAATGATTTATGATAATGAGAATGACAATAAAACTGCTACTGTCAAATGTTGGGTCTAACCATGGCATGCCATTTTCATCTGCCTTTTGTGTAATACGGATGAAGAGAAAGTAATAGACATGAGTAGGGATGGGATACTTTGTTTCATATCTCCAGCACCCACTTGAAACTTTCTCTTGGGAGTTTTTCTCTGGAGAGTTCTTAATAATGATACTACGAAATATGACTCTCATGTCAACCTGATGGTTTCACATATTTCAAATCAAATCAAATCAAATCACTTTTTATTGTCACATCACATGTGCAGGCACACTGGCACAGCACATGCGAGTGAAATTCTTGTGTGCGAGCCCCACAAGCAACAGAGATGTGCAAACACAACAACACAAACGAGCAAAATACAAGAATGGCCAACCTGAAACTAATAAATATATGTACAATATATAATAGTGTATGCATTTCTGGATGTGTATACTAAATATTTTCCTACGTGTGTGTGTGTATACACATTTTTACAAATTAAATAGTAAAAAAATAAAATAAAATAAAATAATAATAATAAAATATATAAAATATACAGAGTTGAATATGTGCAAAACAAGTGGCATTTATATACAGTGTGGAGTGCATAATGTTGAAGTTCCAGTAGTGAAGCTGAGGTGTCTATGACGTGTTCAGCAGTCTGATGGCCTGATGGAAAAAGCTGTCTCTCAGTCTGCTGGTACGGGACCGGATGCTGCAGAACCTCCTTCCTGATGGAAGCAGTCTGAACAGTTTATGGCTGGGGTGACTGGAGTCCTTGATGATCCTCCCCGCTTTCCTCAGGCACCGCTTCCTGTAGATATTTTCTTGTCTGCTTGTGTTTTATTCACAAAATTTAACTTATCTCATGGTTGCTTTGTCAGGCTCATTTCCATTGCATTTGCATTATACTCGAATGCACTGATCGCATAGTTCAGCATGTGGGATTAACATCTTCCCCAATCCTAATCTAACCGATCAGTAAATGAAACTGGAACTAGGCTGTAAGTGAAAACACAATTCAAATGGTATCTTATAATAACTTGTGAGTCTTATCAGATGTGAGCAAGTTCAAAAAATATGCGGTACAACCACTTTGTGGGCTACTCTTAAACAGGTCTAACATATAAAGTGCTGAAGTGAAACTGATGTTAAAAACTGTGAAAAGTCTCCACGGAGGCCCCTTTCTGTACTTTTTGTACTATACTTTTTTTAATTTTGATGTTTCCTTCATTCCCAGTGAACACCACTGTTGCACCCTTCCCTGTTCTGGCACACTTCTCAACCAGTCGGTATTCAACTGATACGCAGCGTCATCCACATTATGCGACATACAAGTGGGATTTTAGAGGACTGCATAGGGCATGTTTGCAGTGGTTGAAACCTTTAATGTTTAAGTGCATGTACTTTAAATGTACAGCTGTCATGTCAGATATAAACAACAGCACTGAGAATGGACTGGGAGGTAATACAAACATTTTAATATAATAAGTCCTCTTTCACTCATTGCCCTGATAGTGTTTCTGATAGCAGCTGGCAGTGCTCAGTTGATTCATTTTGCTTAGAAGACTTGATGACCTGTCAAATGGCCTCCTTTGTGTGAAAGTACACAGAGCTTGAAGCAGACACTTTGGTTAACAGAAAAAACTGTTAAACACTGTCTTGATACTTGTTATCTTTGACCCAGGTGTTCAGTTTTGTCAAGCCAGCTAACACAAAGAGAGCTTGGCTATGCTGAATTTGCTTCGAATTCACATGAGGATGAATGAATCATTTTTAGCAAATGTCTAATATTACAAGAACAACTGTCTTATCGGATAGTTGGAGTAAAACAAAAAAGAAATAGCATGTAGTGGAGGTTTTGTCATAATTCCTATGCCTGCCTTGCTGGCCTGCCTTGCCTCTTGGGTTCTGTCTGTGTTTGTGTACACTCTTGGGCATCGTTCTCTGGATAGCACACTTGACTGCCTGATTGGTCTCAATCGACTAATCACCCCCAACTCAATCATCTAACTACTCTATATCAACCCAAGTCCTGCCACTCACGCCATTGCAGGTTGTTTCATCACTAGTGCAGTCAGGACTAATTCCTAGCACTTGGTTCTTGTGTAAAGATGTCACCAAGTTGTAACTCCACCTTCTCCTTGTGCAAGACCCTCCTCATGTTCCAATCTCCCCGTGTCTGCTCCATTCACTCCAAACTAACAGTTTCATTGTCTTTGTATCACCTGCTAGTTTTCTTCCGCAAGAACTTACCATCATTCACACAAACAAACCCATTTGCATTAAAACATTTAAGTCTGAGTCCTAAGGTGTGCTTCTCATCACACAGCCTTGACACTCCAGTTCAATGATAATATTCCTATAGTTGTTGGAAAATAGAGTGAATCGCTACCATTTGTCACTGCAAAGTCATTCCAATAACACGGATAATAGTACAAGCTAATCATGTTTGCTGCTACTTAGATACATTCCATATATTCATTTTGAATACAAGACATTGCATGCATGGTGACAGTAAAAGTAAAAAAAAAAATGATTGCAACTCAGTGAAGGCATGTTGACTATGCAAGGCCTTTCTCCAAAGCTTTTACAAAACTGGATGTCTATAGCTCTGTGGCACCAGGAGATGAACACTAAATCATTAAATTCTTATATTATAACTGTGAGGCACCTCTAGTGAGTGACTCTGTCAAGTGATCTCTACCAGACCCTTAGTAAGCCCACCTAAGGAAAAATTTCCCTTACAGAAGCTTACAGAAGTATTTTTCATTTTATTACCACAGCTGAAAAAAGCTACCCTTCTCTGACGAGCAAAAAAAAAAATCAAATAAAAACTCCAGAGTCTTATTCAGTTTGAATGTTGTTTTCAGTGTCCTCTCCAGTGTGGCTTCAGGTGGACCAAACTAGAAGAATGAAAACCCACAAAAGAAACAGAGCTTTTGTGTTTAGATGTAACAGCTCAGGGTTACTAGAGCTAGTGATTAGATATTTATGGATCAATCTTCATCCAAACATTACAAACCTTCTTTAATTTTTATAAACTAACCTATACAGAATAAATATCTAAATACTGATTTTTCTTTCTTAGTGTTTTGTGTTGCTGTCTACAGGCCTGCGAGCATTTTGGTTGGCTAACCTTTTGACATGGATGCTATCGCTAACGTAGAACAATTGAAACACAATTGCCATGCTTTTCATTCAGCTATTGCAGCTCGTTTCCACTTCATTGTTTGGACAATAGGTCAAAGCTGCACTGCAGATTAGCTGTGCAAATACATACGAAAAGGAGAATGAGCGGGATAAATCAATAGGGTCAAATGAGGATGGAAACCAATGAGAGTGAGAGAGAGTGCAGGACAACAACAAGACGGAAGTGGAAAGAGCTGCAGGTAATCAAGGGAGTCATCAGCTGCATGTTAAGCCTACAGGAACTGTTTCCCTCGAGGAAATGAATGTTCAAGAACACAGTGTGGGTTCATCTCCTCTGACTGCAGGCTGAATTAAGTGTCCCCACTGGCCCAGCGCACAAGACCTGATGGAGAGAAGAGAAAGTTGGAAGTTTGCCTGCTCTAATTATGTTGACTGTTCCTCTTTTGGTCATTTTCTCTAGCTATAAAGCAAAACAAACCATAAATAAAAAAAAGACCGTTATCACATATAAGGACCTAAGTTTAATCCTTTTGGTTCCACCATTTGTCAATAACAGCTAAGGTCTGAGCTCCAACCCTGTCATAAACAGTTACACTGAAATTGTTATTGGAATCCATGTAAATGTCATATTACAGAAATGAAATTTAAAAACATCATTTCTCATCATTTTTTTTCTCCAAAATCTCATTTTATCATCTTCAATTCTTCAAATTCTATGTGCCTATTTGCAGCGTCTGACAAACGACACTTTGCAAAAAGTGGTAAAGCAAGAAAGATGTTGTTTCTGCAAAACCCAGAGCAGTAGCATGAATTAAATTTAATTGAAATTCTGTTTACGGCCCAAAAACAATGAGACAGGGTTTATTAAGTAAAAATGGGGAAACAGTGAAAGTGGAAAAGCTTTTGCAATTGCATTAGGACCGGATCTGGGAGAGCTGGTGCAATAATGGCATGGAAGGATGGGTCAGATTACAACAGAATGGTATAGCATTTAGTGAACAAGGGAGGCCCTGAGAAAGCAAGCCAGACTGACTGAGAGGCTAAATGACAATTATGAAAGATATTGGATGTGTAGAAAATGGAGTGAATGGGAAATCGGGGAGAAGAAAAGTTGTGGACATGTTGGGAGCAAAGTCCTGGAAAAAACAGTAAAACCCTGCAGGATTTGATGCTGGCTTTGCAGTTCATGTTGGTTACTGTATTATTGCAATGGCTCTGTTTTGACTGATCTCACCTGAATGACTTTAGTTGCAAACAATTCTTCCTTACTCTTTTATATTTCCTGCTTCTTTTAAAAAATTTAGCTCAACTAGGGATATTACTACAAGTAACCTTTGTTGATTGTGCACAAAGACTGCTGCAAAAGATGCTTTGTCAGCAGCACGGTGTCGTGGGTGTCTTTAACCTCTCCACGCTGTCATAGGGTGAGAACAGAATAAACACTGGACAGTTCTGTTGCACAGATAACACAGACACATGACGAAAAGACTTTAACGCAGGAATAGCCGGGAGCATCATTTCTCCTCTTTTTGCTGGAGGCTATCCTCCTGCTAACCTGTGCTGGACCACTATGTGCTGAATGCAGAGACCCAAGCTGGTCGAAACTCTCATCTACTCCTAATGGGAAAGCAAACAAGTTGACAAAATGTCAGTTTTTAGAATGGAAAAGGAAGTTGCTGTGAAGGGCACAGGGACCAGAACTGTTGCAATGAGTCACCATCGCAGTGCCTTTAAAACACCCAAAAGGTAAAAGATAAAATTAGAGCCTCCATTTAATGGAAGCACATGTAGTAATTGTGGTTGGAACAGGCTCGGGATATAACATGGTGAAAGATGAAACAAAAGGCTGTCAGTTAAGTGGAGCATGGCAGTGTAGAGGGACAGACAAAAACGAGCGATTACCATCCAACGTTTATGACTTGGTAGACATTTGTATTACAATAAATGTCTATTTTTGAGTGATATATGATTGTTGTATTTATCATCACACAGAGAGTCATTTATGGGTGGAACTGGGTGTGAGCCGAAGTGTGCTTTGTTGCACTCTACCTGTCATCTGTATTTATGACAACCATACCGACACACCTTGAAGTAAATGTTTTCATCATTACAGGATTACAGCTTTTAAGGTGCCGCCAAGTTTAAAGAGCGATTCAGCACCAGCCAAATTATTGCTTTTGCTGATTAGCAGTTTTCACTTCTCATTTTGTGGTAGCCATGTAGACTGGCATGTGTCACAACTTGGAACGTGATTACTCGGCTAGATGATTAAAAGCTCCTGCCCTCACTATTTGGCACTAGAAATTATAGTCAGTTAAGCTCATATTCTATTATTGTCCAACATCAGTTAATGACTGTTTTCTAAAATATTCCACAGCAAGATGCCACTGAAACATGGCAAAATCTCTCAGACTCATTAACTATTACCCACAGAATCTAGTTATTTGTTTTAAGTGGTTCTTAAATACATCTGCTTATTTGCCAAATTCTGACACTTTCCCATTTTCTCACTTATAGACTGGAAAATGTGTCTGTTTATTTTTTTTCCTGTTTTTTTCCCGATAGTTGCCAAGATGGTGACAAACAGACAGGAGAAGACGGGAGGTGGAGTTGGAGGTAGCAAAGTTGAAGAGCTAAAGATTCTTGAAGGGACAGGATTAGAAGGGAGTATAGTAAAGTGTTGGTTTGAACAATTTGGTGATTAAGTTAGACAGGCAAGGCTGAGATGGTTTGGACATCAGCAGACAAGGGATAGTGGGTATAATGGACAAATGATGTTGAAGATGGACTCCACTTATATCTACACATAACTGTGCCTCAGGCATTTTCACTAAGGACATTTTGCTGGGATTAGAAGTACATCAGACCTAATACTGAGCCTATCTTAAATGTTCCTTTTAACCCGTAAAAGCTGACGGGAGAGCCCGCGATCCTATTTGCCGAACTATTTTTAAAATACTGATTGAATTGCAATCAAATGAGCTAGAGCAAGAATTTGTCTTTTGGTTTTTTGCATATGAAAAATAAGGAGTTTTACTTGCATATCATTCATCCAGTTTGTCCCACGCTGTGGTTTCCTTCGACTAATGGGTTTGCAAAAATTGCTTAAAAAGCGCATGCAATAACAAATAACATTATACTCCAGAAATACGCTTTGTCGATCTGATCAGCGGTTCTAAGCACTTCATATGTTGCAATAAACATCATTACGTTGTCAGCACAAACTGTCACATGTCCACCATTACATGCAAAAAACTTCACAGGTAATGTTGTGTTTTTTTTTTCTCCAGGGCCTTTCAGTTTGTACATGTTCATGTTTCCTTTTTTTATTATGTTAGCCTTGATGTGTGTAAATTTTTGTCCTGTTCCACTCCCCGTGTGTGATTAGTTAGATTAAGTTCAGCTGTGTACTCACTGGTCTCCTATCATCATCATTAGCCTGGTATTTAAGCCCTCAGTTTCCCTCTGTTCCTTGTCTTGTCATTTTTGTTATCATCACTTCCGTATGTGTTTCAGTTCAGTTCAGCCAACCCTTCAGTCAGTCAGTTAGTCTTATGTTCTGTTCATCCTGTCAGCATAATAAAACACAGTTCACGTCCTTCATCAGTCCTGCGTTTGGGTCCTCTATTCCTCTTCTCCACATCCACACAGTGATCATCCTGAGACTGTATAGTTCCTGGGACACTTAGAACTTTGATTGCACTATTGAAAATAGTTTATTTTGATGCACATGCTGGTTTCTTGCAATTTGCACACAATGATGCGTGTTTTTGTTTTTGCTGCAGTTTATTAAAATTCTCAAAAATTAAATTATGAAGAAACTCAAAATATTTTTGGGGTTGGAAACCACATTTAAAATTTTAAGGGGCATAAATTGAACATTTCTGTAACTAGAAAAATGTTTAAAAACAAAACCAAAAATAATTATTTTCAATTTTTGTTGTTTATTGCCCTTTTTTACGGAGCCCCGCAGGGGACATGGGAGAAAAAAAAATTAGGGAGGAAAAAAAAAATTAAGACGGACTTTTGCGAGAGCTCGCAAAAGTTCTTTGGAGGCCGCCAGCTCGAAGCCGAGCGGGAGGTCGAGGCACGATGTGCCGGGAAAGCGGTGTTCCTCCCGGCTGTAGTAGGTCTCGACCGCCCGTTAGCTTCGAGCTAGTGGGTGTCAGATCTCCAAAAACGTCGGAGCACTTTTGCAAATATGTTATGTCTTGTAAACCGAGCAGGTATCTGACGTTTACACAACTACATTCACGCCTCAAAATATCTTAAAAGTGTATTTTGTGACCCAGAAAGAGTAATATTACAACTAAGTAGCTGCCGCCATTGTTGGAGTTTCTCCCTAATTTTTTTTTTCTCCCATGTCCCCTGCGGGGCTCCGTACTTTTTAGCAATTTATGTAGTTACTATGAATTTAATACATACATATTATTAAAATTTGGAATATAATCATTGTATTGTTGCATGATAAAAATGTCACTAGAGCATGTAAAAATGTAAAGATAAACTCTGTACTTGTTCTATGTTACATTTAAATAGGTCTTGGAGGCAAAAGGTAATATATTATTAATTGCAATGCGAAATGTGAAAGCAAAAAGTCCAAAGAATTCATCATTTCAGGGTTGATATAATTAAAGAAAATGTATTTATTACATTTTCAGGCTATTGACAGACAAAGTTAGAGGTGGCTATTTGGTTTTCCAAGTAGACAATATCATTTATCTATACTGTAAAGAGGACCTTGAGCAGACAGATAGTTTCAACACTGAGGTGAATCAGCCTCAACGATGCATTGCTCTAGGATGACTCTGGTTTCTCAATAGCATCCTGATGTCTGGCCTTGCTGCCTTGCTGTCTGCTCTCTGACAATCTGTGACAGCGGAGGTGTGAGTGCCACTCACTCAGTGTCCTTGCGTCTGCCAGGGCATGACACACACCCATCGATATGTGGAAAGATACACTCTCTAACGACGGGATAAAATTGAACTGATTTAATCAAGGCGTTCAATACGTACCTCACCTTCTGCCAGCTGACAATGTGACTGAGGACATTAAGAGAGTGGCACCGCTTTTAAGAATAACTTCTTCAGTCACGTTGTAGTTTTCCTCTGTTAGTATTGTGGAGATGGACAAAAAACTGCTTCTTCATTGTTGCTGAGCTGGGGAATTAAAATATTTCCATAGCTTTAAGTACAAATAGAAAAGAATAATTATGTGTTTGAATGCTTTAGCTCCTGTCCTTGCAGTTGTTGCTTAGACAGTTGGTTGTTTATCCAGATGTGATAAATTCACTTGTCCTTCAGGAAGGCAATCTTCAGAATTTAACTGTCACGGCAATTAATGACAACGTTTACCACCAGAAGAGTTGTTTGTGTGTTTGTTGCTGATGACAGGGCACATTCAGAAACTTTATCTTTCCAAAAATATATTTGACCATCTTTCTTCAACCTACATAGCTCTTTATCCATCTTAAAGATCTAAATTTACACTCCTCTCTCAAGCCCCTTTCCTGTTTAGCAACAACTTCCTCTTATGCAGGATGTTGTTTTCTGGGTGTCGGCTATTATAGGTTGTATGGTGGCGACCCTTGGGGTTATGTGGTTTCTCATACTCCCAGCTCTTATCCAAAGTGATTCCGACAGGCACATTAAAATGCAAATTCTTGTCTCTGCACTCCTTGCCATTTTGTCACTTCCTTTCTCCTTGTGTGGCATGTTGAGTGGAAAGGAATTAGAGCGCTGGCCCTGGGGTTGAATATTCAAATGGCCACCTGATTTCCCAACAGAGCACCACCAGCCAGGTTTCCATTTACATAGTTCCTTTTCCCCATTTACTGCCCCTCAAAGCTGACTCAACCACAACTATCCACTGGGCCATTTATAGAACGTTCAACTCTGACTGTGTGGCAAATACTCAAACAGTGAACTACCAACCATATTGCGCTTCTCAAAAAAGACCTAGTCACAAAACTTCAGACCCCTAAAAGGGCATAGAGAAATCATTATTAGAACAATGCTGTGGAAAATGGCTACCCATTACCACTACAGGTTCTTAATGCTTGTTTGTAGAGGTCAATGGTTTCATGTAGCACTGGAGGGGTTACTGGGGTTTGACTGGCCAATTAGATATAATTAGTATATGATGCTAAATATGAGCACAATAGCATAATAAGTAATCAAGCTTATAATGAACTGGAGTTGGCTGTTACCCTTGTACTACGAGGAGAAAGATGCCCATCAGCTGAGCATTGAGAAGTGTTTTCTCCTTGAAAGTACAGAATAAAATACTTACCAAATTCAGCCTGATAGTTGTTCCATAATCTTGCTGAAAGACAAACAGGGGAAAATACAGTTAGCAGTGACAGAAAGGGTGTACAGTATGTTGCAATTTTTAAAACTGTTACAAATCTTCATATTCTGTGTGTTGCCATAAATGTAAGTTAAAGCATATATTTTTGCTTGATGTCTCTTTTTGTGAATTGCACGTCGTGCTTGGCCAGAAACGCAATACTGTGCACGAATGCCTCCTGTATAGGCACAGACAGAGCCCAGGAGCAGCTGGAGCTCTACTAGCATACTGCTGTCACTACAGTTCCTGTGGAGGCAGTGTCAGGTATTATTACAACTCTGTTACACTGATCATGTTGTTTTGCATAGTATGCCAAAAGTGTAATTATTTACAATTTTGAATTCTATTATTGAATCCAATTGTAGAAACAGATAGTTCAGCCATCCATCTGCTTTTCCAGTTCCTCTGGAGAAGCACCAAGGCATTCCCAAGCCAGCTGAAAGATATAATTTCTCCTCTTGACAGCACTTCACTCAGGAGGTATTAGAATCAGTTTCCTGAACCACCTTAACTGGTTCCTTTCATTGAGGAGTTGTGGCTCCACTCTGAGTTCCTTCCCAAATGACTGAAGGCCCAACCACGCCAGCTACAGAGGAAGCCCATTGCCACTGCTTGCATCCATGATCAATGGCCACCTTTCCACCAGTCACCACCTTACTGTGGTAGAAGAATTTACCACAGTAAGGGTAAATTCCATAATTCCCATAATTCCATAATTATAAGGGGCTTTTGGCCCTAGTAGGGTGTCCTATTGGTCTTAAATGAGGGGTGAAATAATGAGTGAGTCACAAAACCCCCATGAAGATATGACTAAGAGACCAGTTTACCCTGCCTGACTCAGGGTTACTGCCACCCAACCCTGAAGGCAGGCCCAAGGAGGAAGCTTGAGAGAGACCTAGTCAGCCCGAATAGGCATCATGGGCTCACAACCTGCAGGAGGTGCTGTAGGGCAACGTGTATTGGGCATCAGTCAAGGCTGGATGACCTGCCATTGCACTCCCCAGCTGTTAAAACTAGCTCTTGGGACATGGAAAGTCAGGGGTATTATGGAATTTACCTGCAACATGCAACTGGTTTCTGACAGTAAAAGATGGTGTTGTATGAAGTAAAATCCAGAGGCTGCTAGTCGAACAGGAGGCAGCATGCACAAATATGAAGTGTACAAAAATAATGTCTCCACAGTAACCCCGTCTTCATTATACCTGTCTCTGTCAATGACTGCCCTCTTCTCCTGCGTTCCTGAGCTGAATGGCTAATTACCTGGATGAGGTGCATGGGGAGCAGTCGACCACAGCAGCCACCTGTCGGCTGGAGTCCCTCCAAATGACAAACGCCCACAGGGTTGCTCTGCCCAGGTTGAGTCTGTGTTTTCCACTCTGTCGCCTTGCACCACACCTCAGCGTGGCAGCATCAACCTGGGGAACAACTGTTGTCTTTACTAATTTACCCAAAATAGCTGCCTGCCTCGGGCTCTTTCATGCTGCCAGTGCTGGTGAAGAGCATCTGTTTTGAACTGCAGGGGCAAGCATAATCACACTGCGTTGTGGCTCTGGGCGTTAGCCTGTCTCTCAGCTAATAATAATAATGCACGTCTGGATGTTACTGACATGTAAAACTTGATGAAAACACTCCTTATTCAACACACACACACAAAAATAAAATCTAAGAGAGATCTAAGATGCACAAAATATGTTTTGCTGTAGCTGTTAGCCTTTTAACAGTTAAAGTTAGAGGTTATTTTTGGTAATCCATAAACAGTGATATGATCATGTGGTTATGGTATTGATGGACCTGAGGTCAAAATATATGAAAAATAAAGCGGTAAATTAAACTTCATATGGAACACCACTGCTCTAAAGGTGAAAGGAAAAAAAACCTTTAAAGTTTGTTTGCCTGCAACAGTTACTTTTGCTTGTGTGCAAGTGCAGAGGAAACTATGCAAAGGTTGGGAAGAGCATCTGAGACACTGAAGAGATAGTAAATAAAAACTTCTGGAATAACTGTGTCGGTTGATGTGTGACTTGCTGGCAAGCCAGAGAAAATCAATATCATTCCTCTGCTTTTGTGTGATCTTCTCTCGTCTATTGCTGTATGTTTCAAAGTAATTAGTATCCACAGAGATTTTTTTTCTTCAGTTTTCAACAGCTTTTGTAATCCCTGCACTTCTAAAGAAAGACGGAGTGGTCTGAAGATATTCCTACTGCCATCTTTACAGGTTCAGCTCTAAAGCTTGCTACGGGCTTCGTGGCAGATGTTTCTCAGAATATTTGGTCAAGTGTCACAAGCTGCAGGACATTTCATCTTTGACTTAAATAACATAATGGATACAAAAATGAGGTTTGACTGAAAAGAAAAATAATTTTTGAGGATATTGCACTGAAAATGTATTTTGGTCAGCCAAGAGAAAAGTGGTTTTTAAATCTGTCTCTCCGAGGTCTCTGTGGTTTTAGCAAAGCATAGCTTTATTGTTTTGTAATAAAACCTAATTGTATAATGTGTAGTAGCTCTCAGATGAAACATAAAAGCACTGAAACAAAATTACCCCGCCATTATGTCCAAAAGCATGCACGGATCATTTCAGTCTGGATGGGATGAAAGAAAATATCAGCACTTCAGAGAGATACTTTAGAGAGCCCTTGTGTGTGTTTAAGTGTAAACATGTGCACACGTCCAATATGACTCTGATGGCCTAAGCCTCGGAGACCCTTGCCTAACTGGTTAATGCTCACGCACAGATCTACAGATACAGCCCAGTACGTGTCCAGTGGAAAGGCCATTGCAAAGTGACAGTGGCAGGATTTTGGAAGCAGGCTGATGGCATGTGGATGTGTTGCTTAATGTGACATCTGTCGCACCACAGCATGTTCCAGCCGGAGTAGAGGGCTGAAGGCCACTAGAGCTTTCTGTAAAATATATTGCAGAGGTCACTGCAGCACGACCTGGCTCTCCATAATGGACACACAAATAACATCCTGTGAGAGTGAAGTATACAAGAGACGTGCTGCATTTGACAGATGCTAATGAAGACTGAAAACGAGTCAGACAGCATGAACGTTTTGAGGTGTGTTGTGGCTTGGAAAAACATAGGTGGCATGCAAAACAAGCAGGCCTGGCATGGAGGGATAGTCACTGCTGTAATAAATGACGTTAATTGATGGGTTCATTCTATTTGTATATTACTTAATGCGTCAATGTGTTGTACATGTTAACTTACTTGAACATCTTATTTGTATTGGTGATGTCACTGTGAATAGTTCTACCTGTACCTGTGATAGTTACCCCTTGTCCTCCAGGTGTGGATTTGCCTTCTCTCTTTCTTTCCCTGTGTGAATGTGGGTGTGACTAACTGCTTCTCTGGTGATGCCTAGTAGTTGTCTTGGAAGTCTCTTGCTGGTGATCCTGTAATCCATCCAAACTGCTCTCACATCCAGTCTTTGCCAGGTTGTGTGGTAGCATAGTTCAGGCCTCTTGTGCAATTACTTGCTCGTTTGAGTTCTGTCTGCCTTGTGTTCACCTGTCTCCTCCCTCCTCTTCAGAAACTTGTTGGAAAACCTGCTTTACATTAACCTGAATACCTGGCTAACCACTCTCTTTTCACAATGCAGGAACTCCAGCAACACTTGAGGGAAGATGAACAACTTTAATAATTGACCAACGCGTTTCGGCTTGTGGCCTTCATCAGGGTCATCCCTTCCTTCTTTACAACTGCAAAGAAAGAAGGTGATTCCCAATAGGAAAAAGGTCAGTCAGTCAAGGCTAATCAAAATATTTTTTCAATATTTATTTAGTCAAGTCAAGAAAACCTTTATTTGTCACATACAAGTTGCCCTGCAGTGAAATGGGACCCCCCCAGCCTCACAGGATGTAACAACAGCACAAGCAAAACATATGAAGACAAAGTCGGAGACTGTTAGTAGTATGAACATTGGACCAATTTAGGGAGGAGACCCTTAAGGAAGCAAAAAAAAAAAAAAAAAGGAAAACTGAGGGGCTACAAAGCCCACTATAAGATAAATAATGATTTTTTTCCCCCTAATAGTCTGCAAATTGAGTCCAAGAATAAAAATGTGGCTTTGGCCTACTTTAAAGTACTGACATATGTCCAAAAGGTGGATTTAAAATAGAAAACTCCATCAGGAAGATTGTGACTAAGCTTCAAGAAGAGTTTTCCAGTGGTTTCAAAGTTCTTATACTTTTATCACGAACAACTAACATAGTTTCTCAATTGTTCGCAACAATAAAAAAATGACGGATGTAAGACTGTTCTCGTAATTGCTGAAAATATTTTAGTGTGTCACAGCATACGACTTAATGGCATAGGATAGCTCCACTTATTTGGTGATATCTTTATTTTTAGCTTCACAGTTACATAATGTCATTATATTGCCATACGAAAACTCTCACAAAATACAGTAACAAATGATGTTCTGAAGAAGCAATAACCTTGGCTGCAGTTATAACTATTCCCAATTGATGTGATTCTTTCAACAAGCTGGGACAGGAGTGTTTACAAGATTCTTTTATCCTTTTCCAAAATCTTTTTTAGAATATTTTTTTAAAAAGATTCCCCATTAAATTTTAGAACTTTTCATAAAGAATAAACTACACAAGATACAAAATGAGACACTTAAACATTTATTAGTCTACTTAGACCAGGGGTCAGCAACCTTTAACATCGAAAGAGCCATTTGGACCTGGTTTCCACGCAAAAGAAAACACTGGGAGCCGCAAATACTTTTTGACATCTAAAATGAAGATAACACGGTATATATTGTTTTTTACCTTTATACTTTGTGTGAACAACTAAGGTGTGTTGCTTATGAAATCCATGAAGTGCTACAGAGAAAGTTACATTTTGAACTCTTAAAGAAATATAACAAAAGGAAAGACACCCAGCTGAACTAAAATGATCCAGCAAACAAAAACTGTTGTGAGCCGCCACCCTTATATCGCCTTTGGGCTTTTGGAGCCTTGACCTGACTTTTAAAAAATAATTGGAAAAAAAGCACTATGCTGCTGAAAAATGAAAAATAGATATTTGCAAAATTCTGTCTAAATATGTATTTTACCAGGTTAATGTGTGTGGCGGGGCGTGGTCTGCAGTGCCGCTGTATGGGAGTCGGACACACCTGAGCGGCACCCACAATCATGCCTCGCCGCCTTAACGTCTGTGCTATCTATGCTGTTGTGTTGGTGTGTGTCCGGCTGTGAGCTGAAAAGCTACAGCCGGCTATGCGTACAGCAACCGTGTGTGAAAAGTGGTCAATAAAGAGATGCTGAAAAGCATGTTCATGCAAACATTGTCGGGTCTGCCGTGATATGTTTACAATGGGACTTCTGTTCCTGAACCGCTGCGCATATCCCATATGCGCACAGTGTCTGCAAATCGGGGCTGTACAAAGTCACTTTCATCTTTACGCAGGACTATAAGCTGTCATCTGTGAGGCGTGAGCGGTGTTTGTTTTTAACATAGTTCACAGTGGAGAATAGCCGCTGACATAATGTGGATCCGAAGATCCATAATTGGCCTACCTGGGGTTGAAAGTCTCGATAAATTGCACCTTAGAACACATATGCATCAACACTACAATGAGCGGGTGGAGGGAGGTTTGGAGTCTTCTCCCACCCCCATTCTCTGCGGCCTGCTGGAGCGGGAGGGCTAGTAGGAGGAGTTGGCCGTCCGACTGCGGTCTGGGGTGTGGGGCCTCCCTGCTGCTGCGGAGTCGGGGTGGTCTGCCTCTCCCCACCGCAGGGAAAAGGGTAACACCACCTGGGTCTGGGTGCAATTCCCCCCTCCAGGGGCAAGGGTACCTAGACCCGGTTTGTAGAGTACGCTTGGGGAGTGTGATTGTGTGTACAGCGTCTCTTTATGTCTGTCTCCACGTTGGTTGAGTGTGGAGTGAGTGCATATGAGAGCATGAGGGTGGGAATGGATGTTTGTGTCTGTGTGTGCCTGTATGTCTGTGTCTATATGTCAGGTTGGGTATCAGACGCCACCTCTCTGGGGACACCTCAGGCCCTCCAAGGTTTGGAGGCCTATCTCCACCCACCACCACTTCCCCTGCCGGTGGCGGACTCCCTCAGGTGTCGGTGTGTTGGTGGTTCTTTGTGTCTGGGGGTGGGCGTCCGGGTGCACACCGGCTCACTCCTTGGCGGCCGCTTGTCGGGGCCTGGGGCCTGGGGCTCGCTCGGGCCCCTTTGGAGGTGGGGTGCCCCCGGCCTCTCGGCCTAGGGCTCGGTCACTCAGGCACAGCTGGGGGCCGGCGGAGCTCACGGGCGCGTCACTGCAACTCCCCCTGACTTCTGCTCCGCGGCTGCTGGGCGAGCCCTCATCTGGGACTCTCCTCAGCTCTTACTGGGACAGTGGCGCGGCTGCCCCTCTGTTGGTCTTCCATGGTCTCTTGTGTTCTGGGGGCCTCTGGATGTCTGGAGTTTTGATCTCCTCCATACCCGCTTCACACCCTGGAGGACGGGGCTGTGGCCCCCCCCACACTCCCTAGCAGATCATTACATGGAGAAACCTTTGGAATGCAAGCATGCTGATCCACACAGGTATGCACACATGGGTATTCACAGACGCGGACTAAAGCTTTCTTGGCTGCTGCCTCAAAGCACACTGTGCGCTGTCTATCTTGCGTGCTGCACAATATCGTTTATTACTTAGTAAATACTGATATCTATGACTAGCTAGTTTATTGTGATGGTGCTTTGTTTTCTCTATTATTATGTTGCTCTTTGTTGTTTGCTGTCTCCTCTGTTTGTTTTTGTTTGTTTGTTTTTTTTTTTGTTTTTTTTCTCCATACAGGTGACCCAGGAGTTTTTTTTTTTTCTCTCTCTCTTCCCCCCCCTTCTCACCGTCTCTTCTCCCCTTTGGTTTTCTTTCTTTCTCTCCCCCTCTCTCTCTCATTCATTCCCCCTGTCCTATTTATTAAAAAAAAAAAAAAAAAAAAAAAAAAAATGACAAAGGATGAACTGAAGCTCTGCCATCACGTAATGTCGCATACTGCTGTTTCTGATGTCATTTAAAAAAAAAAAAAAAAAAAAAAAAAAAGAAAGTCTCGATAAATGCACGGCGTTTTGGCGGGTACACGGGCTTCCGCGAGTGTGACGCTTATTTTGAGCGATGAGAAAATAATATAATCTAATTTTATTTTTATATTTCAATATCACAATAATCTTCCAATTTAGAAGTACAAGTTTAAAAAAAAGAAGAACTAACATAAATAAAATACACTTCAGCTAAATACTTCTAATTTATTTTCCCAAACCACGGGGAGCCGCACTATAAGGACTAAAGAGCCGCAGGTTGCCGACCCCTGACTTAGACTAAAAAAACGAAAGAGGCTAAATCTCTAGAGTGAGTAAAATACTCTGTTCGTCTGTTTTCGAATAAAAGCACCCAATAATTCTGAGCACTACCGACCAGTGTTGGTCAAGTTACTTGAAAAAAGTAATCAGTAATTAATTACTGATTACTTTTTTCAAGTAACTTTTCCCAAAAAGTAATCCCGTTACTTTACTGATTACTTATTTTCAAAAGTAATTAATTACTTAGTTACTTTTTAAAAACACGATTTACAACCTGAATAGGTGATAAAGAGATATCATTTAAGAATCATCATGCAGTTTTATACCTGAAGTTACAGGTGTAAAATGTCATCTTTGGAGCTGACTAAAACTTTCTTTCTGTGACTGACAGACTCAGAAAAAGCAGCAATCTACCACCATCAATGACAGCCATCTATTTTTGAGAACAAAGAGTGAAAACAAGAAAGGAGGTAAGTTGTTTTTTTTTTTTTTTTATCCTACACTTTAAAATGTCTACAGTGTATTGCTACAGCCCCGAATGCTCTTTGGGACGTCATTGCTGTCTTTTTTCCTCCTTAGGTATAAGTGAAAGCATTTTTTTTCTAGAGTTAAACTCGGAAGGACTGTTATGTTACCAGTTCTAATGGCCGTAAATTATGCTGACAAAGTAAGTGCTGTGAAGGCTGCAAGCCAAAAGACTTGAACTTCCTGCAAAATCTCAGAAAAACAGGTGAGAGCATATTGAATTCTACTTCCACATCCTTTGGGTGAGGAACAAAGTTCAGTACTAAGTTGGTCTTGGCGGTAAAACTGCAATGAAAGCAGCCCAGCTAATCCTGCGCAGAGCCTGAGAGACACTAATGATACACCAAATGTATTTCTTCTGTTTTGTCCTACTGACCCTGACTCCCTCTTATCAGGCTTTAAGGAAGCTGAGGATTACATCAGCTTTCTTTGTTTGCTGGAAGGGAGAATGCAAGGCACAGAGACCTTGTTCTTGAGAAACAGACAAGGGCATCTACCAGTAGTATCTGCCAAGCAGAAAACCATCTGTGTTTCCTATAGAATATAGATTTTTCATCACATGTCCATTTTGTTGGTGTGTATATCCCACTGCAGTATATTACATTAAAGTCTATCACTCAAGAACAGTAATATAGACTTACTTTTTTTAGACTTTCAGCTCTGTTTCCTACTCAAGTATAATAATTAAAAATCGACATAATTGTATGGTTTAAATTGACTCTTGAAATAAAATAAAGACCCAACTGCAGATGAACAATTGCTTATATGGCAGTACACACAGTTACCTACATGAAATAGAGAAATCCTAAACTTTATTATTATTTAACCTCATTTAAACTCCTGCCTCGTTAAAGGATAACAGATTCATATCTGTCCTGCACCTACAGACCTTACTGCATTAACTGATTCTTTACAATTAACTCGTACTCAGTCTAAATCCATTAAAGAGACATAATGGGAAATATGCACATTCCCAAAAGTTAGAGCAGAAAATTGATGCTGCTGTACAAATCCCAATAATATTAACCCAGCTTAGCTTAGCATAAAGACATAAAAGTTCCAAATTGCAAAAGTATTTAAAAAAAAAAAGAAAGAAAAAGAAAGAAAAATACAGCAAAGATCTCTGTTTCGAGGGTTTCCATTTAAATATATTAATGCTCATACTTCCCTGAAGCTGTGCATGCTTTCTGGATAAGTGGTATGGTCTAAGCATATTAATTGATTTCAGCAGCATTTTACTATTAGTTGAATAATAATGTGCTAATAGTAAGAAATTAAGATGGAAACAATGAGGGAATTATATAAACAACAACAAGATATTACCACTTAATTACAAAGAAATTTCAACTAAAAATCACTGTGGTTATACATGAGCAATATTACATTGGCATTCATGTAGCCGAATGTGAGAGTACTGGGGTACTAATCTATGTATGTATCTGCCAGAAATAAAATATTAATATCTTAACATTTAGTATTTTTTATTTTAATTTGACAGTGCCAGTAAGCTCATACTAATACCATAATATTGGCTAATCCTTTAAAATAATAATTAATTCCACTGTATTTCTCAAGCAATCCTCTTTGTTTGAAGGTAACAATATACATAACATGTTTAAGACTGTCTTATTATCTGAAAAAAATAGTTTATGTGGAATAACCATGAACCATGGCTGTGACATTTAAAACTGTTTCTTTCTAAGTCAAAGTCCATGCTAATACTCTATTAAAGAAAACTTCATGTAATGTGATGACTACCCAGCAACACATGCAGTAATTTATGTGTAATCACTAGGAATTTCTCCTCTCTGTACTCATTATTTTATCCAAGCTGGCAGATTTCTACCTGTTTATGTGAACTGCAGGTATAAGAAAAGGAAAAAACACTCATGTATATTCTTGGCAGTTGTTATTGTTGTCAGTGACCTGTAACACTACTGCACTTTAACTAGAGGCCCAACTCTTTCTATTGCTTGGGGGTGTAATCAAGCCCAACGCAAGGTGAGTGGCTTCCATCCACATTCTCTCCAACGTGTATCACAGCCATGTTTGAAATGCATCAAAGCCTCCCATCCATCAGACTTTTAAGATGTCTCCATGGAGATGATTGACGACAGTAAAAGGCTGCTCTGGAGAGAGGCCCCGGGTGAACAGATGAGATCACAAATCTCATCTCTTTCTCTGTCTCATTCTCTTTCCCTGTCCTGGTCTCTCTCATCTCCCCCACTTTCTACAACGTACACAAACAGTAGTGCAACACACACACACACACACACACACAAACATTTTTATCACTTTTCCCCCTTTCATCTTCTTGGTGTCAGTAAAAGGGGAAGAGAAAAAAAAGTTCAGGGTAAAAAAAGACATGCCCAGAGTCTTATTGTTCAAGGTATCTGGGAATATATGAATTGTTCCCCTGTGGATGAATAAGGTGACCGGACATCTCTCAGTGGGTCTGAGAGATGTCTAATCATCAGAAGATCTTTTATAATATGATATAATCAGTATTCATTCAGTGAGAGATGGACCTTGTCAGTAAGTGCCAAGTGAGCAGGTATTTCTTGTCTGTGAAAACATATTCATGTAGGCTTTCAATTGCAAGGTGAGCTAGAAATAAAATAGATGCGTTTTGGGGGCTTTTTTGCAAGAATTTCAGAGATTTTGCATTTCGGAATCATTTTAGAATCTTGGCATCTCTCCATGACCATAAGCTGTGAAGAACCTTGACTCTACTATCATGTAACACTGCCGTGTCATTCTATTGGTGTAAGGACCCATCGATTTAGCATTTATGCAACAAATTGCATTTAGCTGACTGTGGGCCAAGTCAATCAAAGGCTGGGCCTGCTGTGCATTTTGGCAAAAGGTGGTGATTAAACTAACTTGGAAAAGCGAGGAGGATTTCTGTTTCCTCAACCTGACAAACACAATGTAGCCCTCTAGCAGTACACAGGACTGGTTTTCCACCATTCCTCTCTTGGGTGGGAGGAGACAGGTGGGTGCGTTTCACCCAGGTTTGGCACATTTAGCCCTATGAGATATGTAACAGAGAGACATCCATGGCTTAGAGCAGAATCAACAGATGGACTTGGTGTGCTCATAATGAATCACTATCCAACAGGAACAGCTTGAAATCCTGATCAGCCCCGACGTGGGTTGGCTCTCATTGTAGTAGATTTGATTCTCCTTCAGCGTAGTCCACTCTCCTCCACAAAGGGTCATCTGTGGACAACATTACAGTGCTATGCTCCCAAAAACAATGTATTTTTTTCTCTTTTTTATACCTATTCTGAATTTATTTTTAACAAATTGGCAAGGCTTACTCATGTGTATATCAGTAAGGTTTTCTATGTCTGTGTTTGCCTGTAACACAGTGGTGAGTATTTGACCTGCAGTATTGAGGGAATAAGTCTAACCAAAACATATTGGGCAGTATTATATTAAAAAATATTGTCCTGTAGGGTTTATACGCTGTTGTTCAGAATATAAACTGTCAATCTAATATTCAAGTAATACTCCAGTCTCTAAGTTGTACACCTATCTGAGAGGGTAAGTACAGACAGTTTTCTGAAGAAGTATCTTAGGCTGCATGAAATCCTCTTAGAAAGCCTTTTAAATCCCAAGTTTTATGTTCATGCCACTTTCAAAAATGATGAATTAGAGGAAAGAGTTAGGCAGTAATAAACAACCATTATCACTGACTACTAGCTAACGTGATTAGCAAGGAACATCTGAGTGCCATTGTACGATAGCACTGTGTTGCCTAGCTACTACTACTACCACTAATAATAATAATCCTGTTTGAGCAGTTAGTAAAGTAAACTGTACAAAAATGCAATTTAAAGCTTTAATAACTTTCATAATAATTTGGATAATAATAATAATTTGGTATTCAGCTATTTTATTTTCGTTTTCTGAATCGCCATGCATCGAGTTCCCTCTCTTCAACCAGCAGTCCTTCATTTAATTCTACAAATAATTTGGATTAATAAAGATATTAGTGGCTATGTAACATATAATCGGATAAAAACTTTGAGGAACATTTGACCTTTGCATCTACATGTTGTCTGTCACTAGATCAGATAACATTGGCAGCGCTGACATGCCTGTTTTAGTGATGTTGGAACAACAAGGCATCTCAAAGATTGCCGTTTGTCCCCATTCATCTCACACACTGCTCCCACTTTAACATATTGGCATTTCTGAGGTGCTTGGCGGTAATTGTCAGCCACATGGCGGCACCTCGTTTGTTTCACTGACATTTTGCCTTTGCTTGATTGTGTATTTAACAGGCAAAGGAAAGCAAAATTAATTGGAGAGCGGCCCTAATCTGTCGGCTTGAAATGTCACCCCTGTATTGTGATGCCTACGCTGACACAGTGGCACTCGGCACAGACGAGATGCGGCAAAAGAAGGATGCAAGAGTTTGTTGAGGAGTAAAAAGATGAAATGGCAACAGAACTACAGTAAAGAATGATAATAGAGGAGGGTAGAGGATCTGTAGACTATTTCTAGCAGTCAGTGGTGGTCAAAGACCTTTTCCTAAATTGGTTGCAAGTTGCCAAATATGAATGTTTTGGGTTCTCTGTAGTGTTTCTGTTCATAAAAGATATTAAGAACTCACTGACACTTCATACAAAGCAGAAAGAAAGATGATTTATTGTCAGTATTCAAGCTTCCATGTGAGGCATAACTGAAGAAGTATGAGCTGATCTTAGTGGGCTTCATCCAGGGTTCTGGAGTTCATAGTCAGGCTCAGTCAGCTGTGGTGTTTGAAATGACACTGCTACAAGGATGAGCTCTTTGGAGCGCTGACAGTGATAGTCTAGAAAACCACCCACTAATGTCACACACATAATGACAAAATATCTTTTTGTTTTTATATTTTCACAGTTACTTTCCTGGTGGCTTATCCATTATTACTCTATATAGTTCAGTCTAATTCAGCTTTCAACTGGAAAGGAAAAGCAGAGCTTCCCAATAAGGGCAGAATGCTATATATATATATACACATACACACATAAATATCCATACACATATTTTATCATGCATAACAAAATATGTTCTGCCTTTTTATTGATTAGCATTGCTATAATGTACATCAGAATCAGAATCAGAATCAGAATACTTTATTGATCCCTGGGGGAAATTATTTTTTGTTACAGTGCTCCATTTTAAACCAACATTAAGACAAGACAGACAATACGCTAACTAAGAATAGTACAATATATACATATATATACATACAAACATACATAAGTCACTTATAAATAAATATTTGGAAAAGAAACATGTGTAGCTGTAGCAGCAAACAGTGTGTTAAGTGGATGCGTTGTACAGGGAGATGGCCACAGGCAGGAATGATTTCCTGTGTCGTTCAGTGGTGCTTTTCAGTAATCTCAGTCTCTCACTGAACGAGCTCCTGTGACTGACCAACATGTCATGGAGTGGGTGGGAGGTGTTATCCAACATTGTCTTTATCTTGGACAGCATCCGCCTCTCCGACACCACCTTGAGGGAGTCCAGCTCCATCCCCACAACATTGCTGGCCTTACGGATCAGTTTATTAAGTCTGTTGGCATCTGCGACCCTCAGCCTGCTCCCCCAGCATGCAACAGCATAGAGGATCGCACTGGCCACCACAGACTCATAGAAAATCCTCAGCATTTTCTGGCAGATGTTGAAGGACCTCAGTCGCCTCAAAAAATAGAGACGACTCTGGCCCTTCCTGTAAAGTGCTGTGGTGTTTTTAGCCCAGTCCAGTTTATTGTCAATGTGTACTCCAAGGTATTTATAGTCCTCCACAATGTCAACACTGACCCCCTGGATTGAAACAGGGGTCAAGTGTTTCCTGGTCTTCCTGAAGTCCACGATCAGTTCCTTGGTCTTTGCCACGTTGAGCTGTGATGCATTTGGAATCTGCAGCTGACCTACAGGGCTGCAAGTAATAAATACAGCTCACATGGTCACTGAAATGATTGACAGGAGCAGATTGTGTTTGTCTTATTGGTCATGACACCTGATAATAAAGGTAAATTTTGCTTTCATCACATATTGTGTCCTTTTCTGGCTCATTTCATCTCCCTTAAATCACAATCAAACTTTAAAAAACTAATAAAAATGCATACTCATTTCTGTCACAGCAGATTGCACATTGCTCATTTGTCCAGTACTCAAAAAATAGAGTGATTTGCCAACCACCTGATCTACTAGATACAGTAAGTGCTTACCCAGCTGCTACCTCTTAGCCTGTTGCTGAACTCTTGCTGTCTTGATATGCAGCCAGATAATTTGCGTTCTCCACTTGTTTTTCCATTTCTTGTTTGCTCTTGTTCATGAAGATCTTCTGCCGGTTTTCAGGTGCACCATCTGCCTGTTGACTCCTTTGAGTTTACTGAATTTGACTGCCTTCACTTTTCTGACTGTAAGCTTGACTTTCATTTTTGTATTAAATTTGGTACATTTTTTGGATACAATACTTGTGTTATTTATTTTTTTTATTTTTGTTGGGGTTTTTTCAAATATTTTGTGGTATGAGAATAATAGTAATTTGTGGAAAAAAAAGAGTCAAACAAAATGATCATTCCTCAATGATTGTAGGTTAGCAGCAGAAATAGTGCTATTGTGGAGGTATGTAAAGACGACAGAAGAGGTCTCAGTGTCTCACTCCAACTTTATTAACTGACTCAGCAGAACTCCACATACAAAAAGCACCAAAATCTCCACCCCAGCGCTTCCCTTCAACTTGGGTGTGAGAATGACTTTATTTTATGTTCTGAGAAAATTATTAATAAACTCCATTTACTGTACAATGTATTCTCAGTTTAAAAAAAGAAAACAATATCCATTACCAACCCTCCTCACTACCATGCATTTCAGTATAAGGCTCTAACATCTTTTACCCTCTGCTATTGCTGATATGTAGGGTAGCCACATATCCTCTTTAAAGTAGATCTATCATACTTTTAATGCACTTTTTTCAAATAGATACTTTTACAATGGTGGAGGCTCAAAGTTTGAAATAAAGAGGTATGAAAATGTAGATAAAGGGGTATAAAGGTAAACACTGTCTCATTGGATTTGGCTAAACAAACAAATAATGTTCCTTACAGTATTTTCTACTCTTGGATTTGTTGGAAAGACGGCATTTTCTTACTGTGGTCTGGTTGTGAGCACAACAGCTCAACCTGTATGCCATTTTAGACTCAGAAAATCAGCTAGCTATTTAGGCAAACTTTATTGAAGGTGATTTTTTTTGGATATCGAACAAATCCATTTCAATTTATTTGGCTTTCCTGGGGAAGGGAGTGCAAAACAACTGCCTTTTTTGTAACCAACAATAATAGGACCAACATGTTCTTTCGCCCTACGTCAAAGAGGAGTCTTTTGTCAACAATCCAGGATAAATTAGGATTTTTTAGCTTGCCTAATAATAAAAGAAAGATGTTCCATCTATAAAAGGCAACATTGAGGAGAACTACATTCCCCAAATATTTGCAGTTAGACTGAACAGCTTGTTTCAGTAAGAACAATGAGCCTGCAAGGTAGCTAAGCTGCTTTGTATATTTCTACAACCCATTGCATGTAGATGCAACCAACATTTTGCAGCTACATCAAGCCAAGTAAGCCACAGCAAGCAATTTAACCCTATCAAACGTGCACACACAGGTACATGAGCAGTTGAGTCAAAAGTAAAGCAACAGAGAGCAAAGGGGGTGTGTGTTTCACTTGCCCTATTTGACAAGAAAGGTCATTCTCTTTTTCTTTTAATGGTGGCCAATTTTTATTTTTAACCGTGTCACAGAATCTCCCACTAGGTTTTTCACAACAAGGTCAACTAAACCTTGCAGTGATCAGGTGAGCCTGAAACCTTGTTGAAAAGGAAGAGGCCAGGAAGAGGCTAGTTTTGTGCAACCAGCAACCTGGATTTTTTTCCTTCCCAAAAAGTGCTGGAATTGGCTCGTGATACTTTTGTAAAAATGCTATTTATAAAACTCTCCACCATCTAGTTGCCAATGTTATTGACATAAAATCTTCAGTGGCTTTTCCATGACGTCAATAATGCGCCATGAAAGGGTCTGACTCACAAGCATGAGTAATGGCATAGCTGTCTTTTGTTAATATGTGAAGATACCTCCTTAGTCTGGTTATTTCCCAACAGGCTTCAAGTGAGGGCGTTGACAGTATAAAGTATTTAAATAATTAAATGCTTTTATTATTAGCACTGGTACAGGTGACACACTTGTGCTGTCATTACAGGGATGTTACTAAAAGCTTTAGTTAACATTTTTCATCAGCAGAAACCTAGATAAGATACTACTTAGATGTGCAAGTTTATTTACTATAATTATTTTTTACATTAATGAAATTTTTTCAAAAATAAATATACAACAACTGCTTTGACTAAATACTGTAGCATTCTGATTAAGCAAACATGATTTTATTACAAGAGGCTTCAGTGTTAAACCTTTTAGAAAAAAGTTTAACTTTATAATAAGGTAACATTCACTTTACCTCAGTGTTTCCACTGATTGACTACTAATAATTAGTGTTGGTCTTATTTACATGTTTTCTCATATGTTGCTTCATTTTTATCTTCTTTGAGTAATGGCATGATTTTCATGCAAAGTGCTGGAGGAGATTTAATAATAATAATATATTCCAGGTTGGTCGTGTCGTCCAAGGTTCATCTCTGCAATTTCAAAATAAAAAAAGAAAGAAAGAAAATAATAATGAAAAATTAGGAAAAAGAAGACAATTTTCCATAAATAATCATTTTGTTTTCTGTGGATTTTTTTCCACTTGGCTTGTATTTCAATTGCAATGTGCAGAAAAAGACAAATGAAATGTATTCACCCTCTAAATGTCAGGGTTATATATTTGTGTTAGCAATTATTATACTCATCTAAGCAGGAAATTATTTTCCCATTCAAGCATCAGCGCACCCAACCAGTTATACGCTGTATCATAGCTGCTTGCTGTTTCTGAAGTTTGGACTTACAATAAACATGCGGAGACACCTTCCACACATAGCAACAACACTGGAGATCTGAAGTGCCCTGCCACACTCTGGGCTCATCAGGCAGTTCCTTGTCTTCAAGCAGCACGCGGGACAGCTACTCCCCGATTTCTCTGTGCTTTTACTCTTTGTGGTTGTGTGTTTTTTGGGTTGAGTTTGCTTAACATCGTCAGGGTTTTCCTCCCACACTTCACTTTCACCTCTTCCCATTGTGAGTGTTTGTTCTGACAAAAGTTGAGCTTAGTCCAATGACTTGAGAGCTGATGGTTCAGATCTGTGAAGGAAATGGCAGAAAGTAAATACGCCGTGTGTGTAGCTTCATTATAGCAGAATTTCCACAGGGAATTATATGGGCCGCATTATGTGGCGACTCCCACGCTCTCAGGCTTTACAATACGAGCTTTGTTTACAATAACATCCAGCGTCCAGCGTCATAATGCTGTTATTACACTTTGTCGTGTTTGTTAAGATTTCACTGCTTCACTGTGTGCCATGACTCAAATGTGTTTCTTTCCCAGTGCTGGGTTTCATTTCTTTATCATCTGCGTCTTACATTGTTTTGCAGGAATGCTTTCAATTATGCAGATAATATTGCTTCTTCCTTGGAACTGCACAAGACATTATATGCTCTAAAAGAAAATCCAGTAACGTACAAAGAAACATTTTGGTTCAGTGTAAATGTGACATCAATGTCTACAGACAGGACACTGCCTGAATCGGTGTAATGATATATGTCTAGTCAGTAAACAACAGAGAGCTGAACATATTATGCATAGAAGTGTCCCATTTCATTAAAGAGAGATCATTTTTCACAAATGTGAATCATTAACACTACAGTCTAAACTTAAGTCTCTTTACGAACACTTTATTGAGCGAAGTCACATTGATTTGACAGATTAACAATCTTTCCACACTGATGATCATCTCTCCTGCCAGGAGTTGAGGCCCCCTGTTTCAACTGTCGGATACAATTGCTCCCCAAAGACATTATCAGATATTAAGTGATAACCCTGATGGTGAAGTAACAACTTATCTGTGCCATCCAGTGGCTACCCATTTATTAACACTGACAGTAAATTAGATTGCTGGCATCTGGAGGGTATACTGGCATTTTGAATGCACCTTTCCATCTCACCCGGCTTTCAAAACTCCTTTGGATTTCAGTCATAAGTAATGAAATTCCATCACCCTCCTCACCCATGAAAGCAACTTGGAAAGGAAGTGAGAGGAGGCCATTAAGAGTAGAGAAAAAGAGTAATGGTCTTACCCTTTGCTTTCAGAGTCACCTCGCTGTCGGTTCTAATCTCTCTTTGTAGAGTAGACTTTCCTTAAAGGACTGCTGATAATAGGCACCTTCACCCTTACAGATACTCACACCATCTTATGAAAAGCTGAGTTGCTGGTGTTATTGTCTACCTCAGTGAAATGAACAAGAAGGGTGTGTCTTCAGGTTTAACAGGTTTGACAAAGATCACTGCCTGAATAGTTTTACTTAAAAAGAGCAAGCTATGTGAGGACTTAAAATGTCTTAAAGGTGCAGGCAGTATTAATAAATGTAAAGAGTTGTAAAACCATTGCTATATATTCAAATACTTGTCTATCTCTGTTGAATTGTGAATTTTTAAATATGTTTATTGACATGTGTTCTCGCAATTATCATTGAGTTCCATGTATTGTGACTTACAAACTGCGTTTTAGATAGATGACTGAAGTCTCTGAAGTACTTATGCAAATTAAACGTTCATTATTCAGATCCATTCACAATCATAATTTATTTTAGTCGCCAATAACAAATATGTTTCTTCTCGTCTCCGTGGCAGCATATGCTGCTTAGGGATGTTGTGAAAATTCCATCAAATTTTAATAAATAATTAGACAGAGTGACTTGACTAGACTGCACAGTTCATTACATGATGATCAATGATGAACCGAGAAGAACAATTTCAGGAAACAATTAAACAAAAAACAATTTGAATATACTCAAATAGCTGCATTTCATTAGGAGACTGAATTACTTACTAAACTATTCATCATCTGTAAATGCATCAACGCAAAAAGCACAGTAAATCACTCATTTTCTCTCGAGAAAACATGAATAATTTTAGCTTGCATGCTTATTTATCTAAGTATATAGACTTATTTTATCTTTGTATTTGGCCTGTGTGCTCTGAAGTGATATAATTATGTGTGTCTCAGGGGGTTATGGGTGACAAGAAGGAATTTTATATTTTTATATTCTCCACTTTCATCAATAAATGATGAAAGAAAAAAGGGAAGTATTTTCAGGCACTTCTTTTTTGGAAGTGCATCAATAATTTTATCTCTCATGTACAGATCAATATTATGCACATTTCACTATTTAACTGCTTATGTAAAAAAACAGACAATACAAGGTAACAAGATTGAAATAAAAAATACGCTTATTAAATGAAAAGCATATACAACGACAACATTTGGAAAGTAAACAGTATTAATTAAGTAATAACATGAAACCATCAAATAATAAAGATCTGATAGTATGTTAGGCTACTGAACCACTACTACAATGATATAATAGAATTGCATATAGTAACAAGATAAAAAGTGATTAGACACAAACTTCTTTGTCAACTTAACTCTTTATGGAGCATTTATGATCATTGTTAGGATTTTGATTTGCATCATAAAAGCGAATGTAGAGTCTTGTTAAATCCTTCAAAAGCCCTCTTCGATTGAAACTTTTAGTTTGTGTCCTCTAAAAGTCTAAGCCTTGGTAAACTACGTGTTCCTATGCAGCTGGATATAATCAGGACTGTGTGTGGCAGTAAGACGTGATGAGGCATTTGCGTTTCACTTCATCATTTTTTTTTTATTTCTCTTCTGTCTGTTCAGTTGCTCTATTACCCAAGCAGGCAATTTCTTTCAATATCTGGCAGAAACATGACAAGCAGTCCATCTCATCAGATCACAAACCCATGCATCCACTAGAGTCCCCTGATACAGCATGACAGTTATTCCTTGGCACAAGTACTCATATTGTCTTGGAATGCCTCACACTTCTAAAACCAACCATTTACGGGACTCTAAAATGCTATAGCTAACTTAAGGAGAAGAAGAAAATACCTGTGATGTTAAAGATGTAAATGAAGAAAGAATTGTCAGGGTTCCTGGGTCGGTGACCCAGTGTTTTCAGTTCACACTCACTGTTTATCTACTGCCTGTTCCACTTCCTGTTTTATTGTGTTAGCCTTGGTCTGTGTGTATTATGTTCAATCCTCTTCCCATTATCATTAGTTCATTATGTTCAGCTGTGTACTCACCGGTCCCTCATTATCATCATTATCACCAGTCTGTGTATTTAAGCCCTCTGTTCTACCCATTCAGTGTCGGGTCAGTGATGATGTTGTTTCTGTCGTGTGTTCCGTCCAGTCAGTCAGTTAGCCAGCCAGTCTACCAGTCCGCTAAGTCCAGCCAGCCAGCCATCCATCCTATCATCTGTTGTCTACATATTCAATAAACCTCGTTCTGCACCACGAGTCCTGCATGTGGGTCATCCCTTCCTCGCCTCCGCACACGAGCCCTGACAAGAATAACCCTTTCAGCATTGCATATTGTGGGCCAGTGCTAGCTGATAGGCTTAAGTGAAACAGTATTTCACTGACAGCAATAGCGTAACTTGTTTGTAGTGAATGTGCTTCCTTTTTCTTAGCTATTAACTCTAGTTAGTGGTTACTCAACTGTAGTTACTCAGGTCTTTTATCTAATAGAAAAAAATCTGCCATACCTACCATTTTTTGTGTGCTTGTTTGTTTATTATTTTCCCAATTTGTCATAGAACAATAAATACTTTCAATAGTAAAAACTTTAAAAAGACTGGAAAACTTCTGTGAGTAAAAGTAATGTAATGAGATAATATTTTTAGATAAGAACAACTGAACAATGTTCCTTAAACATTTAAATGGTATTTAAACAAACACATGAACTATAGTTAGCTTGTAATGCAATTATTACATTTTTAATTTTTATCTCTCTAAATTTCTTTTCAACAGACTTTAAGTCAATCACCCACTGAGCTATAAATTCCTTGCAAGATGATCATGATGTGTGGAGTTTAACTCTGTGATAGCAAACGTATGCACCAAAATAGTCTCTGATCTTGTCATTCCCCTAAAGGACGCCCTAAATTAAGCCTAGCAGGCAGTGGGAATTTATGATAATAAATTCCCCTCAGGAGGAATCTATACATAGTTCTTGGGTAGAGGTAAACCTTTTTTATGTGTTTACAGATAAAAGAGAACATAGAGACAGTCACAGCAGTATATGACCAAAAAAAAAAAAGTGTTGCGAAAGCAAACATAATGCCAAAAGTGTAAGCAGAGTGCTGACGCCTAAGTGAACAGGTATGTATGCAATCACAGGGAAAAATCCACAGGCGTATCTTCCTTTAGTTGAAACTGCCTGTGGCTGTCAATACAGTTGAAATCTTAGTACTTTATTCTAACACTTTGGTACTTTTGTGAGTGAGTGTCAGTGAGTCTTAATCTTCCACATAATGTTAAAAAAAATAAATATTTGACAGCTCATTTTCTAATATTTATACATCCATATAAAACTCATTATTTGGTTCTTTAAATAAAGCTTTGAAATAAATGGAAACAAAGTCTTGACACCTGTAAGTCACAGATTACACTGTTTGTACACATACAATGCATAGCAATTAAGTGTGATTTGCAATAGTTGAATGCAGTCTCAAGTGTTTGGCAGATAATTGTCATGCTTGAAACAATTGAGGAGAACACCATCATAAATCCTTTGTTTCTTCAGAACCCTAGCTTAATTGAAAATGGTTATTTTCTCAGGTTATTGCCTTTTCTAAGTGGAAATGTATTTTCTTCCATCCCACTGCAGTTCTTTGTGTTTTATTAAACTGAAAAGTATTGAGAAATTAAACAGAGGAAAAATTCATAGCTATTAACTTTTCATGTTGGGAATATGGCCTTGAGAGCCTTGAGACAGCTTATTTTGCTTATATTCATTTAATCTATCCGCGAGTATTTTTCTCTTCTCTAATGGTATCATTCCGTCTAGTCTCTGTTTATTTGCTCGTTATTTCTGTCCTAAAATATTTATTTTCTTCTGCTACTTAAATAGCTTTTTGTCAAGACATAATAGCCTACCTATGTTCTCCATATGTACTTGAATCACATTGTTGTTTGCACACATATTTTTCTGTCTGTGTCATAGGGCCTGTGCTGAAGTGAACAGAGACAGATCGAACACACTGATGGTTGTCAGACATGCAGATGTGACCTTGATCATCACTGAGGGGAAGAGGTAGTCATAAATCCAGCGATTATGCCATGGAAGCTCTATTAATTCTGCTCCAACACAGATGTGAATTACAACCAAGATTTTTTTTTTCATGGGCACTTATATCATTTTCGATCACTTTTGCACAACATATATGTACTACATGCTAGAAATACTACTGGCTTGTTCGAGTAAAGCCGTTTTAAACCATTCAGATAAAAATAAGTGGTTAAGAAAAATATCTGTGGGCATCAGACAAAACGTGGAAAAAAAGAGAAAAAAGACACTCGTGATTTATAAGTGTGGGAGCATTTTTCAGAAAACCTTTAAAATACATACACCTATTCTTACAGACTAAAACGACTGCAGTCTTTTCTCTGCCCTTGTGTGTAAAAAAGTAACAACCCAACTCAGGCTCAGCCTGAGGTTAGAAGTGGGTTTGACCACATATGAAATGCACCATTTAGCTCATGTTTGCCATTCCTCCCTCCACTCAGCATGAAGATAATTGGATATAAAACATCAGTGAAAAGTCATAGCTACCCCTGCATGGCCTCACAGGCCCAATTCATACAATAAAACTCCATTAAATCTCATCAATGCTGCTTTAGATGTGGTCGACAGGGTGAGATGGCTCAGTGGTCCATCTAATATTTCATGTAGATATGGTTCTGATTGACCTCCAACCCTAGTTGAATGACCCATTTCTTTATGTTTCCTGCTGCTGAGGTGAATCGTCTGTCTTGCATTTTTCTACTAAATTTTCTTTTTTCATTGTAGAGCTGAGTTACACCTTCGGGGCCCTTCAACAACTATTCTAATATAAGAAATATAAAGTACTAGACCAGTGCAAATACATGTAGTGCAACACTTGTGTCTTTAACTAATTTGAACTTGTTTTGGTTAGATTGACTTGCCTTAGAGCTTAAGTCTTTTGTTTGTTTTGAAATCCTTTATCTGTAACTTTATGTGGTCTACCACTGCATGGCTGCGTTTCTCTGGTTCCTAAATTCCACTTTTCAGTAATACCACTTACAGTTGACGGTTAAATACCTTTGAGGGAAGAATGTCACCAACTGGCTTATAGTAATGGTGGTATCCTATTACAAAACCATTTTCATTGAGCTCTTTAGAATAGTCCATTCATTCTCTAATATTTTTAACAGCAGGAATAGTGTAGTTTAAAAATCATGTAACTCTGTTAACTCCATTAAAACCCCGTGATCTCATATTTTAAGACTTTTCCTAAAACTGACTTATTTGTCAAATGCCGAATTGTAGAATGTGTGGTATAAAAAGAAAACAAAATGATACAGAATAATTGTTTACAGCCATTTTGAGATGCTGCTATAACGTGAGCCAGAGGTAACTAGCTGTAAGTGATAAATAAATATATATGGAACTGTAGTTACACAAAAGATAAATAATTACTCCTGAGATTTTGAGTTGGAGTAGTGGTCAGAGTGTGTGACCAAACATCGAAAATTGCTGACTGTACAGACCAGGGGAGTAACAGCAGCTGAACTCAGCAAAAAGTTCAGAGTGTGGAGAACTAATCGGAGCAAAAGAGCGAAATCCACAGCAGAATAGCCAAATGGGTTTTAGGCCTGAGTAGAACAGCTGAGGAGGTAAAGGGCTGCATACTGAGGTGGACCAGAGTGGACGCTGGATGTAAAGATGCAGGTTTGGTGATCAGAGGTAGATGTGGGTGAAATGATAAACTTTGACTGATCTTATTTTACAATAATTATTTAAAACATGTTTCTTTTTTTTGTGGCTAGCTAAGAGGTTAGTTTTAAAATGTAGGCAATCAGCCTTTAAATCTATTTCACAGTAAGAGTTCATGTCATCTTTATTTAGGACAACTAATCACACAAGTTATCAAAAATAAAGTTTTCATAATGTTCTTTGTTATAATAAAAATCTTGTATTTGTATATGTATTTTAACTTTGCAATTTGTAATGAAACAATCGAACTCATTGATTAAAAAAAAACCAACTAAAAATTAATGTTAGGGTACGTCCACACATACACGGATATTTTTGAAAATGCAGCTTTTTCTATGATTTTAGGCCAAACGTAAATGCTGTTTTGGATCACTGAAAACAGATTTTTTTAAAACTCCTGCCAGGGTGGAGATTTAAAGATTAAAAGGTGTAACCCTATATTTTTGTCTATATAGTATATGTCCGATAATCCCAAAAGTATTCAGTCACCCAGTTATATCACTGTATTCAGGTATTCCAAACACTTTCATAGCAACAGGTGTATAAGGAAAAGGGTAGACCAACATTATATTAAATCTTATTGATTTAGGAATAGGATATCTATCACTTTCATATGTGTCAAAGTGTATGTCAAAAGAGCACTCAGAATGTGAAATAATCATCAAAACTTTGCTATTGTTAATATTTACTAAACATTTACTAAAACTTATTCAACTCCTTTATAAAATAATCTTTAAAAAAAAAAACAAAAAAAAAAAAACACAACAACAACAACAACAACAACAACAACTGTATTACCAAAGTTCATCTTTCATGTGGGACATTCACAAATCACAAATATGTTATTTGTGGGCTTTTAAATTTTATTTTAGGGCAAAATTTACATTAACAAACACTGTTTTATGTGTGTGTTCAACTCTTCTTTCTTTCTGCACTACTGTAACATGAAAAGCACAATAATACATCTGCAGGACTGCGTCTAGCTAGCCATTCTACTGTCCCATTAATGCCATGCATGTTTTTTTTTACCTTTTAACACTTGCTTGGTGTCTGATCATGATGCCATGCAAGCTTTTAATTTTCTCCACCACATTTCTCCTCTTAAATAGATTTTTGAGGAGAGTTTATTGAATTAGCAAGGTTCTTAAGACTTGAGTCTCTGGTCCCCCCCATTAGTCATTGTCAATAATGAATGCTACTACAGTACTTCTAATTGATTCTAGTCAAGGTGATAAAAATAATTGCCTCTTGCATCAGCCAACTGTGGTTGAGTTTACATGACAGTAATAACTCAGCAGTTGGCTATACTATTGCACTGACTGATATATCGATAGATAAATAGATATAATGTTGACTTGCATGCCGTTAAGAAAGATCTATGTTTTTTGTCTGCCTGTATTTTAGCGTGATTTTATGCCATTCCTACTGCTCTGTTCTTTTCACCACTTCTGTTTTCCAATGCTATCCAACTGAAATTTATCATCCCTCTGATTTAATATTCTTTTTGCCTGATCCTCTATTCCCCGCTCTTTCAAACACACTGCTTTTCTCTCTTTCCCCTTTTAGACTGATGTGACCCAATACCAGACAGCCTCATCCTTGTCTCCATCTGCCATCTGCTCAAGCATCACCACAACCAGCATGTAGACTCTGGATACTACCCTGTCTGCTAGCATTGCTGGGGCTTCGTTAACTGAACATCACAACATGGTTGGGATGATGTTGCTTCTTTAAAAAAAAAAAAAAAGTAATATGCTATATAGTTTAGATTGTAAACATTGTAAAAATGGTGACTGACACAATCAAATGATAAAACCCACCACCCCCTCTAGGATTTCCATAGAATAATCACAGATCAAAGACATTAAAACAGATCAGTTTGCTAAGTTATAAGGCTTATTGACCATCTGACCACCACTTACTGTTTTATAGTGAAGCTGGTTCTTAAACTGGATTGATCTCTTTGGATCAGCAGCTTTAAAATAAGGCCTGTTGGGTGAATGTCAGTGTTGGATGTTTGGCTGGATATATGTACGGATGTCAAGCCTTGCTGTTGTTGATGGAGTTCTGCAGACTGTTTGTTTGTTTTTAAGTGTCAAAGAACTATAGGCTGGCTTAACTCAAACGCATTATCTGGGGGTATGAATTCTTAATAATATATTGGATTTTTGGCTTCTGTTTGGGTTTTGCTGTTATTCCAGTGTTCAAAGTTTTGTTGTATGGATTAATTGTTTTGATTCCTTTATTCTAGAAGACTGAGAGATTCACTTATTGTGACATCAGCTATTCTTATTTTTCCTTCATCATTTTTGCAATGATGAGTTTCAGGTTTGCAGTCCTGTGTTTGGGTGATGTCTTGTTTTCAGTTAATAGTTTATTTTTTCACTCAGTGTTTCCCTCTCTGTTCCTTCCTATAGTCTTTTATGTGTATCATGTTTTCTTTCGTTGCTGGTGTGTGTTTCACTTTGTCTTCTCTGATTTTCTTGATTGTCTTTACCCATATCTCACTCCCAAGCAACCCTTGCTGGACAAATAATCCTGTCTTCTCTGTAGTTTCAGTTATATTGCCTTCAGTCTTTCCTATCCTGCTTTCCTCTTTTGTATTTTGTGTCTCCATTTTATTTGGATGCTTTTGGTTGGACTTTTTTATATTTCTTTTTGGACTTTTGTTAAGCCACAATATATGATTAGCTTTTGTTTTTTATTCAGTGTGGATCCTTCATGCTCTTGACATAGGGAGTTTGAGTATGCATACCTGTGACTGCTACATTGTACACATACTATGTTTTCAGTCCAACCTGGCAACTCAAATGTGATGTCAGGATAGTTGTGTGTTCACCATGGCCTTTCAAATACTATTAGCACAGCAAGGACCTCAGTTAATAGAAAAAAAACGGGGGGAAAAAACTATTCAAAATGCGCACGTGAATTAGGAGTCAATGCCAAGTCAAATGATCTAGATCCAGTCTTCCAAACAGCATTTTGGCACTGAAAAGAACAAACATACAGCATATTAAATGTTTATTACATTTACAAGTGTCGTGTAACATGTGAGTAGGATCTTTTATTTCAAAAGCCCTCTGTTCAAAACTATAACGTGGGTCTAACATGGGTATAACATTTATCTCACAAAAAGAGGTAGTTTACAACTGTAGAGTTAATTATTTATTTCTAATTTAATGGTAATCTGAAGGACCAGGATTCAGTTCATCATTAGGTTATTGAGCCACATATACTTTACTGGAAAGGAAGAAGTCAGTACATTTGTGTAAGTTTGTGGGTATTTGAGTGTGAAATATAGCCCCAATGAAGAGTACAACATAAACCTGGCCTCTACTAACTTTTTAAATTTGGATTGGCAAGTCATTCAGTGGAATGGCGATATTTTATCTTCGAGTCATTTCCAGAGTATCCTGCTCTGGAGCAGAGTCGCTTTCCATCATGTTTGTCAGAGGAGACTTTATTGAGGAACACTGAGACATGATTAGATTCCACACACTGGTATGTGTGGAAGTGAATGTATATGGTGTGTGGAACACAGACCCACATATATATGACCATGGATAATCAAAGATATATATAGATATAGATCTATCGATCTGATTATTTATATAATAGATAGGGGGGTCTTAGAAGAAAAAGAGGTACAACAAGTTTTCTATAACAGAGAATCCAAAAATTCCAAACAAAGACCCACACAACTCACAACTCCAAAAGGCTGAAGGGATCAGTGAATCATAGACCAGTAGAATAAATAGCCTGCTCTTCAAAGATCCATCCATCTAAGATACAAGGGAATAATGCAAGTACTACTAGACTAACTAAACAACACTGGGAGAAGTGGCTGGTGAACCTAGAAAGAGACAACAGCATAGTCAATATCACAAAGACAGCCATCCAATGAGTCTCAGGAATGAAGATATCCCACAGACGATGGTCAGCAACTGCCTTCAGAAGGTAAGACAGGTGCTGAGGAGCTAGCTGAACACTACAAATAAGATCCAAGCTATCAAGACATAAGCCCCATTAGTGATACCATGGAACAATGAGCTGGCAGATGCCAGGAGACAGATGCCACTGATGAGAAGATACAAAACTCCTCACAACGCAAAGTGGTCTTGTTGGAATGTGCATGCACAGTTAGGGTCAGCTTGCTCTGGAAAAGTACTGGCCATAAATTCAGGTGTGTATGCGTAGGTAGGGAGGCATTGTCTTCTTTCTCATCATATGGAGATGTCCACTCCAGGAGATGAAACATGAGCCAGACACCAGATTTAGGACCCATGGCGAGAATATATTCTGCAGCACTTGCCTCTCAGGGGCGTCACGTTCCTCCTGAGCAGCATGTGCCAACTTATGGCATCTTTAAGTAACCCATGGGATGGTACATGAAAAGTAAAGTGAATTGATCACAGAACCCTTAGAGACATAATAACAAAAGAAAAAAAAACTATATTCCCCTATATACTATATACTTTTAACTGTATACTTTTAACAAATTGTCTTTTTAACCCATACTGCATCTTACCTTTTTATCTATCACTTCATTGTTATGTCTTAAATGAACATTTTGAACCCTTACCACCACTACTCTGAGGCTCTATGAGCAATGAAAAGAGGAAGGATGAGGTCTGAGCCACAATCCAGGATGAAACATGGGGCATCTGTGAATACATCAGGTAGATGAGCCCCAGAGTTGAGGCCTCAAGCAGCTGAAGACAGATCCTACTGAGGAACAGGAAGAGTAACTATCATGGATGACCAAGCCCTGAATGGGACACACCACTGATAGATAGAGAAAGTGGGTGACATCGAGATATCCTGCCAATGGGTAGAAAAGACCTACTTAAAAGTCAGCATAGAGACTAAAATGGCAACGCAAAAGCAGGTCCTCAGAGCAAGATCCACAGAAGTATCTTGATGCATGCACAATCATCCAGGTAAGTAAATCCCACAAGGTTGATTCTGTGAGTCTGGACAATTTTCAGCTGACTAAGTCACTTGGATGAGTGAAAAAACTTTCTCCCATGTTAAAATGTTAAGTCCACATGAACAGAATCCACCTTTTGTAGCAGACTGCAGGACCCAATTTGCATACTATTCACAAGATAGCAGCAGGATGTAAGATGTAAGCTAGGACTACATACCTATAGGAGGCACATACTAGTGAATGGGATCGTGTACAGAAAGATCTGTGTCGTATATGGACCAGAAGTCCCCAAGTCTCGGGCAATGGCGATGATGGGAGACATCACCAAAGTTGGTTGAGAAAAACAGGGCTAAAGTCTTAAGGGACTTCAAGTTCCAGAAAAAACAATCAGCTGCTGGCCAAACAAGACATACCGGTAGCTCACAAGAAATAGAAGAAGTTGTGATAGATTTGGAATTCCTAGCAGACAACAACATTAGGAAGAAGGAGCAAACAGAAATATCAGGACTGAGCAATTGGAAACAATGTGAAACATAAAGTGGTCTTAGTAGTTTATAATAGGGGCATTAGAAGCTGGAAACTGTAACAGTGGCTCCAGTAGATTCCAGGCACAACATCAGAGGTTTCTGTCCAGAAGAGCGCTGCCCTCAGAACAGCTAAGATAATGCAAAGAAGCACGAAACTCCCAGGTATCTGGTAGAGGACCCGAACAAGACCATACCACTCCACCAAGGGGTGAGTGTTAGGGCCTTGCCTCCTGGACATTTGTCCTTACTTTCACAACAAAATATTTCCTACATTGTAGCAGATGGAAAAACATTCACTACACAATTTATTGGCATCCAACAGTATTTCTTTATATGTGTTTCAACCTGTCTCTTTCATTGTCATTCTTACAATGGTGCCAATGCTTTATTAAAGTAGGGTTAATGTCTGCCACTAGAGGTAATGTCTACTACTACTACTACAAAAACTGACATTTTGTGAAATTAAAAAGTACAGCTTGTACACTATGCATCTATTTTCCCCAGTCATCCCTGTAATTTATTAATGCATAGAGAAAGTTGTGTTTTTATTCTTTAGCACACAGATAGCGCTGCAGAAGGGAAGTGACAATATCTACCACTCTGGAAGTGGCAGGTAAATGCAATTTCTAAAATGTCACAAAACACAAACTTACTTGCTGAGTAAGTATGAACACATCATAGGAACCTCTAGATACTTCACTTGTTAGAGAGAGAGATAGAAAAAATTGGCAGTTGTGCTCATAGACATGGAGAAAGATGTAAGACAGGACAGGACATAAATGCCTCTGAAAGATAATGATTTCTCATCAATATTAAATGAACTTTGGAATTTAAAGTTTATTGTTTTTAATTAAACAGTGGAGTTGTATGGAATTAGTCGCTTAGTTTACTTTAGTGGACATCCATGCTCTTCTGCTTATCTTTATCAGGGTCTCTGGAATGCTGGAGCCTATCCCAGCTACCATAGGACAAAAGCTGAGAACACAGAGAGACTTTCACCTCTTTGTGCAATTTAGAATAACCAATTAAGCTAACTCTACAAGCTGTATGTCTTTGGATTGTGGGAGAAACCTAGACAGAACCCACATAAACACAGGAAGAACACGCAAACTCCACACAGAAAGGCCGTGGTCAGATGGTGGAGATGAACTCAGGGCCTTCTTGCTGTTAGGCAACAGTGCTAACCCCCAGAAATGCCACCAACCTGCACTTACTAGGTAATAACTGCAGGGAAAAATGTATAGTAATGAATCATGTCCAACTCCAAGCCAGTCAAACAAGTTATCATCAGCTGTGACTCCACTGATGCAAAGTAGTCTCCAGTGTTTATGGTTCACTGTTAGGTTAAGTAAAGAGTAGAAGTCATGCATTTGGATTTAAGCTAATGTTTTTTAATACTGCCTGTCAAATTCACCTTTATTCTTGCTGGTGGTGTTAGCTCATGTAACTTCTGTTTAGAAGTTGCATGAGCTTCTTTGATATTTTAGAATGTGGTTGGATAAAAGCATGAAGAGCTGTTATTCTTAAATCCTGCAGCTGCTCAGGTCAGCTTATAGAAAACTCTACTGTGACTCACAATATGGTATCATTTGGCAGGTATTCCCCTTTCCTCATAGTGCAGCGGTCCCCAACCTTTTTTGCGCCATGGATCTGTTTAATGTCAGACAATATTTTCACGGACCGTCAAAACAACCAAATGAAACGATACGACCAAGACAAAAACTGTGGTATTTTGTAAACATAATAATAAACACAAATTAACTGTGTAATTGTGTAACTTTATTAGCGGCGTCCTCCTGAAATGCACCAACAACATTGAGAGTAACATCCTCCTTTTTGCCCCTTAACCTCCTAGGACCTGGCGTCCACATATGTGGACATCACATTTTGGGTTATTTAGACCTAAATACTCAATTTTGCTCTACAAGGGCCTGATATCCACTTTCGAGGACATTATACTGCTACTGTTCTATCGAAATTTTAAACAAATATCCTCATATGTGGCTCTTATTTTTCTTAGAAACAATAATTAGGTTAAAAAAAATCTGGTAATTCTTTGTTTTTACATTCATCAGGTCCCAATCAGCCCAAATATCAAAGAGAAATTACAAATGCATGCCGTGGAAGAGTTCGGGTCTTAGGAGGTTAATGCTCTCTGGTCGCTATGGTAACACGTAAATATTTCTTTCAAAATAAGACATACAACTACAACAAGGGAAAAGACCCAGGGACACCGAGTTAATGATAAAATCCTTGAAAAAATTTCACACCCGAGCCCCAGGGGTTGGGGACCGCTGCCCTAGTGCATCACTAGTCTACAGTTCATTTTTCCATCCCCCTACCTGACAACTATTACTTTAACCCCTGGACAATTTGAGACTGTGGTTTGTGCTTATTTCAATTACTTCATATCTTTGGTTTTTAATTGATTGTTACTTTTGTTTCCACTCACTGGATGTGATCTAGGCAAAAAAGGTAGTTTAAGAAAAATAGATCAGCCCTGCATTCCATTTACCCAGAGCACTTAAATTTGATGCCAAGGGTCCTTTATGTCAGGGGAGATCTGCTGCACTATTGCCAAGGTACACCTTGTGAGTATCTGCGACACAATTACAAAAAACAAAACAAACAGTTTTTGACAACCTGGGAACAAAAACAGGCTGAATGAACATGTTGTATTAATGAGAATAGATAATTTTTTTATTAATCCTTTATTTATCCAGGTAAAAAAATCTCATTGAGATTAAAAATCTCATTTCTGTATGCCCTTTTGGCTTACAGGAAACAAGACGAGAGGATATGATTCGACTTACATTGGGTCTTTTGAGGCAGCTGTATCAAAGCCTGCTTGTGAGAGTGCAGATTCCTATTCTAGTGTTGTTCTCAAAACACATTTTAATTGCAGCATAAAAAAAAAAAAAAAAAAAAAAAAAAGTAGAATGAATTGGAATTGCTGGGATTTTTGAGTCTGTCCTGAATTTATTAAAGGACCCTTGCCTGAAATATAGTGCTTATGAATCCTCAAGGTAATGGAAAAGATGCTCTGCTGACAGGCAGCAGAGACCCAGGGTCATGTTTTTCCATGCACACATAAATCTAGGCCTTCTCTTGCCCCTGCCTGCTCTTTCATACATCTGTAGCAGGGGCCGTCTTTTTGGCTATCTTGAACGATTGAGAGGCATAATTTATATCTGCAAGCCAGGGCTATTGCAGAAAATTCAATTAAACCTATGAGCATAAATAGAAGCTAAAGAGTAAGTGCCCTTGCCTTTTTGCACTGCTCTTTCCCACAGGCCTTTGTTAACATGAGAATACATTAAATGCATCGCTGTAAAAATGTTTTAATGCAATCAGTGACTCATGAAGCTAATTATATCAGTAGGTTTATACATTCCCAAGCAATTGAGGTAAAGGACATATGGGGGTATATTTCTCCTGTTTATGGAGAAAAACAACCACCGAAATGTAAAGCTGGGCATACACTGTGCGATTTTTGGCCCATTTTGAGCTGATTTTTCAGTTGTGCGACCGTTTTGGCGATCGGCCCGATTTTGGCCTTCATCGTGCGTCGTGCATCGCGTAGTATACGTGGGGTAACGAGAAGCGATTAACACCTCACCACCACCTCCCGATCATCAATCGCTTGGTCGGGAGGATTTCAAACCTGTTTGAGGGTCCGTCGTGAGGGTGTCACCGCAGCTTCTCACACTGCGCACGCGCAGACACATAAATGTCGGTGAAAAAGACAGAGTAGCACAGCAGTGCAGCGTGTGATCTGGGCACAAGTGATGGAGGCATTTGTAGAACTTTGGAAAGCTCATCTGAGCCTTTTCGATGTGGCCTCACAAAATTATCACGACCACAACAACCGTGAAAGTAGTTGGATTTACATTGCTGCTCAATCACAGCTGCCTGATCAATGTTTTTTCATTAGCAATTTAGCAAAGTTGATGGTGGTGGTGTGCGTGTCTGTGTGAGTGAAAGACAGAGCGGGAGAGTGAGCAACATTATTTCTGTTATAACCTTCATTTTTATGGACACACAGTGTGAGCACTCAGGTCGCATCAGAGCATCGGGCTGTATAGTGTGAGACCCTGCAGAAACAGCTTTAGTGAAGGTTACAAGTGATCTTCTTAAGGCCTCTGACAGTGGACTTGTCTCTGTGCTTGTCCTGCTAGACCTTAGTGCAACATTCGATACTGTTGACCATAATATTCTATTAGAGCGATTAGAACATGCTATTACAGGTACTGTGCTGCAGTGGTTTGTATCATATCTGTCTAACAGACTCCAATTGGTACGTGTAAATGGAGAGTCCTCTTCACACACTAAGGTCAATTATGGTGTTCCACAGGGTTCAGTGCTAGGACCAATTCTGTTTACACTATACATGCTTCCCCTAGACAGCATCATTAGAAGACATAGCATACATTTTCACTGCTATGCAGATGACACCCGGCTTAATCTATCCATGAAGCCAGATAACACACACACCAATTAGTTAAACTGCAGGAATGTCTTAAAGACGTAAAGACCTGGATGGCCCCTAACTTTCTGCTTCTTAATTCAGATAAAACTGAGGTTATTGTACTCGGCCCTGAAAATCTTAGAAATATGGTATCTAACCAGATTCTTACTCTGGATGGCATTATCTGTGAGGAACCTTGGAGTTATTTTTGTCACAGTCTGGCGAGGGCAGACTGTATGAATTGAAAAAAAGGACCCAAAATGCAGACTCCAAGGAACAGGGAACAAAACTTGAATGTTAACAAAAAGCGAGTCGTTTAATATGGCTGGTAAAAAAAAAAAGTACAAACAAAGGACAAGGCAAACCTAAACTGGGAAATCTAAACAAACAATAAGAAAAAACCTAGACAAGGAACTTGGAAGCATGGGAAACATGGCGTGGACAACAGACAACCTGACAATCACACACTGAAAACAGAGGACTTAAATACACAGGAAGTGATTAGGGGAAGTGGGAACACATGGAGGAACAGCTGACTGACATGAGCCTAATGAGGGGACAAGGGAAGTGAAACTAAATACAATGAACAAAGAACACACAACTCCTTCAAAATAAAACAGGAAACATGAGACAGACATGATAATACAAACTTGATAACATAAGACACGCAGCATGAAACACGAAGGGTGAGGGGAAACTTAAATACAGGGGAAGAAAACACAAGGAGTCTAATAACCAAATGAACTTAGATAACCTAATGAACAAAATAAACTCTGGGTCAAAAGACCCAGGATCATGACAATTTTTGACAAGACATGTGCTTCAACGCACATATTAAACAAATATGTAGGACTGCTTTCTTCCATTTGCACAACATCTCTAAAGTTAGAAATATCCTGTCTCAGAGTGACGCTGAAAAACTAGTTCATGCATTTATTACTTCCAGGCTGGACTACTGCAATTCATTATTATCAGGATGTCCAAAAAACTCTCTGAAAAGCCTTCAGCTAATCCAAAATGCTGCAGCAAGAGTGCTGACAGGGACTAGAAACAGAGAGCATATTTCTCCTGTTTTGGCTTCCCTTCATTGGCTTCTTGTTAAATCCAGAATTGAATTCAAAATCCTGCTCCTCACATAGAAGCTCTTAAATAATCAGGCCCCATCTTATCTTAATGACCTTGTAGTACCATATCACTCTATTAGAGCACTTCACTCTCGCACTGCAGGCTTACTTGTTGTTCCAAGAGTATGTAAAAGTAGAATGGGAGGGAGAGCCTTCAGTTTTCAGGCCCTTCTTCTGTGGAACCAGCTTCCAGTTTGGATTCGGGAGACAGACACTATCTCTACTTTCAAGATTAGGCTTAAAACATTCCTTTTTGCTAAAGCATATAGTTAGGGCTGGACCAGGTGACCCTGAATCCTCCCTTAGTTATGCTGCAATAGACGTACGCTGCCGGGGGATTCCCATGATGCATTGCGTTTTTCCTTTCCAGTCACCTTTCTCACTCAACATGTGTTAATAGACCTCTCTGCATTGAATCATATCTGTTATTAATATCTGTCTCTCTTCCCTAGCATGTCTTTTATCCGGTCTTCCTTCTCTCATCCCAACCGGTCGCAGCAGATGGCCCCGCCCCTCCCTGAGCCTGGTTCTGCTGGAGGTTTCTTCCTGTTAAAAGGGAGTTTTTCCTTCCCACTGTCGCCAAAGTGCTTGCTCATAGGGGGTCATATGATTGCTGGGGTTTTCTCTGTATCTATGAAGCGCCTTGAGGTGATTTTTGTTGTGATTTGGCGCTATATAAATAAAATTGAATGACCTACGAACTTCTAACCTGTCACGGTCGGACGGTCTTCCCGGACGACCTGCTTGTTTGTTTGTGATGTGTGTGTATGCCCTCCTCTCTTTCTCTCTCCCTCCCTACTCTGCGGGTCTGGCTGCCGAGGAACGGCGTCTCCGAGAGAGTGAGAAAGGCCGATCTCTGACCCGGAAGTGTAATCTTCGGCTCCAGCTGCCGCTAATCTTTCCTCACTAGACGGAGGTATTTAACGATGTGTCCAGACGGCAGTCGACGCTGGATTGTACTCGGAGCTCGGTAGCTAAGTGTGCGCGTGATCTTGTCACCCGCGTGGCCAGGCAAGCCTTCTCATCCGTTGTTGTGTTTGCTCGACTTTCAGATTGGAGAAGTACGGGACGGAGGAGTGGAGTAAAGGATTCACTGGTGTTTTCGGGAGGAGGAGCTCACACGGAAGGAGCGCACACAGACCTCACGGGAAAACTCACCTTCACCACTTCTGGGAACTAAGAAAAAGGACAATTGTTGGATATATTGATGTTTAAGGACTATTTTTCACGCACTGTAAATAAACGCACTGTCTGCTTCAACCCAGAGCTCCGCGCTTGAGTCCATACCTTCCATCAGCCCTGACATAACCTCTGCGAGTCAATCGTACAGTTTGAGCAGGAGCTGAATCGCGCGACTGAAAAAATTGCACAGTGTATGCTCAGCTTAAAGCAACATGGAAGAGAAAATCTAATGTCAGTGCTCCAGGGTAAAACCTTGTTAAAATGCCTGTTACCTTGAAAAATATGACCTAGTCTCTCCTGTATGATAGTGAAAGAGGTCATAAGTCTATCATATCATGAGGCCAAGAAAATAGCATGATTTTAAAAAAAAAGAAAATACAAGAATTAATATAAACAAGCACGATTCAACACAATTATCAGCTATCAAGAACAACTGTCACATATACAAATTTGAAAGAGAGAGAAGCTCTCTAATGTTCACACTCTCCTTCATTTAGGTTGCTAAAGTGACTTTTGAGATCTGATCCTTAAACCTTGAAAGATCTATTCTCTGCTCTCAATTTAGACCTGACCTTTCCAAGCAGCCAGCTAGACTATACCACCATGAAAATAGGATCAAGGCAGGAAAGATGCAATCAGTCTGTATGGGCTCACAACTTAAGCCAAAAAAAGAAGAAGAAGAGCTGTTTGTGTACCAGTGTGTATTCTCTTACAGTATTGACACTTCTGGGTGTTTTACAGCCTAATTTGCTGGGCCACTGAAGTATTTATAGACATCCCTATCCAGAATAACCACATGCAAATTAACCTTCATCATAAATAATCCTCTGGGGAAAAAATGCAGCCACATAACTGAACACAGGTGCAAAATACTTGTTTGCTGTTTTTAAAATGTGCCAGAGAGCTTGTTTTTCTGTCATTCAGTGTTATGGTTGTTTTGCTTTCAGTGAATATCATTAATATATGGCTCCCTGTTTCAGACGTCCTTGCTTGACAAGGAGTTCTAAATTTGCACAAGTGGTTAGGAGGACACTCATCTCAGCTTTGCAGGGCCAAGCCTGTCTTCCTACTTAACCAGGGCCAAATTTATGCCCATACATAAAATAAAAGCAAGGAGTAGCCTGGGGCAAGAAATGGCAATAAGAAGTGCAAGCCCTCAATGGCAGTAATTTAGAGTGACTTATAACTCAATGACAGGTGCAAAAAGGCTTCACCAGCATGCCAGTCAAAAAGCATTCCTGTTTTTGTAACATGAAAACAAAATGTATGGCCCCCCAAAAATTATTTTCATTTTAAACATCCCATGTACACACTGGAATATTAGAACATCAACTCAATTTCCATTCCTACATTTTGATATATATATTTCTTCTTCTTCTTTTTTTTACGCCAAATGCGCATACCCTCAACAAAAATGACAAAAAATAAAAATAATAAGAAAAAATAGATACAACATATACACACACTACCAGTCAGAAGTTTGGACACATCGTAACACTTGATGGTTTTTGCGACTGCACTTGGGGACACATTCAAAGTTTGACTGACCTTCACTTTTTAAAGTAATGATGTTGTTTCTCTTCACTTAGCTGATTGCTTCTTGCCATAATATGATTTCTAACTTTTGTCAAATAGGGCTGTCAGCTGTGTACCAACCTGACTGCTGCACAACACAACTGGTGATCCCAACCCCATTAAGCAGCCAAGAAATTCCACAAATGAACCCTCACAAGGGAAACCTGTGAAGTGAAACCAATTCAGGTGACTACATCATGAAGCTCATTGAAAGAAAGCCAATGCTTTCCAGCACTGTCAACTGATGTCTTCAGTGTGAATTTACAATGCAGAAAGTAGTAAAAATAAAGAAAATTACATGAGAAGGTGTGTCCAAGCTTTTGACTGGTAGTGTATATAATTATACTGCGGCACATTGTTTTTAATCAGTAGCATGACTAAAAGTCCTTTCAGTTCTCTGCAGTTGAAATATTACCAGGGTGTAGGGTCACACCTGTTTCAGCTGGAAATGACAAAAAAAAAAAAAAAAACACACAAAAAAACAAACTATTAATAAATTCACAGTTGCATTCCCTAGCATGGGCAGTTTAATTTTATTTATTTTTTTACTAAGATTACCCAGACACAGAAATGTGTCATTTTTACAACAAAAAGGTTAGGCAATAAGGCATAGGAAACAAATTAAAATGACATGCTTTTGTTAGGTCAAGTGTGCTTGTAGTTATTTGAAGTCGAATTTCTATTTACCATATTGCTAGGATAAAATGCACAGTGGTTGCTGTTTCTCTACCCTGACTTTCCTTAACTCATAATACAGGGTGGCTGTAGCTCAGGTGGCAGAGGAGGTCAGCCACTAACCCGAAGGTCGGTTAGATGGTGGTTCGATCCCAAAGGTCGGAGGTTCGATCCCAGACTGCTCCAGGCTGCATCCTTGGGCAAGATACTAACCCCATGTTTGCCTACTGGTGGTGTCCGGCAGCCTCGCCTCTGTCAGTGCGCCCCAGGGCATCTGTGGCTACAATGTAGCTTGCCATCACCAGTGTGCGAATGTGTGTGAATGACTGAATGTAGTGTAAAGCACTTTGATGTCCTTAGGGACTAAGTAAAGAGCTATACAAATACAGACCATTTACCATTTGCTGACAAATATTCAAGGGAAGACAACAGAGCCAAAAACATACAAGGATATTCATGCACACACCAACAAACAAAACCAGACAGGCCTAACATAAAGGTGGAAAAATGAAGGCTGGCGTCATGTGGGGTGCCGATAAGAGTGCCGTTCCCTGCTTTACTCCCTCGGCTCCATATCCATAGCATCTGCTCTGCTCTCATTAATCATGTGAGAGGTGGGCAGGAGGCTGCCAGTTGAAATAAAGCTTGATCATCACATGGAGTGCTGCGGACCACATCCTGCCATTTAGCGAAACTGTTTTTGTCGTGTCTCTTCCCCATCTAGCCACAATGCTACACTGCCTGTTAGTTTTCCCCGTACACCATGTCACATAGCTGGCTCAACATGGACTCAATGCCATCTGTTGGTGACTGTCCCCCTATAACCTAGCGGAGAACATGAAGGCTGCCCTGCCCAAATGTGTCAGTTAACTGGGGTTTGACAAACCATCCACCTCCAGTTTATAATAGAGATGGCACGATACCACTTTTTAATGTCCGATACTGATTCCGATATCATAAATTTGGATATCTGCCGATACCGATATGAATCCGATATAGCGTATTTTGTAATCAATAAAACTGTTTTTTATAAATATCTTGCTGCATTTTGTATAAGTTCATACTCAAGTTTTTTAAAAATAGAGACTGAAGCTATTCTGTTATACCTGTATGCAAAAAATACACTCCACTCAAAACATTTTATAGTTCAGCAACACTGATCTATCTAATAAATTTAAACCTACACCTTCCTCTCTATTCTGGTATTTTAAAGAGTACTTACCTACCTAACTAATAGGGTTGCCAACTCCCAACTCCCTGCGAAAATATTAGGGAACCACCCCCCGCCCTTAATTGATGTAATCAACTTTAATTTAATGCAAGTGTAAAACAAATGCACAGAAATCAATTATTTTTCTACAGTAATTAAATAGATTCAACATCTTTCTTCAACAGAATTGCAGACTGCACAGATGGTACCTTCCCAAAGGAAAAAGTACTATAGCTTACTAGGGTGTATATTAGATTTATTAGTTACTATATACAATAATGGATTTCTATACATTTAATCAGATGACCACTTTTGTTGTAAGATTCAGATAATTATTTATTCAAAGTTTTTAAATGACATAACAAAGAAAAATATTTCTTTGTGCCCCCCTCTCCCTGTTAATGCCCAACCTGCCCCCCGACAAAACTTTGCTAGACCCGCCCCTGCACAGTTACCAGCAGTCAGCAACATAGAAAAGGATCCTGGTGTTATTTGTCTCTCAGAAACAGTTCATAACTTCCCTTCAACTCATTCCTGTCACCTAAAAGGTAAACCTGTTTCTCCATCACCTGCTCAGCTCTGATGATTCAGTAAGGACATCTCCTGGTTTCATCTTCATGTTTCCCTCTCACCATAAACGGATATCATGACCAGCAGCTTTTACAGCCGTGGCTCCAGCAGACCTCAGCTGATACTAGAAAGTAATATTAAATACATTCTAACGACAGCTGATCAAGCTTAAACGTGCTGCTGTTGTTTATCCGCTGGTCTCCTCTTTCTAGCGCAAAGTGGGCGATAAACAAACAAGACGAGACTTGCGGCAGAAAAGCCGATCAGCTGATCATTGATCAGTTTCATGTTTGAAGTAATAACAGGAGATGAAGGGGGAGTGAATGAGATAAGTAGATGCAACTGCGCAGCAAAGACAGCTTTGTGTCTATTTTTTTTTAATTCTAGCTGAAGTACGGGACAAATCGCTTCCTTTTCACCTCAATATGGAACTCCGATGGCCAGTCCAGCTGTGGCTCAATATATCAGTTGTTAAGCTTAACGTGGAAATACTATGCAAACATTCAGGGATGAACTTACACACTTGCTTTACTTCTCTGAGATAGTTTTCGCCGAGATGAAATGCCGCGGTTAGGAAGCATGTAGCGAGGCTCCATATGCTCCAACAGACCGCGGACAGGTCTCACAGACAACAGCCGCTCTATCACGTGACACATACTGCTCCGACGCGCCGAGCTGGGTTACGCCAAGTAGCGCGTTTTGTGAGGTGATTTTGTGATACTTTGGATCGGATTACATTTTTTTATTTCTCTCCGATATCCGATCCAGTAATTTAGGTCAGTATCGGACCCATACGTAATATCGGATTGGTCCATCTCTAGTGTCCATCACAAAACATGAATGATGGTTACAAAATACCCTAAACTTTGATACATTTCCATGGCATCCCCTTGGTGTAACAGGTACTTGTCCTGCATTTTTGTTAATCATTTCAAGGGCAAATAATACTTCTTTTGGGAGACACCATCCATTGCACCTATATACATTAAGAAGCATTTGCTTTTTAACAGAGCTTCAAGTAAGTGTCCTTTTCTAATCTCTCTGACTAACAGCATCTTTTTATATTAAAATGCATAATGCATGTGCCTGGCATTCAGACTACTGGTAGCAAAGTAATAGTCCTAAAAAGGAAACATAATATGAGAAGTGTCTGAAACCGTCAAATATACTGAGAGGACATTCAGCACAGTGATAACTAGACTCTTGTCACATTTCATAATGTGTCATGTGCAACAAATGTGGTGAGTATGTGATACCTTTTGGGCCATTGAGAGGGACATGGTGACACCTCACTGGGGCCCTCATCGTCAAACACCTTAGAAGGCTATCATGGACATGACATAATACAGCTAGGAGCCATTTGTATCCAATAATGACAGCTAATAACAAAATGTCCATCACAGTGGAGCTACAACTTGATTAGTGTCAAAGCAAGAGAGGCTCTAGAAGGATATGGAAGAATGGCTCGTCATCAACAGTGGAAGTGGCACGGAAATTTATAGCAGATAAATGGTGTGCTTGAAGCCCCAGAGACTGTCATACTTATAATGATGTGTGCTTCAAAGACCAGATAACATCCTTATGATGAAAGTGCATCTCACCATGTGTTATCATAGTAGGGACACATTGTAGTCATCTCCACCGCATTTGGCTTCTGTTCAGTGAGTGCCACTGAGACTAAAGGGGAGTTTATACTATCGCCTTTATAATCCAAATAAAATTCCATATTTACACTTTTACTTTAAGTAATTCACATTTCCCTGTACTCGGCAAGGTAGTCTAAACAATTTTGATTTTAGCACATTTGTTTTATTTTCAACTTTTTGGATCACAGATGATTTGTTTACATAAAGTGCACGCTCAAAGTTTCTGTTTTCCTCAAGGACCACAAAACTCCAGTCCTACATATTGATTAGCAGATGCCTCTGGGTCCCCAAGCAGTTGTTAAGAATTCAGCTCCGTCTTTTTAATGGGGTAATGCATTTATAATCTATACGCATTCTTTGAATGATTTATTAACAGTTATTTGGTAGGAAATCAATTTTTTCATTAAGTGCTTTTGTTTATTTATTGAACTATTGGGAAAGGTTAAAAATTAATAAGCGAATAATTGCCAACAAAAGCATGGTTTATGCAAGCTGCTTCTATGCACAGAGAAATTCTCCCTGTAGCCTTTATTAAAGAGCTCCACATAGAAATTACTACTTTCCATTACCTGACTCACAGTGATATTCAACATATACGGGGCGACCGTGGCTCAGGGGGTTGGGAAGCGTATCTGTAACCGGAAGGTCGCCGGTTCGATCCCTGGGCTCTCTGTCCTGGTCGTTGTGTCCTTGGGCAAGACACTTTACCCTACTGCCTACTGGTGTTGGCCAGAGGGGCCGATGGCGCGATATGGCAGCCTCGCTTCTGTCAGTCTGCCCCAGGGCAGCTGTGGCTACAACTGTAGCTTGCCTCCACCAGTGTGTGAATGTGAGAGTGAATGAATAGTGGCATTGTAAAGCGCTTTGGGTGCCTTGAAAAGCGCTATATAAATCCAATCCATTATTATTATATAAAAACTTAAATGTTTAGTAGGAAAGGTCTTTTTTTAACTTCATACTTTTTATAGTGAGTTTTTATGTACCTATGTATAGCTCTTTTGTAGTACACAGGCTTAATAGTAGAGAGCAGAGGTTAATCAACTTTGGATTTTTAAAGGGTATTGACGAAAATAATTTTATGGCCATGTTAAGCTAATTTAATTTGTATTCCATGATAAGTGAAACCAATTAGAGGTCATCAATTAAAGTGTCATGATCTGGGTGACCATCTGGTGTTTTTATGCTGCCTCCCTGTGACTTCCGTGTGGGCGGAGCCTTGATTCTTCACCTGTTCTGCTCACCTGCTATCCATTGATGACAATCAGCAAGGCTGTGCTTAATATCAGCGCTGTTATCTCTTTTGTTCTAGCTTGTCATCTACCTCATGGGGTAGCCAGGCCTCCTTGCTTCTCCTTCATGCTATGTACTTAACCTGATCTTGTTGTGCCTTCATTAATCTTGTCAAGTCACTGTGTAACTCACCTGCAACTCCATAATCTGGAGCCAGTCTCCACAGCAAGATACACTGCAACGCTCCTCTGAACTTAAACAACTCACTCTCATCTGCCTGTCCTCCGCTGTCTTTTGAGGATTATGGGGAAAAACAAGGTCGGAACTTCATTCATTCACACACCACTTGGACGCTCACTTGGTTACCCCTCCCAGAGCCTTACACTCTCCACCTGCAAGTAAGTTGCAAATTCAGAGACAAAGTTCCTTCCAGTTACCATTCTCTCTAAACTCAGATCCTAACCACACTCTCCCTCTGTCATAGTGCTTCCACATCAGAGATTCCCCACCAGATACAGTCATCTTGTCATTCCTTATCTGTGTTTATAATTAGGCTTGTGAAAACCCTAACACTCTTCCGTTTGTGCCTTTCAAGGAGTTTTTTGTGTGTAAATTATTATTATTATTATTTTTTTTAATCATTATCAAAGTTTGCAAGCAAGTAATGCCTACATGAATAAGATCGCTGAGGCTTTTACAGCAAGGTAGAAACCACTGGTTACTCCAGAACAACAGTGGCGGGGGGGTTGTTTTGTTTTGTTTTTTTATTAGACAAAAAATGCCTTGAACCTTTCTAGTTCTGGAACTCTTGGTAAAGACAAAACTCAGATTAACTTCTGGCAGAATGGAAAGAGAAAAGTCTGAAGTAGTAGGAAACTACCTAATCATCCAGTGCATACCACACTATTGGTCAATGCCTGTGCTGAGTGGGGACCCAAACTGACTTGGGCGAAACAAAGTGAGGTTTAAATGACAAAAAGACCCAAATAAAGTCTAAAGGATCCAAAATATAATCCAAGCCAGGAACACACGGGAGTTGTTTACTACATTACAAGAGAAAGTACAAGGCAAACTGAGGCTTTTAATGGTCACATGAAATAATTAAGGACATGGGGAAACACAGGGTGCACAGCTGGAACTAATCATGGAAAACAAAAGCAAAACCAAATATAACATACCAGCTTTATTTGTAAAGCACTTTTTAAAAAAAAAAAAGCAAACCCACAACTGACAAAAATGCTAGAAGAATAAATCCGTTAAAACAAGTATAAATTAAAAATACATTCAGCTACATCTCCAAACTGCGAACTTTGTCTAAATCTGAGTTAGAGATTAGTTATTCAGGCTTTTATTTCATCTCGCTTAGATTATTGTAACGGTCTTCTTCTTTGTTTGAGCAAAAGGAATCTGCTGCAAGGCTTTTAACTAAGACACGAGAAAGAAAGCACATTACACCAGTGTTGCACTCTTTACACTGGCTTCCATTACATTTTAGAATTCATTTTAAAATCTTAGGACTGACTTTTAAAGCTTTGCATTGTGATGCCCCTGCCTACATTTCTGATCTTTAAGAACCCCACGCTCCCTGTCACAGCCTGAGATCATCTAATCAAAGGTTGTCAGTAGTCCCACGAACACGTTTTAAGACCAGAGGTGATAGATCTTAGAGTGGTGGCCCGCAGGTTGCGTAATGCTCTCCCTCCATCATTACGTTGCCTTGATTGTATTTATTCTTTTAAAAAGCAGCTTAAGGCTCATTTATTTAGATTGACTTTTAATTTGATTTGTGCTGTATGTTTGATTTTTGATGTATTTTATGTATTTCTGTCTTTATATTACTGTGAAGCACTTTGTGGTTTTTATCCTGTGAAGAGTACTATATAAATGAATTGAATTGAAAAAAGAGGTGGGTTTTTAAGAAAACATTTAAAAATGGACAGGGAAGAGTCCTGTCTAATGTGAAGAGGCAGATTATTGCACGATTTAGGAGCTGCAACAGCAAAGGCACGGTCCCCTCTGAGCGCTTAGTTTCAGGTACACTCAAGAGCAGCTGATCACCTAACCTGAGACAAAAATGAATCCAAAAACTTACAAACAACTAGTGGAGTGAAGCTAAAATGGGAGAAACATATTTGTGTGGGTTAAAAGGCATGCTGCAGCATTCTGTAGTAACTGGAGATGAACTTTTGAAAAACCACTAGCCCCCACATAAAGTGCATTACAGTAATCCAGCCAAGTGGTAACAAGGTCGTGGATTACTGTCTCAAAGTGTTGCCTAGAAAAATTTGCTTTGTTTTTGGATAACTGCCTGGAAAAAGCTCAATTCAATTTCATTAATATAGCGCCAAATCACAACAACCATTGCTTCAAGGTGGTTTATATTTTAAGGTGAAGACACGACAATAAAAGACAGAAAAAGAAAAAAAAAAATCATCACCTCCACCCGAGATTGGGTACCAAGCCCCAGGTGCGACAGGAGAAGGATCGTTGAGTGCGAGAGGAACTGATCATGGCCAAGCTTGAAACCTGGACCCCCCCCCCCGTAGCCGGTTACCAAGATTACGTGAAGTACCCTCAGAAGGTCTGCTAGATGATGTTAATGCAGCACTACGGACAATACCTACAGCCACGATTACCGACACTAACAAGCTGATCTACAATACGGCAGCAGTGATCAGCTACATCAGCTTGGCTACAAGTTGAACAGCCACAAGGGGCAGTACCCTCCATGGAGAAGGAGGCTAGAGGCTAAGATCAAGGTAGCACGGAGGGAGGTTAGCCAACTATCGGAGTTGCATTGTTACCTCATCAAACCAAATTCATCTGGTAGATATCCATTCTTGAAGAATTTCTATCTAAGCACATTCATGGAAATGATTCATCTAACAACACAACATTGTATATTATTTAAATAACTGAAATTGGAATATAAAAATTTAACAATGATACAAATACAGTGATTTCTAAGAGGTAATCATGTGTTGTGCCATATAAGGAGGAGCTAAATTAGCCAACAAGTAGAAATGTATTGCTACAAACACTTTTTTATTTTTATTTCTTTATTTATTTAAGTAAAAAGTTATTTATTTTAAGTAAAAAGTTGTTGTTTTTTACTGACACAAAGAAAGGAGCAAGATTACACTGTAGATCGATACTGTCTAGAAAGGAGGTTAGAAAAATGATAGTTTGTAAAGCATATAACTAAATGGCATTGGTTGCTGTGGAGACAGACTCCAGCCACCATGCATAGGGAAGACAGACTCCCTTACGCATGGTAATTGTTTCTAAATCGCAAAGCTTTGCTTGTAATATTAGAGCATACATGACCTATTTGATACAATTCTATGATAGTGGGGTTTTCAACCCATTCAACCTCTCGCTCTTGCTCTCTCTCTCTTCCTCTTTACCTTACTGTATGCGAGTGTGTGCATATATGCATATGTGTGTGTATCTGAGGCTATATTCAGATAATTTCCTTAAGTGACCTTTAAGTTTTTCTAAAAAAGCACAAGCAAAGTACACAAAGTACATATCACAAGACCTTTAAAAGATTGTCTCAGCTGTAATCTTTATTATTAGTTCACAGTACTGTAGTGTTTACTACAGTGCTGCATGTATTGGATACCTGGGTCCTTGACCAGATATGCCTCATTCCAGTAGCCAGTTTCTCATCAGTATAGCTTTAGTTATGTATATCTTGCATGTTCTAAGGCCGACTGGAGCAGTCCAAAGTGCAAAGTGGTCCCAAGCACAACATCACATTGCAAGTGTTGTTTCTACATCCTTCATAATTATGATATAAATCCACTTAATGGGGCTCAGACAGTGGCATGATATAACTGACAAAAGGTCAATCTGACAAGTGTTGCTTTCTTATCTTCCAGCTGGGTTATAAGTGCATGGCTATATTTATGAGATGCAGTTTGAGTTTTGGACATTTTGGGTAAAAGGACTGTTTGCCTGCTGCTAACCCACAAAAATGTTTGAGGGTTGAGATGCTAAGATATTAACAAGAGATTAACTTATAATCTAACATAAAATGTAATGTATAACAATTGATATATTGTCATGGTTAATCAAATGCATTTGTGATGTTGATCAGTTATGTCTGGGAAAGATTTGACATTAGAGTAGGAGGAAAATTGCATGTCCTCACATTTTCACTGCTTCTCAAATTAGTAGCAATGCAACAGAATATTTGTTGATTTTTCTAAATAGACAACTGTGAGTGATATTTCCCCTGTTTCTTCTTTGACCACTGGACAGAATCATTTGAGATCTGTGACTTTCACAGAAACTGGCAAAGAATTAGATTGAAGTCATGCTCAGCTGGTCCCATCTCTTACCGAATGTCATTGTTGTCATCTGTGGGTCCAAAAAATCTCTAGTCAAACGATTTGAATGCCAAGTAATTTCAAATGTCCTCAGGTTATTCCACTTTCTTCTGTCAGTGATACTGAGTATATAAATAGGTGATACACAACACAAACACATGTTAAAGTCTTCCACATTGTTGGACTACATTGCTGTGTAGAGAATTAATCCCTCTCTCACCCTTGAAATATGGTAAAATCTTACTAAAGACAATTTTTTTTGTTTACAAGTTTGTGCTCTATGTAAACATACATTATCAGCTGATTATTTGTCGTTTGGTAGGTCAACAGGGGTCTGGACTCAAGTCTGCATAAAATGTAGTTTGTTTGGGGGGGCGCTCGTGTGCAGCTATGGAGTAGACGTGTTTTCTGTGCTCTCCGTGCCTTCTCACTCATAAAGTTGCACTTTAAGTTTATTTCTAGCTGGGTAGTTTTAAAATCTGTTTCGCGGACTGTCGGAGCCGATCTTTTGTCATCATGCCGAAGAAAGATGAGAGCCAGAGGGATACGTCCAAGGCGAGCCAGTCGGCGGCAGGTAATGATGCCATATTAGCGGCTATCGCTAACCATGGAGCTGAGCTTTCCAAAATAACCTCGCTCGTGGACGGGTTGAAGAAGTCGGTTGAGGGCCGTCTCGATGCAATTGATGCAACGCTAACTTCTCTCCAGAAGAAATATCATGAGTCTGAGCGCCGGTTTGAAGACCTTGATGAAGCTATGTCCGCTAACGATAGCCGATTAGCAGCGCTGGAAGCATCGTGCAAAGAGCTACAGGTGGTTAACACTCTCCTCAAAGCTAAAGTCAACGATCTGGAGGGGCGCTCTCGCCGACTCAACGTGAGGATTGCGGGAGTTAAGGAAGGGGATGAGAAAGGCAGCCCTACCGACTTCGTTGCTAACCTACTTCCAGAACTTTTGGGTCGTGAGAACTTCAGCAGGCCGATAAAAATAGACCGAGCCCACCGTAGCCTGAGACCGAAGCCACAGCCCAATGAACGGCCACGTGTCATCATCGCTAAAGTCCACAACGACCGTGATGTGTTTGACATACTACGACTCAGCAGGCAAAGGTCTCCTTTGCTGTACCGCGGAGACAGAGTTTCCATTTTTCCTGATTACACTGCGGAGGTCTCGGCGCAGCGGCAGGCCTTTGGTGGTGTGAGGAAGCGGCTGATCGACGCCGGTGCTAAGTGCTCTCTTCGCTTTCCCGCAAAGCTCCATGTCGAATATAACAACACATCGAAGACTTTTATGTCGCCGGAGGAAGCTGCATGGTTTGCTGACTCCATTGGCTCTGCAAATGAATAATAATTCACAAGTGACTTACTAATTTCACGACATGTTTACATATTCGCGCATTTTCTGCAGTAATGTTCTCTACCCAGCTATGTTGAATGTTTTGATCCAACATCTTTGTCCTCAGCTGATCAATGCGCAATATAAAGGTTTTTTTGGTTTGCATACTGTGATTTACATACTGTAGAGTTCATCTCTTTCCCGCACTGAAACGGTGTACAGTGCTTATTTTGCCTATTGGGTTTTGCCTCTACAGTATTTGTGTTACGTTGTGATATTGGGAATATGCACATGTTTCTGTATGCTCTGTCTCATTTCTGCATATTTGCAGTTTTGTTGCAACGGTTAAAGTTTTATATCCATCTAGATATTTGAGTTGGATCTTTCGTACTTGGTGCACAATTTTGTTTTTCATGTTTGTTAAATAGATTATATGTGGGGCGCACGGGGCTCCACGGTATTTTCTTTGAGTATTAGTGTTCAGTCAGGCTGGCCCTGGTTCCCGGCTGCCTCCCTGTTGGATATTGGGGGTGTTCCGCTATCTTTTTTTCTGCGGTTTGTGGGGTGGGTGGGGGTGGGAGGGGGGGGGGGGTCTACTTGTTTCTAAATATGTGTCGTTTTTGTTTTTTTGATGTAAGTGCCAGCTCTTTATTTGTCAAACCTCAAAGCCTTCATTTTGTCCTTCCACATCGTCGTACACCATCCACTCACTTAAGATGGGGATGAGCCACATCACTTTTACAACCTGGAATTGTCGGGGTATGGGCAAAGCTCTTAAACGTGGTAAAGTATTTTCGCATTTAAAATCTCTGTCTTCTGATATAATTTTTTTACAGGAGACCCATATCCAACCTTCAGAGCAGAGGCGATTAAGATCGGTATGGGTGTCACAGGTGTACCAGTCCGCCTTTTCTTCCAGGGCGAGAGGGGTTGCCATTCTTGTTCGCAGAACTATTCCTTTTATATTCAAAACTCAGATATGTGATCCAGGTGGGAGGTTCATACTTGTTACAGGTACAGTCAACTCCACCCCTGTAGTCCTCTTGAACATCTATGCCCCTAATTTTGACAACCCTGACTTCTTTAGTAAAATATTCAATCTTGTCTCACAATACAATGACCATAATATCATTATCGGTGGTGATTTTAATTGTTATTTCGATCCATTGTTGGATAGGTCTTCTGCGTCCCTGGCCCCAACCTTGAGAGCTGTTTCTGTACTCAATACTCTTACTAAATCTTTGGACTTGGTTGACATTTGGAGGCACCAGCATCCGTTAGAAAAGCAATACTCTTTCTTCTCCCCTGTCCATGGCAGCTTCAGTAGAATTGACTATTTTCTTATTGATTCCAGGCTTATTTCGAAAGTGGTTAGTTCCACTTATCACAGTATTTTAGTTTCGGACCACGCACCTCTCTCAACGGTAATTGACTTCAACCTATATACCCCCCAATACAATTGGAAATTTAACCCCTCTTTATATCTAAATGACTCTTTTACGGTTTACCTATCTACTAAAATCGCAGAATTTTTACAATTTAATGATAATGGTGTAGTTTCAGACTCTGTTTTGTGGGAGTCCTTTAAAGTCGTTATTAGAGGCCATATTATTGCTTATCAAGCTTCTCAGAAGAGGGACAAACTCAGGCTGCGTACTAATATTGAGGCAGAGCTGTCTGTGTTGGAGGAGAAGTATCGCGATACCGGGGCTGCTGACACACTTAATACCATTCTCAAATTGAAATATGACTACAACCACATGTTGGGGGAGCAGGTCATGAATTGTATTCGTCGATTAAAACAGAAGCATTTTGAGCTTGGTGAAAAGGCTGACAAGGTGCTTTCCAGACAGCTGAAGGGCATTCAAGCTGAAAGGGCGATACACAGAATTCTCTCTGCAACTGGCCAGTTGCTGTCCGATCACAAGCAGATAAATGACAGATTTCGCAGTTTTTATTGTCAGTTATACACATCTAGTACTACGGCCACAGTTGCTGAAATCACTAATTTTCTTAATGCTTTAGACATCCCGACTCTTCCTGAGGCTGCACGGGGCTTACTCGATGCAGACTTTACGCTGGAGGAAATTAGAAATGCAATCTGCTCCTTTCCTAATGGAAAAGCATGTGGTCCGGACGGTTTCGGGATAGAGCTTTATAAGACACATATTGACGTTATCGCTCCCCTGCTACTTCGGATGGTAAATTGCGCAGTGTTAAACGGCTCATTCCCTCATTCTTTCTACGATGCCCATATATGTCTCCTCCTGAAAAAAGACAGAGACGAAACTAATGTTTCTTCCTATCGTCCCCTAAGTCTTCTCAACTCAGACCAAAAGATAATTGCTAAAGTCCTAACCAACCGGTTAAATAAGCACATAGGCTCTATAATTCATCCTGACCAATCGGGTTTTATCCCCAATAGATTCTCTTTTTCTAATACTAGATGTCTCTTAAATGCGATGTACTCAACGACACTGCCCAATTCTGCGGTGATTTCACTCGATGCCCAGCAGGCTTTCGACCAAGTGGAATGGAGTTATTTGTTTGCTACTCTTGAAAAATTTGGTTTTGGGTCGAATTTTTTGAATATGATTAAGTTGCTTTACGCTTGCCCTCGTTCCTCGGTCCTTACCAACCATGAGAGGTCGCTCCCGTTCCTCTTACACCGTGGGACAATGCTTTTTGCTTTAGCTCTTGAGCCGTTGGCCATTGCCATCAGAGCCAATTCCCATATCTCTGGTATAAATTGTGGCACGTCAGAGTACACCATCGGTCTGTATGCAGATGATATCATATTGGCTCTTTCAGATTTAAAGATCTCCCTTCCTCCACTTCTTAAGCTGATTGACAGCTTTGGCCACCTATCAGGGTTCACCATAAATTGGAAGAAGTCTGTTCTTATGCCGCTGTCGTCTGGTCTGGGCCCTGATTTCCTGTCTAGTTTGCCCTTTAAGGTCTCCCAGGATTACTTTTCATACCTGGGTATTAACATCCCTAGGAACTCAAAACTCCTCTTCAGACTTAATTATTCGGTTCTAACTGATGAGCTCAAGTGTATGATAGATAGGTGGAAACTTCTCCCACTTTCAATGATTGGCCGTATCAATATAATCAAAATGGTTGTGCTCCCTAAATTCATGTACCTATTCCAGAACGTTCCTATTTTTCTCAGGTCTTCCTTTTTCAAAGCATTGGATGCCATTATCATGCCTTTCGTTTGGGCCTACAAGCCCCCCCGCATCTCGAAGTCTCACTTGCAAAAGCCCTCGGACGAGGGTGGTCTGGGCCTTCCAGTTTTCAGACATTATTACTGGGCCTGTAATGCCAGAGCCTGGGTCTTCTGGAATCTGCCTATAGTTGGTGATGCTGTGGGATGCAGGTCCAGCCCTAAATGGCTCGAATTGGAGCTTAGCACTGCTATCGAGCACACTGGAGCATCCTTGCCAGCTATCTTATTTTCAAAATCGGTTATTAAAAGTGCATGTGATGACTTTATTCTTTGCAACTCCGTAAAAATATTGAATCAAATTAAGAGAATCTTGAACCTCCCGGTAGTGTCAACTTTTGCCCCGATCTGCCACAATCCTAGCTTTACGCCTAGTACAATGGATGCTGCTTTCAAACAATGGCCTGTCAAAGGGTTAATTGCTATAAAGGATCTTTATATCGACAATCATTTTGCCTCTTTTGCTCAGCTTCAGACAAAGTACAATCTCCCTACAAGTCATTTTTTTCGGTACTTACAAATTAGGAATTATGTCAAGCAAGCATTCTCAAATTTAGATACCATCCCCATACAGCATGTCTTTTACAATATGATGAACGAACCTCCCACCTCAAAACACTTAATTTCTCGGCTTGTCAACCTTTTTTCTTCGGCAGCCCCCTCTTGCCATATTAAAGAGGCTTGGACAAGGGACACTGGTTTGGTTATCTCTGACGATCTATGGGCTGAAGTGTTAAGTCGGATAAAACTATGCTCTGTTAACGCCCGGCTTCAGTTAATTCAATTTAAGGTTGTCCATAGACTGCACTATTCCAAAACCAAATTGAACAAGATTTTTCCTAACGTTTCCCCCAAATGTGATAAATGTAAACTTGTGGACGGTACTCTTGGGCATCTTTTTTGGTCCTGTTCTACGCTTACAGCCTTTTGGACTAGTATTTTTAGTTTCTATAGCACTGTTTATGATAGGCAACTGTATCCTGACTGTCTTATGGTGATCCTGGGCTGCTCCGGCGACTCCTTGGCACTTCCCTTTGCTGTTCAACAGGCCCTCATGTTTGGTATGGTGATTGCCAAACATTTGATTCTGGGGGAGTGGAAATCTGCCTCCCCTCCCTGCTTCAAGAGGTGGCTCGAGGAGATGGTCTCCTGTCTATACCTGGAAGAAATTCAGTTCTCTACGTCTGATTCCATGGAGAAGTTCAGGAAGATATGGGGGCCCTTTATAGACCACATTAAGAAGGACAGTCCACGCCCTGGGTCCTGACCACATTGTTTTAACTGCTTTCATTCTGAGCTGTTGCCCATAACTGTTTTTGCATGATTGTTATCAGCTCCTCCTAGCGATCTTTGGATTTGATCTTGTGGATTGGACTCACTAGATTGTGAGTTGTTTGACATGTATACCAGTTGCTTTGTTTGCTTCTCTGCTGTTTTTAATAAGTGCTGGCCTTGTACCCTGTTGTGTGGTTTGTTGCTCTGTTTTTTTTGTTTGTTTGTTTTTTTTGGTTGTTATTGTCTTTATTGTCTGTGTTCTTCTGTCCCGCTGTTTGTGAATGTGTAAAAAAATTTTGAAACTTGCATAAATAAATACATTAAAAAAAAAAAAAATGTAGTTTGTTTCCTCTGCGGCACAGAGGGAGATGGTCCAGTTGGCCTCAATCTCAGGCATTTAAATAACTGTAATCATTTGCAAATTCATCTTCATTATTTCTATCTTTTTTCTTCTTTTTTTCACCCAGCACTAGGAAAATCAGAGTAAATCTGACATGATTTCTAACTGTTCATCACAATGCTAACAGCACTTCAGCTATATCATCTTAAATCTAGAGATCTGTTAAAACAAGACAACAAAGGTCATGCTTGTTCAACTCGACAAATGCTGAAAGGAACAATGGTTACATCTACACATTATCTCATTTAAGTTCAAAGGCTGAATTTAGGTTAGGCTAAAGCAAGATCATTAAATCATTTTGTAAAAGCCTCCTTCGAAAAAAGCCTACTTCCAAACTTACTAATCCATGTTCAGAGAAACAAAAACAGATAATTCTATGTGTAAAAATTACAATATATAGCAGCAAGAGCATATCTGTGTATCAAACATTCAGGGAAAGTAGGAATGAGCTTGTTAAGAAATTTTCTTCATAAATAAATGCTAATAAGTTGCAAAAACATTCAATGCCAATATTCTATTATGGCATTTGAGATGATGCAACCAATGACATAACGACTGTAATGGAAACACAAGTGTAGGATCTGAAAGCATACAGCTTATGAATATTTTTATAGTTGTGTTTAAAACTTTAAATGCAGCTTTTATCCCCTCTGACTAGGGAAACAAGCAAACCATTAATACTTACTACAAAACAATGGGTTGGCACTAATTTGTCAAAAAAATCGAGTTTAGGCTGTTAAATGCAAACTGTGCAGCACACCTGACTTAGTTTCATTAGCATTTATCAGACATGAGAAAGCAGCATGACTCATGACAGATGTAGGCTTCCAGTGAAGCATTATGATGGATAGAGCAGTTGACACATTGTTCCCAACAAAAGCTACTTCACTTTTCATCACTGTGTTGTGAAGCCAGGTGTGGCATGACAATTCACTGAGTATTTATTTATTATTTTTTTTAAAGGCAGGGGAGGTGAATTGATAGAAGCATGTTTTCCATGCACTTAACAAAAGCTTGGCTGCTCTTCATGTCTGATTTCTGCCATAGTTATTCAAATTTTTTCCACTGTGTTAGATTTGTATTGTTGATTGTCATTTATGCTTAGAAATATTTACTTATATATGCTTAGAGTTTTGTAATTAGTTGTAGATTGGTAGAGGTTTTGATCCTTGATAGTCTGCAAACTTTGTGTGTATTAGACAGCACTTTGGGAGCATGAGAGGTCATACCGTGTCTTATTGTTTTATGGTAGGATTAACGTAGTTGCGTCTGTTCTAGTCTAAGTGCTCTTTGTTTAGATGAACTGCAGGACTTCCTCACCGTGTTATCTAGGATGAACCATCTAGGGGGAGGGGGAGGCTACCCTCTTCCTGACCAAGGATGTTTGACCCTTTGATCAGCAGTCCACACACACACACACACACACACACACACACACACACACACAGGCAAGGTACTCTTTGTGTGTATGTAGACGTCATATGTTAATGAACTTATGCATATTCATGTAACCTCAATAAAAGAACAGTGGTACGGGAGAACGGACGAGAGCAACTGGGGTCAAGCGAAGGAACGGTGCCTGTCCGGTTCTCTCCCGTGCACGAGAAACATGAAGAAGTTTGCCTACTTGTGTCTTGCTTTGCAGTGTAATTATATTGCCTTCAACGTTCCAGCGGATGGGTTCAAGCTACAAACCTATCATTAATTGGTCCTTCGAGAGCCGGAGCCCTGGAATCGCATTCACCGAGGGGAGGAGGGACACGCTGAAAGACTGACGTCAGCCAGGAAGTTCCTGTGGATTCGCTGTCTGTCTTTTCTCCTCGATGAATGGCGATCGGCGGGATTCGATGCTGATATTACACGCTAAGCAACACCAAGTAAGTTTACAGAGGCCGACTCTATAACCGTGTCGTTGTGCAGTCTCCGCCACTTTGTGAGGCGTTGAGAAGTTCGCTGCTTTGTGGAGCGAAACCCGGGTTCCTTGCTACTGTGTGCAGCAAGAGGTTCCTTACCGCTTTGTGGGGTAAGAGGTTCCTTACCGCTTTGTGGGGTAAGAGGTTCCTTACCGCTTTGTGGGGTAAGAGGTTCCTCGCTACTTTGTGCAGCGAGAGGTGAGTTCTCCGCCACTTTGTGAGGCGTTGAGAGGTTCCGCGGGCTCCAGATTGTGCTGGACAGTAGGCCTATTTTGTGTTGTTGTCATTGTCGTCGTCGTTGTTGTTGTTGTTGTTGTTGTGTGAGTGTGTGCGGAGCAGAACATGTGGTCTGTGACACCGACTGCTGTTGTTATCATGGGTTTCTAAGCAACCAAGAGTGAGTCGGAGGGAGACAGACGTTTGTGCTGGACTTTGCTCCTGGCAGCACAAAGTATTTATGTAAAAAAGAGAGAGAGCGATGGCTCCTTAGCTGCGCGGGTTCACGCGAGCGCGGTCACGCGGACCTGAGCCGTGCGGTTAATCGCAGGCTTATAAATGGAAGAGATTCAAATGTTAGAAGTTTTCAGAAAACACACCAGCCTTGAAGAGCGTGTGGAGAAGGCCAGTCCACAGCACTTAAGATATGCTCTGGTGAATGGCTTTCCCCCCACCCCTTGCTGACACAATGTTTATTCTTTAGCTTGCCCTGATCGACAACAGCCTGTGTGCCAGACCATAGATTTAATTTAGGTGGATAGTTGTTAAAAGTAATCTACATTAAGCTTGTGGTTGCTCAAATTCAGTACAATGACATATGAGGTGAAGTGTTATAGATAAATATTTAAGCTAATGAAGTGCATAGAGGCACTTGACCTGTGTGAAAGACTGTCGTCTTATTATGAGCCATTGTTGAGATATACAGCACACCTGTGAAAACAACTAATATGCTGAACCCTATATGAAACATCTAAAAGTACGTGATGGAGAAGCTGTATTGAATATGAAAGTGTAAGACTTTGCCGCTGTGGGAAGAGCATGCAACTACTGTGTGATGTTGCGTTGCGTTTTTTTCTTTTTCTTCTGAGCTGATGAGCAAGCTACACATTATCAGATCAAGAGCTGTCTGAGAACTACTCAAAGAGAGGGAAACAGAGCTAGGATAACTGTGATAACTGGAGTGTGCAGCGTTTCCATGAGCAGTTTTCCTGCATCTTGACTTGTGTGTAGAGTGTTCATAACATCAGCATCATGTTTTTGTTTATTTGTTTGTTGGGTTGAAAAATAGTTAAATAAACTGGTGATCATATTTACGGATCACCATGGCACATATCATCAGCCATGTGATTTATTTTTGCAGATGACAAAGTGAGTGTGAATGTGTCTGACGTCACAGTGTTTTTGTGCGCTGTGTAAAAGTAATTGCCTTTGATTGTGAGTGAGAGCGGTGATTCTGCAGGTCACCAGCTATTGTAACGAAAAAAAAGAAAAAAAAAAGAGTGAAAAAGAAAAATCATAGGAAAAAGGTTTTGTGTTGATCAGCCAAAAACAACTACAATTTCATTTTCTGCTTTTAAGAAAAGACTGTTCACAAAAACACACACAGAGAGAGAGATGTGTGTTGATTAAGCAGTGATGATAATAATGAAATGTCTTAGTTTGTCACTTTCAGGTGAAAAGCAGACCTGAATCAATTTTCCACATGCAGCAGTCGGAAGAAAGTTATAGTTTAACATCATTGGAAACATGCAGGCCAAGTTTCTGGCTGACTTATTTACAGCGCCATGTGTCTCTCAACCTCACAAGCAAGCAAGCTCTCACCCCTCCCTGAAGACAAGGAATGCAGCTCCAAAGCAATAACATGATAAAGAGACAGCAGCAAGTCCTGAGCAAAGAGTCCCAGCAAAGCAGCAGCAATGTGGACAAACAGTATCAGAGAAGAAGAGCAAACCCATCATCCTGACTGATCGGATGGATGGCACTGTGTTTACAACAGGCTGTGACTTCACTGTGCATGTGAAGAAAACGTTTGAGGAGAACTGAACAGTTGGAGTTTGACATTTGCCACCTGTGGAGTAAAATGGCAAGAAGAGACAGTGGAACACAGGACAAAGCTGAAGGAGAACTGCCGGCTGTTTGGACTGTTGAAGTGGGAGAGGACAAAAGGGTGAGAGGACAACAGAGTGAGAAGACTAGGTGAGAACACAGAGGAATGCTGTTATTTAATGTGGGAAATCAAAATTTGGGTTAGCAAACCTGGGGAAAAGAAAACTGACTGCTTAAGTTGGAAAATTGAGAAGGAGTCTGGATATATGCAAATATAAAAAACATATACATCATATACAAAATCACACACACAAGCAGAACATGCATTAACCCTACTAACACAAACACAAGAGAGCTCATGAAGATTAGACAACATCTTCAGCATGTGAGTCTGTTTATCATCTTGTCCAAGTCACTTAGTGTGATGCAAAGACCAGTGGACTCATAGCACATTAGTTAAGAAATGATTAAATAATAGCAGAGAAATGTGTAGGAAAGGCACAAACACCCATGCAATGAAAATTAGCTTGTTATCTTTCATCAGTGTTAAAATAGTGTCAATTTAGCAGACACTTGTTATTAAATACTGAATTTATCCAATGCAAAAAATTGACTCTCCAGGTTGCAGGACAACAGTTTAACTTTTGTGGGAAAAAAGATCCTGGTTTGACCAACCAGTGATCAGACAATAAATTTAGTTGTTAAAATGGTAAATTGGGAGAAGCTTCCTGCTTGATTGAGGCAGCACATGTAATTTACTGTATGAGGGAAATTGTCTTTTGTGATACTATTTTGAACATGCTTTTCTGTCGTCCTGTCAACTTAGTGGGTTAATAGCTGATATGCAAATTAGTTGATCGGTTTTAGATTAATGAAAGGTGATTGAATTCTAGTACGAGTGAATGAGATGTGTTGGAGTTTGTTGTGTGTTGAGTGGAGACTCTAAAACACTGAGTTTCCTGTTTTGATGTGCGAGTGAATCCTGTATTTAGATACACAACTCTGAATACGTCAGAACAAACTTCTTTTGTGAAGTGCATGACAGCATGTCACATGTTTTATGATGAAGGGAAAAAAGGAAAACTGAATAAAATAGATCTGTGGCCTAAATGAGTGAAGAGCACAGACCTGGTGATTAAACTCATAGCTAATAAGACATTAGGGTTATGTTGTGAGTTGTGCAGCTGATGGTTGGTTTGGAGTGAATCTAGCTGATGATTCTTCTCCTGTTGTGAAGTTGATGAGGAGTTTGTGTCATGACTTAGCAAGGCCTTTTTATTTTGATACTTTCACAGTGCACTGAAAGTTTGGTTTGATAATCTCTGTTATTTTTCATTTTTATTTTTTGAACAGGCACTGATTTTGTTTGTCTATTTCTTTTCTTTAAGCAGATCTGCACGTCGGGAATTAAAAGTGCTATACGACCTGTCGAGAAAGCTGTTACAAGTGAGTTTTCTCCACATTGAAATGGGCTCAGGAGAAAGCTACTTATTGGGACAATATTAAATGAGAGTCCCTGTCCTAAAAAGGATTCAGCGATGTAATCCTATCTAAACTTCTTTTTCTTTTTGAAATGACGTCATTTTGCTGAGAGTGGAAACTAAATGCGACGATAGGTTCCACTATCAGCAAAGAAAGAAAGAATGAATGAATGAATGAATGGAAATAGAATAAAAACAAACTGACTGACTGGTAAAAGCTGACAGGACTTGACCACGACTCAAGTTTAACCTCCACCTAGACAGGACAAAAGGGTGGATGATTTTATGTGTTTTTGTTACAGGAGCAGAAAGATGACAGCAACATTCGAGGTTGCATGATGATTTAATCTTTTAAATGCCATTTTCTCTGTCTGTGAATTTACTATGTGTGTGTTATTCACTACCTTGTGTTGCTTACAGAGGTAATGGTGACAAAGTATGCAATACGCCTGCGCAAGCGCTAACATTTGCATTTTCTTTTCTACAGCATTGCAGTTTTTCATGTGTTTGATCATGTGATTTATAAGAGGATTAGTTAATGTTTTTTTTACTATAGGATTTCTGGGTTTATATGTGTATGACATTCTTTCTACAGCTAGGGATGGCTAACTTTATGGTGTTTTTATGGCACCTCTGGAATGTGGATGGCCGACGCCTGCCCACCAGGATAATCAATGTGTGTTGCTAATGTTTGTTTTTTGAGACTGCATGTACAAGATTCAGCAGAAGCGGACAAGTGACATGAGACAAACAAATAAGAGATGCGGTGTTATGGAATAGTTAATATGGGCTCATTTGCTGGCCACTCTTGAGCCCATAAATAATATATGAGTGGAGTGACTTTGCTTACGAGAAGTCACTGATTACATTACTGTTGACTGAGTACATGGGATGATCCATGTCTGAGGCAAATTATGGTAATAATTGTAGTTTACTGATTTGAGAAAACCTGCACATGACACTTGTCTTGCTAGTGCTGAATGCTTATTACTTTTATGATATAATTGTTTACAGGTATGACGTTTGATTTCACTTCCAGATTTTGCTTTCCAGGCCATGATGGTGTGTATGCAGGCTCCTGGCAGAGCCAGGTGTTATGCAAAACACACTAACATTTTTATTGCAGGATTATAGGTCCAGGGTGGTGCTGCTCCAGGGGAGGAGATGCCCTGATGTTGCCTGGGATATGATCTAGCTAATCTTTTTCTTTAAGACAGGAATCCAGTTTTGGTGAGTTGACGCATGGGTGTGTCCATGCGTCAAGAGGAGGGGTCCAAGGATTAACATTAAACAATGTTTTTTATTATTGTTGCAGTGATTTGTGTGATTAGCCGTTTTATTTACAAATATTAAACCTATGCAAGTGGTGCACCCATGTTCAGATGAGGCTTTGATGGCCTATAAGTGAAGTTCACTGAACTAAAGAATGTGGTTTGATGATTGTTGACATACTCTCCAAATAGTTTGTCTTCCTAGCAAGGAAATACAGGTGCAGCAGTAATCTCCTGAGAAATCTTCAGAGGCCCAGTGAGAAGCGCATAGCTGACAGGACCAGGCAGTGGTTGAGGTCAAAGGTCAAGCTGGTTGGGGCCCATCATGAGATCAGACCTTGGAGCCACAGCAAGGACCATTTTAACTGCCTGCAAAATAGCGAGAGACCCTCCTGGATTTATCAGAGCCACTGCAAGAGGTCGAGGGCCCAGGAAACCCCGGCACCCTCAAGACAGCACAATAGAGAAATCTCACACTTGGTTGTTTCAGTGGTGAGGGGGGAGTGCTGATTGAGCCCCCGTAGGGTAAGCTCGCACTTCAACCTCCAGCCTCTGATCAACTCTAGGGCAACCAAGTGCGAGGCGTGACGGACCTGTGTGCGACCAGGACCCTCTTGGTTACCTTGACTACGACGCTCATCCTTATAGGACCCCAGCTGGTGCCGGAAACAGCTGAACCAGGAGGAAGGCAGAGGAGATGGACACATGACAACTCTCACCTAAGAGAGACAGATCCAGCAGGCCCAAAATCAGGACTATGCATTATGAGAAGGAGTGCCTGAGAGGATCGTCCACAGGATGGGAGGAGAGAGACTTCAGGAGGATCAGAGATCATCTTCAGCACAGCAGACATCACACAGAGAGCTGTGCTACTGAGCTTCCAGGAGATCAAGAGGAGACTTCCCACAGCAAGATTTTAAATAAAATGAAAGATTCAATATTGACGCTGAGAAAGACAATTAAGGTGTACGACGTGCTCTGCCTTAAATCTTCAGCAGCGTTGGGATATGAAAACTCGAGGGATGAGGGCTCCATCGACAGCGCAGAAGGAGTTCGAGGATGACATCATGATTCTGTGAAAAGCACAGGAACCAGAAGCTATGGTGGTGATGACAGCAATTTCCTATGAACATCATCTAATGCTGTGCCACTGTACTGTGCATACGATGACACTCTGAAGGCTGCTGGGATCATAACAGCAGTAAGATGACGGAACCCAGCACCCTTTCCACAGAGAGCTTTTTCTGCAGAGCGTGGACAATGGCAGAGTCATAAATATCCCCCTCACAAGACGAAGGTCTGAAGTCAGGTGATGGGGGCTGGTAAGAGGCCATAAAACTGGAGTGCTGAGAGGTCTGCAGCTTGGAAATAGCTGAGACCCATGTTGACGAACAACAAAGCCAACTGGTATGTTTGAATGTTTATTCTACATACATTTGGACTCTGGTCCTATGGACAGTGATGGAAACAACTGGAAGAGACATTCATGACGCCCTGCAGAGCTTAAACCACTCTGCAGAGAGACATGTGATGTGCACACCCGGAGGAAGCACCACCAAGCTGAGATGTTTTTGAAAATGTTATCTTCTTATTTTCACTATTAAATTAACAATTTCTTTGTTTGCTCATAGGATGCAGTTTGCCATGAGATGAGATCAATGAGGAATGGGATAACTGCTAATACATTTGTTGAACTGTGTACCTTTTCAGTAATTTAGGGTGATTTGACGTATGCTGAGTATAAAAATGTTTGCATTGAAACTGTCAGACATGAGGTATTCATACCTGGGAACTTTTCAAGCATAAAGGTCAAAAAGGGGGGAAATGTTAGATTTGTATTGTTGATTGTCATTTATGCTTAGAAATATTTACTTATATATGCTTAGAGTTTTGTAATTAGTTGTAGATTGGTAGAGGTTTTGATCCTTGATAGTCTGCAAACTTTGTGTGTATTAGACAGCACTTTGGGAGCATGAGAGGTCATACCGTGTCTTATTGTTTTATGGTAGGATTAACGTAGTTGCGTCTGTTCTAGTCTAAGTGCTCTTTGTTTAGATGAACTGCAGGACTTCCTCACCGTGTTATCTAGGATGAACCATCTAGGGGGAGGGGGAGGCTACCCTCTTCCTGACCAAGGATGTTTGACCCTTTGATCAGCAGTCCACACACACACACACACACACACACACACACACACACACACACACACACACAGGCAAGGTACTCTTTGTGTGTATGTAGACGTCATATGTTAATGAACTTATGCATATTCATGTAACCTCAATAAAAGAACAGTGGTACGGGAGAACGGATGAGAGCAACTGGGGTCAAGCGAAGGAACGGTGCCTGTCCGGTTCTCTCCCGTGCACGAGAAACATGAAGAAGCTTGCCTACTTGTGTCTTGCTTTGCAGTGTAATTATATTGCCTTCAACGTTCCAGCGGATGGGTTCAAGCTACAAACCTATCACACTGATTCGCTGCTTTTATGGAATCCTGTTTGATCAACAAGCCAGTTCTGTCATTCTGTATTCAATACGTGGGCTTTAGCCAAACCACTATTTCAAGCATAGCCATTGGATCTTTGTTTAAAAAGTGTTTCAGTCGTCTTTGTTATTTTTTTATGATATAGTGTCATTAAGTTCTAGAAGTCTGATTTGAAGGTGATTTCAGGAACATCTATGTTTCAACTTTAACTTTTACTATCTGTGTGTGTATGTGTGTGTATAATTCCAGGGAACTTGTGTCACCTTAATTTTGTTTTGTCTCCACAGGAGCAGAGTGCTATTCAGGGGTAAAATTTGGTTTTCAGGGTAAAGGTTATTATTGGGGTTAGTGTAAGTAATAAGGGAATGAGTTACTGCACAGAGTAACAAACAGAAATGGCAAAACAAGGTTGTGTTTCTATGTGTGTACAGGATTAATAGGGTGGAGGAACAGGTCACAGGTAAGGACAGGGAACGGGGAAAATGCCCACCCTTAGCCTGGCAACATGATGATATTCAAAGAGCATTTGCAAATTAATTCACAAAATTCATTTTCACAGAATCCCAACACGCATTCCTCCATTTCTCTCCTTCCACCACTTCTCCTTTTTTTTTTTTTTTCCCCCCTATCACAAAACTGAGAGCTGCTTTTCAGAGCAAGAAATAAGAACTTGGTTTCACTCCACTGGCCAAAGTAATAGAGAAATGACTGGAGCAACAGGCAACGGTTATTTACAGCTTTTATTTATTTATTTGTTTAGACCTTATCAGGTGCAGAGGCTGAAGAAGGGGAGAAAAGCAATATTCATTTTTTTAATGGGCCTGCCCTCCGCAGATAATATTCTAGTGTTGTTCGCTTTCTCACGACTTTCACGTGAAGCAAAGTGTGCTGGGAATTCAGAGTTGCACCTGTGCTTAAAAACTAGACAGAAATGAAACTATTCTTTATTACTGCCATCTTCCAGGTTGCCAGATTTATTTATTTATTTTTAAATTATGTGCACCAGTACGGATTGCTTAGTATGAACTGCTAAACAAGCCGGTATTAAATGTCACTGTTCCTCCTTCTTCTTTTTTTCTTTTTTTAAATAGAGCTATGCACATAATGAATTTTGCACATAACCTAAAACTTGAAGCAACTGCTTTAGACACTGTACAAAAGAGCCACTTATTTCTTTTAAATTGCTTTAAAAGTAACGACTTATCATACACTAAATGATACGCCCATAGAAATGACAGGGTTTCCTTTTCATGAGCAGCTTTGGTACCGCTCTTTTGAGTCCCCAGTGGAGACATGTTGTGAAAGCTTGATAGACTGACTTAATGCCAGGTTGATTCAGCAGGCAGTCTGTATCCAGCAAATACATCCACTCACCTAGCTCCCTTTAGCACTGGCTATGCCTTTCATTCTTTCCTCCCATTTCTTTTTGATCTGTCTTTTTTTTTTTTGTTCCACTTGTTTTCTTGCAGTTTTGGTGTGTCTGTGTTTTATTCATGTTCTGTTTTGATCTCTGATTCTGTCCTCTTCCTCTTCCATCATTTCTAATGCACTCATGTCTGCAGGAAAGAAACAAATGTGAAAGAAAAAGATAAGGTCGTTTTGTTAGAAAATTCCATAAAGAGAAAACAACAGGTAGTGTCTGCAAGATGCTAATGTTTATGAAAGAATGACCACCATTTCCAACTTGCAACCAAAAAGGGGGAAACAAGGTACATGAATGCCCGTAAATAACATTAATAGCGATATAAAAAGGCAAAGTAATAGACAAAGAGGAGGATATTAGTCAAAACTATTTTTGACATCTAAATTTATTTTTCTGTCTCTCTGGTACCTGTACAGTAAAAGTCTTGACCGGGGGACAAGCAATTTCTATGTAAATTAGAAAGAGACCCATTTCTATAATACTGAAACATGAAGCAATCTCACAGCATTTGTCATCATTGATTCAACTGATGTACAAATTCTCCGGTTCGTTCTGTATCATCTCTGTCTGCCATTTTTATTACTGTGATTTGATCCTTAACTGCCATGCTCATTAGAATTATATTCGAATTATATACCCCTGTTGCAAAAACTTCAAGACTGAAGCTTATTAACCAACCATTAACACTAGTGTCCCACAGGAAAGGTCCTCATGCAAGTCTATTGCCAATAGAGCTGGCCAATAGATAAGCCTCTAGTTTTACGGAGCAGCTTTCAGGCATAAACGCAGATGCATTGGGGGGGGGGCGCTATCGGTCACTATGATTTGTGTCATATTTAAACCAAATTTAAACCAAATTCAACAAAACACAAGCAGGTTATTCTGCTTTCAGCTATTTATACTTATTTCTGTAAACAGTATTTTCAGTTGTGCCAGCGATCAGAGAAAAGAGAAAAACACAGAAAAAGACAGAGAAACTGATGAAAGGGGCTTCTTTGCTGGCCATTCATCTAAGGATAGGTTTTTATATATGCTTACCTTTCCACCTCATAGAGAGGGCTAATGATTTGTTTGAAAGCCAACTCACTGAGTATAGGGTAGGACAGAAAACAGCGAGGCAAACAAGCCTAGCCAGGTGTGCACACATCTAGAGCCAGCGAGATGGGAACAGAGCTGCAGAGCCAGCCAGGATGGCCTTCAGAAAGGTGTGAGAGGTGCCCTTCTCTGCCTCTAATGCGTCCGGGGGTGTGTGATTGATTTTTTTGCACAGGAGCTGGTGTCTTAATGTCCTAATGCATTGCTCTGTCACAGAAGGCTGCCTTGGCACACTGCCCTTTCCACAGACTGATCTGCCATTCGATTGGATGAGACCAGGGTAAATAAATAAAGAGGGAGGCCAGTAGAGGAGGGCTGGAGGAGAACCGGGATGGGCTACAAGCATGATTACACCACCAGATAAACATAAATATCTGCACACCATTGTCCTATAAAACATGCTCCCAAGCAGTTGTCAAATACACACATAAGATAATTTTGCACCTATGTTTTATTGTTTCTTCACTGGATATTGATTTGACAAGGTGATGCAAGGTTCATTTAAGGCCACCGGGTTGTGTTCTGTTCCTGAAGAATGATACCTCCAAAATCAATATATTATTTGACAGCATTTTCATGTGCTTTTACTCTGGTGAAAAAGGGGCCCCAAAGGCTTATACTTTTGTGGTATTACAATTCATTCTCCTTATTTATGGCGCTACACATCTACTCTCTCTCTCTGTGTGTAGCAATTTAAATTCACTGGAAGTATTCAAAGCCATTTCAGGGCGTAGTGTGATGGTTATATAATGGTTCTATGGTTTTGCTCGTTTGCCTGAAACAAAAGCAGAAAGGTTCACATCTTCTCTTATGTTGTCAGTTCTGACATTTCATCTTTGAGAAATTGTCTTGAAAATCAAACTCTGCCTCTATAGGTAAGTTATGGTATTTTTAGACATTAAATGGAAATGTATTGATATTACATTATGATATCAATGCATTTTGAAGAAAAGATAATGGCAACATTGTGGTTTCTTTTCTTTCATTGCATAGCGATAAAGCTCTTAAAGCATTTAATTCAATCCCCATGTTTTATTTTAAACACAAGCCGTTTTACACATATATTTTAACAAACCTGTGCATAGGTTTTAGTTACCACAGAGAGCCAGCACAGCTAACCCACATTCATCCTTAATGCATAAGATAAATACATAAAGCTGTTCAAACATAAATAATGTCTCTTTCCAACCCTCGTAAAGCAGATGGCAAGCGAAGGTTTATCATGTGGTTTTACCGACACCACACTGTATTAGAGATGATTATATTTTCATAATAGCTCATTATGGTACTTTGTAATTTTTTTTCCCCTAATCCTGCACCCACCTGACCAGTTATTAGATCCAACCTGCATAAATGTGTTATTTAACCACCTGAACCCCAGTGGAGCTACAACCCAATTCCAGGATGTACAATATAACTGTGACATTTCTAATTCTATAAATCCATGATATCAAGTTATTTTCATCCTCTGCATGCTAAAATTGTCCTTCTTTAACTCTGAATGAAAGTGCACCTTGAAATTTCATGCATTTTACTGAGTCTATTCAGGCAGGATTTTCCTCATGTTTCTCACAATGCAATACAAGCGGGATCTTTTAAAGGTACACGATCATCATTGAATTTAAAAATCTGTATCTCTGTGTCCCCTAAAATATTTAGTAAAAGATGTCGAGGTCTAGGGTGTATTCCCAGCAACACAGATCATACTAAATGGCCATCAAAGTAGTAAATGAATACTGTAACACATAATAACACATATATAATATGTAGTATTAAAACATGATTACAATTTACAGTCAGCGGTGATATTTCAGTGCCGTGGACAGTGCCGTAGACTGCTGAAAGCAAGTTGAGGCACTGCTGTCAATAACTATTTGTAGGCTTCTTAAATGAAAAGCAGGGGACTGTGTAACATATCTGGGGTGCTTTTTAGTCCTGCCAACACTTAAGAGGACATGTACCCTCTGATGCATGTTTGTGTTTGATAGTTTAAGAGCAGTGACTAAAAGATTGGAAGCTGAGTAGAATTATAATCGCAACTGTGTGTTCATAACTTCGAAAGGTGATTTGTCAGTGTCAGTCAACCCAACAAACTGCTGTATCTTACATTAAGGTTAATTCTGGCACTTGTGGGTTTTAGGCTCAACTGCCATAACTAAGACATTTATTTGCCCAGGATGGCTCATTTGAGTAAAATGATGTCATAGCTAGACTTATTTATTTTTAACAACACAGCAGTAAGACTCGACTTCATGGTCTAGGTAGAAATGCTGGTTTGTTGTGTTAGCACCATGTGTATGCACTTTCCTTGTGCTTGTCAGTCAAGCAAAATGCACAGACCAGTTATTCAAATTGTCATGAGAGGAAGAAGATGGATGGATGGATTTTGTAACACTATCTGCTTGTGCTAAATTAAGCATTATCAACCTTTTTTTACTTGTCGAAGTCAAACAACAACAAAAAATTAAAATAAAATCAATATTTAAAATGAACTATAACAATGGTGCAGTTAACATGTTATTCATTCAATAAATGTCACATTTAAACATATTCATGGTAAAGATGTATGTCACCAAGAGATAATTGACACAAACACTTTAGTATTAGTTGAAATCATTAAGGCAGATGTCAAACCCTGCGTAAATCAAACCAATAAAATCTGTAAAACAGAACAAAGTAAGAGAGTTACAACTAGTTTTAGTTGTATTAAGCATTTATTGAAACTTTGATGCACTGAAAACAGATTCAGAAAACAAATTCAGAATAAAAGTGCTACCTGCTGAATTAAAGCACAATCCATACGGCACTGTGTTGTTTCACTACAGTCACTTCTTACCACCATGCAACAGCTGTTTATTTCCACAAGTTAAAGGCGATCATTTGGGAGTAAACAAATTTTACTCTAAAAATTGTTTGTTTGCTTTTTGTTCTTAGATGTATGTAACTACATATCTGAAATAACTGAGCATTACTCAGCTCTTACTGTTTACAGGCTTTCATTAAAAAGTTATTCTCCAAATGCTTCTAATGAAATCGTTCACACAAAACACATCAAAGAGATTTTAGGGGGGGCAAATTGTTTAATATTTCTCTGGTGCAGTATATCAGCTTTTTCTGGTTCTGCACTCTTCTGATGTTGTGCCTGGAAGCTGTTGGACCCACTTCTGTTTTTTCTTTTTTTGGGGGGGGGTTTACAACTCCTAATGTTTGTATTATCACCGGGATGACTTTGAATTTCTGCTCTAGTTGTTCCTCCAGCACCTGTTATTTCCTTATTTTTTCATGCGCCTTCTTCCTGATATCGCCATCTACTGGGATTGCTATATCTATCTCAACTTCTTCTCCTTGTCAACCACCACTGTGTCTAGATGGTTAGCAAGCAGCTGCTTGTCTGTGAGGAAATCAAAGTCTCAGAGGACCTTTGCCCTGTTGTTCTCAACCACATTTGGTGGCATCTCCCATGGGGATTTGGGGACTTCCAGTCCATATGTGGCACAGATGTTCCTTTACACTATCCCATCTTGCATCTTACTTCCTGTTACTATATGTTGGGATTTTCAATAGATACATAGATTATTCTTGATAAAGCATTGATAAAGCATTTTTTACCACAAGCTTGCAATTTTCAGCTTCAATGGACTGTTAAAATGTAATGACCTGAGGTGGAACAGAGGGGGAAAGAGATTTAGAAATTAGCCCACATCAGAAGTCTTAACTTTACCCTCCCCCCTCACTAGCAGATAAATATTTTAAAAAACACAGCTGTTTGATATTAGGTGTACACACACACACACACACACACACACACACACACACACACACACACACACACACACACATTCACATACTTACCTGCATGAACACGCACAAGCACAGACAATATGCTCATGCTGAGTTCCTGATGAGATAAAACAGGCACTGGCTCAATTTTTTTGCCACATCCCTCCACTCTGCACGCTGCTGTGCTCCTGGACTCTATAGTCAAGAGGTTTAGTTCTATAGCAAACAAAATGCACACTTGACTGCTCTCACTGGTACTGGAGGAAAACCAATATAACATTTCAGTGTAAATGGCAAAGTCTCGCCTCCAGAAATGTAAACTGTGGGGCACTGGCTGCTCTCTAAAGTGTTGCTGAAGAGAACACTGAACTTTCAACGTACACAACCATGATACACTCGGTGGATCCTTTGGTCTTTCTCTGTGTTAGCAACATATTATTATTATTATTATTATGTGGTGTGTAGATAGCTACTAAAGAACAAATAAGAAATAAATAAAAATAAACTGATATTTACTTGTTTTATAAGTAAATATGTCATCATGACCTATGTGTGGCAGGTAATGAAGTCGGAAGATACTGTAATGATTAATCATTACTTTATTATTTCTAAAGTCAGTCATTCCTGACTAAGTGAAAGCAGCAGTGACCATAACATACTAGAACTTGTTAATGTTGTAAAGTCAAAATATTAGTAATAAGAAATCAAAACCTGTTGTATATAATATTATGATGAATAAAATATTGAAAGAAGCTTCTTTTACAATACTTTGAAAGACATAAATGTTAAGAATGGAACTTTGTGCAACGTTTCCATGCTTTAGGTCACATGAGTGACTAATCCTGGAGTAATCAGTAATACAGTAAAAAGATTTTCACAGTTTTTAGGCTGTGAAGTGGATCTGAGTTAATCAGGAACTCTTTTTAAAGAAAATGAGTTGTTATTTTCTTAAATATTCTTTTGATGGTTGACTTTCATAGGGATATATGTGTGATACATCAGCCTGTTCCTATTTTGTTCCTAACTCATTCTTTAGCACAATGTTTATTAATCTTATGTGTATTGCATCTCTTTATTAATCCTTTGTCACTTATCACAAGCTCCAGCAGTGTTAAAATGAACAAAGTGTATCAAATGAAAATATTTTTTTCTGGTTTGCATTTCTCCTCAAAGTTCTTCAAAGAAACTTCATTTCCTCTACTTGCTCCGTGCAGTGGCTTGCTTCAAAGAAAGTGCCTCTTTAGGTGCCAGCATGACTATATCTTTGTAGCAAAGAGTTTATAAGTGCTACATTTGTGCTGCAACGCCTGGTAAGAATATGTTGACAAGAAGCACTCTGTCGGTGCATTCATGCATTTTGTGTCAAAGAGTGGGGCAAAGCGATTTACTCCTCCCGTATGCTTCAAACACATTACAGACCCTGACAAGACAAGAGCCAGTGGTTACATGGCATCCCCAAAATCTAAAGCCTGACATTAATGCCTTTAATACAAGGCTTAGAGTGTACTTCTTAGCCCCCTCATCCTTACTATGTTACAAACTTAATAGAATAGGTTACTTTAGTCTTGAAAATATGAGTTATAAGATAAGATAACCTTTATTAGTCCCACACGTGGGAAATTTGTTTTGTCACAGCAGGAAGTGGACAGTGCAAAAGTTATATGGCAAAAATTAGAATACAATAAGAATAAAATACTGTACAGAATAGAATAAAATAAAATACTATATACAGTAGAATAAATAGAATAAAATATACAATGGGATAAAAATAGAATACAATACAAATACTCTGTATACAATTGAGTAAAAATACAACTTTGTCAGAAAAAGAGTATTGCACTTAGTGTTACTGCCCATGTGTGGATGTGTGTGTTCGATCAGTTGGAGTCTTTGTTGTGGAGTCTGACAGCAGTGGGGAGGATGTCATCATCTACCCACTTTAGAAAAAACAGAATTAGGTCCCAAGTCCGATTTCGTCTTAATTGACACCATTCTGCTACTAGAACTGCAATTAATGTGTCTTCTTACATAGGCTTCATGCTCTCCCGTTTTAAAAAGTACTAGAAATATGAATGTTGGTTTTTTTTTTTAAGTTAGGCAAATTGTTAAATAAAATGTACATGAACAAAGTTAATGGGAAAAGTAGGGGATTATAGTGAATGTCACATCACAGCACCCCCCCCCCCCCCCCCCCCCCCTCCCCCCCAGCCCCACACACCACCTGGTATTACATCAAAACCCCTAACAGAATTTATATTATATCATATTATATCATATCATATTATATCATATCATATTATATTTGGGGTTTTGGTGTCAGACAAGCAACGCCAGGTGGGCCTTCAAGTTCTAAACCTTGATAGCTTTAGTTATAGTGTTGTTAACATCTTGTTGATTTTCAATCATGAACCAGTGGAATAACAGAGGGCTGAAGGAAATGGTCTTCTGTCCTTTGGCTGTTAAAGCAAAAATGCTTCTTTTAACTACACTTTCAGCTACAGCTACACACCAGTCGACTGGTTGAAGTGGTAATAGCCAAAAATGAAGGTCAGATCATTCGGGGTCAAAACTGTAGCTGCAAAAACACATTAGATGATTATCTCTGCAGCTGGTCTTTGAGGGTCACTGCAGTCAGCAGTTAAAACTATCAGTCAGAGGAGAATAAGTTAGCTCTTCCCTGCAGTGGGATTCATCTACAACATTGACAACCACACGAGCAAATGTCATTACATGGACTGAGTGCATACAAATTATAGCATATGGAAAAAAAATGTCTTTTAAATTTTCATGACAGCCCTGTGTAGTCTTATGTATGCACGCATGGTCTAACTGCAAACTCCTTACAAAGGGAAGCTTAGTGATCATACCTTGGTATTGCAAGTCCCTTAGCTTAAATTTTTGAGCATTGGTAAATGTTTTAATAGTCACAGCTTCTATTCCCTCCAGTATCAAGCTCTCTTTGTCATTCTTTCAAACAATAGCTTTTGTTCTTGGTGTCCAGAATTATTACTCTTGACTGACACCAGCAGATACTTTGTGTGTACATCTTTGACAAAATTGCAGTATATGCGTAGGAGAATGGGTGCCACTAAACACTTTGACAATAATGTCGACTCTAGGTGTTAAGAGTTTCTTAAACTGCAACTCCTTGTCCGCTTGATTTCCACATACTGACAAAAGGCAATTAGGAAGGAGCTCAAGTAAAGTGAGGTGACAAGACGAGACTGGAGAAACGACAGGGATAGTGAAAACACAAGCGGAGCAGTGTCTGTTTCTACAACTTCATCATCCCGGCCACTAATTAAGACTAATTAGTAAGCACTAGGGAAACAGGCAGGCTCAAAAAACTTAATTAATGTGAGGACCCATGATGTCTGGGCATAATAGCTTCCTCAGCACCTGCTTAGCACAAGACAGAACATTAACCTACTGTTGCTTGGAGGTCTCTAGACAGTCTGTAGATATCCAGCAGAATTTTTAACTGGCTGGTGCAACCTTTGATTAGCAGTGAGATCTGAGCTGAGCATGTCGTATTCGCACTGATCAGCAGATAAATGGCCTTTACCTATCCGCAACAATAACCTGCCATCATATGCAAGAGCAAAGTTTGGTTTTGTACTGTTGCAATTACGTTATATTAAAAGCACACTTGTTTTGTAAATCTGCCCTTTTCAAAGTATTCATTGCTCACCATCATGATAGCTAATTAGCTGGCTCTATAACTGTCAAGACTGTGGAGATCTCATTGAAAAGTGTATACCTTTAGTGTGCAAGTCCACTTCTAATAGGCACACATTTATTTATTTCTGTGAGAGTTAATCAGCAGATGTTGATAATTATAAACAATTATTCAAGTGAAAAATGTAATATGGCAAAAATCTGTCAGGGCATTAAACATGAACATATATTTTTGCATATGTTTAGTGAAACTCAGACATGACTGCGAGTAAAGTATTTATATACCTTATGTGAATATATTACAGCTTTAACTGACAAATACTCTTTAAGACGGAAAAAGACTGAAACTAACAATAAATCTAATCAAAACCAAACTAAATATTTATGCAAAAGGAAAAAGCAAATGTAAGAGGGAAACTCAGTTTGTAACGCTGCTCTGCTGCTTGTCCTGCCCTTTAAATGATTCACCTTGAATTTTTTGACACTATATTTAAGCAATGCAGCATCTTGCAATAATATCTCAGAGCAATTTTGAGGAAAAGCAAACAAAATTGTTAAGTAATCTAAAACAAAATTTATGTACATCTCCGCTAAATTAATTTTCAGTTTTATAGATTTCAAATAAAAGTTCATCATGAAAAAACTCAGACAACAATGTGCACCGGCAAATGCATTATGGAGCAAGCAGCAAGCAGAAGTTATTGCCCAGGTCAGTAACATTTTTTATTTAATACTTCTAAGATCAAAGTTATTTTACTTTAATACTATAGAGTTTGAAAAACACCAAAAGCACTCAGCATTCTGTCAGTCATAAAACCCTCTATCCACATTTTTTGAAATGTTGAGATTTGAGGTCATGCTGGTGTCAGGTAAGGGCTCCAAGGAGCCTCTCGGTGAGTTGAGTAATGCAGTGGGAGACAAGGTCAAGGAGAGGAGTAGAATTGAGGGCAATAATGTTCTTCCCACTGTGTTATCGGGGCCTGACAGACTGCCGAGTCACTGGGAGGCAGCCCTCCTTACAGCTCATTTAGGAAGACATTACACCAAGACATGTTGAGAGGGCACCTGCTGAGTCAACCTGGCTTTGGTACTTACAGACAGGTAGAAAAACATACATAGACAACTGGGCTGGGGAGCACTGCTGTAAAACAGAATCACCGATTAGGGATAGAAATCCTTGCTACAAGATTTGATATAATAAAACAATCTGACATCGAAGAATTTAAAATGTAAAAACAAAAAGGTATTTTTTCCTAAGAATAAATATCATAGGGACCAATTAAAGTTTCCATGAATATTTCATAAAACGCTGAGGTGGAGAGGTCATTAGATGCAATGTGGCATGCTTCAGTTGCTTGTTTAACACTGAAGAGGGCAGTGGGGACCTCACAGGAGAACGAAAGCTGGTCTTTGATTGACAACGCTGTAGGCTTTAACAAACACAGGGCACAGTGAAATAAGGGCAAAACAGGGGATGGTGGTGAAGAAAGGTGAAACCCAGAGTTCAAATATGCTCAGTGGAATGCCAAAGAAGAGAGAGCAGCTTGTTTCAGACTTAAGACTCACAGGATCCAAGTGGTTGTAGCAATGTTGATGCCTCAGTAATGAGATGAGCCTTATCATAGCTGACACCAAGGTGCTCGACTATGTCAACTTGTTGACCATGTCTAACCCTGATATCCCATAAAACAAATCGGTGCTCATTTTGCAAACTGCTCCAATGTTCTGATAGCCTATTGTTTTTCCATTTTTTTTCTCATAGTGTGTCTAGCAGTAGGTGACAGGTCTAAACAGGATTTGCATCTGAAAATAGCAGAAATGCGAGCATGTCTCATGCAAGAAAGATGGCTACAGACTGCAACAGCGAGATAGAGAAAACCAATGCAAGGCACTGCATTTGACCTTGAGAGCAGTGCTGACACAAGAAAGATGACAGATGAGATTAAACTAGATATTTAAAAAGATACAAGTAAGCCATTTTAGACGGGGTCCGGTTTAATCAAAATATATTAATATAGATTCAATAAAATATGACATATATTATATACATAAGTTGAAGTATGTTCAAGTCTTCTAACAATAATATGCAATCAATTGCTTGAACTGCTTAAAAAAAGACTTTATGCATCTGTTTAAGGTTCTGGAGTCTCTAAACTGCCACACTTTCATCTCTGGCCCAATTCCTATTTCTTGACTATTGTGTGGCTCAGTCACCCACTGAGCTTGCACACCTGGCTGTCATCAGTCTGTAGTGACAACAAAGTATGTTTTATAGATAACTTTAACTTGTTTGAGGAGCACAGTGGGCTTTATTGGAGGGGCAGTCTACACTCTAATAGAGCAGATGCTGTTGACGAACATATCTTATAGTTTACAACACTCGCATACTCCATCTTTCTCTGCCCGCTCTCATGTACCACCCAACCGCCACAATCACAGATCAAGCACCACTCCCTCAGATGACCTGCCTAGCAGTATCTGATGTCCTCTGGGTCTGAACCATTTGTTGCCACAGTTTAATTACCAATTACAACGGGCAAAGGCTGTTGTAATTGGAAAACAGACTTGTGAACACCACAGTCCCCAAAATCCCAACCCTCTAGAGATTGTTTCTGCTCCGAGACCACTTAAAAAGGCACAAATATCAACAAAAAGTATTTTAATTATTAAAAACACAAAGACAAAATAACGGGTTCAACTGTACCAAGAAGCACAACGATTAACATTAAAAATAAACATTAGGTAACTCTTTTCTGTTACTATATGATCAAAAATATTTATTTATTTTGCCTTACAGAAACCTGGCTGCAGCAGGATGAATACTTTAGTTTATATGAATTAACACCAACGAGTCACCGACTGTCAGAATCCTCTTAGCACAGGCTGAGGAGGAGGTGTGGCAGCAGTCTTTCACTCTAGCTTAGCAATAAACCAAACACCTAGACAGAGTTATAATTCATTTGAAAGCCCTACTCTTAATAATGTTAACCCTATCTAAATAATAATAATAAAACAGACTTTTTAAAATCTGATTTAGAACTCAGTACATTTAAAATAACTATATTGGGTGATTTTAACTTACCAGTACATACTTAAAATAACATGTTACACCAACCTTTCATTTATTAAAGGTCTCATTTGGTTTTTCTCGCAATGCAAACGAGCCAAATCAACATGTTATTCACACTCTGGATCTTCTCCTGATTTATGCCATAAAAACTGAACATTTTACCAGTTTTTCTTAAAAACTGTCTGTCTTACAAAGAGTCAGAGGTCTGTTGAGCCAAGTATTCCTTTAACTAGTATTGACTTCATTGATTTCTTTACTAATAAAATGTTAACCACTAGGGAAAAAATATTCACAATCACCCACAAACAAATCATTAAATACAGAAACATTAATAACAGCTTAAATTTATTGACTCTTTCTTTCCTGTGAAGCTTTCTGGACTAACTCAACTAATTTCTTCCTCTTAATCATCAACATATTTGTTAAGCCCTATTGCTACAAGACTGTTCAAAGAAGTCTTCCCATTAATTACTGTTGTGGAAGTTTTCCATTTAAATAAAGCCTGCAGACGAGCGGTGAGCGGTAGCTAACATTCTTTAATCAAAACACACAAAGAACAGAAAACCAAGCTTGTGGAGAGCCTACATGACCGCGGGGCAGACGGTCAGCAGAATCTCACTGAGCCTAGCATGGCTCTCAGTTAAATACCTTCTTCAGGAACAAAAGGCAGTACACAGCTGTTTCACACCTTAAGGTTCACACTCCCTTGCTACCTCCCAGAGTCCTCGAAGAGACAAAAGATTCTTCCTGTGGAGTTGTCTGCTTCCCCCAACTTCCTTACTAGACCCCCACCATTTGTCTTAATGTATGAGTGTGAGACTTGTTAAAATCCAGTGGCACCAAGGCATTATACAATAAAAATAAATGTGATTAATACATAAGTAAAAGAAACTCATTAATATTGATATATTATCACAAAGGAGTGTGAAACTCCTTTAAGTGTACAATAATGTTGATGTGATATACACAATGTCAGGAAAGCAATTCTGGTATTAATGTGATTCTTGATTTAAGAATCAAAGGGTGGGATTGTATAGAATTGATTATATTGAATCACATTAATACCAGAATTTCTTTCCTGACATTGTGTATATCACATCAACATTATTGTACACTTAAAGGAGTTTCACACTGTGTATCCTCACTTCACTGTTCTCCCACCACCCTTTGTTCATCTTTAATCATCCCCACAATCTAAGGTCTCACACGCAAATGGCAACAACAATGATACAGAGGAAAGGCCTTCTCCAGAGTGTCAAAGTACTTGTGTGAAAGTGAAACAGCATTAGGTGGTCATTCCCAGTCACAGTCATGGCTCCTGGTGTCTGTGCCATCTACAGAGTCATAATTCCAACGCTGATCTCCCTCTGCGCTGTCACCTTTGGTGCTTGGCACGCTCTCTTTATCCTTCGATTTCTGTTCCAACGCGGCTGTAGATTAGGAGCAGAGCAAGTCGTGCACTCCTGTAGTCCTCCTCAATGTCAACGTAGAAACTCTTTCATTTTATTTTAAGATTTTGCTGTTCAAAATCTCCTCATGACAACCTCTTGGAAGCCCAGTGGTGCAGTCCACTGTCGTTTGTCAGTTGTCCTGGAGATGGTCCCTGCTTCTCACTGGTCCTCTTGAAGCCTTCTCTCCTGGTCATGGTCTGCATCTGCGCCTCAGTCAATCCTTCCATATCCCTCATGTCACGGTCCCTGCAATTTAAAAATGAAAGCTTCCCCGGAAAACCTTCTTTTGCCCTATGTTAACTTAACACAATTAGACATGCACGATAAAGTTGTGCATTATCTCTTAAAAATTCCAGGGATTCTCCCCTGGAGTAGCTTCACTCCAGGCCCTGTCGTAAGAAAAAAACATTAGCCAGTGGTGTGTCCTGCTGTAAATCATGTGATTAGATCCCACGATTAGCCCTTTGCTGTGGAAAAAGTGATGTAGATGTTAGCGCAGCGCATCTGTATGCACACTTTCTCACAGTGACCTCTGCACTGTAAACAATACAAGGTCATGAATAAAACACTGCTGGTAAATTCACAAAGACACAGAAAGTGGCATTTAAAAGGTTAGGTCAGCATGGCCCAAAATCTCATGCAACCTGTTGCTGTCATCTTTCAAAAAAAAAAACATTTGGTATGCTGAAGCATTAAGACTTCCTTTCCCTGGTACTAAAGGGCAAAGTCCAAGTCGTTAAAAACAGCCCCACACCATGATCGCCCCACTACCAAATTTTGCACTCCTGGCAATGGCCAAACCCAGAGTTATCCATTGGATCATCATACGAAGAAATGTAATTTGTCATTCCTGAGGCTACTTCCCTGCTGCTCTAGAGTCAGTGCATCCTTTACACCACTGCATCTCAAACTTTGCATTGTTTGATAATGTAAGGCTTGCTGCAGGTGTTAGCCTTGGAAACTCTTACAAAAAACTACACCCTGCTCTTGAGCTAATCTCAAACCCACATGAAGTTTTTTTTTCCCACTCACTTTCAGACGTCTTTTTTTACACTTTGAAATCTGACGCAACGTTTGAACATGAAAATCTCCAAAACCTTTGGTACAACTTGTCATATTTGCTCAATCAAGCATAAATGTTGAATGAAAGAAAAGAAACGGCATCCCCTTCATTTTTGTGACAGCAAATCTCACCTCAAAAATATTCTTCATGTTTTATTTTGCATTATTGTGAAACATACATTTAACTGTACACCATTCAAAAATCTTCACTGGTTGTTATTTGCAATGTGAATTTTTAATTACCCAGTTATCAGACAAGTCTTGGCATGTCTGTTCCAAATTCCCTGATTCATTCTGATAGAAGGAAAGACCAAAAATAAGAGTTTGTTATTCATGTGTAAACACTACCTCAGATTTCAATGTGTGAAGAAAGGTGGGTCGACAGACCAAAAAATATAACTTGAAAAGCATTTAATATATGGAGCTAAAATTTCAAGTGACTCATCATATATGTTCAAACTTTCTACCATTTGTTTTCATGCATTCTTTGTCTCAAGTTTGTACAACACAGAAAATGTTCTTAAAATTGGTTTGAGATATATATATTTTTTTTCAAATAATGCAATGATTTTGTGCTGAATTTCTATGCACAAGCACCGAAATTACACGGTTGCATTTACAATGTACAAGAAGGCAACATTTTTTTCATGCAAGACTAAAATCAACCTGAAAGCAGCTAAAGGCCAACATCAAGGCAATAATATTCCAACTGTTAAAAGATTTAAAAATCTGACTAAAAGTTTATCATTGTGAACATCCTACCTTTGTGTGGCATTTAATATTTCGCATGGATCATAAAGTGCTGCACATAGAGAATGATTGTAACTACCCTGATGACTGGAAAAGTCAGGCTGGATAAATATCAACACGTAAACAGCAAACATGAATATTCAAAGTGGCAGACACATTATATACAAGTTGCAAGTAATGCTTTACTGTTTTATTTTGAAAATGTAATTATAAATGAAATGTAAAAACTACATGGTAAATGGGGAAAAAAACTAATTTAAATAAAATCCTGCCACTCTTTTCTTTAATTTAGACCTAACAGCTCAGGCTTTTTCCTCCATCCTATGTGTTTCTTCTCCATAACAGCACAGAGACAATAGTGCCTCGTGTTGCTTTAAATCAACCTTGTGAAATAAGGCCTGTCAGATGGTCCTATTACAAAAAGCAAAATTCTGCACGGTGTCAACAAGCTGGCTTTTATCAGCTGGCTTTTATCAGCAGGCTTTTTTCAGCGAAAACTAATCAAGACCCAATGAAAGACCAGAAATGAAGAACAATTTTTCCAGTCATCCATTTATTCATTTTGTCTCAAAAATTTGAAAAGGCCTTGATGATGGCAGCAAAAATTGCAAACAATATTGGTTGCTTTATCAGTCACAAAGAAAAGAAGGAAAGCAAAACTTTGTTTTTGTCATTTCCCAAATACTTGGACCACTTTTACAGTGATTGTATTTTTTTTCCCCCGTTTTCTTGCTATTGGCATGGTAAGATTGATCATGCCTTCTTCCAAGGTCTGGCTTTTTCCTTTTAGCTAAAAATTGTATCATATTTTCACCCATTGTCTGCCTGTAGCTGGCAGGTGGAATCACTATATCTTCTGCTGACTTCTCATGGCACCTTTATCACTGAAAACCTTCCATGTCCTTGAACGCTGATTGTACCACAGGTCTAATCTAAACACTATATTTCCTGCCAGGAAGCCTTTTAGCCTATTAACGTTTTAGCCCTTTTTCCCCTTGCTTTTGATATCCTGCCGCATTGTTCCTTGCCTTCAGCACTCAGTCCGGCATATGAAGCACTGAAAATTGGTTGGGTAAAGATAAAGATTCAAAGTGTGTTTGGAAACAAAGTTGATTATGGGGCTTTCTAAGGCTTATATTAGCAGATTCATAAACGGAAGAGACATGAATGGAAAACTGCAACCACACTGCAGTGTAATGAAAAGCAACATAAGGAACGTAGCAGCTACGAGCCTCTTAAAAGGCCCCAATAAATGCGAACTGGATGAGCAAACAGAATAAGTGATGGTGGGTGAGAAGACCTCTGCAGAGGAAATGTATCATTAAATCAATCACTTAAAAAGACAAATAACAAACAAGTGCCAATAGCCTTGTCAGCAAAAGGAGCCCATCATAAAGTCATTTAATGTGTTGCACCTTTATATCTCTCACCTCCTCGATAAATTAGATAGGGGTTTGTCATTAAAATTTGAGTAGAATGCACCCGGGAGATAAAAAAACAGCAGAGATATGAATCAAAATCCATTCGAGAAGTATCGGAAGAGAAATGAGAAAGCTGGAGCTGCGGACACTTTTAAAATTCACTGTCGCTGTGTAATGATAAAGCATGGCTTCACTGTGGCAAAGCACCAGCTCTCTCTCCTTACGCATTCGTTCAGATCAAGCATTTGCCAGATCTTGTTTTGTGGGGAGAGTTCGACTTATGCTTATTCCCCATTATTTTCTCTTGCTGAACAACAGCCGTGATCCCTGTTTTCCAATGGTTATATTATGCCGAGCCCAGTAGGAAAGTAATGAAGGCACTACAAACTGCTAAGAAACTCAGAATGAGGGTGCTTACAAAATAACTATTTAAGGTTCAAAGACCAAAAACAGAATGTCTGAGGAGTGTCTGAAACAACTTATTTAGAGGACAAAATGTGTAGGGAAAAAAAAAAACCACAGCCGGAGGAGAAAACAAATGGAAAACATGAATAGATGGAGTAAAAACACAGTGATAGATGAATAAGATATGGAATAGAAGAGTGTGTTTTTTGTTTAAATCAGCCTGAAAGTCATTTCTTTTCTCTAAAAACTTCCTAATACGATCTAATCACTCAATCAAGGATTATTTGAAAGGGTGAATTGCAAACTGTGTCTGTTAGAAAGGTTCCAACCTGCTATTTCCTCCCTAATCTTTCCCCACAATTGCCCATCCTCTCTCATCTCTTTGGCTTTCTTTCTCTTTGCAAATGGCATATGCCAGTGCCTGGGTATATGTGCTGAGCTTGAAGTTCTTGCATCCTCATACTTAACACATTTAGTTAATATAGCCTGTCGCTTCTTTTCCAGTTCATTTAACTCTCTCTTTCTCTCTCTTCCCCCCTCTCTCTCTTTCTCTCTGTGGAGCAGAGGTCTGGTGAGATACAGGGAGAGAGAGATTAGTGTCTGCTTGGTTCATTTCGGTGCCTCCAAAGAATCAGAGACTAATCCTGGCCTCAGCTGCTTGGATGCTTCTGATCTGTTTGCACATAGAGGCTGTGCCAGTGGAGCGCAATTGTGCCACAGAGATGCCACAGCCAAATAAGAGGCTTTGTCCTCACACATAGTGCTAATTTCTGCTCAATCCAGGTGTCTGTGTTGCCTAATTTTCCTTGGGCTTAAGTCAGCTTGACATTAGGAGCGTTAAACCCCAGCAACAGACACGTGAAATGCAGAGATAAACATGGTCAGCGCATTGTTCAGTTCTTCCTTTACAGTAGCAAGAAAATGCACTTGGTGGCTTTAGTTACAGGGTTCATTTATTGGCATAGAAAATGAGGAAAGCTCAAGAAATTTCAGAAAGGAAAAGAAAGTGGAAATGGATCAAATACATCACAGTGCACATTTCTCACAGCTCCACAAATTTCGAGTTACACTGTCAACATATCTTCCTTTAACCTCCTGGCGTCCACATATGTGGACATCACATTTTGGGTTATTTAGACCAAAATACTCAATTTTGCTCTACAAGGGCCTGATATCCACTTACGAGGAGATTATACTGCTACTGTTCTATCAAAATTTTAAACGAATATCCTCATATGTGGCTCTTATTTTTCTTAAAAACAAAAATAAGGTAAAAAAAAAAATCTGGTAATTCTTTGTTTTTACATTCATCGGGCCCAATATACCCAAATATCAAAGAGAAATTAAAAATGCATACTGTGGAAGAGTTCGGGTCTTAGGAGGTTAAGGACTTTTATAAAGTCCTACTTTATAAATTGTTGTTGATACCTTTTATTTTAAACAGGGGTTTAAACTGGATGTTAAGATCACATACCGGTAGTGGACCCTGGAGCTTTCTTTGCTCCATCTCTAAACTATTCAGAATTCAGTGTAAACTAATTAGTGTAAGATTTTAATGTGAGCCAGCTACAATGCACAGTAATTTACACAGTAATATGTGTAAATTTGTAGCCTTTAATCTCTCCAAGGCAATTTCTAATATTAATAAAAAAGGACAAAATAATGCCAGCCTTATAGTTAAAGGTCAAACATTTAGGTTTCCCTGATAATGTGAATGGAGTGGCCTTTTTTCACCCTGTCATGTAATTTGTCAGTGGTGTACACTGTGGGTGCGTGGGTGGTTTTCTGTGTTTTTGCGGGCATAACAGTCCACATGTCACAGAGTTCATGTTTGTTGTTCTGGAGTCCCTGTTCACTTGTTGGCCTGGTTGGGGTTAAGCAGTGATTGCACGAGAAGATTTGGAGGGAGGGATTGAGCTCCATGAATGCATTTTTGTTCAGCTTGTGTTTTTTCTTTTCTCCCCTTTAACCACAGTTTATTTCTTAGCAGAGAACTGCACCTCCCCTACCAATTCAGCAAGGGTATGCTCACAAACACTGACAGACTATATGTATCACGGCTTTTTTCTTCTGCAACGCACAAGCCTAAGCAATAGGCAGAGCCCTAAAGGCTGATGAACAGGCCATAATTCACTTGCTGTTCTGTGACTGGACTGGGACCTTGTTTAATGGGCCAAGTGCTGGCAATTTCCAACCATCTATGTGTTTGTTGCACTTTTTTAGTAGCCTGGGTGTTAATAAAGTTCATACTGGCAGATGTATTAATATTATTATTAGTATTATCTGTCTAACTTTGAGAGGGTACCTCACCTCTTTAAAGACAAAATGATGTTGCAAAATATCTCAGAGCACGGAGATATCTGTTTGTCCTAAATTTAAACACTAATGATGAAATATAAATGAAAATCCTGTAGTAGTATAAATAAATGTATACCTATAAATCCCTTGCCTTGTGCCCATTAGTGTGACATTAAGTAATGCTTAAAAACACTTGTCTGCCCAGTCGCTCTTCAATTGGTGATCATTCTCAGGGTACGCAGGTTTCAGTCACTTTAGCTCTTTTTGGATTTGAATCTGTTCAAATGCACCGTAAAACCTAAAGTACAAACTGAAATATATGGAGAAAAAAATATTGAGATAGAGAAGTAAGTACAGGATTTATTTATTTTTTCTACTGTTACTCATCGAGCTTAAGTCATTTAAGAGAAAAATGTCTGACTCTTTTGAAGCTTGACATATAAATGTACTAGAACGTAAAGGTCAGGTTATCCCGGTCTCTGCTGCTTGACTTTGACTTTTCTGTTCTTGTGACACGGCTGTAAGTCCTCAGTAGTTAATGAGATTTTTTCTTTTCCTACAGCACTTATATTAAAAACCTGTTAACTTCAAAGGCATCTTAACTATTTTATATCATGTCTATTATGGTGGTGTAGAGTACCTAAATATGGAATTTCTGTCATGGTCCAAACTATATTTGTTTGTTGTGATTGTTAGTCATACAGTAAAGCAATTTCAGGTTCTAGCAGAAAATAACACCAAAAGCAAAAACCCTTAAAGAACCTAAGAGTGGCAAAATATTATAACTACCTTCACACTATGTTTCCTTGAAATAAGCCACAATACATAATATTTTATATGATGCTCTTTTCTCCTATTCTAGTTTACATATTACTAACAATACTTCTAAAGAAATTGTTTTTTTGAGCTTTAAGTAGTGTTAAAAACTCACTTGAGTACAGTGTGGAAGTTTGGCTTGCTATGGCACTGTGCATGCTGGCGCTTTCTGTGGCTGTACTGTATGTGCTTGCTGCTGAGACCATGAAGTACTAGAAAATGGAGATTCGATTCAGCTGATACTGACACTAGCTCTTGTACACACAGTACTTGCTGTCCTCAAGACTTCTCATACATGCCAAACCACAGCCTGTGCTGAAGAATTACAAACAGCGCCTCGAGAGCTTCGGGATTCTCCAGATTTGCTCGTGTACCACGGTCACAGTAGAGTCTGTTAGCCCGTGGATGTTGATAAAATTATTTATGCTCTTCGAGACTTTGAAGAAACTCTATGTTGCCGTGTAGTTAAGCACACAACTTGTACAGCAGGAACCGTTATTGTTAATCACTGTCTATCATTTTCATTACAAAACTTGAATTATCCTCAGCTTATTTCTTATTTATATTAATGGAATTCCACATGATGCTGAAAAATGATCTTTACTGTTCAGGAAAAATAAAATAATTTTATGAAGCCATCACTATAATGGATGGTTGAATTCTAATATATAATTATGCTTGTGCTTTGTTTCCTTTCCCCTGAACACCTGCATGTCATCAGTAAGCCCTGAAATCCAAAGCTTCCAAATACACTTATTGGTCCAGACCCCGAAGTAACACAGAATAAACTGCCTGACACTAACAAGCAAGAACATAATCAACACCCCATCAATTACAGTAAGGAAGTAACATCAATGAGCCTGTCAGACTTCTTTTTCTCTCTCTCTAAAGAGGAAGAAAGGACTCATTATCCTAAAGAGATCTGTGAGCCACAGTATGAAATGGACTAGGCATTTACAAGTAGCAGCACATCAACTAAATTAGGTTTGTCCTTGATTAATTGGCATTTTACAGAAATGTATTGTTATCTTTTCTTTACTACAGAGAAAAGATAACCATGGAAGCGAGTCTGATTATTAAGAAATTAGAATCCAAACACACGGCACAGCAAACTAGGAAGCACAAAAAGAACATCTTTATTATAAAAAGCAGGGATCATGCAAAAAAAAACAAAAAAAAAACATAAGCCAGTTTAGCAAACGAATCGGGCAGGGGGCAAATGAGAGGTAAAAACAGGCAAGAGATTATACCTTGGTAAGCTAAGAATAAAATGCAAACATGCAAACAATACATGGAAGAGAAAGGCTGCAGTAATGAGATTGTTTGACAGGGGTTATACATACGGAGATCAGTGGTTGTCTGATTAAACACAGTGATGTAGAAAAGTGGTGGAAAACTAAAAAGTAGCAGTAACACTAATTGCAAAGCGCAAAAACCAAAGATTAAATCAAGTCCATAACACACACTTAGATTTCTAAGCACCTGCTACTTTGAGCTTTATATTAGTGCCTGCAGCTTTTTGGTTTGGACTTTATGGATACCAGCACCATTAGCGATTCTATTTAAAAGTCCTTATCGATCCCCACACTGACTCCTGACGAATTTTCTCTGAGGAAAAAGTAGGCCTACACACAGTGTCAATGTAAGTGTCTGAGTCTTCAGAAGCACCAGAAACAGAATAGAAAAAGGGCACGGTTGTGGCTCACTGCAGTGAGTTTGACACATTGTTTTGGCATGTGCCAATGTCTGAAAAGCATGCAAGTGAAGCACGCAAGTGAAAATATGTGAAAGGGGGAAATTATTCATAAACCAAATCAAATTATCTATCAAGTTGATTTAAATTTTTTTTTAAATAAGTCAAAACATCGATGTGTTTGATTGCCCTTCTGCCTCAATGATCGAACATTTCCCTCCAAACTACAAACAATATTAGAAGTTTATATATATATATATATATATATAACATATATATAACAACATCTTATCCAAACAAGGCAAAGAGTTTGACTTAAATGCACTCTAGCATCTTTTAAAATAGTTCCGCAATAAACTGCAGCCACAACTAGACGTCTGCATGCCTGAGCAGATCTTAATTTAAGTGAATTTACTGAGCTGTGGCTGATGATGTTGAAAAACGGTTAAGATGTCATATACCTTTACAGGGAAGGTCATAGCTTCTGGAATTTGCATTGACAATATAAGATTTCTAAATCAATTTGCAGCTTTAGAGGCTATATTACAAAATGGAAATAGTCCATTCGCACTAAGGAATTTAATAAGGCCGACGAAAAACTGCAGCGAGTAATTTAATTGTTGTTTCATTCAAATGAAGCACTTGGTGTCCTCTGGGGTTGGCTGATTATCAAAGGGTGCTTTCACTCCTCCAGCTGTACAGCTCAGTGTGTGTCAGACTAACGGGCTTTAGCCAGACAGATATTGTCTATTGGTAATGTATCTATCTCAAGCAAAACCAACTGCCTAACACACATACGCAGCCAGTATCAGCGTCGGTATCAATGGAATGAAATGGGCCATTTTAGAAATGTTTAGCTTGGCCTTGCAGAGGAAATGAGTTTCTATCATCTGAAATCTTCCATACAAACACAAAAAGATACTTTGAGACAGTCTAAAGGAACAGACAGGAACAGCAGAAATGATAATGGGTATTTATTAGTAGTTTGTTTTGTGATAGCAGTTCTTTCTTCTGACTTTCAGTGGCCGTTTCACCGTCTGGTATTATCTTTGTGTGTCCCCCACCTTCTAACTCTCCAGCTTTTCTCCCATACTTTTCACTGCAGCTCTCTGATCATGTTTAATTCCCCACCTGCTCTCCCTAGATTACCGTCTCCTTGTGTAATCCCATTAAGGACCCTGTGTTTCCGCCTGGTGCTCATTACTCCTCCATCGCAGCACAGCAGAGTCTAGAATTGACTCAGATCTGACACTGAGCCCCGCATGAGGCTTCTTAATTTCTTCCCCCAGCCTTCACTACAGCATTCAACATCCAGCATGGACAGTTGCCCTCTAAACTTCACCTTGACGTCTCCTTGTGGCATTGAAACTTTTAAGTCCATAAAAAACAAAACTCCCTGATGTCTTCTTTTCCATGAAAATGAAACATAAATAAAAAGTGTACTTTTCAGTAATTACATGGAGAGAAATCAAATATTTATTGGAAAAGGAGCCAATTGGTTAATCAATCAAATAACAAAAACATTAGCTAAGGTATTCTGAAAGATAATTCATCCAGCAGCCAACAATTCCTGTTAATATACTGGTAAATAAAACACAACAACACATTTCCGAGTGATGTGTCAGTCGCTTATGTTGAGCTGCGTCTGTAATTTATGTAGACAGCAGCAGCTTCCATTTATTGCATTATATACGAGCAGCTTTTTAGTTGCTTTTTATTCGCAGCGAGTATTGTCATGTGCAAGAGGAAATGTGTCAGTGGCAGTTTTTTGAGTCCTGCGAAGAAAAAAGATAAGTTGAGAATAGCGAGAAAATGAGTGCCAGTCAGAAGAGAGAAGGAGACTGCACATTAGCAATAGTGATAAATCAGTGTTTCTTGGTAGGATAATAGTCATTTCTATTCAGTACACACACACACACACACACACACACACACACACACACACACACACACAATCATGGACATCATGGCAAGAAATACCACTGGTTTACTGAGAATATTCCTTTTATTTCAATAAATCCATTCAGACTGAAAAAGGAGCCACAGAGCTTCAACATGGAGGTGAGAGGGGACACATGAGTGTGTGAAAGTACATGGCATGATGTCTGATATCTGATTTTGTTTTTATATAATCACATCACATGATGTCAACAGCCAATAATATTTCATTACAAACTAATGTGAAGACTACGCTTTGGGCCAATCGTTAGAATGTGACAAAAAGTGTAAATAAGTTTACAGCGACGATGAGCAAAATGATAAAATCTTTACTTCAACAAGCTCAAACCAGCAACTTTAGGGAAGCGTGACAAATCTGGTAATCAGCTAACTCTGCTCTAATCATGTCCATATGTTTTGTCACACCAAAATAAGCTGGCTATATCCCCAAGTTGTTGTTTTTTCTTTCTTCTTTTTAACGTGAGTCCTTTCTGTCGTACAGGGAAACAAAATTACCCATGCTCCATCATTCGGCCTTTCTTATTGAATCACTAGATAATCAACAAAATTTGCTTTTGGGGGGGCGACAACAAAGGTGATAAATTGCTGTCATAAAGTCATTTAGCGCTTGCTGCTCCTGCTGCTGGTGACCACGCAATCACTGGAAGGATGGCATTTAAGCAGTTCTTTTAAAGGAAAGATTGGAATGTGAAGCCACCTCCACAACTTCAATAAACTCCCTGTTGTGTAATACAATAAGCATTTATCTGCTTGTTTTCTCAACCACTCTCTCTAATGGCTGACTGTCTTCTCACATTATCTCTCCCATACGTGCTCTCCCCACAGTATGAGTAAGAATTTGGTGTGGACACACAAAGATATGTGACTTCAACATGTAGGAGTACAATTGCGATACTATCACTCCTCTCCGTTTGCACTGGGGTCGTGTAGGAATCTTCTACCGGCTCAGTTTTATCTACACAGTAAAATGTTTACTCCTCTGTGCTATTAACGCCTAGCAACCTCTGTTTTATTAAATATTCTGTGTGTGTCCCGGTTGCAGCTGTGGCTTCTCATCTGATTGTGACAGATAAATGGAGTCCAGAATGAAAGCTACTGTGAACCTCAGTTTGACTTTGGTTGCCTTCAGGCTAAGATGTGTGATTTTCTTCCAAACTAGCTACATCATTGAGCATGCCCACAAAAAAAGTATGCTGGGACAATACGTCTTTCCGACACATACATAGGTGTGATTTATGTGCAGTAAGAGACCAGCGAGAAGTTCTTAAAACCTGACAGCATCTCCTATGATTCATTCAAGGCTGGCAGACAGTGGAAGAAGAGTCACTTGCTTACCTTAAACACTTTTGCCTTGACACCAGTCTTGTTCTCTACATATCTGGGGTGACAAGAGTCTGTCTGCTCTTCCTGAGCTTCAGCCAAGCTCCTTGAATGTTTTTTAAACTTTGGACGCCGGAAACATATCCCTATCGGACCAGCAACCAGTAACTAACTCCCGCTGTCTTTAAAGTCTGGGCCAGCAGGAGCACTCGTTTTCCCAAGCATCATTAATCTTACTTTTCCTCGACCTGTCCTCCTACCACCTCCTTTTCTCCCAGGGTGGTCTCCCTCGGGCACTCGTTTACCTCCCTGGCTCCTTCTATAAAGCACACACGCACACACATGCATAGAGGTGCGCACACATATACACCTACCTGAACACAAATAAGCTCACACACCCTCTATATTACTCTCCTTCTCCATCTCTCTCTTTCTTTCCAACTCACAGAGCAGTTGAATAGGGAGAAGTACATGAGTGGCCAGTGTCCTGAGATACTACAGATCAGACAGGGCTGGGCCAGAGGAGCGCTCCCACAGACACTATGTATGATTAGATGAAAGTAGAGAGGAAGCATGCCTCACTTTAATGACTCAGCACCTTAGTTAATGGACAATACAAACCTATTTCCTACAAAATGCATTTATATGTGACTAATTAACTGTGGGGAAAAAGGGTTTTGTAGAAATTTTTTTTTCTGTGTGGCTATTTTTTCCAAACATGGAATTTAAAAGACATTCTATATATACTCCCATTAATTTGTAGAGATAACATGGATGGATGTTTGGCAGAAGGATACACTGTAGATTTATGTAACAGTCCCAACCTTTAAATATGTAACTTTTAAGAGTTTTACTTTTGTGTCAGATTGTGTACTAACAAGTAAACCTATAAAATGGTTCTGCAACAATCAAAACTAATATAATCTGCTTCTGTTGTTTTCTGAAAGACATATGACATATGACAATGGGAATCAGTCACCAAACAATAATACTATTGGTCTAGAGAGATGAACAATAAAATATGTACAATGTTGCTCCTTGAAAAACTTTGTCAAAATACATTCATAGCATGTGCAAAAACACTTGCTTCCTCTCTGCTCTGCTTACTCCCTCTTCTCCCCCATAGCAAATGAAGAAAAACAACCGGCACACTGAAATCAAATGTCAAGAATTGCATAACAGCTGGGCTGATCAAACAACCTGAGTTTTATGAGAGTTGATGTATGGAGATTGAGCCTTTTTTCTTACATCATGCCGTAGGGCCTGCCCCTGTATTTACAGAACCAAGTTAAAACTTTTGTTACACTATTTTGTATTTTTCTAACACTTGGTAAATGTTTAATACTAAAGCCTATGTTTTCAATAGTAAAAAAAAAAGTAATGGGTAAGTGAACTTCAAATAAAACTGTAAAAATAGTATAAATGAAAGTTTAAAAATGGTCATCTTTTACAGGATTTAAACCCAAGTCTTCCAGGTTACAGAACTGTGCCCTACACCAGCGGTCCCCAACCTTTTTTGCGCCACGGACCGGTTTATGCCCGACATTATTTTCACGGACCGGCCTTTAAGGTGTCGCGGATAAATACAACAAAATAAAACTAGTACCGGTACCGAAAAAAAGAAGATTTATTCATAACACACGTGAAAAGACCCAGGAAAACCGAGTTGACGATAAAAACGATAACAAAATAACGCTGAAAATCGATAAATACCCTGAAAACCATACATTTCACACCTGAGCCTCAACTCTCGTGACCCGGTACCAAACGACTCACGGCCCGGGGGTTGGGGACCGCTGCCCTACACCACCACCAGTGCCCTACGTTCTTCTAATGCTGACTTTGGGTCTATGTGTGGTCTTTAATTGATTATCTTTCTACTGCAGGTCTGTGTGATGTCCAAGCATGTAATAGAATAGGTAAATGTCCAGTGATTTCCACATTACAACCTGGGTCCCACCTCTTGCCTTTCTATGCTGGAATCACCCTTGACCATACCTAGGACTTAACATTGGCAGGTGGTGGAACCCGCCTGCCACAATCACATAATGATTTGCATTATGGGTTGCAATTGATTTTCTATGTGTACACGGTGTTATTAGCTGGCCTGTGCTGCTGCCGCTGCTGACTAAGAGGTTTACTGCTCCCCCCATGGAGTTAGCCAAAACCATTCAACAAGATATAAGCCAAAATTATATGAGGTATTCTGATTACAACCCAACAAATAAACAGAATAAATCTAATGAGAAGTGTGGTATTTGGCTGGTGAAACTGAGCAGCATTATCAGTTCAGATTTAAGGTTAGAGTGCTACCCTAATCTAACTTTGACAGTACGATCTGCTCTGGACCGTTACTTTTTATTTTATACTAAACGGCAAAAAACATTCTAATATTATCTCATAATCTTGATCTCATAATCTAAAATGATTATAATTAGGTCCAGGGCAATGAAAGTGCAAGAGCCCTACTGTGTCCATGAAGCATGAAACTTCATGGCCAGAATATGCTAACGCTCAAGAACTATTAGAGCGCCACCTAGTGAGAATAGGGAATTTCACGTTTTGTAGTGTGATGTGCTGCTTGTCCCATGTTGACCATATTCACCAAAAAGGGCTCTGAATAAACAGAAGCTAATGATGATTCAGTGTGAAAACTGTGAGTTTTTATTTAACAGTGCATCTTCAGGCCATGGCAATTTTCCATGAAGGCATTTTTTTAGGTTCTATCTCTTTAACGGATTTTGCAAACTGGCTCCACAACGCCACCTACAAAATTTCCGAAAAGTAGTCCAGGCACTGTGTTTGAATATGTGAGCGTGAAATTTAGAAGATAGTCAGCAGTTTTTTTTGCTTGGTTGGTTTTGGTTTTTTTTGTTTGTTTTTTTCATGTTCAGGCCTTGAATTTTAACAAACTCCTCCTAGAGATATCCTCAGATCAACATGATCTTTGATCAGTGCGCTCTAAAGACCTTGGATGTGCACCAGTTTGCTGGGGCCCTTTGTTGCTGCATGCAGCTTTAACTCTGTTGTTTCTTAAAATGTTTCACAATGAAAAAAACATTACTTTACCAAAACATATTATACTGATTAAAAAACTGATTTTTAAAAGAAATCTAATAAGAATTAGCATCCAACATGCTATTTTTAAATGTGCACTCCTTAATTGAAAGTGCCAAAATGCCATTCCAGATCATTCCAGCAGACTTTGACGCCTCCCCATACTAACAGAGTATTTCTAGTATTGAGAACATCTCCTGTAGTGTGCTACATGTAACAAAAAGCAACTTTGTAAAAATGTCCTGACCGGATTTTCAAAACGTTGACTGATGGTGTCAAAACCACTGACTAGAATTATTATGATGTCGTGTCACATCTATCACAAAATTCACGTGGCCTCTTTTTTATAATGAAAGTGCCAAGTCGAGATTCTTAGGGAAAGATCTGCCTTTGTTATATTCTTTCATGTAGCCAAAACAGACAAAAGTAAGGACTGAACAAACCAAGCACCCAGGACTGGTGGTGGGGCTTCAAAGTCCTAGCCTGTTTGAATACATTTCTTTGACCTCCCTTGCATGAAACAACAGCAGATAAAAGAAAGGCAGACAATGAGATTGCTTTGATGTGAATTGGTAAAGCTCATGGCCACTCGAGGCAGAGGACAAGAGGACAACTTTGCATATTAGTGAGCTTCATGAGTCTGAGTTTGAAGGGCTCTTCATGGGTACATTATTCTACAGTGTATTATTTGCAGAGCAAGGACTGATTCAGTTCTGTTCTCCTTTCAGGGATTAACTGTTGTTTTGGTTAAAGTTGCTATAGCACCGGAATAATCATTATATCCACTTTATTGTGCTGACGAGAATAGATGAGCCACTTCATAAATCTGCTGGGTTTCCTGTTCTTTATGGTGTATAGTCTTTTTTTTTAAATGTATTTATTTATAGTTCAGCTCCACTTTGACCAATGTGGTTCCTTCTCAATGTCTGCAGAAATGTTACTTTTCTATTTAATGTTTTTCAAAAATCAAAAAGGTCTAGCAGTATTTACATTATGCAGTTTATGTATATTTCTCTACCTTAATTTAAAATATTTGTCAGTAATCTTTTGACTTTAGTTTCACTGTGTTTTCACTTAGTAAAATAACTTAGTGTTCTGTAACGGACAGACTAATCCAGAACAACATGAGCAATACGAACAAATCTTAACCCAAATAAATGGCTAAAGATTGGATGTTGTACAACAACTAGTTCTTATTATCCAAAAATGACAAATTCCTCTATTGCTTTAGAGTTTTCAAGAAACATTGTGTGAAGAACAGGTACTACTGGTACTGCAAAACATACAACAGTGAACTGTGTGTGATCAGAGACACACTTATGAGCACTGTTATCAGAAACCCAACCAAGAAGCAACATGGAAGTAAAATATGGCAATGATAAAGATGACAGGCATCTCCCTGAGTTAATTTGATGTATTCAGCAACCAAACATCGTCATACTGCATTTATAGTCCTTTGCAACTGAAATTGTGACTGCAATACTATGACTATGTCTCCTGCAGCTTGTTCATGATAGGTTTTTTCTTTTTCTTAAATATTTCATTTGTACTTTAGAATTTAAAACAGTTAAAAACATTTTCTTTTAATAAATGCGCTCACTTACAAACATCATGCAATTGACTGATAAAAAAACATTGTCTCCAAAAAACAAATTCAGCTGTGACAAACACTCATCTTTAATGCTAATGCTGCTGCCCTTTCATTATCGCACAGTATCCCCAGCTACCAGGTACTAGCAGTGATTTGGCGCCATTTAACTCCATTACTAATTGTCTCAATGATGTCTGTGGCCTGGAGTCATGCTACCAATAAAAGATGCACACCTATCCCATGGTTAAAATGTTTGGGTTGTTTTTGATTTCACTTCTGGCACTAATTGATGCACCTGTGCACTGTTTTGTTAGCACAGTACTTAAAAATGGGTTTAATGGCCTCCTTGAGGCAGGAAAGTCAGAGCTCCACAGTCACTGTAATTATTAAAGAGTACTAAGGTCACCTAGAAGGAGTCGGTTTATGAAATGCTTCCTCACAAAACCATTACAAAAACATCATTTTAATGAAGTAGTGGAGTGGATACCAACTCTGAATATCAGAAATTTTAGTTTGTAAAAATAATAGATTGTTAATTTGATGAAAAAGCATATAGAAAAATATAATGTTATTGTCTTTCTTTTTATAATACATGGTTGGTACAACTTGGTTTTAAGAAATATAAACTACCAATGCAATCTTACTACAAGTTTGACCTTTAGATATTTTCAGAGTGTAGCTATTTGTAGCCCCACATCCTGTGAGATAATGTCAACACTAGATGTGATGAAGAACCCCTGAGTTCATTGTATATTAAAAGTAATACATGAATGCTATTTTCATCATATTCATTAAAGCTGGTAAATGGCAGTTAATTGTTTAGAGGCAGATTAACAGCTTTGCATCTGTAATTTTTCTTCCTTCCTTTTTTTTTTTTTTTTAAGTGCAAATTTCAGTGGGTTTCAGTTCTTTGCAGCGATGCCAGCGATGCCATTTAGTTGGTTTTTATATACTGAATAAGAGGACAAGCAACAGGACACGAATGCTTTTCAATGGATTTGATTGTCTTAATCACAATAGCTTAATTTAACCTGTACAAATAATAGTATTTAACAGAATCCACCCTTTTCATTAATTGGTCCACCTACTTTTTTTTTCTCACAAGTATGTAGGTTGATTGTTGTGCTCATCAACAAATGCTTCTCAGAATCTCAGAATCATAAAAAATCCATTGTTTGAGAGAATGAGCAACTTCAAAAGCTTGGCAAAACTGGCAGCCTCTCCCAATGAGTGCAATTAATGCTCCCAAAGGCTTGCTAATAATAATGTGGTGAAGTGCAGCAAATGAGAGGGAAAGATTAAGAGAGAATCGGATCTTCAGCATGGGACTATAGAGAAACGGAGGGAGAAATGGCTCTTTATATGTTCTCTCAAAATGGCTGCCTTATTATGAGTGATTCACAGCAGCTCCTTAGGGAAGCCACCTCCTGTGGCGCTCCATAAAGACCAGAGCTTGATTGCCCAAGAGGACAAAAAACAGGGAAGTCAGTGCAAAAGCCCTTCATTGTCTGCCACTTTCCCTCAAGCTTTTACTTTTGTCAAGATAACCAACAAGAGACTTTCCCACCGCTAGATGGCTAGTATCAGAATCATTTTGCTCGGTACAAAGTTGTGCTGTGTCTGTGAAATTGTTTCAACTGTGTTTTTCAGTTGTTCACTCCTAGTTTTACTCACATCATGCACCCATGAACGCGTTATATTTTCATGCATTTTAAGCACATAATCACAGTAATTACATTTTGGCCTTAAAAAGCAGGTGACCTACAGTACAGCTGAGCACTCTGCTGCAATGCATCTTGTGTAAACATAGTTGCAGAACCAGAGCTGCTTCTGCTCCTCTAACACGCTGCCCACACAATACTTTTTGGTGTTATCTGATGGAACTGATTTATAAGACTTGTCAGTGTTTTCTCTGCTGCCGTATAGAACAATATGTTGCTTCGTGCATCTTGTCAGTACCAATTTAAAAATTTTAACAGAAGTTTTGATAAATTATAGGTTAACTAGGTTAGCCATTTCTTTTTTTTTTTTAATGTTTACACATGTCTACTTGCAGAATATCTTGCAAAAATACTAACAAAGTGAAATGTTTACACAATTTGTGAGGGATATCAACTCTGGCCTTCATCAAGCAGGTGTTAATGCTTCCTGTTACGTAGCTTGCCTTAGTTGGTCATTTGTATTTAATTGTTTGATTCTCTGAGAACCACTGAATGTCAGTTAATGCAATAGATATAGATAAAAAAAAAAAACAGACCTGAAAACTGGCATCAGAGTGAAGGAGGTGTTAGTACTGCTGTTGTCGGTTATTATTTCTTGTAATCAGTTGGTATTAATACCACTGGTGGCAGTTTTAACAACAGTACGTAAAAGGCAGGATTCCATACACAGCGGCTTCTGCTGAGCTGACAATTTGAAGAGTCCTGAACAAAACTGGTATTAAAAAAAAAACTAATCTAAATATCTGATTTCGTCTTTTCTTTATTATTTTTCTCAAAGGGGACGCATAGCATACTCATATAAACATCACAGACTTTTCGGAGCAAATGAAGTAGTAAAGTTTTGGAGGCCAGGTATAAAGGAACACGATCAGGATATGTAGTAGTGTGACAGTACATGTGTACAAGTGAGCACTTGTGCTTGTAGCATCGCTTCGAAGAGCAGGGATCACAACTTAATTGACAGAATTAACAAGATGTTCACTGCAGGGAGCGGGATAATTTTTTTATTTATATACATTTTTTAAGAAAAGTAAGTAACACCCAAGGCTTAACTGCAGGGACAAAGCAAGTGATGAGCACAAATGACTGGAATAATTGGTAGACAGTGACACATCCACTTAGGCAACTGTGGTAGCATTCCTCCCTGACAGCTGGGGAATTACAAAGGTGGATGACACAAAAGTAATTCCGACAGATGGTAAGAGTCATCTGAACATTTTTTGAAAACCATTGTATCTGTGTTTTCTGTAACAGTTGCAGGGAATGTTGCTGACAGTGAAACATTTCACAGAGTATTGCTCAATAGACTGAATTTACTTTGACACGCTCCTCACTATCATTCATTATTAAACTCTCTTGTTTGCTCTTTGCCTCGGGGGCAAAGCTTTCTTTTTCTTTAATAACCTTTGTGATGGTGCTCCAGGTCTCACTGTTGTTTTGTTTTGTACATTAGAGGAAAGACGGTGGGCAGAAAGGATGAATAAATGAAAAGGAGATGTGCCCATTCCTCCACATGTGGATTTCACACCTCTGACAGCAAGTAATCCTCAATCACTCATAGACAGGTACATGGGGAAAAAAAGATTCATTTTTTGGCATTTCTTTCTAACAGAAGCTCTGGCGGTAACTGTGCTGCCTCACCTGAAACACACATTACTAAATAAAGCTGCTCTTTTAAGGGTCATTTGCACATTTAGTCATTAGATGGTCCTGTCAAATGATGCTGCATCATCCAGCTACCCTAGAACACTTAAGGTTGGGTAGCTTTGTTTTCTGATAGTTAGTTAGACCACCTGCAGGTTACTACTCCTTGTGTTAGTTCTTTTTCGAAAATCTTAGAAGCAAAACGAAAAAGAAAAAATGACGCACAGCTTTGCACAAATTACACCTCTATTCAGAGCTGTATTATGGAGGAAAATAGCAAGACTATTTTAAGAAATATGTAAACTTCTGTTAAAATCTCTTGGAAAGATCTACAGACCTAAGATGATGCCAGCTTTTTCAGGGAACCAACAGTAGTAAGCCCAAAATCTTTAATTTACAAACACATTAAGAGAAGTAGCCGATTAACTTTTAAATGTTTTGAATCCTCCAAAATATAATATACTATAAAAATGACCACTGCCTCTCTAATCAAGTGTGAGAGCAATACTGACTCTGTGTTAGCTGTTACAGCTGCATTTAGAATAGAATTGAATAGAAAAATCCTTTAATTGTCCCACAAGGGGAAATTTGGGACCTAATCCTGTTTATATAGAACTGTAACTGTGGTAGTCTATTTGTACAACAGCACAATGCCAATGTCCTCTTTGTTTTATTAATTCGGTTGGTTCACCTTACAGAATTTCCTAAGTTCAAAATCAAACTTCTGTGCATCACTTGGCCCTCACTGCTGCTGATGTAGATATTTATGCAAGAATGGGGGAGAGGGTGGAGGCCTGTGCCAGCTGCATTGATAATCACTGAAGGAATCGGGCTAGAGTCACCTGAAATTACTGTATTGGTTTGTTCTTAAAGCAACTTCAATAATCTTTATTGCATGATTCAAAACAAGCTACACAGAAAAAAGTATCAATTTTACAACAACAGAAAAGCAAAATGGAAACATTAATTGAACGAGATACACATTGAGACAGAATGAACAGGAGGAGAACAAAACGTCTCAGTCACTAGACTATAGTTAAGTTGCTGTTTTCATCTCATGGTGATGAGAAAGGGACAGAAGGGGATTCAAAAGCTGACGTACCCAGAGCTTTTTATTTCAATGCACAAGTGTGGAGGGGTGAGTGTTAATAGCTAATACAGGAGCAGAGATGCATTCCACAAGGAGGAAATGGCTACAAAAAGTTACGTCCAAGCAATGTGAATATTTGTGATAAGAAATGAAAAACAGGATATAGGTGAAAAAAGTGTCTTCAAAGCCTAAACGGTAATGACGAAGGTTACATTTGAGAAATTCTAATTAAATTTCTGTAATGGTTTTCATTCCATATTAGTTTCTTTAAAGCAGTTACTTTGCCTGCCTGGGGGTTTGTGGTCTCTCCACTTCTAATACCTATATGACTAGTCTGATTACATTTTATGCTCCTTTCAACAACTGTGCTGACCCCACAGTAACTTTGGAAATGCAGCATGGGATGAACATCAGTGCAATAAAGATGATGGCTGTCTTTATTTTCATGACATTTATAATGTGCTTTAAATGCAAACAGTAAACCTTCAGGTATGAAACTTGCATGGAAAAACTTAACAGGGTTGTCATGATACTAGAATTTCAACACTCAATACTGATGTCAAGGATCCAAACCAGATCTGGGCTCAGCTGCAGGACACAAGAGTAAAAGTTTACACATTTTATTGAAGTCTTACAATCAAATTAATGGAACAGTGAGTTGGTATTTCCTGCGCTGCGGTTTGTGTCACGGCCATAGCCGGCTCGAGAGAAAAGGACTTAAATGCAGGACACAGATGGAGCAAAGGGAACGTTTAAGTGACAAAGTTTACTTACAAAACAAGTGTATGCAACAAGGCTAGAGAACAGAGCCGTTAGTTTAAACTTGTGCTATGAACAAAGCCAAAACTATGGAGTATTTATGCGACCTGAGCCATGCAAACAACAAGTGAAGTTTCAACTGTGGAAACTGCAGTTTTGTGATTTTGGGCCAAAGGGAGAGTCAGACTGGATGGCAGGGTCCTGGGGAAGGGTCAGAGTCATTGCTGCAACTGGATCAGTAGCGTGGTGGGGTGATTGGTCCGGGTGAGTGGTAAGAAATCCAAAACTCCTGACATTGAGGCAGGAGGCAGGCAGGTGCATGGAGTGAACAAAAACCATGACTATGAAGAGTGTCGAGAGGTCCAGTATCCTGATGCAGGTTCTATGGTGAGGATTTGCATCTGGTAATCTGGTGAGTAGAGTGGTTAGCTGAGAATCTGGCGAAGAGAAGTTGAGAGCGCTGGCCTTATAAGTCGACAGCTTAATTACCCACAGGTGAGAGCAATGAGCAGGAACACGGTGGCTCGTCCCAGAGGTGGAACTACCAGCTCTGTCGAAAACCACTGGCACCCAGACCATGACAGTTTGGGGGACGGGAAAACCTCCAAACAGCTATCTCAAAAGTGTTTTTTCCCCCTACAGCAATGTCTCTCTTATAAGCCACAAAGGCGGGATGTTTCTGCACAGAAGACAGTTAGTTAGAGTCCAGGGCAAAACCAGATCCAATCACAGAGTCAGAAACTACCAAACTACCCTACCAGTTGGTGCAGCGATATGGAAATGGAGATCACTGGGGATCGTAAAGAAGACTATAACAACTCAAGGAAAAACTCAATACTATTGTCAGTACTACAGGGTTAAATAAGACTTTTTTTTTTTTTAAAAAGAGAGAAGAAAGAAGAGAAAATTATAACAATACAGCAAATGAATTCAGCTACAGCCCAGTTTATTTCCTGTGCTTCTGATAACATGGCACCATATTTGTGTAGCTAACAAAAAATAGCTGGTAAATGATGCTACCGCTATTTCTGTGTGGTTGCTGGTAGACTTTACTGAACTTCAGTCTGCATGGGAGAACAACAAACAACAAAACATAACCAAAAAAACCAAAACATAGTACTTATAGACAGAAATAATTGTGTTATCCTGTCAAATTAACACTTTCTATTAACACTCAAACAGGCAGGACTGACTGTTGACTAGCTCCAAAATTAATGTTATTGTTTGTTTTATTATTAGTCATAATTGCCAGCTGCTTACTTTAATGAAAACAGTTCCTGCGATGAAAAAAGTATTGTGTTTTGAGAATTTTTGCATCAGTTCTGAGGACATCTTTAAAACTCAGTACACATAGTTTTAGGTAAGTAGCTTAATGATGTAAGAATAATGATAGGGCAACTGTGTCATTACAAGGCAAAAATTCTGCTGGCATTAGTCGTAGTCCTAGCATTCATCTGGATATTACTCTGACACATGAACCCTGCTAAATATTGTTAAAACCAAGAACACGCCACCACACAATACAACCCAACAGCTGAAGCCTTCCCCTGCAGGATAATGAACTCTGCCACAATACAAAAACAGCAGAACAGCAGAAATATGCCCATGGGCAAAAAGACACAAATATGGACCAGCTGGATTTTTCACCTCCTGCTTATTGGCCTTAAATTGTCAACTTTATATCTACTTCATCTCCTTCTTATATGCTGTATATTCTAACTAAATATTTAAATGAATCATCAAAGTGAGCTGATTTGTAAGAACCAGTTAAAAACAAAAAACATTTAATTGCTATTTAAAGAATTACATTACAAATAGAAAAAAGCCACGAATGAATCCGTATTGTCAGTTTCCTGTATTAATGAGGACCAGTTTATAAAGTCAGATTTTTGTTTTCCATAGCAACATGCCACAGTAGGTAAGCACTACCTGCATTAATTAAGTTTTCTTAGTTTCACTGAAATTCTGCATAATATGAGGTAATTTTACAACGTCTGAGACATTTAAGATGTGATGGAACCCCACAAATCATCGATTACACCTGCAACCACTGAATTGGTTTCATTTGTAAGTTCAAAATTGTGTATGTGCTGTGGGGAGACAGTGAATCAGATGGAAGGCATATTTTTATTCCTGAGAAGGTGGAGAAGAAGAGGTGAGACAATGTCATAGACCCTTCTGTGCCCGGCTGTCATGACACCAGCAGCAGTGATTAATGAAGCAGGGTGAGTAAACATGCGTCAGAAGGAAAGATGCGTTTGTGTACAATGGGGGCATGTATTATCTGTGTGTACAGGTATGAGGAGTAGACAAATATATAGCATAAATGTTGTTGTTGTTTTTTCAAACATTGACAAAATATCCATACAGTATGCATACGTACATGTGTAAAAGTCTTGACTCTCTCCTCATTTACTTATATTTTGCTACAAATGCGCAAAAATACATAGAAATACAGTCTATGAGGCAAGTTTCTACAATTCTAATGAGCTGAAAAGTTAATATTTGCGATGACAACATTTAATCTACTTCACAGCCAGAACTGTCTTAGACAAGCTTTCTTGTAATTTCTTTAAGTAGTCTTCAGGAATAGTTCTCCAGGCTTTTTGAAGGACATTCAAAGCTCCTCTTTGGGGTTTGGCTGCTTTTTGTTCCATTCTCTATCAAAGTGAAACCACACTCAATAATGTTGAGGTCTTTGCTCTGGGAAACCCAACACATGATTGATTTTGTTCCATTGTATGTTTTTTTTTATCCAGGTATGCCAGTGTGTTTGGGCTCATTGTCATGCTGAAAAATGAATCTGTTGATAATCAGACACTTTCCACACGGTACTGCATCCTGGATCAAAATATGATGGTGCTTTTCTGCATTCATAATTTCATCAGTTTTGACAAGATCCCTAACACCACTGACTGAATTGAACTCACCTTGTCTTGTTTCTCCCCTGACCTCTGTTTATACTGACGAGTTGAACCAAAACTTTTTGAGTATGGATCCATCACTCATAAGACCTGTTGAGAGGTTGTTGGCCTTCCATTTAGATAATTTCTGATGAAATGGATTGTTCTCTAGGCTGCAAATAGTCTTCCCTTAATAGGCAAGGTTTTGGTAAATACCTCTCTGCTATTTCTCAAATGATGAGACAATTATCTAAGAATTTGAAGAGAACCTTTTATTTAAAAATCTGAAAATCTAACCATGATATTCCCTTAATCGCCTCCCACCCCCTACCACAATCCTGAACTGGATAAGCAGTTAAAAATATGGATGGAATGAATTACGCCCCCTTGCTTATCCAGTTTTACTTTGTTTGGGAAATGACCATTTCCCTGAGTAAACAGTGATAATGTTGGAGGGTCAGGCCGCTTAGAAATAGTTGTCAGTTGTACTTCATGCAGGTCTTTGCAGGATTTTGAAACAAATTTTGACAATTGATTTGGAATTTTTTTTTTCTTGAAACTTTCCAAGATAATTATATTTTTGAGTTAGAAAACCTCTAAATGTATTACATTTCTGTAGGTCTGATATTGTTTGTTATAGATGAGAATTTTATACTCTACACATGTGCAATACATAACTGTTTTACAGCTGATGTTTCTTCAGTTGATCTGTCATCTGCAACACTTTAAATTTCATAAACTATAAGTAGCAGATGCAGGTCTTGGTTTCTTAGCAACTAGTAATTGCACATGCTGTTAGATTTCTAATAAGAGATGCATGTTTTTGAAAATCAGTACTCTACACTGTATCTGAAATAACGTTAATTTTTTACCAAAATGTAATTCTAAAAATTTAGTTTTTCATAATGTGCCTGTTTTCATGTTCTGGTCTGTGCGTGTAGGTGTAAAAGTGTGTGTGTCCCCGTTAAGCATTCACATGGTCTGATTTACCCACATACTTTGCTGGGCTGGGCTGCCAAATTGCCTGTCAGGACTACTTTATTGGTACTTATACAGTCATTTTCACAAGCCTCTTGCATTTTCCTGCTATTAATCTCCCATCACTCATGCATCACATTCTATTTTTTTTTGTTGCTATTTTCTTCCAGTGCTATAAACCAAATACTACAAACCACTCTGCCAAATGCTTAAAGCATGTATAACATAAGGCCTCATGGTCCTGCTGCTCATATATTGAAATGATATTTGCCGGGGAAGCATCTATGCACTCTCTCAGCAATGGTTGTGGTTTACAATAAAAACTGTAGTTTGTTAATGGGACAAATGGATGTTGATTCTACCTCCAACAGAGGTCCTATTAGACTTGCATTTTCAAACATCGAAATAGTGATTACAGAGGTGCAATCAAATACTTTGATAAAGTTGTGAGAAGCAGATTTTTTAAGTAGGATGAATAGTGTGTTACAATTCTCTTGGCGTGTCCAAAAAAGATTTTTCAATGGACTGTGGGCAGGCACACAACCACATGCCATATAATTCAGGGTTCTCATTCATCAAACAGTGTGTAGGATCCTTGTAACAAGTGTACGTGAGAACAAAACCCAAAAATGGTGTGCACAAAAAAACTCAGATTTGTAAAATGCAGGGATGCACACATGAATGCAGTGTTTGTAATTCAAAGGTGGTGTAGATGGCCCTCTGAACACCCACATTCAACCATAAACTGTCAATGCGAAGTACCGTGTTGATGTTTATGTATAAAAAAGTAATCATCGATCAATGATTGATCCATTTTTTTCTTGTCACGGTCAGCTGTCAGCAGTTGTTGGCAGTCACGGTGCAGCCATCAAGCAGCACTGCGTGAGGGTGCCATCGCTCTGTTCATATGTTCACAGCAATCAGACTGATTGGGCAACAACTTTCCTGATAATCATGTTAAACAGCAGTATTTCCCACTCTGGGATAACATTTGAGAATTCAGCTTTTATGCTTAACTTGTCCCACATTACAATAAAACACTTGTAATGAAGATTCAGCACAGTGTGAGACTGTGTGAGAGCTGTCACTGACTTTATTTCAAGACTGTAAATTTAATCCATATTCGCAGGTGGTGGTGATGTGCCAGGTGAGATTGGAGAAGGCAGACTGTATCTGAGTGGCAGCCAATGCCATGTCCAGTCACAGCAGTCATGTTCACTCCAATCGTTTTACAGCCAAAAATGTAATAAAAACCAACATTGTGCTTGTTCATTCATCTGTGGTATTATGAGATGTTGTTGAAAAAAGAATTGCCAATGGTCTGTCCTGAAATTCCTAAATGCTCTTTGATGTTATTTTGGATTTACAATGACAACGATATTGATATTTTTTTCCAATTAGCTTTGTTAATATGAGGAAAAAAATGACCAAGTCTCAATATCAAGAAAACATAAACCAGACACTCCTGAATCTCGGCACCAGCACTTACTCACCACAAATAACAGTTGCAAACAATTCAGTGCACTTTTCTGCACTGCAGAGACATGTGTTAGTGAGAGGAATTTAATTTGATTTGTATTTAAGTGTTGTGGTTCTCTGGCACAAATAAAGCTGTCGAGTATGATATGAAGTGAAATGAGGGAGTCGAGGTATTGACTCAGTTTAGCCGTAATGAGCAGCGCCAAGACAGTGTACCTAAAAATGGAAAAACTGCACCAGCAATGACAATACGCTCCATAATGGTTGGTTAGCTTATTAAGTCTTCAGAACTTTTTCAGTACTTAATTTAAGGACTTCAGTTATTGTTATTGTTCATACTCTTGAGTAAAACCATTTTCAAAAGCCTTTGTCATAAAATCCATGCATGTATTCAGCAGATGGCCATGAAGGACATCCAGCAGACATCCAGTCAACATCCTGGACACTGTCACAACTTTGTCTTTGAAGAGATTTTTCAGCCATGATGTGATGCATAGTCTACTTTGTGCTGAAACAATCAGATCATTTCAAGTTACTTTCAAATAGGCGATTCCTCTACTGTCAGATACTGCTGGACTGACAGAATAACAAAATTGTCTTTTGGAGTTGTGCCTTCACGCATTATAAGTCATTATACTGGATGAGACAAAAGTGTTATAAAAGATCAGCAAAGCTGACATAGATTGCATGTTTTTGAGGCACTGGGAAGTTCCAATGTAGCACTTAACCACTTATGGCTCTTGTGGGTGTGTCTGTTTATCCAACACGGGACTTACCAGAGCTTTCATTTGGTTTTTGATCTTTTTTGTTGTATTGTGAAGATGACGTTAGGTTCGAGGTTCATTATTTAGTTGCCTCAAGTTTAATCTAGTTGTGTTTCACTTGCGTCTTCTGGTTATGCATTTCTTGTCTGTGATTTCAGTTTGTCAAGTTTGTATTGTTATAACTGCGTCTCATGTTTCCTTTTTTTATTTTGAAGAGGTCTCGTGTTTCTATGTTCATTGGTTTTAGTTTTACTCTTCCACTGTGATTGCTAGGGATGATGCAATGATCGGGGACCATTCTTAATTTCGTTGTTCTCATGACAATGACAATAAAGTTTCTGATTCTGATTCTGATTCTGTGATGTTGTTATGTTCATTTGTGTCAGCTGTTTCCACTTCCCCTGATCACCTCCTGTGTGCTTTTAGTCTGTGTGTGTTTGTTGGTTCATTCTTTGTCTGAGCGTCTGTTATTCTACTTTGTCTCCATGTCATGCCATGTCTGCAAGATTATGCATTCATGCCAGGTCTCTATGTCTACGTCCATGTTCCAGGGTTTTGTTATGTTTAGCTCACCCAGTTTAGTTTATGATTTAGTTTTGTCTTTGCCTTTGTTTTTTTGTTTTTTTTTTTTATTGCTAAGATCAGCCATAAATGGCTTGTTTTCAGTTAACATTAAGTTTTGTTATTTCACGTGTCTGCACTTGGGTCCACCTTCTTCACTCTATACAGTCTGCCTCAGCCAGATTGTGACAGGACTGGACACTTCCACATCTGTGCATTGTTATACAGTACTTTGGTACTATTAAGTGCCCTTTAACTAAGTACATATGGCTTTTCAATTCTCACATTTTCTTCTCACTTGTCTTCCTCTTATCTTTTGTTCCATTCCTCTCACTCTGTTTATCCTTCTCGATCATACACTTTATACGCCTCATATTTTGTCCGTTCTATTTTTCACTCGAACACTACATTCATGATATAGATAAATGTAATGGTCCACTGGCTGGGAGTGCTCTGCAGCCTTTTCACTTTCTCCCTTTGCCATCTAACTCATGAAGAAAATGATCACCAGCGAGTGGTGCTCTGTAGGAGTGAGTGACAACAGCTTCAGTTTAATTCAACTTAATTCAAAGCAAGTGACTCAGTTCCTGTGTCAAATATGTAGAAACAGTATGTTAGATTAACAGCATGTTAAAAAGAAGACAAAACATTTTCAGACAACTACAGAATATTGTGTTTTTTGTTTGTTTGTTTTTACTGAGCTTTAAGATTCTGTGTGTGTGCCCACAAAATATATGAATAATGTCAGCCAAGATGCAGTTTCCTCTTCTTCCTGCGTTTTTACTTTTTTTTTTTTTTTTTTTTTTGGATTAATTTGATCATTTAGTTTCTAAAGACTTGGCAACCACCATCAGCAGCCCGTCGCCTTTATGGACTTTTCATGGAGCGAGTAGGAGTAGTTCACATTGATCTTTAGCAACCGATCGCTAGTGGGTGTGCACTGATAGCTAGCACCACAGTTTGTCTTCCACTGTGACCGCCATGGCAAAAGAGTGGGAGGCACTTTGGATCCACTCCATGTCCCCTTATTGACCTTTAGTCTGTCGATGAAAATGCTCCTCTTTGCTTAATGCACCTTGGCAGGGCTTAAATGTACCTTTTATAATGTCAGTACCTTGCTTGAGCTGCTGCTTTTCGAAGGTTCTTATTTTGTGTGTAAATATAGATGTTTTGCCATTTTATTTTGAAGGAACTATGTTCTGCTTTATGTCTGAAATGGCTCAAGGTAGAGAAAGTTGTTTAAAAATTAAATAAATAAAAGGACTCATACATAAGATCTGAGCATTACAAAAAGCAGCCCTCACACACCAAAACAGTATCACAGCCCTCCATGACAACCAGTGCAAATTGTGTCACAAATTATATGTTAACTAAAAACGACACAGTTAATCACCAATTTGCATAACTTCTGTCTTCTCTTCAAATTATTAGTTCCCCATGAAAAGAGGTGCTAAGAATTTAACTTTAATAGCAGACATTTTGATGTGTTAAAGGAGGAAAGGAAGTGTAAAAAAAAAATTACAAAAAAGTAATAAATTATACATCACTTGACACTTACAAAGATCAAATAATGCATTACATCTATTACATTACTTAATTACTCCCAGAGAGCGTAATCTGTTACACTACTCTTTCCATATCAAACGTTGATTCTGTTCATCTGCACGTGGCGTTTTCAATGGAAGAAATGTTTTGTCACTGATCGAACTGAATTCTTCAGTCTCAGCTGACTGCACGTTTAACAGTAAACAGTACATTTACATAATGACTGACGGTAGCACTACTGACTAACAATGCGGCCGATCCTTGGGGATTCTTGGGTTGGACCACTTGGTGGGCCACCCAGCACAAACAGAGTAATATAGCGAATGCTGAAAAGGCCATCTCTGAGCTGATGAGGCCTAAAAGTATATCTTTCATTAATTCTGTGATTGCAGACATTTCCAAACTCTCTGTGAATGGTACTCATGGCCACTGATCGGTGGCCATTGATCAATAGTGACTGATCAATGGTCATGTAAATTTGCACATTAATGACCATGAAACTGACCTCACAGCCCACTGTTAGTCAGTGGTGCTAGTTTCAGTCATTATGCAAATGTACTGTTTACAAGGTTGGATGAGTGACAAAACTTTTCTCCCACTGAAAACGCAATTTCTGGATGAACTGAATCAACCTTTTGGGATTTCCTGACCTGGATGACTGGGTATGCATCAAGACATACTCTTTAAATGACTTTTGTGTTTCTCCATTACATGTCCGAGGTTACACTCACGCACACTGACACAATCCCTATCCTAATCGGTACATAAGACATTTTTTAAGTGTTCAAGGATGAACACAAACAAAGCACAATTGAAAACCAACCCAATTTGAAATTGATTGCCGCCACAATTCTACTGTAGAAACATGTTGGTACATAAAAATAGAGGCTACAGAGCTACAGGCCTGACTGCTCATCAGGGCCTTTGTTATCCATTGAAGATCAGACTCTGGCTGATCTGGAAAAAAGTATGCCTTGATTGATCTGCCCATCATGCAAACAATTGATTAAATTGCTGTCTTAAAAATGCAATGTGATAACAGTAACATGTTATACACAACACTAGTTATTGATAAAGTGTGTTGTTTTTAAGTTGCCTAATTTTGCAAGCCACCAGACAGCATATCCAGAACCTGGAGCTGATACATCTCAACTTTCAGCTGCAATGCTGTATTACACACGCAATAATAATACTATCAATTGTACCTCTGCTTTCCCTATCATGTTATGTCAAAATGCTGTGAACACACCTGTTGGTCTACATAAGAAACATGCTCCAATTAGCAGTAGTAATGTTTTTAGTGGGGCGTTTGGGGGAAACTTGATACTGAAGAACAATATGCAAGTATTTTTTTTCTTAAGAATTATTCAAAATTACTAGATTTGATCAAATATAGTTTGATTATTTATTTATTTTTTATATTGTATTGTTTTGCAATTGTATTGTATTGCAAAATGTGGTATCTGCACTACTACATTGCATGTCAGAAAATCACAGTAAAGGGGGAATGCAGTATGCTACAATGTGATGGGTAGGGCGCTAGACTGTCTTCCCCTGGTTTTATGACTTTGACATCTTCCAAGATGATGCTTTGATTCTGGATTGGTGTTCATTGACTCTCTCTTATCATTCTGGTGCTCATTTACTCTTTAGCCCAAGGTTATAGCTGATTCGCATCCCACAGCTATGGTGCATAATGTAATACACCACTCCAGTTTGTTCTGTTGATGTACGAGCAGAGAACTTAAAAGTGTGGTGATATGCAAATATTCGCTTCTTTATTAAAAGAAAAAACAATGAACTGATCTTACTGAAAAGTGGTGCCTGAATATTACGACGCCTGATATAGCTTACAGTAATCCTCTATGCTTTAGACTTCCATTATTGTACAAGAACTATTAAAAGCCCATCAGTGAGCCACAGTGTTGCAGTAGGTGACGCGCTCTTTCATTATCACCAACAGCAGTTTCGCTATGCAGCTGTTCAGAGCACAAAATGTGTATAAACCTGAAATACAAATACAGTGTTTACCCAGTTGCTAAAAATTAAAGCTCCGAGCACGTTCAGGATATAACGACACATTTGGGGCTGTTTTTTTACATGTGACAAACAGACTAAGAAATTAAAATGCAATGAGATATGAAGAAACACTGAGCTTTGTTTACTATACTGTTATCCTTGAAGCTGCTCATTAGTTTGTGGTTAAGTCCTGAGTTGCTAGATAAGTTGTTTTTTGTTTTGTTTTTCTATTCTGTTCTGCTTCTCTGAGCAGCCCTAATCACATGATTAATCATTTAAGTCTAAACTAAACTTCTAAAATCATCCTTCTAATTCCTCCACCTTTATTTAATGCAAAAACACTAACACCAAAAATACGGTGATTAGAAAAGCTCTAGAACCTGAAGTAAGAGAATAAGTAAGAGAATATTTATGGATGACTCTGAAGAGTCTTGAACATCAACACCAAAGAGAAAGTAATGCTGTCAGTGTTAATCTCGTTAAAATGAGGTTATCGTCATAAGCACATTAACGTGGCAAATCTCCATTAGCAAGTTAATGAGGATCGCCCCATGCGTTGGGCTGCACAGCGTCAACGCATTAGCACGGTTAGCTCATTAATGCGTTAGCGCGGTTAGTTTGTCAATGCGTTAGCGTGGTTAGCGCGTTAATAGTGTCAGTCTCACGTTAACAAACAAATAAATAAATAACATGTACCATGTGCCACTGAACATTAGATAGCAGCTTTCAACTATTGTACTTTTTAGTTTGCCCAATTTCGTGCTTTGTTATTTAATTAAACATGTTACCGCCAGACTACTGTAAAAATGACACTTTATTTGCAGATGCAGAGTTCAGATCTAGATTTCTAATATTATTAAACGAGTCTGTTTTTGGCTACGCGTTGAGCTGAAAATGTTTTCTCTTAGGCTTTCTTCAAGGTTGGCAGGTCTGGCTAGACATATTTATTTCTGTCACTCTGCCCAGTAAATACAACAACAAAAGCACAAGTGGCTTTGTTCCAGTAAATGAAATGTCTCACTGATAGGAGGAAGAGAATCAATTGCTGTTTGCTTTACTGTGCGTAGGCAATGTAGAGACACTGTGACTGTGGCCATGAAAGAGCTATCGGGAAATACTTCAGATCGATTGCTTCGGGACTCAGACCAACACTCCATCAACGACACAGCGAAGGCGGAATGGTAGCATGTATTCTATGTTTGCTTGTTCTTTAGTGAACAAGATCCATTCTGATCGTTCTCCTAAAAGCACAAAGGGATGAAACACAGCATTGTGATGGCACCATAGCATATTATGCTGGCTGTAGATTTTCAAGATTTGTTTTTGTACACAGTGTTGAGACTAACTCAGCACTCTTGGCTTCAATGCCACTCCCATTTTAATAAAGAAATGAGCTTCATGAGCCAAAATGAATGTTGAGAACTATCATTTAATAAGCGACCTTGAAAGCCATGATGCTTGATCTAGCTGCTGTAAACTGTGATTACATTTGCATGACGGTGTGCGACTTATCTTAAAGTGCTTATCTTAGTGTGCCGTTTGTATGTCTTGTTTGAGAGAAGTGTGTGCACCCTGTGACGCCAACAAAGATGTGACAAGAACCTCAGTTGGCCACTTTGGGCTCTCATTATGCAAGATTTTCTTGGAACCAATTTCCTATCTTGCTTTCAATATAGACACACATATGTACATCTAGCTCTTAGTATGGAAAGCCCATCCCCGAACACATAGATAAGGACAGCTACTAGGAGCTTTAAACATGAAAGCAAGTGCGTTAAAAGCTTTTAAGGACCGGCATGTTCCGGTAAAGGTGCACATACACACGGAACCATGTACTCTACTTCAGTAGTCATTTTATTTTCCTGAATATTTTAACAAACAAACTCCCTCTTTGCCTGCCCTTAACCCTGATTCCTCAAATGCTCTGCCACACGGCTCTTCAGCAGCTTCCCATTTCTTTTCTCTGTGCTTTCAACACCATGCATGCTTTAGTAGAATTAATAGAAATCTCCCAGGCTCATCCCAGTAAAATCGGTGCCATGTGCTGTGCTGTCTGCCAGCCTGTAATTCATGTATAATGCATCCTGTCTTTCCTCTCGCTCTTATCCAGCAGAGGTGAAGAGAAGCTTAGTGAGTAGATGCCAAGTATGACCGCATAGCAGGAACCAGCCATGATAAGACAAATGTCATAGCTAAAGATACTGAGAAAGACACAAATAAGATTGTTGAGCAAGTAGTGAACAAACAAAAGAGGCTAACAATTAATAAACACGTAGAGAAAGAAGATTATATCTGAACAGAACTGAACAAAAATACTGGCGAGTCAATAAATATCAAAAAAATGTGGAAGAAAAAAGATGCAGGTTCTTGACTAATTCAAAGAGAACACAACATAAGTTGTCTCATTAAGTTGTTGGGCCACCACATGCTGCCAGAACAACTTCAGTAAATCTTGGCATTGAGTTCAAAAACACGGTTAGACAAGATGAATCAAGAATTGGAACACTCACAATAAAAATGTTTCAGTAACAGCCTGCCTGATTGTGGTAATCATTTCATAGAAATTACATTTAAGAGATGAAGAGAAACATGAAGAAAATCACTTTACGCATCAGCACTGTTTAAGAAATATGAAAAAAATGCATTAGAAATTCTTTGAAAACAAGAAGACCAGAAATTTGATTTTAGATTAGTCTGTTTTTGTTTTTTTGTTTTTCATTCTTTTTTTTTATTTACTGTGGGCAAACTGTATTGCACAAAATGCTCCTAAAGCCATGTCAGCAACCACTTTCCCAAGCTGTAGTTTGTTTTTTCTAAACAGGAAGAAAGTCATTACAAAAGAGCTGTCATTGTCACAAATCTATCATTTGTATTATAAACATAATGGGTTGTTGCGAGAGGAGAAAAGTGACATTGGATGCATTTGTTTACCATACTAATATCATTTCACTGTCAGGGACTACCCAGGGGTTCCCATTGTGAAAGCATCTGCTTTTATAAACTGTAAAGTATGCATCTCTATGAACTTTTTCCCACAGTAACAAAACGACTTCACTCTTTGAAGAGAAAAGAAACTATTTTTTTCACGATAACATTTTGTTTTTTACAGCATATCACAGCTGCCATATGGTGAGAGGCGGTGTAGACTGTGGACAGTCTATCGAAGCGCTAACACAAGGAGTCAGACAACTATTGACACTCAAAGTTACACCACTGGGAAATTTCGATTCACCAATTGATCGAACTACAAGAACTTTATTTTTGTTGTTGTTGGACTGTAGGAGGAAGCCATAGTACCCAACAGAACTCAGACAGACACAGCTCCACACAGATTATTGCTGACAGATTCGAAACCATGACCTTCTTGCAATGAGGAAATGTTGCTACCGATCACACTGATCCTGGACGTGTCAGTGTTTGTCATAAAGAGCAATTAAAAAGGTGTGCCTAAGAAAGTGGCTGTTGACTGATCAGTGTATCTCTCAAGACCCCTTTAAATGAGTGTCAAGTTTGTAACCTTGACAGTAACATGTTTTTTATGAGGGGCCCACAAACAAAATTACTATGAAACACGTGTCTTCAATCCCACACCTCCATTTTTCTATATAAGGAAATGCTTTACCTCTTACCTCTTTGAAAAAAGAAAGAAAAGAAAATAGTCTATAACTGATGACATCTCACAAGTATTAAATCCATTTTTGATAAACGGCAAGTTCTGTACACTTAATGGAAGGTTGCCGGTTCGAGCCCCGGCTTGGACAGTCTCGGTCGTTGTGTCCTTGGGCAAGACACTTCACCCGTTGCCTACTGGTGGTGGTCAGAGGGCCCGGTGGCGCCAGTGTCCGGCAGCCTCGCCTCTGTCAGTGCGCCCCAGGGTGGCTGTGGCTACAATGTAGCTTGCCATCACCAGTATGTGAATGTGTGTGTGAATGGGTGGATGACTGGATATGTAAAGCGCTTCATTACTTTTTTCACTCTGAAACAATTCCTCTTGATTTATAGTATTAAATCCAAGTATTTAGTTCTGATAAACAAATCAGTTTGGACAGAGTTTTTTTTTTCTTTTTTCTTTTTTTAAAAAAAAGCTTTTTATTCATATTTACACCAGAGACAGAAGTTGCAGCAAGTTCTTTCTTCAGAGGAGTGTGGTATCTCTGGTTGCATCTGACTTGTTTTCTCATTTCTAATGATTAGATTTTATTTTATGTGTCTGATTACAGAGTCAAGGTGAGTGTATAGTGGGACAAGCCAATTTTCAGATAGATAAACAGACGGAGTGCCTTTTAGCGACCGCCTTTTCAGAGTCTTTTTATGTCAGTGTTTTAATTCAGAGTCATTGTTACTCTTAGGCTATGTCCACATGTACACGGGTATTTTTGAAAACTGAGATTTTCCGTTTCTGTTTTAAAAAATAATCCCGTCCACATGTAAACGCAGAAATGAAGGAAAAGGCTGCTAGGAAGCAAGAGGTGGCGATATATTCCTAACCGTGTAGAAATGTTGGCCAATCAGAAGTCTAGAAGCCTCGGTGGGAAATAGTAAACAAAGATGGGGCACAGAAGCCAAACCCAGTCGCATGTGTGGAGGGACAGTAACTGTGTGTGTATATTTAAGCATTTAAACACTGCAGAGAGTACAATTAACAGTAACAGTATTGTAGAAATTCATTTCACCGAAACAATAATGTGGCGCACAGTGTGACGTCAAAAAAGGTGCACACCTTTGACGCTGTGTTTTCTGCGTTTTTCTCCTCCACACGTAAATGCAAAAATGGGAGTTTTCGAAAATATCCACCCTGCCAGGAATTTTTTGGAAATCTCCGTTTTCAGTGACCAAAAACGCCGTTTACGTGTGGACGAAAGGTGCAAACACATAGAACAATCTGTGTTTTCAAAAATACCCGGTACGTGTGGATGTAACCTTAGTCTTGAACTTGATGTCAGTGAGTTAATATGATTGGCTAATGCTGCTTTTGGTGCCACCGTTCACTCATTGCATTCATTAATTCATTCCTGCCTGCTGTTTTCCTGTTGCTAACTCACTTGTCATTTAAGACCACTTGCAAATGAAGCAAATAATGTTGATTACCTCATTACAACAGCACATGGCAGCTCTGGGATATATTGCACAGTGCATAAACAGTCAGTTCTTAAAGTCAGAGTGTGTGATGTATTCCTTGAGCTTGTTTAAAGACCCAATCAAGTGACAAGGGGGCAAATCATTATATGAAGGCAACCTGGTGGCCACACTGTAGAAACAACGTGGGGTTCTCAGTTTATCTTTGTGCCCTAAAAAAGAATCAGACAGTGCTTTAACAGTTCTGGTATTTGAGAAAGAAAAAAGTGCACTTGGATGGATAGCTCCGTTTATAATTGTGTAGCTTTGAAGTTCCAGATTATGTTCTTACAAAACTGCCTAAATGATATGCTGCAAAATGACAACAGCCGATGTTTCAGTGCAGTTTTATCATTGTTAAAATTTAACCATTAAAATTTCATGGATGGTAATGTTATTTATTTGAACACTGTTGGATGCTTTGTCTTCAAATCTTTTTGGTCATTCATCTCCCTTTGTTAATTTTGGAGTGCCAGAATTCATTTTACTACTGTGTTCTTCATTTCAAATTTATATCAGGGATGTTTCTTGGTGATTCATTTCTCAGTCGAGTAAACACGGAAAAAAAATAGACTAATCTAAAACTAGCAAACAAATATCAAGTTACATTTGATAACCATTTAAAGGACAGTGTCAAAAACTCTCTGAACAAAGGCATTTGAAACCAGTAATCACATTCTTCAATCATGCGCCATTGACTGTGCATTATGAACATTGCACATTATAGTCCAAAAGGCAACAAGGAAGAAAGGAAAGGGTTTTCTTATCTAAAGTAGGGTCACGAGGGCAGCAGGCCTCCCTCTTGCCAGCCATCTCCTCTAGTTTATTGCAGGAAACATCAAAGTGTTCCCGGGCCAGCTGAGAAATACAGTCTCATGAATGGCCAGAACACCTAACACAAAAGACGATCACCACAACTGGCTCCCGTCAATGTGGATGAGGCTCTATTCTGAGCCCCTCCTGTATGGCTGAACTCCTTGCCCTATCCTGGTCAGAGAAAGCTCGCTTCTGTTGTGTGTGTCCACAATTTAATTTTTTCACCTTAAAATAACCAACTAATAATTACAGTATTAACAAATAGATCAGGCCTAGATTAACAGTGTTATGGTGCTTCTGAACAAAGATGGTCTGTCTGGTGGCAGATGTCTACACAACATTTAGGACATAGCAATGCATCATTTAAAATGTAAACATTTTACAGGACTGAAAATTCTTCAATGGAAAGGCTAATAATAAAAATGTGATATTTAAAATTTAAAAATGAACTGTGATTGCGTCATGTGAACTTGCCTTTTATAGTACAGCCTGATATTGCCCGGAAAGTCACACTGGAACAGCAAAAAAACGCAAGTAACCAAGAGCACCACTAAACTTGCATAAACATGCATGAAGAATTCACAAATATAACTTTAAGTGAGACAATTTTCAAATTGCATGTGAGTAGTAGTTGGTGAAAAAGACTCCCAAGCTCCCAAAACAATTACCACAATTAAACCAGAAACAGCAAAAATAAAGTCTGCACCATACATAACTAGGTTCACAGAAACATGAATTCTAACAAATGTGTCCTCCACTTGCAATTCTTCACACTAACTCATATTGAGACATTCACTCAGCACAAATTGGCTGGTAATCTAGTAATTAGCATCGCAGGGAAAGTTTTACTCTTCAGAAAACCAAAGTTCAGAACACACACACCTACACATATCTTCACACAAACACACAGATACACTAGCGTAGCTGAAGCTGTTTCTTTAGCATATGCAAAAACGTAACGAATAATCAGTGTTCATCAAGCAATGACAAACATTCTTTACAAAGGGTTATTAACGAAATTCACTCCTGGTGAAAAAAGGGTACGTTAATACAATGCGCACGGTAGAAGCAAGATGATTAAAATAGCTTACAAAAACACAGCAGATGCATATTGAGTACTATACTGGAAGTACAAGGACAAATAACAATCACAACTTAAAGTCAACATGACAGAGTCTCAGTGAAGAGTTATGCAATGTAGACAGCAGAAAACTATAAATTAAGATTGTTTTTGGCAACAGAAAACTCTTCTCAGTAAATGAACATCAAATGGACAAATCTTAACAATCAACATCATGACAGACGGTGAAGCTAATTACAGGGAAGAAAGAAGGTTGTAAAAATGGCACCATTACCAAAAATCTCAATTTGGTATTTACAGCAGATGTCACTGTCTTTCCACACACACACGGACATCCAGAATACTACATCCAAACCCACAAATAAGCACACTTTTCCTGCTACCCATCACACCACATTGATGCAACAAATAATAATCCACAATGATGAATTGTTTGAAAAGGCATCTCTACAAGAATTCATAAAAGAGAAATTGCAAAATTGTATAAATTGTACATCTTCAAGTTTTATAAATCCAATGCAATACAAAGACCAATTTTAAATTTGTAATATTGTTTTAGTTGTCTGTTATTTCTGATTCTAATGTACTGCTCCATGAACTTTAGAAGTCAGAGCTGCAACATCACACCCAAGTTGACCTTATTCTAGTTGAACAAGTCAGAAAACCTAGAATGGGGTTTGCTCACCAATCAAATGAGTCATTTGATAACAACAATTCAATTCAATTTCATTTTTATAGCGCCTATAAAGCAAGCACTTGGCAACAGTGGGAAGGAAAAACTCCAAATCTTCTTCAAACCATACATCTAGCAGGTTTCGCTACTGTCTTGTTAATCCTCATTTTCTGCTATCTTTCTGTCACAAATCAATCCTCGTCTACACCCACGTGACACTGCCTGCACTTTCTTCCTTACCTCTCTTGTGCATTGTTTGTTGATTTGTATGGCTGAACCTTTAAACTCATCTACCTCTACTCCTTCAATGATGACCTTTCCACCTGTCTTCTTCTCTTTTACACACATATTCTGTCTTGTTTCCACTGAATTTCTTTCCTCTTCTCTGCAGTGTATACCTCCACCTCCCCAGGCTCTCTTCCAGCTCTAGGTTCTTTCTCTGTTATGGATGAAGAATAATGTTTAAAGTTGATGTCTTCTAATTCCATGGGTTTAGTTTTACAGACAATGTGTTGGATGCGTAGCTGAATTAATGACAGGTTTGGTAAGAAAACCAGAGCTGGGATTTAAAAGTGTGGTGGATCTAATTTTACCCTTCTTGCTCCTTTTGTTGAATTTTATCCTTACCCTCAGTGACTTCCCAGACACAGTACCAGAATGTTGTAGTTACTGTGAAAACTTACTAGGGGAAAAAAGAAAAGACATGGACCTCGTGTAAGGTTTTTCAAATACAAATGTTAAAGCTTGAAAATTCTGACTGATAACTCAGTACAAACACCTGACTTTATGGTCAGGTGTTCATTATATGTGCTGTAGGTAACTTTGAGTTGAGGGAGCAACATTTCAGTCCTGCCTCCAAAGTCTCTCCACACATGGGTCGCTGTGATTGCATTTGTCATGCATTTATGCATTTAGCTCACGCTACAATTTTGCATTTTTACCTATATTTATCAGTACAACTGGTGATTGTGCACAGAGAAGAAAATCACCTCCACAGCTTGAACACAGAAAAGAATATGACCACCACAGCTGATTCTATATATAGAATATCACAATGGGGCCATTACTCGAGACAAGGTAATTAAAAAGCATTACACAATATTTGTCTTTTTTTAAGTAATGCAGTATATTACTTAATTGCTCTCCAGAGGAAATAATTTGTTATGCTACTCATTACAATACTTGCATTGTTACATAATTCTTGGTAAACAATATAAACTTTAGCCAACAGTCCCATACACCAACACAAACCTCTTTTTCTAATGAGGTAACACATACAATCTTTCTTTTAGTGTTTACATGTTAACACAAACCTGATAACAAAAGCAAAGCTAAAAACCAGCTCAAAGAGACGACACTGATTCTACTGTAGAAACACTAACAGGTGGCTACAATCCTTACTACTTATCAGTTTGTTACCAGTTGAAGATCTAGCTCTGGTTGCTGGGCTGGGGTTGGTATTCACAACTTTATTATCACTCTGGATTCTTGGCTAGCTTTGTGTTAGCAAGCTGTTGAGCAAAGAGCAAAGGTTCTGTTAGCAGTACAGTGCATTTTTTCTGTTCTGGACACAGTTTGGACTAGTGTATATTTTTCCAATAGAAGATCACCATCATTTCCCTTCATTTTTAAGCAGTTCCATAAACCACTGCAGAAGGATGGAACAACTTTTTCAGTGGTCTGCCCACCAAACAAACATAAAATAAGCTTTAACAACAACTCAAATGGAATTGAGCTCAAATAGAATTATGTAGTAAACAATAAGTGTGAAATAACTTTTATATTTAAGATAGCTCAAAATAGACACCCTTTGCTTTGATTACTGTTTTGCACACTCTTGGCATTCTCTTGATGACCTTCATGAGGTAGTAACCTGTAATAGTTATTCAACAGTCTTGAAGGAGTTCCCAGAGATGCACTCAGTACTTGTCTTGCCTTTAGTCTGCAGTCCATTTTATGCAGACCAAACCATCTTGACTAGGTTTAGGTCAGGTGACTGTGGAGGCCAGGCCATCTGGCAGAGCACTCCATCACTTTCCTTCTTGGTCAAATAGCCCTTACACAGCCTGGATGTGTGTTTGGGGTCATTGTCCTGTTGAAAAATAAATGATAATCCAACTAAACGCAAACCGGATGGGATGTTGCTGCAGGATACTGTGATAGCCATCCTTGTTCAGTGTACTTTCAATTTTGAATAAATTCCCAACAATGTCACCAGCAAAGCACCCTTTTGTTTGTCCTTAGTACATCACATCACTCTGATTCAGTCTCCTCTGAAAAGTTGATGTAGAGATGTGTCTGCTACTGGACTTCTGTGTGGCGTTTATCTGGACTTTAATTGGAGGTGCTGTTAAGTTGATTTCTGAGGCTGGTGACTCAAATTAATGCATCCTCAGCATCTACTAGAGTTTTTTTTAATCATTTTTTTCTTTGCTACATAATTTCATTTATCTTTTTTTCATATTTCAAATCAAATCAAATCAAATCACTTTTATTGTCACATCACATGTGCAGGCACACTGGCACAGCACATGCGAGTGAAATTCTTGTGTGCGAGCCCCACAAGCAACAGAGATGTGCAAACACAACAACACAAACGAGCAAAATACAAGAATGGCCAACCTGAAACTAATAAATATATGTACAATATATAATAGTGTATGCATTTCTGGATGTGTATACTAAATATTTTCCTACGTGTGTGTGTGTGTGTGTGTGTGTGTGTGTGTGTGTGTGTGTGTGTGTGTGTGTGTGTGTGTGTATACACATTTTTACAAATTAAATAGTAAAAATAATAATAATAATAATAATAATAATAAAATATATAAAATATACAGAGTTGAATATGTGCAAAACAAGTGGCATTTATATACAGTGTGGAGTGCATAATGTTGAAGTTCCAGTAGTGAAGCTGAGGTGTCTATGACGTGTTCAGCAGTCTGATGGCCTGGTGGAAGAAGCTGTCTCTCAGTCTGCTGGTACGGGACCGGATGCTGCAGAGCCTCCTTCCTGATGGAAGCAGTCTGAACAGTTTATGGCTGGGGTGACTGGAGTCCTTGATGATCCTCCCCGCTTTCCTCAGGCAGCGCTTCCTGTAGATGTCTTGGAGGGAGGGAAGCTCACCTCCAATTATCCGTTCAGAGCACCGCACTACTCGCTGGAGAGCTTTGCAGTTGTAGGCGGTGCTGTTGCCATACCAGGTGGTGATGCATCCAGTGAGGATGCTCTCAATGGCACAGTGATAGAAGGTCCTGAGGATGCGGGGGCTCATGCCGAATCTTTTCAGTCTCCTGAGAAAGAAGAGGCGCTGCTGCGCCTTCTTCACTGTTTTGTTTGTGTGTACTGACCACGTAAGATCCTCAGCCAGGTGTACGCCAAGGAACCGGAAGCTGCTCACTCTCTCCACAGCAGCGCCGTTGATGGTGATGGGGGTGTGTACTTCTCTGCACCTCCGGAAGTCCACTATCAACTCCTTGACACCAGTGGGTCAGGGCGCTGACCTCCTCCCTGTAAGCCGTCTCATCACCGTTGGTGATAAGACCCACCACTGTAGTGTCGTCCGCAAACTTCACAATGATGTTGGAGCTGTTAGTGGCTGTGCAGTCGTAGGTGTAGAGTGAGTACAGGAGAGGGCTCAGTACACACCCCTGTGGAGCACCAGTGTTCAGTGTGATGGGGGATGAGGTGATGCTGCCCAGTCTGACCACCTGGCGTCTGTCAGACAGGAAGCTAAGGATCCAGCTGCAGAGGGAGCTGCTCAGTCCTAGATCCTGCAGTTTCCTGTCCAGCTTCGAGGGAACGATGGTATTGAATGCTGAGCTGTAATCTACAAACAGCATCCTCACATACGTGTCTCTCTTCTCCAGGTGTGACAGGGCAGTGTGTAGTGTCAGGGCTATGGCATCATCAGTGGACCTGTTGTGGCGGTATGCAAACTGTAGAGGGTCCAGTGAGTCGGGTAGTGCAGAGCAGATGAAGTCCCTGACCAGCTTCTCGAAGCATTTGCTTACGATGGGGGTCAGGGCTACAGGTCGCCAGTCGTTCAATGAGGAGATGGTGGAGGATTTGGGTACAGGGACGATGGTGGCCATTTTGAAGCAGGCTGGGACTACAGACAGAGAGAGGGAAAGGTTGAAGATGTGCGTGAACACTCCAGCCAGCTGAGCCGCGCATGACCTGAGGACGCGGCCGGGAATCCCGTCCGGACCAGTAGCTTTGCGTGCGTTCACCTTCCTGAAGCACTTCCGCACATCCTCCTCAGACACAGTGTGCGCACTGACGTCATCCGCGGTGCGCACACTGTCCGGTCTCATGGTGTTCGCTGTGTCGAATCTAGCGTAGAATACGTTTAGATCCTCACATAGAGAGGCCGTGGTCTGCGGTGTGCTGGTTTTCCCTCTAAAGTCTGTGATCGTGTTTAGTCCCTGCCACATACTCCGAGGGTTGTCAAACTGTTGCTCCACCCTGTCCCTGTACTCACGTTTGGCTGCTTTGATCGTCTTCCGGAGTTGGTAATGTGCGTGTTTGTAGTCCGATGTGTTCGCGGAGGCAAAGGCGGTGTTCCGTGCCGCGCGAACATCTCCGTTAATCCAGGGTTTTGGATTTGGGAAGGATTTGACTGTTCTGGATGGGACGACATCTTCCACGCATTTCCTGATAAATCCACAGACTGAGTCTGTGTATTCATCAATGTCTCTGGCGGCCACGTGAAACATTTCCCAGTCCGCGTGATCAAAACAGTCCCGCAGCGCAGACTCCGATTGGTCCGTCCAACAGTGCACCGCCCTCCGGGTTGGAGCTTCCTGTTTCAGCTTCTGCCTGTAGGCGGGCAGGAGCAGTGATCTGATTGGCCGAATGGGGCGTGGGGGAGGGCTTTGTACGCATCCCGGAAAGAGGTGTAACAGTGGTCAAGTTGCCGGTTTCCACGTGTGTTGAAAAGGATGTGTTGATGGAGTTTTGGTGAGACTTTCTTCAGGTTTCCCTTATTAAAGTCTCCGGCTGTGATAAACGCTGCCTCTGGGTGTGCGGTTTCCTCGCTGCTGATCGCGCTGTACAGTTCCCTGAGTGCACGGTCAGTGTCGGCTTGTGGGGGAATGTAAACAGCCGTAATAATCACTGCTGTAAATTCCCTCGGTAGCCAGAATGGCCGGCACTTAATCATCAGGTACTCCAGGTCCGGTGAGCAGAAGGATTTGACCGGGTGCACGTTCGCATAATCACACCAGCTGTTGTTGATCATGAAACACACACCACCGCCTCTGCTTTTCCCAGTAAGATCCTGTGACCTGTCCACGCGGTGCACAGAGAACCCCGGCAGTTGTATTGCGGAGTCCGGTACTTTGTCCGATAGCCAGGTTTCTGTGAGGCAGATCACGCAGCAGTCCCGCATCTCTCGCTGGAATGAGATCCGTGCCCGAAGCTCGCACAGCTTGTTCTCCAGAGACGGCATATTAGCCAGTAATAAACTGGGTAACGGTGGTCTGTAAGTGCGCCGTCTCAGTCGAACCAGAACGCCAGATCTTCTCCCTCTGCGTCGGCGTTTGCGGCCTCCAGGGCCAGAGAACAAAGGCGTCTCAGGTGAGATGAATGGGGGGTCTGCAAACGGAGCGTCCGTGTTGCAAAACTTGAACTCCGGAAAGTTATAAGAAAGACCGTCTTTTATGTCCAGTAAGGTTTGTCGGTCGTACACAAGGAGACAAGTGCTGCTCGTGAAAAAATAAAGGAAAAGTAAAATTAAACACAGAAGAAAGCCGTTGCTTGGGGGAGCTCGCGACGAGGCTGCCATACTCGGCGCCATCTTGAACATTTGATATCTTTAGTATGTATCTACATTGTAGAAAGTAATAAAACTAAAGAAAAACCATTAAATGAGAAGGTGTGTCCAAACCTTACACTGGTAGTGTATATCACAGGTGCAGTGTTATCTTTATTTTTTCCTTTCTCTAAACCTATATCTTAGGAGCACAACATAGACTATATTTATAATGAAATTTTTATTATTATCTATTGAAGTGAAGATATAAAAAAATATATATATATATAGTGTATGGTTACTTTGCAAACTTGCTATTCTGAGTTAGAGATCTCGCCACTTCATTACATATTCCATATGTATGGGGAATCACCCCCTCCTTGGTCATGGCACGTGGATGCCTCTATAAGCTATTCCTCCGGCGGCAGATGCAAATGCCGACCCGGAGGGGCGGAAGGCATCAGTTTGCCAGACACAAGCCTGGCCTCAGCCAGTACAGCAAGACGCAAGGTCCACAACAGAGCAAGCCACCACCCATAGCACGAAGGCTGCCACTGAGGCGCACCCAAAACCTGCACCCCAGACAGAGGGGCTGGCTGCCACATTCAGGCGATAACCCTAGTGAAGGTTGCACCCTGAGAACCACATTGCCGCTGCACAATGGCTGAAAGGGAGGAGGGTCCCTACAAGGCCCAAGAAGCGCCCACCCCTCTCCAGAAGGGAGGGGAAGCCCTGAAGATGCACAAGCCTGCCAAATGGCCTCCACAACCAATCGGACACCAGGACTTCCCAGGATCCTGGAGAAGAAGGCAGCAAACAGCTGGTCTCCTCTTAATCGGCCAGGTACACCTGACATACATCGCCAAAACACAGACAGGGCAACCTGGTGCTGAGCCACCTCCTGGTGCACGCACTCAGTGCGAGTTGTTCGAAGTTGTGACAGACTGGGACAGGTGGAATTCAGACAGGGCCAGCAACACAGGGATGGACCAGAGAACCAAACCTTTCCATCCCCCGAGATGGGTGTAAGAGAAATTCTGGGATGGTGCCATGACAGGCACCCCACCGCAAAGGTAATGGACACACACTGCCACCACACTGAAACTCACACTTTGCCACACTGCATCACCAGTTTTACATCTACACAAATGTTTTAGAAATAAGCTGTGGGCATGGCTGGGCTAGCTGAAGTGTCTTCAAGAAGTAAAGAAGTCATGACCACAGACATATTCCCCATACACATAGAATATTTAACAGAGAGAAGATAAGTTTTTTTTAATTACAATTCTCCAGATCTGAATAATCTGAATATCAAGAAAGCAATATGTAAAAAGTCTTTGGTCTAATGATATATCATTTTGGCAAGAAAGAATGTAATTGCAGTAATCTTCAAAATATGTTCACTCTAGCTATTATTGAATAGATTTATTCCAGTGTTACATCTCAAATTCAAATTCAAATTCAAATTTTATTTGTCACGTACACAGTCATACACAGTACGATATGTAGTGAAATGCTTGGACAACTGCTCGTGACCTAAAGAAAACAAAAAAGGAAAAGGCTATGAATAAGATAGGAAATAAATATGAAAAATTAAAAAGGGTAAATTTAACTAGGAAGGAATAAAATATAAATTAAGGTTAAAAATGAAATAACTGTACAACACAGATTAGAATGAAGGGTAAATTTAACTGGGAGAATAAGATAAAATATATAAATTAAAGTTGAAAATAAAATAACTGTACAACAAAATACACAATATAGAACTATATAAGAATGTATGAAGAAATATAAATAAATATATACACAATAACAGCAGCGTGATTTAAGTAATGAAGTGAAAACAATGTCCAGAATGTCCAGTGTGTGTAAGAACTGTATGTGTGGGTCAGTACTGTGTGGTGGTGTGATTGAGAGACCGTATCGCCTGCGGGAAGAAGCTCCTCCTCAGTCTCTCTGTGTTGGTCTTCAGGGAGCGGAATCGCTTTCCTGACCTCAACAGAGAGAACAGTCTGTTGTTGGGATGGCTGAGGTCCTTCACGATCTTCCTGGCCTTGGTCCAGCACCACCTGCTGTAGATTGAGTGCAGGTCAGGGAGCTCGGAGCGGATGGTGCGCTCAGCTGACCGCACAACCCTCTGTAGAGCTCGTCTGTCCTGCATGGTGCTGTTCCCGAACCAGGTTAAGATGTTTCCCGTCAGGATGCTCTCTATGGTGCAGGAGTAAAAGTTCCTGAGCACCTTGGAGGGCAGTTGGAAGTCTCTCAAGCGTCTGAGGTGTTAGAGACGCTGACGGGCCTTTTTCACCACGGTGTTGATGTGACAGGACCATGACAGGTCCTGCGTGATGTGAACTCCGAGGTATTTGAAGCTGTCCACTCTCTCCACTGGGCACTCGTTGATGACAGGGGTCTGGTAGTTCCTCTCCTGCTTAGTGCTGAAGTCCACTATCAGCTCCTTTGTCTTACTGACGTTTAGAAGGAGGTTGTTCCTCTGGCACCAGTTCTCCAGATTCCTAATCTCCTTCAGGTAGGCCGTCTCGTTGTTATCAGAGATCAGGCCCACCACGACGGTGTCGTCAGCAAACTTGATGATGGTGGTGGAGCTGGTAGTGGCCACACAGTCATATGTGTACAAAGAGTACAGCAGGGGGCTCAGAACACACCCCTGGGGGGCTCCAGTGCTGAGAGTGGTGGAGGCTGAGACATGTCCGCCCATCCTTACTGCCTGTGGTCTGCCAGTTAGGAAGTTGGAGATCCACAGACACATAGATGAGCTGAGTCCCAGATGCTCCAGCTTGGTGGTGAGTGTGGAGGGAATTATGGTGTTAAATGCAGAGCTGTAGTCTATGAAGAGCATTTTAACATAATTCCCCCTTCTAGTGTCCAAGTGAGTGAGTGATGTGTGGAGGAGATGAGAGATGGCATCGTCTGTGGAACGATTTGGACGGTAAGCAAACTGTAGTGGGTCCAGTGTGTCTGGTAGTGAAGAAATGATGAAGTCTCTGACCAGGCGTTCAAAGCACTTCATCACTACTGAGGTGAGGGCTACAGGGCGATAGTCATTGAGAGAAGCAGGGTGGGGTTTCTTCGGGACAGGAACAATGATGGACTCTTTGAAGCATGTGGGGATCACCGACTGAGATAGAGAGATGTTGAATATCTCAGTGAACACAGGAGCTAGCTGGTATGCGCAGTCTCTTAGGATACGACCTGGGATGCCGTCTGGTCCTGCTGCTTTCCTGGTGTTCACTCTCTTGAAGGCTCTCCTTACTTCATGCTCGGAGATGACGAGCACGTTTCCGGTGCTGGCAGTATCTTCCTGTCTGCAGCCGTTAGCGCCGCTAACACTAGCATTGTTGGAGTCCTTAGCTGCAGCCTCGAAGCGAGCATAGAAAGTGTTCAGCTCGTCTGCCAGAGTCACGGCCGCGTTCGTCATACCGGTTGTTGGTGCTTTATAGTCCGTTATTGTCCTTAGTCCCCGCCACAGGCTCCTAGAGTCACTCTGTTGGAGTTGTGACTCTAGTTTCCTCCCGTAGCGCTGCTTCGCCTCTTTCACCGCCCTCCGCACGTTATATGACGCGGCTTTGTACGGGTCCATGTCCCCCGTCATGAGTCCCGTGTTGTAGGCAGCGGTGCGGGATCTCAGAGCGTCGCGGATGGTTTTATCCACCCACGGCTTCTGGTTGGGAAACGTTGTGATAGTCTTTGTCTCCACGGTATCATCCGCTAGTTTCCCGATGAATCCCACAACCGCTTCCGTAAACACGTTGACGTCATCGTCGGAGCTGTTTCTGAACATGCCCCAGTCTGCGTCATCGAGTGCGTCCTGTAACGCGGCCACGATTGATCCGTCCAGCGCGCGACCTTCCTCTGAACCGGAACTTCCTGTTTCAGCCTTTGTTTGTATTTTGGGATGAGGAAGATGGCGGCGTGATCAGATTTGCCAAACGGAGGGCGGGATTGTGCCTTGTAGCCGTCCTTGACCGTAGTGTAGCAGTGGTCCAGTGTCCTTTCACCTCTGGTGGGGCAGGAGATGTGTTGATAAAAGTTCGGCGCTGTGCGTTTGAGGTTGGCGCTATTAAAGTCCCCCGTCACAATAAGCGCAGCGTCCCGGTGTTGTGTCTGGTGCTGTGTGAGTGCCTCATGCAGCTCGCATAAGGCGGTGACCGTGTCCGCTTGTGGTGGAATATAAACGGCACTTATAATGACCGATGTAAATTCCCGAGGTAGATAAAAAGGACGACACATGATGGACAGTAGTTCCAGATTTGGTGTGCAGGAGCGTGTGAGAGGAACAACGTTCGCACTGTTGCACCAGTTGTTGTTCACCATTAAACACACGCCGCCTCCCCTTGACTTCCCCGAGTCCCGTGTCCTGTCCATGCGGTGAACCGAGAAGAACTCGGCCGGCTGGATGGCGTGGTCCGGCACCGCTGGGTTCAGCCATGTCTCGGTGAAGCAGAGGAGATTGCAGTCCCGAATGTCTCTCTGGAACTTTACCCTGGCCCTGAGGTCGTCAAGCTTGTTCTCCAGTGACTGGACGTTGGCGAGCAGGATGCTAGGCAGAGGTGTGCAGTGTGCACGAGCTCTCAGCCTGTTCCTGACGCCGGCTCGCTTCCCTCTAGGCCGCCGCCGCTTCCCTTTGTTCTCCCTCAAGATCTCACTCGGCCAGCTCGGATCCGGAGTTAAAAACTTCGAATTGTGAGTACATTGTAAACCAATAGAAACAAGAGTGTCACTGTCATACCTAATGTACCCAATGGTGGTGATTTTGCCGATTTAGAAACGCTGAAAACTAACTTAAAAAACAAAGACAAAGAAAAAGTGGTCGGAGCAGTCGTGACGGCAGCCGACCTCACCGGCGCCATCTTTAGAGCTGCCCTGAAATCTGGAATTCACAGCTAGGAATGTTTTAGAGCTGACTCCCTTCCACTAGTACATCTACAAGTTGGAAATCCAGGACAAATAGCTTCAAGAAAACCTTTGATTTCAGGTCGACTATTGACAGCTATCCTTAGCAAAAGCTGATAGGAGGTAATTTATCTAATTAAACAAATAATGGATTGGAAGAGTAGGGTGGTGCTTCCCTGTGTCATGAAGGGGGGCCGTAGGATGTGGACCAACTATAGAAGGATCATACTTTTCACCTTCCCTAGGAAGGCCTCTTTACCCGGGTACTGGAGAAAAGTGTTCATCCATTAATCAAACCTTGGATTCAGGAGGAGGAACATGATTTTCAGAACGTTAAACCACGTCTTTATCATCTCGAGAATATACAAGGCTACATGGCAGTTTGTCCAACTAATTACATGTCTTTTGGGAACTTGGAGAAGGCATTCATCTGTGTTCTCCAGGGTTGTGGGGTGGTTTGCAATTGAGAATGAAGCACTGGGAATAAGAATTAGGAATTCTGTGTCATGGTTCTCCTCTCCGTGAATCGCTACCTTATTGTGGTGGAAGATCGCTACCTTATTGTGTGTCCCAGGGATCCCAGGGGCTATGTTGTCTGGGGGCTTTTGCCCCCTGGTAGGGTCTCCCATGGCAAATTGGTCCTGGGTGAGGGACCAGACAAAGAGCAATTCAGAAGACCCTTATGAAGAAAACATAGAGAGAACAGTTTACCCTGCCTGGGATAGGGTTACTGGGGCCCCGCCCTGGAGCCAGGGAGGGTGCCCGAGGGCGAGCGTCTGGCACAGCCCGAAAAGGGGACATGGGCACATCCTCCTGCAGGCCCACCACCCGCAGGAGGTGCCATAGGGGTCGGGTGCATTGTGTGCCGGGCGGCGACCCGGCCCCGGATAAAGAGGATGAAGATGGATGGATGGATGGGTCATGGTTCTCAGTAGGAAAAGGGGAGTGTCCATTCCAGGACAAATTACTGCTATAAGTGGAGGAGTTCAAGTATCTTGGGGTCTTGGCACCGCTTGAGTGATTGGAGAGTGGAGTGGGAGATTGATAGACAGATTAGTATGGAATGCAAATAGGCTGTACTAATCTGTTTTGGTGACGAGAATGTTAAGCGTGAAAGCAAAAGTGTTGATTTACTGGCTGAACTGTATTTCCACCTGGAGAGTGACAAAAAGAATGATTTTGTGGATACAAGTAGCAGAAATTAGTTTCAAACCAATTTCTTTTGTTAAGTAAATAGCCCTAGAGTTGTAACACCAAAACAGCTAAATCTGACTGTGCCTAATTCCCCCAGTAAAATCTACTGCTGCTTGCACTGCATATATCCTTCAAGGAGCTTCTAAAGTAACTATTTACTATATCATAATGATAGATCCCTGCAAAACTTAAAACACACACATATTAGGAATCTGTTCCAAACATAGCACAGTTTTGAGCCACATTCCCAGAGCTCTTGCAGATTTCTTCATCTTAAGTGTTTTCTTTCCTTTTTCTCTGTCTCTTTGTCTCATTTTTCTACTATTCATCTTGATGACATCTGTAGAACAGTTCACTTAGAATATAATGAATGCCTGTTTCAAGTTGAAATAAGAGACATTTCATAAACACTCTTCTCCAGAAGGTGCACTTTCCTGTCAATATGAAAAAAACTGCTAAGCACTCAATCCTTAATTGAAAAGCTCTTTGCCTGAAATGATTTCTGCAAACTTCATGAATTATTTAAATGAATGAAAAGATGGCAGTAAAGTGGACCAATATGTCTGATCTTTGATACCGGAAGAAAAGGGGGAATAAAGAAAAAATACTGGACCCACTGAATGAAATGTCTCTTTAAGAAAGTGCTCTCCACTGCCTTGGAAGAAAAAAAGTCTTGTTTATTTTTGCATAGACAGCGATTGTAGAATAGAATACAGTAGCCCTTTATTGTCATTGCCCATGCACAAGAACATTGTATTAACTAGCTATAGGGGCCATTACAAGCATCAAATGAACTTGAATGAAATGTCTTTCATCAATAGAAAAATATGATAAGTGCATTGGAAAATGTGGATCTTTTGATTAAAATATATGTTTTGTTTTTAAATAGAGGAAATACTTAAAATAAGATCTACAGTAACTACATTAAAGTATGAAACATACTTAAGACAGAGCTTACAATTCAAATTAATGTGCTGCTGTTGTCAAGCAGAAGTAAAAGTGCATTTATACTAACCTCATTATACATTCTCAGTATCAGTTCATTAAAGGTCAATGAATTTGGCAAACATCACACCATGCTTTATTTCCAATTTCTGCAACAAAGCATTTTGAATTTGCCACAGCACTAGTTCACTTTTGGCTTGTTTACCACAGCCACAGGAGCACTTCCCTCAAATATCTCTGTAATACTTATATTGTATGTAAAATGCATAGATTCTTAGCAACTATGCTGAAATTAACAAAATTATTGGGCACAAGATATATTTACATTATGGATTTATTAAGACACTATTTTGGGAACACATAAAGATATATTATTAAAAAAAACAGGAAAATATTTCCAGAGCCAACAGCTCATCCCACGTATGTGACTTTACATTCAATGCAGAATTTAATTTAAGGAGAGAGACAGTAAGAGGGAGAACTTGCATTTCACTGAAATGTTTCATCAAGCATATAATAAGAAGGTGGGGTGTGAGGAAGAGAAATTTTTCAAAGAAGAAAGAAAGTTGGGCTGAGTGCTAGAACAGAGAAGCGGAGCTGACGTGTTGTCAGACGGACTCATAACCTGGTTAAGGCAGATCAGAAAAGGAGAGCCAGCGAGAGAGAGAGGGAGAGAAGGAAAGAGAGGCAGGTCTGTCATGCACAGCACGGAGCCTTTTCTTCTCCTGTTGTCAATTAGAGCAGGCAGCTCTGCACCTGCATGTGGATGCCAGGCCAGCGCTTCTAGCCAGCGTTCACCTCGGCACTGGGCCCGCTGTCCAACCAGCTCTTAATGAGGGGCTTTGTGTGGATAAAGGGGGCTGGTGCGTATACTCAGGCGCCCATACATGGCAATTAGGTTGAATCAATCCTGGGGAGAGCAATGTCTCTCTCTCTCTCTCTCTCTCTCTCTCTCTCTCTCAAATACGTTATTCTTTATACTTTACTTAAGTAAGACTGATGGACTGACATGTAGACAGGGAATTGCAAGATTTTCAAATGCGTGGGTATGAAAATGACTAATCCTCACGGAATGAATCATAGAGGATGAGTTCTTTGCTTGATACGTTAAAGCAAAATTCATTACAAAGTGGAATTTACATAGTTCATGAAAAGCCCAATCTTGGACCAACAAATGGGTTTTCTATGAGGCCCACATTTAGAGGATTCAACACAATTTCAGTGGGATGCATTTCACAGCTGTCTTACAGTTGTTTTTTCTGCATAACACTGAAAAACAATTAGGATGCTTAATGCTCAAACAGAAAATGTGGGAGTTGATGAAATGAATTGCCAATAACTTGAAAATTGAGTTGGCTCCAAGATTTAAACTCTACAAACCTTGACTTTATGGTTTAAAGTGTTGCAAATAGGGACACATATTTACTGAGCTGTCACAGATTATGGCACTGAAATGTAAATTCAGTGTAGATTTTCACTTCAAACAGTATGCCACCCACAAATAGCTTTTGTGTTTTCTCTGAGAGCTAGTGTATGAAAAGTATACCTAAGTTATATGAATACGACTAATGGGAAAGCAGGAAGAGGGAGACTAATATGCAAACTGTCTCAGAGTAACCTACTATGCAGAGTTCAAGTGATAAGACTGGATATATTACCAAGCTCAAGCAGCGTTTTTCCTCTTCTACATTCATTAGAGGCTTCTTGTACATATTTTCTTTTCCTGTGACGATCGACATTCATTTCAAGAGACAGGACTTAGTTAGAAGTTAAAGGTAAATTTGACAAAGGACAAGGAAAGAAATTATTACTCATCAGTCACAGCTGAGCTGGGAAAGAAAATGATGAAAATCCTTATTTTGTACGATAGTCTCTCATTTCTCTGGGTGTTTGGTTTCTTTAAATGGAGCCTTCCCCCCATTAAAGCAAAGAGCTTTTCTAAAGCCACTCCTGAGATGTAGTAAAGTCAATCCAGAGGTCTTGTCACTCAAAGGCCTAGCATAAATGGCATGTCAATCACTGCTGAGAGCATACCTCTTTACAGGATCATTCCAGTGTGACAGAAATTTCATTCTTATTTTTTTTACACCGCCTGAAAGCAATCACATTTATAGTTACCTGGGGTTATTTTTAAATTCAATGTGATGAGCAATATTTTTTCGGGAGTTTTGCCATCCAAGCTTTGTTATTGAATGGCTCCCAACATTGGTAAATCAGTCAGTGAAGCTAATCCATCTCTGTGATTGAAAAGATAACACACACATTTTGCCAAGCTACTTGACATCACAGCTTATTATGTTGTACCGATTTCAAAAGTAGCCTGTGGCTATCATGTTTCTAACCAAGCATATAATTGTATTATTGTTGCAAAGCTACAATACCTTGTGTTGTCCTATTTTATTTTGGTGTTTCATCTATGTTTAAAGACATTTTTTTTCATGTCGAAAGACAAGTTTGGTACATAGGTGCCCTTGATTTTGAGAATTAGGACATCCTCGATAAAAATCTATTCTCCTCAGTTCTTACTGGTAATGGGCATCATTCTACAGAATGAGATGATCAGTCGAGCTCTTTAATGAAATCTGAAACATTCATTGGTAGGGATGAGTACCGGTATCTGGTGCCATCATGGCACCGGTTCTGACATAAACGGTAGTAACCAGACCGAAAAGCAGCGCACATTTCGGTGCTTTATTTCAGTGCGTTTTTTCCTGAGATGTCACACACTTTGAATTCTAGCCAATCGTTTTACGTTTCCGAGGATAGTAGGCGGGCCCAGGTACGTACGTTCTTTTAGAGCAGAGCTATAGATTAAAAATGCCCAAGGTGAAGCGGTCAAAAGTCTGGCTGTACTTCACAGCAAAATATGCAAACTCAGCAGCCTGCAACAAGTGCTTTAAGGTAATACTGTGATACTGTCAAAGGAGGTAACACCTCAAATCCGATGAAACACCTGGCGACGCATAGCGTTTTTTTTAAAAGCTGAAAAATGCGCCGTATTTGATAGCTGCGGGTGGGTTCCAAGTTATCAGACCCGGAGCAACATCCCCCAAAAACCCGAAGAGGAGAGTCCTGGCCCCTAGTCCTGCCAGTGTAGCAGAAATGATGACGGATGATGATGCAGCAGCAGCCGTTCTTCTCTGCGTGAGTAGCTTAATGTTGTACGTGTACAATTTATGTTGTGTACGCTAACCACGTTATTACATTAATACATGTAAGGTGAACTAGCAAACATCATCATAGCTACATGCAGCTGTCTTCTTGTTTGATGGCAGATACTCCCTTCACCCTGGCCAAAAAGGCTAAAATGACCAAAGAAAAAGTGGAAAACAGTTAAACATGAGAGGTTTTTGGACAAAGTTTATGTTTTTTTCCATTGTTTAAGCACTGCTTCCAGCCAAGAGTAATACCATATATGCCCCATAGCTGCAGAAAAGATAACATTGTTATCTTTTTACAAAAAAACAGCTGAACATGAGAGGTTTTTGGACCCATTTTGTGTTCTCCATTCTTTAAGCACCGGTTTGAGCACCGTTTAAGCACCGGCACCGTTTCAAAAGTACCGGTTTGGCACCGGTATCGGATAAAACCTAAACGATACCCATCCCTATTCATTGGTGATATCTTCTGCACCAACATCAGCTTATTGGACACTGTCAGCATGAACTTGCTTGCAGTCTCATTCTTCTATTTGTTTGCTACCTCCAACTCCGTTACCAAACTATTGGTATTCTACTTGTTCACTTCAACTTTGATCCAGATTTAGTCTCTGTAAAGTGATCATTGCATTGCTGTCAGAAAAACACAGTTTTTTCATGTTCTTTTACCAGCTATCATCTAAGTCTTTCTTGACCATCCACTTACTGTATATTTTTCATCAGATGCGGCCTCAGTCTTTTCCTACAGCTGGTCACATTCATCCACAAGAGCATATTTATGCGAGCCTCACGATGTTGGTATATTGTAAAAGTGATTTTCTGACGTGGGTCTGCTGTAATCGCCAAATGATCTTACAGGGAATGACTCATGCCACGTTTTGAGCATTGACTCATGTGCCTTTTATCCTTAAAATAAATGCAATCAAAAAAACTTAACTGGGGCTTCTGTATGCACGTCTATCACACGCACATAGAAGCCCTAGTTCTGGTTCTAGTTCTTTGCATGTCCTTGAGTGATAAGCACATGTTTAAGAGTGATAGGTGTACAATGGAACCGCATTACAAAAGGCAAGAAGGAGTCTGGTGCAACTGTTAAAGGCAGCAGAAAATCTGTGGGTACTGGACAAAGGGGACCTTTACTACTAGGTTGAAAGGTCCCCACGTGCCTGACATTCAAAACGTCATGATCATTGTTTGGCAAGAGGCCAGAAGAATAATGTCTGCAAACTGGCATCGTGAGTAAGATCTACAGTTAGGGTATGTGGATAGAAGTAGATTTGATTTCGGCTTCATTGGAAAATTCTACATAGTGTCCCTCATTGCCACAACAATCAATCCCTGTGGACAAGCACATTGCACAGATGCAGCATGGCTGAATAAAGCTGCTTCTCTATTTTCTCATTAATGTCTCACCAACACAATTAGTCCGCGATTATGTAAGACGATGCGTGTTTAAAACTGAATAACATGTCAGATTAACTCTTATAGTCAGCCCGCTCATTAACAGCTGGTGGTTTCCAAAAATGTAGCATTTACATTTATAAGAAATCTGTAGGATTAATGAGCCTGTCAATTTCTGAGGAGAGAACTTTTGTTATTGACTACAATGATGCTACAAGTTTAGAAATAAGAATGAGTCTGAGGTCTTACTTCCAAAGTTCTACTGTGCTGACTCAAGATCTCATAATAATTCTGTTTTCTCCAATTTGTACACAGCTCTTTTTCAGGCTCCCTTAGAGGGTTTTTCAAGCATTAACAAAAATCTCTTGTCCTATACTGAATTCACTCCTGCGAAACCAGCTTTATTATTTTTAAAGAGAAGATGTGCAGTAGGTTACATGTTTTTCATCATTAACTTAGATCATACCCCCACGCTACACTGTGTATGCTACGCTTCAGCTAAAGTATATAATAAATGACAAAAAATATATAATTAATGCAAGATTGCCACACAAGAATTGCTGGATCCAACACTGAATCCATCATGTGTCCTTGCTCCTTGACTTTCTGACATGCTGCCATTATCTCCTCTGAGGTGCAGAGAAGAAAACAATCCCTCCGCAAGCTATTAAAAGATGACAGGGCCACGTCAAAGGATGAATTTGAAAAGGTAGTAGCTGCATGAATAGGTGGCACACGCTGGCCATGAGGACAAGTAGGCATGATTACAAGATAGGGTACAAAAATAGTGCATCAACATGTGGAAAACCTTAAAAAGTTAAAATATGAATTCAAAAATTCCAAAACAAAAAAAGTGCCTGACCAACGGATCTCAGTGAAGACTTACTCAAAGCAAATATATTTTTAAAAAAAGGAAGTAAAATGTTCTTCAAAGAAAACCTCATGCAAATTTTCTCTTTTAGGACACCTTATCATCTGACAACGGGCCCTCTCAGGTCAGAGAAGGAAAACTGAAATAAAACTCCAGCAGCTGAGTGCCCTCCACTGCCTTCAACACTGTGGGGGTGTGTGGGTCAAGACTCCATCATGGAGTCCAGAGTAGGATACTGCCATTGCAGGAGAGCTGGGCAGCGAGTGCCTTTTCTGGCTCCAGGCTCAGTGACACATGCATTGACCTAAACACATATCAGTGGGTGGAAAAACATCAATGCTTTATCTGATGTAGGTGCCCAAGGTTTTATGTTTTCACCAATTATAGCTCAGCATTGACTGATGTTTGATCCAATATGCTCCAAAGACACACGTCAGTGTAGCCATGTGGTTATTTTTTGGTTAGTACTGTATTTTTCATATATAAATATAAGTTCATGTGATCAGATTCGACATTATAGAAGAGTTGGCATATAAGGACGAAGACACAGATGGTGTCAGTGTTTGGAATCTGTTCAATACAGTACATGTTTTATACAGAAGGTTTGGGTAATAATGAGAGTTTGGATAGAACTGAACCAAACCCCCAAAAAGATGAACATTTAAATGGCTACATTTAGCAAAGTTCTGTTATATTAATTTTAGTAAGCCCGTAATGAAACTGAAACAAAAATACATGGGTGCTGTGCCTCTGTGACATATGTAATGATTGTTTTTCTGAACATTCTGAAGTGATTAATGTGTTCTTGCAATTCTTAACAGCATATATTCAACAACATGTATACATTTTATGTTTAAAATGAGCTCAAGTCAAGATGGCAACCAGACTAATGCGTGTCAACCGTGGTTAATAAGCATGCAGTCCTTGTAAAAGATGGGTTACTTTCAAGGTTTCAATATCCACTTCTGAAAAAGGGTGGACCATTATTTTGGATCCACAGGATGAACAGCATTCACTGACAATGTTTATTGTACATCTTCTTTTTCCCCCGCTAGGAGCCGCCACCGCAGCTCATCTCCCTCCATCTTACCTTATCCCTTATCCTATCGTCCTCCCTGGCAGCTCCATATTCAGCATCCTTTGTCCAGTATGTCCCTCCTCTTCACATGTTTGAACCATCTCAGCCTTGCCTCTCTGACTTTGCCTCCAAACTGCTCAACCTGAGCTGTCTGGCATATTCCTGTCTAATCTTGTCTCGATACCATCTTGTAAATCTTCTCTTTCACTCTTGCTTGCTACCTTTCTGTCACAAATCACCCCAGATACTCGTCTTCACCTACTCCACCTTGTCTATACTCTCGCCTTCACCTGGCATTTAAACTTTTCTATCTTCATTACCTCTACTCCTTGCATGCTCACTTTTCCACCTGTCTCACTCACACACAAATTATATCTTGTTTCTACTGACTTTTATTCCTCTCCTCTCCAGAACATACCTCCACATCTCCTGACTCTCAGACTCTCACTTCCATCTGCACTCTACTCTTATTACAGATCACAATGTCATCTGCAAACATCATAATCACTTAGTCAATGAGACTCTTGCTTGACCTCATCTGTCAACCTGTCTATCACCACTGCAGACAAGAAGGCACTCAGAGCCAGTCCCCGATGTAATCCCACCTCTACCTTGATCTCTTTTGGCACCCAATCACATACTTTCTCAATCCACAAAGACACAGTGCAACTCTTTCTGACCTTCTCTATACTTCTCTATCTACACTTAAAGCAGACACCATATCTGTAGTGCTCTGTATCAGCATGAATCCATACAGCTGCTCACTGATCGCCACCTCTCTTTTTAACCCAGCTTCAACAACTCCTTCACACATCTTTATGGCATGCCTCATCAATTTTATCCCCCATTTGCTACACCTCTGCACAAAACCTTTGTTCTTGAATACTGGAACCAATAGACTATTGTATAGTACTCTATTCCTCAGACATCCTCTCACTATAAAGATTATTTTAAACAATCTGGTTAAAAAGTCCACTGCCCTCTCTGTGGGGATTGCAAAAAGCAAAACAAAACACAAACAAAAAACCCCCCACAAAGTTTGCTCAACAAGGTACTTTTTTATTCTTAAGTGTAGCAACTGCTACAAGGTTATTTGCAAAGCTGATGTGAATACAACCATATTCTATATATTTTTAAATAAAGGTAGATGACATTATACTCTAAGGCATGCTATCTTTAGGGGGAGATTTTGGGTGAACCAACCATGTAAACTGGTGTTAGTCAGAGCTTACTCTCTTGAGAGCGTGAGAGTGAGAAAGGGAGCAAAGCGCATATGTGAATCAGAGGCTGATGCAGTCAACTGCAATCTTTTCACGGGTGCTGCGTGATTATATCCATAAACTAAGCAAGAAAACCACAAAACATTCAGGCATTTTAGTAGATGTGGAAGATATGAAGCAGTGCAGGGAAGGGGAGGTGGTGTATTTCCTGTGAGGCAGGAGATATTAATTTATAAGCAGAAAAATCAAAAACAACAAACAGACTAATATTTTGTTAACACACCTCACCTGTTCCTTGTGTTTGTACCTCAAACCACTTCTTTGCCTGAGACAGTTCTCTGCTTCTTTTTTCTCTCTTCCACAAGTTCCACACCTACGTTTTTTACCTTTCTTTTTGCGTTGCAAGCCTTCCTTTGCCAAGGTTGGCACAGCTCTGCTTTACATATTTCTTTTCCATATTGACCATCTGTCTCACACAAACAGCTTTTTGAATGATCTCTCTCTCTCACTAATGAATACTATTGGATTTCTTTTCTTTTACTCCTCTCCATCTGCGAAGATGCCTATGATTAAAGGTTCTTACATAAATTAGAATGACATTTTTTTCAAATATTAGTTGTTTTTAAGAAATGCAATGCAATGTTACCCTTTTTGCCTCCACGTCTTGCCTTGTAAATGTGATAGATAGATATCACAACCTTTGCAGTAATGTACGAATGAAAATTTCACTCATGGGTAGCAGTTTATTTATTAAGCATAGTGAGCCCAGGATGTCATTATTCTATGAGAACAGTAATTAGACTGCAAGGTTGTTTGACTGCGGTAGGTGGTACATGCATATGAATTTCATCTCTGAACTCATTAAAACATTTATATACTCTGTGTGTGCGTGTGTGTCAAAAGACAAAAAACAAAACCCGACATGCAGTTTGAGTACGACTAAGACTGCTTATAGGCAAGTTCCTAAAGATTCCAAGACTTTAACTGGCCTGAACCTAAATGAACATAATAATTCATCTAAACTATTCTGTTCTCTATATTGTGTTTCTTTGACTGGGGTGGTTCAGATGGTCAGCAGGGCCTTCCTCTGTCAAAGGGACATTTTGACAGATCTTTATTGTAATTGGCCTCACAGGTAATAAGAACCACTCATCACCCCATTGGTCTCCCGCTGTGCTTGCATTCCCATTATCCCCCACTCGTTCCAGTTCATTAAACCTCTAGCAAGACTGGCCAGAGTGGTGCAGGAGAGGATGGAGCTTTCCTTTTGGTTAAGAAAATCCATATTCCTTTGATGCCTATCCAAGCTCTAACTGACAGAGAAATATTAATGGTGTGAGAAATGTTTGATAAATAGTTGTAAACCCTTTAAAGACCTGGATCTGCTGCTCTACTTTTTTTTTCTTACGTGTCATCATTTTACAAGCTATATTATCCCATACGAAAATGTTGTTGGAGGTTAATGAATCCAGTAGTACTCTCCAGTTATCACTGGGGTTAGTTCTATATCGGTTAGTTCTATATCAGGACAGCAGAGTAGGAAATGTTTGTGTGTGTGTGTGGAGGAGGAGGTGGAGTTCAGGGACCTTTCTGAAGCATTCAAGAGTCTTCCCTCCAGCCTATCTTCCTCTTGGTTTTCTGACCTCTCTCGCTTTCCATCTGGGCATAATAGAAAATTCCTCTGATATCACTTCACTTTTTAAGCTTTTGCTGTGTTTTTTTCCCATCTATATGTAGTCATGCTTTTCAAGTTCTTACCAAATGCAGGTGAAAGTCAGAACTGCCAGTCAGACTTTTGGTCTGAGCAAACAGCAATGTATTTTGTCATTCAAAGATGTCTCTCCATCTCTTTTTTTCTTTTAATGTGTTGCTCTCCTTAAGGCCTCCGAAAAGAGAGGTGGAAATTTTAGCTTAGAGCCTGTCTTTTATTTTGTTGATTGAAATGAAATGAAAAGAGTGGTCAATGCTGCACTTCACACTCAAAGGTTCATTTTGAAATAGGTAACAAAAAATGTGCTCTTTGATAAGCTGTGGAGCAAAAGGTGTGAACACATCACCAAAAATAACCCAAAACTTACCATTGGGTTTTTTTTAATGTGTTTTAAAGGCATTTTGCTCCAAATCATGCATTTCATCACTTGAAATAATGTCCAATCATTCTGCAAAACAAAAAATGAATGAAAATCAGTTGTGAGGAACAATGGTAAGACACACACACACACACAGAGATACACACACACACACACACTTGTTTTCATATCTTAGTGAGGACATTGCATTGACATAATGCTTCCCAAGCCGCTTACCCTAACCCTAACCATCAAAAATGAATGCCTTATCGTAACCCTCAGCCTAAACCTAACCATACTTAATTGTAACCCTGAGAGTAAAACCACACTTTGAGCCTCAAAAATGCCTTCTAACTTGTGGAGACAGGCATTTTTCCCCCATAAGTGACTGTTGGTCCCCACAAGTATAGTAGCATGCCAATTTTCTGTCCTCACAAAGCTGTCTAAACATGTGTACACACACACACACACACACACACACACACACACACACACACACACACACACACACACACATTTGAGAACTTGCAATGATACCATTTTGGTCATTTAGAGAAAATTGAATGCATTTTCTCCACTTACTTCACATTTTTGATTCTTTTCTAACTCTCTTAACTCCTTTTTTCAAAAATGCCATTTAACTGTGTGTTTTAAACATTGGTATAACTTGAAATTATTGCACGCGACTAACTCTTGATCATCATTACCAGTTGCATGGTTACTACGTGGGCTAGTTAAAAATAACATGTCTCATTCTGAAGTGAGTACAGCTTGCACTAAGCTACTTTAGCACCTGTGATCACAGCTAGCCATTGCTCAACAACACCAGGAGCTAACACCTGGCATTGTTGGCATCTGCAGGGAAAGGAGGGGTGTGGGGTGGACACACACACACACACAAACGCACAAACAAATGGATTACCACTTGTCTGCAGAAAGCTATGGCTCAAAATACTGTGTCCAGGGATTTTCAAAATTACCCTCTTGCTGAGTTCAGTCACAGTAAATACTTGAAAAATCATAACTGGTTTTCTGAGATGCCCTAAGGCTGGCCAGGGAAGCACTCCATCTTGATTTTCATGATGGTAACTCTCCTATTATTAACTTTGTGCAAGGTATCGCAATTTTGAATAAGAAGGAGAAAGCCAAAAGGAAGCTGAAACTCTTGTGCGGAAATAGCAGAAGCTATTATCATGGTGCATTATTTCCAAGCTGCCCTGTGGTGGCTTAGATGGGCCTCGTCATTTGTTAAAACAACAACAAAAAACAAACAAACAAACAAAAAAAAATTACAAACACTAAGCACTCCTGTTTTCTCCTGGCAAGGCACTGTCATTTTCAGGACATGAACATTTGCTCAGTCAGGCTCTCTCATTCTCTTCCTTGACTTCCACTTTAGTGATACTGTCATTTTGGAAACATTTGCTCACCAACCACCCTTCTCTGCTCTTCCTCCTTCTGTCTTCCAACGATTCTCTTCTCACAGCCTCCTCCTCCTCCTTGTCTTCCTCCTTCTCCTACACACAGAGAAGATAACGTGCAGCAGTTTCAGTCTTGGCTGTGTAACGACTTAGCACACCCATTTGCGCCTTTTATATTCATGCCATGCACCTCAAATAGCATCGAGAATTACATCCTGTAGCCTCAGCGAAAAAAGGAAAAGAGCAATACAGAAAGTGCTACAAAAACATACAGTATCATAGCTCAAAGTATTAAAATGCAGCCAAAATATAAATCCCTCTAATGATACCACGGGGGATAAAAAGTACTACAAGGTCAGTAAACTCAGACACATTAGCCTATAAATCCCCGCAGAAATATCATAGTGATTTCTCCACAGGCACCCTAAGAACCACTACATTCTTGGCAGCACAAGCCGGACGCATGCTCCTTAAATCATTTTAACAAAGGACTATATTCATTCCACCTTTGTGTAATGTGGAAAGCAATAAAATCCTCTCCTGAAACCATGTGCTTGGCTGTATTGTAACAGGAGATGTGTTTTTGCGCATGGCCGCATGGTGGCATCATGCGCTGCGCTGCTGCTGAAGCATCAGATCCCAGCGTTACCTCACGAAGAACCCGGGACTCGTCCTCATCCGAGGCACCGGCAACCAGGCTTTCCTCTACGGCACGGCTCCCACTCTCATCCTGTGACTGCATGCAAGTTTCTCTCCCCACCGCCCCCCATTCTCCGCTCAGCGAACTGCTGTAGTTCTTCTCCGCTCCTGTCAAAGCAAATTGGCGACCTTGACGGTGCGCTCTGGGGAGGAACTTTACGGGGGGTGTGCTCCATTTGTGGCGCTCCTCTTCAGAAAGGAAAGGATTCGAGGAAAAGTCTGTTCTGTGCTTTGGAGAAGAAGAAAAGAGAAAGAACAAAAACACCTAAGCACTCCGCCGGGGACAAGGCGAAGGAGGAAGTTAAGTAAAGAGAAGAAGACGAAGAAAAAGAACAAACCAGCCTCTCAAGGACGCACGACGTGTAAGTGGGGAAAGGTGTTCTATGAGGTGCAGCTTTCCTTCTTACAGGTGCAGCAAGAGACAGACTGTACTTGGACTTAACCTGGATTCATCTAATTGAGTTGCATCCTTCAGATAAACAAACGCGCTCTGTTTCGGTACTCCTACGAAAATATTTTACCATCAACGAGGCTCGTGGAACTGCAGCGAACTTAGACTGTAAAACAAACACACAGTTTGACCGAATTTCTCCGGTCGCCACAGGCTACGGCAGAGGCTTGGTTTTGCGCTCCGAGGTCGGTGCGCTCTGCTCGACTTTAGTGGTCGCAGGTCCTCCTGACAGAGCGAATCAAGCAGCAGGCGAACGGCACCACAGCCACGGCGGGACTCGGCCACTACGGCATGCTTAAAGCTCACCGGGCACTTGTTGTCCAGTCCTCCAGGTTTGGGACCATGTTTGAGGACTCCTTTAACAGATCGATGTGGCGCGTCGCATGGATTTTATTTTTTTCCTTACTCATCCACTGCGCACAACCTCAAGGTAAGAAGAGTGTTGGATCGCTACTGTACCGATGAACCGATCACACCGGCCCATTGGTGTTTGTAGCTACCTGCTGTGTTAGATGTTAACATGGAACCCTTTCCGGCGTGGTGTGGCACCGGAGTTTTGCAGTCTTCATCCTTTTGCACGTAGCCCACAATTTTCTCATTAGGCTTCACATCAGTGAGATGCTGAGCTCTGTTAAATGTGGCACCACTCTCACGTTTAATAAACATTTAAAATAGGCTTAGTTTTCCCCCACACTTAACGTATATCAAACTTCATTGAGTTCATCCACACCGATGTGGGTTAAGTCTAGAATCTAATGAGACACATTTTAAGGTTTCTCAAGTTTTCAAAAAAGACTGTTTTAACGAATACTCTTATTTATTTCTTTTTTTTTTACTGCTGTTTTTTTGTTTTACAGTTTGAACATGTATAATGAGCCCCTCTGATGTCACGTGCCATTACGAGCCAAGCTGTTAAAACGTTAAGCTGATTAATAAGTACAAAATAATTAATCACTCTTCCCCGCAGGAAACTAAACTTTGCGCGGCAAACAAATACATACATATTGAAATGCAACGATTAGAGCGGGCACAGAGAGGTAAAGTATCAAATGTTGAAAATTAATTGGTTTTCTGAGAATTATGCAGCCTGAGCGGAGGGAAGCACCAGCCAAGTGTGGCAGTTCACAGGGAATCGGTGGCGTTTATCTTCTTTTTTTTTATTATCTGTTTTTCATGAGTCAAATTCTCAGCGCAATAATCCCACAAGATCTCCTGTAATATTTCTGTGGAGACTCGGTGCCCAGAAAGGGAGTCTACTGTAACCTCAGGCATTCTTCCTTTCATTTTTATCCACCTATCACAGAGCTGCAGGGTGTTTTATTTTTTATGCTGTTATGCTAAAGTCGGTTGCTTTTTTTTTTTTTTTTTTTTTAAATATTCTAAAAGAAAACCTAGTTGCTCCGGGAGATTAACGTGTACATTACTGTCACTTTGATTCAAACGCACATTTAGTGGGGTCAGGAGTTTGCACCATGGGTCCTTGCTGTTGCTCCAGGGGTTCCTCGCTGAAGTAGAGCCTGGAAAATTGCTAGAAAATGAAAATGGAAACATGATGAACTTGACTGAGGGTTGTCCTCTTTCTTCACACTTCAAAGCTTCATCACACACTGCACAAAGTGGAACTCTTGTACTGTGTCTCTTTGACCTCTCATTCAGGCATGTTCAGAGTAGATATGTTCAAACATATCTACTCTGAACATGGATCAGGAGACTGTGACAGTCTCAGGATGACAATCTTCTCATTCTTTGCCTTCCTCTGCTGCACCACCTCCGCTCAGGTTGTTGGGATTCAGGTACTGATGGCTCTATGAAGAGAGAGTATTGCCGCTCAAGATAGACTCTAAGCTCTTGTGGGGCTTACTCAATAATACAATGTAGGAAAGATGAATTTAAAAAAAATGTGCACACACAAACAAAAAAGGCAGATATCCATCGTTCACAGGGGCATATCCCCGCGTTTGACATTTACAACAGATTGATAACTCATGTGTCCTAGGGATTAAGAGTCCTGACATTGTTGCTTTCTCGTTTTCTATAACTGCTTCTCTCCTGCTGTTTGTATCTGATTCTAGATGCTTTGCCCCACTCTTCTTTCTTTCCTTCTGAATGCTTATTTAACCAAGCAAGTTAAATAAGAACACATTATTTACAGAGGTGGCCCGGGGAGAATGTTTTGCGAGTTTTTCTGTGGTTATGCACTGATGCATACAGAAATTATGCATGCATGTGACTATGTATGTTGGGGATGAAGGCTTGCAATCACTCTCACTCTCTTTCTGCTCAATCCATCCAGCAGCAGCTCTCAGATTCCATCACATAGTCACTCTTGGGTCAGAAAATGTAGGATTTAATTGGACTCTCTTCAGACCATTCAGAGTGCAGCTCGTTGAAAGTGACCCCAGTGTGGGATGCTCTCTTTCCACCCGATGATTAAAGAACATGATGAGGCAAGTAGCCTGCCTCTGGATGGACATGTCAGCCAGTGCTTGCCTTATTTTAATGACCAGTCTGCTAAAACAGCTTTTTAACGATGGGAGAACAGCCTTCATCAGACCAAAGTGCTATGAAGTCTTGCTTTAGGGCTTGGTGAGCAAAGAGGGATCTTCTTCGGTCCTTTTATTTCATACATTGTCACTCATCGTCATTGTGTGGCAGGGAAAAGAGTAAAAAAATGTCTCATTATTAAATGATGTACATCAGGATTAAACTGATGGCAAAAAACTTGCATTTAGTCCATGAGTAGTTCTGATTTATCCAAAATAGGAAAGTATTCCGTGGTTTAAACAAAGACCCTTTAACTTTTAAACACCTTATTTTTGGTTACTGACACATAAGCACACTCTTGTCTTGAAATTGAATAAAAAAGCCTTTCTGCAAACTCAGTCTGGATATTGTGTTTAAAGTGACAGTTACAAGAGCTGTCTGGTCTGTCCCCACTGTTCACTCTCAGTCGCTTACTGAGGTCATGCCGAGACAATGCTGGGCTCGCCTGCTGGTTTTGTCATTTCTAACATGTCTATTTTGGAGCTTTGAGCAGCAGGGGAGGACTCTATTGGAATGTCATGTTTGGCACAGACACATCGGCGTCACTCAACGTCTGCAGATTATGTTGACTAGCTACAGCTCAACTCGAGGAGCTTCGCAGGGACTTCAGGATTTCATTCTGTCAGAGGAGTGGCACTCAGATTAACATTAGTAAGCGTGGTTATGACAGGGTGCGTGGCGCTACTAGGACATGGCGCAGGAATCAGCCACAACATTTTTAGAGCTGTGGTGTGTTTGTAGCTTAATGTATTGGACATGAATCTTGACACAATCATAGAAGTGCAGTGCGTCATCTCCATTTTCAATCTTAGAGGAAAGTTGATTGAAATTGTGTGAATGAAAGGAGATGGTTGCCTTTTGGGGAAAGCTCTTGACTTGTTTCGATGAAAGTAAAAGCTGCATTTTCAAGGGAGAAATGTTGAGATAGAGGTTTTTGCATTTTTGTTACCTTGATGTGACTCATCTGTTCCACTAAATGGTCATTGTGTGTTTTATTTGCCCACACTTGAGAAGGTAATTTCCAGCCCCTTTGGAGATAAACCTCCGACTGCAAGTGCCTGAAACACTGTGTATAGTGAGCAAGGGACACTTTAAACCAAGACTATTAATCTATTTCCTGTTACCCTTTACAGTCACCTTTGGTCTTTTGTGTATCACATTTTTATTAGTAGCAAGTACACATGTTCTTTGTAGGATTACTGAAACTTATTGTTATGGATTTGAACAAAGCTGAAGTAAGTGAATTGAGCTAAGCCAAAAAAAAAAAGAATCAACTGAGATTGGACTGAGAATGATTTGTGGAGACAGAGGGGTTGAGAGAATGTCTCCAGACTACAAATGTCCTGATTTGTCACTCATCTTAATTGACAGACTGGGGATCTCTGTTTCCTTGTAGCAGCTGTGCCCTGTGAAATGATTTTCAAAGGGAAGGAGAGGAAAAAAAGCGAGGCTGTCGTAGATCCCTGCAGCCAGCACTTTGGCAAAAGGTCACAACATATCGCTTTTAGTATTCAGGGCTGGCAAGAAAACTCATGGTCAAAGTCCAGTGATAGATTTCTCAGAGGGATGTCTAGAGTTTCAGTGCGCTACATTCAATAAAACAAAACTACCCACCGAAGGTCTCTAGTAGTGGCAAGTCTAAGAGAGAGGTGTAACTAAAGACCTTCTGTTTTTCTCTCTGGATAGCACTTTCAGAGCTTTTTGAAGTGGGACTTTTATTTATTGATCTTGGCCCAATTTTGCAGTACCATACAGCCAAAAAGGTTAAGAGTGGGACTATGTTATCAAATTGCCACACATAGTCTTTGAAAATTTATGACAGAGCGTACTAATTGCTTAGATATATGTTTAAAAAAAAACACTTCAAAGAGAAATATAAAGAAACACTCTCTGCACACTATCAACGTGAGAAGTTTTCTGTAAACTTGTATTGCTCACAAGTGGTGCTTTTGCTTGAGTCGGAGGCTGTTCTTTAAATTGCACAATGAATTATTTAATTAGGATGAACAATTCTTCATGATGTAGAACCAACAGAACATGAACTGTCACTTCCCCGGAGAATCATCGCGGAGGGAGAAGAATAGGAAGAGGAGGAAAATGATCCTGATTATGGTCGTCTGCTGTTTGATCTTTGTGACAAAATAGTGTAAAAATTGATGCGCTTAGATGGGAAAGAAAGGATGAGAGTTTAACGTGAAGAGAGGTGGCATAAATATGGAGCCACCAACAGTGGCTCACTTCCTACAGGGTGCTGCAAAGTAACAATAGCAAGGAATAATCGATACCATTTCACAACTTTCTGTTCTGTGATTGCTTCCCTAAATTCCCCCATTGGCATGCCAGACGCTCTCCCTTTTTTCATTTTTAGTTCATGGAACATTGTAAGAAGTTAAATCCTAAAATTTCAACCAGCTTCTCTCTTGGAAATAGCTATGTAACCTCAAAAAGAGGCATTTTATTGGAAAATTGGAAATTTCAGATTATGCTATTCTAAGTGCTGTGCAGTCCAGACAGTTTGACCAGAACAAACTGAGGCAATGATGTAGTAGCCTAATTCACAAATAGTCTCTTTAAGCCGCTGTCATTTTGCCCACTGCCTGGAACATGGCACAAAGGAGTCTGTTTGCCATGGCTGTCCTATTTGTCTTTGCATGGTTATTAATTTGGCTTCTGGGAATGGGAAAAGAGGCCACCCAGACCAGCTGGGAATTGTCAGTATACACTGAGAGAGACAAGGGTCATTGCTGAATGACTGAAAGCAATTTGAATATTTTTGTGAATCCAAAAAACAGAGGGTGTACTCTTCTCCCTTTTGGCTTTAGTAGTGATGATGAGTTGGCTTCATTGTTCAGTCATATAGTCTAATTGGGGCAGTGACTATACTGGATTAAACCAGCACTGCTGACTGTCTTTTTTTTCTCTGACATGTTCTTCTTTGATCATTCTGCTTTGCACTTGGCCAAGTTAGAATACCTGCACAGAAATTATTGCTCCATTTGTTCCCCGTGTTTGTGGGTGCACATTTTCATGCACAGCAGAAGTTGAAGGTGGTTTGAAGAATGTATTTGTAAAAGCTGAGCTTGTGCGTTTTGTGCACCTTTATTTACAGGTGTTAGTATTTACCCTTTGATGTACGGTGTGGAGAACACTGATAGCTTACATGTTTATTGTACTTGGCTTTTCAGAAAGAACACTACAGTGTTTTTTTGGGGTTGGCTTTTTTTTTCCTTTTGAAGCCTGTGCTCCTTTCGATCTACTGTGTGTGAGCTGGAACAATAAAGCCTCGGCATGAACAAGGTTTATGCACTGCGAATGGATTGAAGGATTTACAGTAGGGCATTCCACCTTGTTTTAATATCACTGTGCTGAAAGCATATCCTGTGTTTTTCATATTTGCTGAGGCAAGCCAAGCCACACTTGTGCACTCTCACAGCTTGTTAAATTAGCATCTGGGGGCCTTCTGTACTTCTGTGCCACACACGTGGGATTCCAGTGCACAATACCTTGTAGTGAGCATGATCGGCTCTTGCTTACGTCCTTCAAATTGGACTCCAAAAAGACTTCAACAAAATAATAAGCGGGAGGTATGAATGTGATTACAGACTTGAACTTTTCCCTCACTGTTTAAGTAGGACATTATGCAACCCGCAACAGGCAGGGGGGAGTCACAGTCAAGGCCTGTTTACCATCATCATCCCTCATCTGGCTAGATGGAAATGAGCACAGACCTTAGAGTGACACTAGCTTCAGGAGGCCCCCAAACCCAACGCACTCATGTGGATCCTTGTGTGTTTACAATTGAAATGCACTCAGATTGGCTGGAGGCTTTGGAAACCACCTATGAACCCTGTAATTGCTGTTCCCTGGGGGATGTGTTTTGTGTGAGTGTGTTTGCTGGCGAACTATGAATTTGAATGCATACATTAGCTCTATGGGATTGTGGGTGTTCATCTGTTTACAAGCGGTGGCCAGTCTAAGCCCACAAACCAGTAAGCAGTCTTAACTATCACATCTCTGGCATGCACACCGGGTTCCCCTGGAGCTACAATAATGTCCCCACTACTAGTTCATGGAGTTCATGAAGGGGGATTAAATTGGAAATGCCCACAGCAATACATATCGTATAATAAAAGGGGCTCGGACTAAACTGTTCCTCCTTTCTGCATAGATTTGCACCACTGGCATTACTCTGTGTTGAAGAAACCGGATGACAAGCAGATCATTTTAAAGACTTGGATAAGGACTGTAGAGGGTCTGATCGATTCTGACAATCACGCCATTTTTAACAGACATCTCATCAAAGGCCCATTCCCTTTTTCGCCATCCCATTACCCGTCTATCCAGCACTCGGATCCACTGCCTATTTACCCATCCCATGCAGGAATAATGGGCCTTCACCCCCAGTTGGATTAATCAGCCATAACCATATGCTACTGTGTGCAATTATGCTGCAATTTTGACCATGGGGAAACAGCTGTTGCCATTTGAAAGGGTGGAATAAGATTGTAATTGCCTTAACTTTGATTTGTAGGGTGCTTTGATTTGATGAGAGAATACATTTTTATGCTTTACATAATAATACTGTGGAATGAAGAGAACTATTAGAACATGAGTCTTTTTCCACTTCCAGATGCATTTGACGGATAACCTTGCTGTTATGAGCTATTACTCACACATTATATACAAAATGAGTGTGTTTATTCATTTGGGTCTGAATGGGCTTTCTATTTTCTAAGGCAGTGTTTTCGATTGAACCATCTAATGACATTTGAATATGTTTGTGTGGGGCTGCTTTAACATTTCGATACAGGAGATTTTTCTTTCTCTCCAGGTATCGCATCCAAACTGGTTTCTTTCTTATGAATAAGCATCTCATGCATTACATCATCTAGGCTTTTCTTTTACAGAGAATTGGCTGCATTTGGTCACAATTGTTGTGTAGGACTGGTCCAGTTGGAGAAACATGCTAAAGAATTTCAGGGAAAATGTGAACAGGTCTGTGTTTATCACTTTTCTCCCAGTACGATTGGTTGAATGTATAAATAAATGGGTACTTGATAACCTTATTGATGTCAGTTTTTCACTAATTTGGATGTCTACCTCCTTGAGAATTTTCTGCTGAACAGCAGCAGAGGGTAGTGCATCCTTCCTTTCTTGTTGGTCTTAAGCTCGAGTGAGAGCTGGCAATGTATAGTCTATACTGCTTTACTGTAGAACAAAGCACCAATGTGGAAGTCAGCATTCTGACAATTTTCACAGCTAATAAGCTATCCCAGCACTCATAAGCTGCACACAAACAAATAGATTTTCTTTAAACCTCACAAATTTATAGCATTTCCTAAGAAAGCAACCAGGACATCAGAGTTTTATATGTCAGATAGTTTATAGAAGATTCTGTATATCGCTTAATTTTCCTGCCTCACTTTTGCCACTTGCCTGTGGCATAGAAAGCACTCCTTTAATTTTTCATATACTTGACAATTACAGCCTTTATTTTCTAAAGCTTTAAAAGAAAAGTATACTGAATGATGCATTGCCTTCTCTGCAGTTGCTAATTTGTTTCCCTGTGTTAATATGTTAACCTTTTAACTGACTGAGAGGTAAAAACCAGAAATGGACTAATGGGATGCGTTTTTAATGTGTTAGCTGTGTGGGATTGAAATTGTCTTCCTTTTTTAATAGTGCAATAAATTACTCCTTCGTGACACTTCTTTGAAAATTGTGTTCAAATTCATGAAACATTGTTCTTATTTTCCGTTTTTTGTTCTGTTTAATGCTTAAGGGCCAGTCTCAAGAGATTTAAGGCATGGATCCCTCAATAATAAATGTCTTACATCTCAGAAAAAGAATGTTCTGGCATTTTTATTTTTGCACTGATCATTGACGCCTCTGATATTGCTTTTGAAGAGTTCCTTTGACTCCTGCCAAGCTTCATGTAAACACCAAGCACTGTTGAAATAATTTTTTTTGCAGCTGTAATTTATAAATGTTGTCTTATGTGAAAAGAAAGATGGTCAAAGATGGAATGAGGCAGAGGGGAAAGGGAGAAAAAAAAAAGGTGATCGCAGCATCGCCAATTAACTGGAAGCTAATCAAAGCCTTTATTTGAAACTTTTGTGAGTCTGTGTGTGACATTTTTGTCCCTTGAAGGCTGACAAGCTCCTGATTGCTTTCTTAAGGGGTATTTATTATTTTCTTCTTTTTTTTTGGGTTGTATGGAAGCCCCAAACGCAATTTCATTGTTCTTGACAATGACAATAAATAAATAAATACTAAATACTAGCCAGCTGCTCATCCATCACCACATTCAGCTACCCTGCTGGTATCATCTTAAAGGCTTAGAATCTGATATCACCTTCTAATTGAGATTCCTATTTTATCTGTGACTCTGAAAGGTGGAAGAAAATGTTCCACTTTGAAAGACAGACATACTTTCATAGCTTTTCTGTATACTTTACACTTGAGCACTTTCCTAAATTTAGATGAGATTAGATTAACATCTTGATCATCATTTGCTTGGATAGACTTTACACATGACTAAATTATTTAACACTCTTAGCAGTCAGCTTAATGGGAATAACCCAGTGATAATAGAAGGTGGCAGAGTGAAATGGATGTTTGGACACTGGGCTTTGACCTTGTGCATTACTTGTGCTTGACCTCAACTTAGGGACGCTAATTGCAGCCTTACTGACACCGTGCACACATTCACTGATGCGATACCCAATCACACATTTGTAGACGCACACACATAAAAAACAAAACCCATCCCACAGGTTTGTCACACAGAGTGAATCGCTCTCAGAGCTGATCAGTGCAGGCGGCAGACCCTCCATCCATCTTGATTTGTCAATAGCAACAATTTTAATTACACCTGAGTGCTGTCAGGCTGCCAAACTGGGCGGGGAATATTGATTCAATCCCAGTAATTGATTAATTGCTATGTATAATGGGGCAGTTTTCTATTGAATCCCATCTCTTATTTTGCCATTCACTTCATTTTGTCATTCTATGTATTGTGTTAACAGAGTGAGGTGTTCACCCGAAGACAGAGTATTTTTGTGGAGTGCTTGTAAAGAGGTCCCTCCATATTTTAGTCTAGCAAAAGTGGCATATTAAGGAGAAGGAGCCCTGTTGTTACTGTACAGCAGTAGATAACCATTAAGTACTGGGCAGGCATTGCAGTACATCACTGCAGCCATTATGTGACAGTTAAAGGGGGTGAGAGATTTGGAGCCACAGCTGCCAGGGACCTTTTACTCAAAACTATAGCTTAAATTTGTGTGACTGTTTTTCACAGCACTCCACTGTCTTGTGAAATGGCCTCCTACTTTTATATTGCCATTTGAGAAGACAATACATACTAGTGGTAAAAGAAGTGTGGATGGCCCAGTGTATTGGCCAGCGCCACAGCTCTCTAAATCATTCTTCCTGCCTAGCAGAAATCTTTAAAACTGTTATAACGTGAGAGAAGTAAAGAGCTGCTTTGGATCCCGACCCTACAACCATAACAATACCACTGAGCAGACTAGCTTGAGTTTACATGGAACAGAGTTGCTTACCTTTGTCTTTCATTTAGTACTCCAAGTGTTAGTCAGACCATAAATGTACCGTAAACACTATAAAGTAGTGCAGTTCAGTTTTGATAAACTCCCTGTGAAACAGCTGATTACATTTTAAAAACGAGATAAAAACAGGACTACTAATTATGGAAGTTGTAAAAAGCTTAACTCCCCAGTGACTTCACTGACTATAGTGGTATTTGTGTGGTCACAATTTAGATTCCAGCGTGGTCTTCTGGGTATTTACACTGAGTGTGGGCTTTATTTAAACAAAGAAGTTAACGAGTGTTTTGACAGTGTTCGTTTCTTGTGGCTGTTTTTTGGGGGCTGAGGGTGAGGTGGGTAGTTACAGCAGAAATGATGACTAATGGAAAAACTGAATATGGGCAGGAAATACCAGATGGACCAACCATTCATCATCCTAAGTTTGCATTGTACAGCATATAACAAAGATGAGACAACAAGTCAAGTCATCATCATGCAATTAAACAGAATGCATTTGGGTTTCTTTTTTCTTTTCTAAATAAACATTTCTTAGTTAAAATCAAACAGTCACTGAAAATTCTTAACTTAAATGATTATGTTTGCTAAAGCACACATGATTGGTTTACCCACCCTTCAGTAGTGTCTTACTTTGTTTTCCTTACCCAGAAATCCCATAATGGCCTGCTTAAAGAGAATCTCATGAGAGGGGTGTTCCAGTGTTCATACATGACATGTCATCGCATTTGTTTTTTCTTTTTTGCGTGCATCGCATACGCAGTAGTTAGTTGTATATTGTATGTTCATTTTCTTCAAACAGTAGCTTTAGTGATGGTAATGGTGAGTGAGACATTCTGATCATTGCCTGTTAACCCAGTTTGGTACTTTTGTGTATATACAGTATCTCACAAAAGTGCGTCCACCCGTTTTGTAAATATTTTATTGTATCTTTTCATGGGACAACATTGAAGATATGACACTTTGATGCAATATAAAGTAGTCATTGTACAGTTTGTATAACAGTGTAAATTTGCTCTCACCTTTAAATAACACATATCCATTATTGCCTAAACCGCTGGCAACAAAAGTGAGTACATCCCTAAATGAAAATATCCAAATTGTGCCCAATTAGCCAGAGTCATGTGACTCGTTAGTATTACAAGGTCTCAGGTGCAAATGGAGAACAGGTGTGTTGAATTTGGTGTTATTGCTCTCACACTCTCTCATACTGGTCACTGGAAGTCATGGCAAAGACTTCTCTGAGGATCTGAATAAAAGAACTCTACATAAAGATGGCCTAGACCAGCGGTCCCCAACCCCCGGGCCTCAGACCGGTACTGGTCCGTGAGTCGTTTGGTACCGGGCCGCGAGAGTTGAGGCTCAGGTGTGAAATGCATAGTTTTCAGGGTTTTTATCGGTTTTCAGCATTATTTTGTTATCGTTTTTATCGTTTACTCGGTTTTCCTGGGTCTTTTCACGTGTGTTATGAATAAATTTTCCTTTTTTCGGTACCGGTACTAGTTTTATTTTGTTGTATTTATCCGCGACACCTTAAGACCAGTCCGTGAAAATATTGTCGGGCATAAACCGGTCCGTGGCGCAAAACAGGTTGGGGACCGCTGGCCTAGACTATAAGAATATTGCCAACACCCTGAAACTGAGCTGCAGCACAGTGGCCAAGACCATACAGCAGTTTAACAGGACAGGTCCCACTCAGAACAGACCTCGCCATGGTCGACCGAAGAAGTTGAGTGCAAGTGCTCAGCGTCATATCCAGAGGTTGTCTTTTGAAAATAGATGTATGAGTGCTGCCAGCATTGTTGCAGAGGTTAAAGGCGTGGAGGGTCAGCCTGTCAGTGCTCAGACCATACGCCACACACTGCATCACATGGCTGCTGTCCCAGAAGGAAGCCTCTTCTAAAGATAATGCATGAGAAAGCCTGCAAACAGTTTGCTGAAGACAAGCAGACTAAGGATGTGCATTACCTGTGGTCTGATGAGGCCAAGATAAACCTATTTGGTTTAGATGGTGTCAAGAGTCTGTGGCGGCAACCAGGTGAGGAGTACAAAGACAAGTGTGTCTTGCCTACAGTCAAGCATGGTGGTGGGATGTCATTGTTTGGGGCTGCATGAGTGCTGCTGGCACTGGGGAGCTACAGTTAATTAAGGGAACCATGAATGCCAACATGTACTGTGGCATACTGAAGCAGACCATGATCCCCTCCCTTCAGAAACTGGTCCACGGGGCAGTATTCCAACATGATAACAACCCCAAACACACCTCCAAAAAGACGAGTGCTTTGCTAAATAAACTGAGGGTAAAGGTACTTGACTGGCCAAGCATGCCTCCAGACTTAAACCCTATTGGGCATCTGTGGGGCATCCTCAAACGGAAGGTCGAGGAGCCCAAGGTTTCTAACATCCACCAGCTCCACGACATGATTAAAATATTTACAAAAACGTGAGGTGTGTAATCACTTTTGGGAGATACTGGATTTGATCACTGTTAGATAAAGCATGTGTTGGTAGAGGAGAGTGGTGTACTCAATGGAAACTACAGGAGGCTAAAAGATGTAATCCTGTCTATGAAAGTTCTGTACATAAAATTGCAGAAAATATGTGAGGTGTCCTCTGTGTTCCTCTTTTTAATGTAGAGTCAGAGAAAAGGTGAAGAGGTCTTTTTCATTGTAATGGCAACACTAAAGAAAATGTTCCTTGTCATGGCCACATAATTTTTCTTTCATTCCTCTTGGAACTTGAACACACCACCTACTCACAGCTTCATTTCCCTCAGCAGCGCACGATGCACACATAAAAATGCACCACACTGTGTGGAAAATGGCAATTTATATTGTGAAGGTTAATTTGGAAAAACAACCCAAATGCATGATGGCTGCGTGCAATGTACATGTATCGCATAAACAGGTATGAAACTGAACAAGAAAAGTAAAAATGCTGCTGTAGTTTGTTTGAGCGATTTAATTGCTTAATACACCCATGAGAGTAGTGGACCACCCAGAAAATATGATGACAGTCTCACCTACATCTTGTTGCAATTAGCCTGGAGACTGAGGAAGCACTAGGATCATTGTTACATTTTGGAAACTGACACTTAAAGTTTAAAATGTTGAGTAGAGAGGAGCGATATCTTAAAATATTACTAGAGATGATAAATATTTACCCATCAGCTGGAATGATGTGGAGGAATTATTTAGATCTTTTCCTGTAGTAAAAATAGCAATACCCCATGTGAAAACACCTCACTACAAGAAAACTGTTATTAGCAAATTTGTATATGGCATTTTTGGTGTTTAAAGATTAATGCTACTGCTGCATTAACGAGCTTGTGTTGTAGACGAGCTTTTTTTTTAGAGTTTATTTCACATTTTTTATGTTGTGTTGGATAATTGTTTTGTCTCCAAAAGAGAGATCAGCATCTCATAAGCTCAGAAATGACGTGTGTCTCTTTAATAGCGGCAAAATAACCACACTCAGATGTGAACTGTGTGAGGAAGTTGAAGAAGTTGCCATCATCTGAATCTTCTCTGTGGAAGCTCTGCTTCACTTCTTTCGTTGGTCATACATCTTGACCAAGGTGATTAGAGATTATAAGAGATTTGAGATTGTAAATCACGGTGCAAAGTGATTATTTTGCTACTGTTTCTAAATGCACATCTGTCCATCACGCTTACATGAGTAAAACATGCACAGATAATGAAAGGTGAGCCCACAGTGGTGTGACACAAGCACACTGGTCTCCTGTCAGTCTCAAAGAGCACAGGTTTACTCATAATGTCCATGCACAGAGTGCCAAAAAGTGCTGCTATGTCTATAAAAATAACAGGGACAGATTTATTGTCTAGTACTCAAGAAAACTTCCATAGGCAACAGTTAATTGTGGCCACAACATGGCAGTGATTTCCAGGATGGATCAAAATGGGGATTGTGAGACGCTTTATAGGACAGCATACTGTTCTGATACTTAAGAGAGGTCGATTTCACGTCGACACTTAATTAACCGTCTGTTTTTACATTTAACTGGTCATGCAATGATTGCCTTGACTGCATGTCACTGTCGCAACAAAGCAATAAAGCAGTCACACATTTTCACTGCTGTCTCAGCTGGTACTGGCTGAGGAGATACTACAGTGTCTGATCTAAATGCTTCTAAAACATGTAAATGAATCTGGAGTTGGGATGCTTTTCTTTCACCTTTAATAGAACCACAGTAGGTTAACCTTTGCCCGATTGCAGCCTTTGTGTAAAGTTACCTTTAAGACATTCCTAACTTACCGTGAAATGAGAAAATATGTGAAGTTGTTATTGATCATCTTGTTTTACGCAGCCTTACACTGCATAGGGGATTCACTGTTTGTTTAGACGACTGTGCAAATTAAATTACAATGCTGCTTTTGAGGAAGTTCAGTATATTTTAAAAATGATTTTCCTGAGCCGCCCCCCCCCCCCTTTAATAATGCTGCTGGCACACTTTGGTCAAACAGCCAAAAACCAATGGACACCTCATGCTCTAGAATATGACTTGTAGACCTGAATATCCTGAATATTTGCTTCAGAGAAATTATTCAGTTTTCTATTTGTACATTCAGTAGGCACTATACGGTGCAGTGTCCTGGTTCCTCACAACTGTCATTCCTTGGCCTCTGCAGCTGCTGCATTTCCCCCTTAGGCGCAGACACACATAGGCCTTAATCTTTTGTCAGGTCCTTCTGAGCGTTTTCAGATCCCCAAAAATAGATCCGTGCCCACAATCCGTCATGGCCAGTGAAGTCAGATGTGCTTGCTAGGCTGGAAGACACCGTCACATCAACGGACATAGTGGTTCACTACAGTTGATGAACAAACTGACAAACACAAACAAGTCGTTTGATCTGGTACAAACAGAGAGCTTATGGGATTCCTGTTTTACTTTGCTACGTCCTTGATTGACATTTTTTTTCCCTGTATGACTGGAGGAATGGGCTTGGAAATTTGATTGACAGCCAGGATCAGAAACTACCTGTCTCGGTATGTTGTGGGAGGAAGCAGACATGTAGGAGGCATAGGGTTAATGTTGGCAGCTATCAGCTGGACTGACAGAGCAGATTGACATGGTGTATTTGTCTCTGGCTCCTCTGAGAGAGAATCTGTTGGACTGCAGCAGCTTCTCCAGCCAAATCCAGCCCTGTTGTTCAGTCAGGGCTTGAGGGGCACCTGTGAGGGCTGTCAACTGTCCATTGTATGCTCTGCAGGTACAGGCAGGCAAAAAGAACGAGTTTGATTTTTTTTTTCTTTGCCGCAAGGTTCACTTCAGTGGTATCCCTCTTTTTCTTGTTTTTAAATGAAGGTTGGCAATTATTCTTCTCTCACTCTTTCTCCCCCCTTATTCCCTTTCTGCTCTGCTCAGCTTCTTTCTTTGCTACAAGCTTTGAGGGATGAGAAGGGAAAGAGGGAAGATCAAAGCGAACCAGCACACTCTGCCCTCCAATATCATTAGGCTATCTCTGATGGCATTATTAGAGTTTCTGCCATGCACATGTGTGTGGTTTTGTGTGCATGTGCAATGCTATCCTTGCTTGTTTTATGCATTCGCATGCCTGTCTCTTTCTTTTTCAGTGTACATGTGTGCGTGCACACTTACGTTTGGATGTACGTGTAGCCACTACCTGCAGTGCTTTCCTCTGGCATGAGGCCCAGTGCTGCCACTGGGCCGCCATGCCATCAGCCCTTGCATATTGAGCAAGACGTCCAAACTCCCCTTCAGCGAAGTGCATGTGGGAGCTGCCCACTGTTTGATGTCACTACTGTTTTGTTGAGCTCTTTCCTAAACAATTCCTTACAGTGCAGTCATACATAGTAGCTGAGAGAATAAAGAAGCAGTGTAACAGAAAAGAAAAAAAGAAGCCCAAAACATCTGGACCATCAGGAATAAATGTTTCAAACCTCAAACCAGGGATAAGGCTGGTGCTGTTTGATCTCTCACTTGACATCAAAATGTCATTAATTAATGAGAATAAATATAGAATCCCCTGTAGCTCGTCACTGATCAATTTAGCTGCCTTTATGTAACAATGGATTTTTAAAATTCTATGAATAATATGAAAGGTTTTGCTTATTCCTCTTAACTCATCAGTTATAAAAGATTGAAAAGCTAAATATGCTGTTTAAAACTCTTGTGAATCATTCTGGGGATTCTACCTCACTGTTTTCATTTCATTTATTATAAAGCACATATAGTTGATATACAGTATGCTATAGTGTTCTCTTGTTTCTCTTTCTCCATATTCATTTTTAATGGCAACTCCTACTGAATATTTCATTTTTTTGACATCACAGAATCCTAATCTTTTTTCCCATTTGATCAAATGTATGGGTCAAAATGGCCTGTCACTAGAGATATCATCTTACTATGACTGCAAGTGAAATATGTGAATTAAAATGAAAGGCACTTGGGGGCAGCAATTTTGGATGACTTGCTCAAGTACACATCATTTGTGGCATGTGAAATATGCTATGGTAATACTCACAGAACTTGTTGTGGCATAGGCCACCTCCTCATCTCTGATCTCAACTGTCTGTATATGGAGCTCTCCCCAAATCATGTTGAGACCTTTCTGCCTCCCACACATTTCAGAATGTGTTACTTGTGGGTTGTGGGCAAGTTGGGGGAAATCGAGCGGAAGCCATATAAGGCAAATGTTGATGATTTCAGTGAGGCTATCAATTCACACCTGAATATTTGACTTGCCGTTGGAGCTCCATTTTTCTACAAAGTGAGAATCCCTCCTGCATCTAACTTTGCTTTTCAATTCTTCATACATCGTCTTCTCTATTGCTTATTTAGACTGCATTCGGGCTCGACTAACTGAAGACTCATGTGAGTTGTGTGCAATATCTCCTGTTTGTGTGCGTGCACTTGCATCTGTAATGCGCAGTTGGTGCAACCTTGCCAGTACCACAGAGCTCTATTGTATGTGAAGGGGCGAGCAAGCATGTAAGATGGAGGGATTGAAGGATTGGGAGAGACAGGAGGAAAGGGGAGGGGCAGGGAGACGGAGTCTGCACAGTTACTGAATCCATAAAGGATGAAAAGGGCCTTGGCAGGAGTCTTAAGGGACTAATAAAATAAAGTTCTTTCAGATTAGTTAGCTAATAGAGCTGTAACAAAGTGTTCTGTCTTAACGCTGAGGGGAGCATGGCCTCCTCTGTGCTCACTGTAATGTGGGTGGAGTGATGAGGCAAGAGAGGGTGGGTGGGTGTACGGGGTTAGGCACTAACAGAACACCTGCTGTGAAAGAGCCCTCTGGGTCTGGTTATTTAGTCAGAGTTGAGCAAGGAGAGGGAGCTACCTGGCATGAAATTACCCTTCTAGTAGCTTTAGTAGTTACTGGATGAAATCAGGGTATTGACGATGGTAGCTACAAGCTTCCTTTTTTTTCTCTTTTTTGTAAGCTTAAGGAATTTAGAGTTTTCTGTAAAGTATCATAGACAGGTTTTTTATGTCTGCACTGCTGGTGCTTGTTTTTCTTAACTGACAAGGACATGAGTAAGAGAAACAGCTTTTGCATCATCATACATGTCTAGGAGTGGACTGAAGTGGCCTCATCTTAACTTTGTTTCAACATTAGATCTCAAATGCAATTCTAAAAATGTGTAAAAACATGTCAGTGGTGTTATAAATGTCTGTTTTCCTGATACATTTTTTTTCAAAAGTGCAAAAAAACAACCAAAAAAATGACTAGAAACTGAAAGAAGTAGTCGGGATAAAAAGGAAAGGATTTTTTTTTTAAAGTTTGACAAAGATGTAAACATATACATTGACCACAGAAGATTTAAAGCACTTCAGATTTCACAAGCAGGAGTAGCTTTCGCTGAGGAAAAACTGAAAATCACATTGACACCTTAATGGTAATAAAAATGTTAATTATGGAGGGGGCTGAGAGAGAGAGGAGTCATACAGATGTGAGAGTTTTCCTTTTCATTCAAGCAAAGCCTACAATCAAGTTTTAAAATCTGCAGGGGGAAAAAAGTTTAACATTTAAACAGGTTTTGCAATGCAATTTAGTTTGTAGCTGTAAATGGTCACCGTTCATCTTTTGACATGTTACACTGAAAAGCTGTGATTAATTCTGTCAGTGACTGCAAAAATGTAGCCTTTTGAGTTTTCAGATGACAGAAGGTGCAGTTCCTAATTTTTGACACATCCTCTCCAAGGCAAGAGTAACCATGCCTCAGCCTCTATCTTGCTCTGTCTCAGCACTTATTATAGTGAGGTATTGTGGTGACTGCACACTTTATGCATAGTGGATGAATGGAATGTTGTGCAACCACATGGAAGGCCATAAATTAAGATGAACAGTACATTGAGTATGTGCATTCTTTAAACAGGGACTGGACTGATTGTGTTGATAGGATTTGTGTATTTCAGCAAGTATGTGAGGGTCGGCTTGGGTCCAAGTAATCAGTCATCAGAGGGTGAACGCCAGACTCCATACGGACATCTGTGCGCCTTGCAATTTGTTGCAGCAGTCACAACACTACAGGGCATAAACTGTGTATTCCTCCTCCACTGTGGACTCCATGTGGACTAAAAAAATAAAACTAAGAGAAAGAAAAGCACCTATTCACCCGTGGTGTCTGCAGGTGTTCGTGTCCGCAACCGAGAATAATCCCAACTTAAGACGGCTCTGTGGCCTTAGTAACTGGAGGAGAGGAAAACACTAGTTTAAGTTTGCCTCGCTCTTCATACAAGAGGGGGAAGAAGAAAAAAAGAGGTCAAGAAGAGGAAAACAGTTCTCTCCAGAAACTGAAGTGGGGCGAAAAGAATCCTAGAGATGACAATAACAGTAAGTGAGGAGCTTCCTCAGTGCTGTCATTATCACTGGAATAGTTAATGAGAGGCCTCTCAGAGTGGAGACTGATTGAGTGTATCATCTTCATTCTCTTCTCACTCAATGTGCCCTTAGTGTGATCCTACCCTTTCTTCTTTCTAGATATCCACTCTAACTGTAATTTGGAAAAAATTCTACTGCTGTCTGTTGCAATGAGTTGTGATGCCTCCCTAGCACTGTTAAAATGGTGGTTATCACCTAAAAAAAAGTGTTCCATTCAGATTTATGCACTTGATCTTGTTCATCAAGTAACAAAGAATGAAGTAGGTCTGAGGTAAAAGTGTTTGGATAATGAACAAAGTGCATGAAGTGGTCTACTTCAGCTCTGTTCACATGCACATCCTTTTTGATTGCGCTATTTATGTAGATGTGTATACAGTAATTAAAAAACAACAACGAGCTTTTACTTTTATAAAGGTGTTATATATTAAATGTCTTCATGTTCCTTTATAGTTCTTCAAAATCACATATTGAATGTACTTGTCAGCAGCTTTGCTGGCAAGAGGGATGGGAACCTGAAAAGCACTAAAAGGATGAGTTGAAATTCTAATAGTTCTTTTATGTGCTGTATTGGGACAAACACACAGAGAAGTAAAGAGGAACACCAGCAATTTCAGCTCTTTCCTAGAATCATCTTCCTAAAACGGCTCCAGCTTTTCTATTTTCCACTCATCAATTGTTCTGCTCAGTGAGAGCAAACCTGCTCTAGTTCAGTCCACAGCAAACAGCAAGCAGCTATTTGCAAGTAGCAAATAGAAAATAGCTGTTTGCAAAAACATGTTAACCTTAAAAGGTTGAAAGTGTTTTACCGTAACTTTTTTTGTTATCTGCACATCCTTAATTGTTATATTGTTCAAAAAGAGCTAAAAGGGGAGGAACAACAGCTTATAGGTGAACAAGAGTAAAAAAAATCCCCAAATAAATCAGCTTTTTTTAAATTAAATAATTAATTTTATCAAACTTGGCTGGGCTGCCACGCCCCCCGAGAGACCTAAATTGAAAGAAACACATGTGCAAATCCTAAACAGTGATGAAAATGAAAAAAGGTAGAATTACAGAATCACTTGTAGAAAAACATTTGTTTGGCAGGTGGTGAAGACCGCAATCACTAGTTGTTTAGTACATTAAAGAAGGTGGCCCACTGGCCAGCTCTTCTCCCAAGCTTTTGTACCCAGTGTTGATGGCTAAGTGGTGCCAGCTGCACACTGGCTTTGAAGGAGAAAATGGGTGGGAAAAGTACCAGGGCACCCCCACACAAAAACGCAAAGTTGGCCTCCTACAGCCTTAACATCCCCCATCAATACAAAATACAGTTTGTAATACAATTTGTAAAAGTGTCCTGCCCCTCCCCTGGTTAGCTTTTTTGGTAACTTAACCCTAACTTATAAAAAATACATAAATAAAGGGGAAAAAAACCTCCAAGCTCCAAACTGGGCATCAACTTGTCAAAAACAGAAACCCTAATTTAAAAATGTTCGCGGTACTGTACTAAGGCTCACGTTATGATTTTTGAAATCCCCATTCTCCTGAAATCTGTGTCAGTGACAACTTTCCTGCATAATGAATTTGTTAAGCAAATGTATTCCCAAGACTTTTTGCCTATATTTAGCTAATTCTTTATCCAAGAGAAAGAGAGGTATAGGGTTTTACTCTAACAGATTGCTTCATGCTGAATTGGAGGTCTTGGAGCTATTTTGTGCTTATTAAAATTAAATTAATTGTAATGATATTTTGTTCAGGACTTGCTGTATGAGGGTCATTTACCCCTTTCTGATTTATTCTTGGGGCCACTTGTTTTCCGTCAGTGCCTATCTGGATCTCAGTCCTTGCCATTTTGCAGCACTGCTGCTTACCAGAAACAGAGGGAGTTTAAGTGGGGTACCATTAATAAAGACTAAAGCCATAGGCCACTGGTGTAGCTGATGCTGTAATGATTAATGAGGACCATTCTTTAGCCTCAGTGGTGGTATCTCTGTTGAATTAGGCTCTGATTATTTTGGCTGGGTCACACAGCCCAAGACTAATAGCTCTAATTCTACCTCTAAGGCTTAATTCATACTTCCTTTAGCTATCTCTGTCTAACACTGGTTATACGAGCTTTCATGCTTTTTTTACATTTATGTATTTACATTAATTGCCACAACATATGTGTCCTACCTATAATTTCATAGCCCCAGTTATGGCTTCTTTGCCCCATGGCACCATTTCTGAATAATTAAGATTTCACCATTAAAATGTGGGATTGTTGTGGCACCTTCTGAACTACAATATATTTCCCCTCCCCTAAGGGCTGCTTTTTTCCATTAGGACTTCATGAAATGGCTTTTTGCTTACTCATTATAATTTGGTTTTCAGAGCTGGATTGTAATTTGTTAGCCTGAGTAGGAGGAAAGAGGCAAGAGATGTTGGCATAACATTGCGTGGGAGATTATTACTATGCCCTCTGCCCTCAAAGACATGCTCAGGAAATTGATTTATGAAATAAAATGCAATGCAAAGGATGGTAAATCTGCAGACTGACACTTAGCTATGCTATGTTTCCACCCATGACATATAATGGGATACAGTGATTCACTACAGTTATCAGTCGCTCTGCTCTTTGACCAAAACTCGATACTGGCCAATATTGGACTTGTGTTCTGTTACTATTGTTCATGTATAAACATTTTGGTTACATTTAGGAAATGCTGGGAGAAACAAACAGTGATTAAGGTTTAATTACTTATATGACTCAACACTTGTTTAAACTTTAGCCTATATGATAGTGGTTAGTAGGAAATGTAATCCTTAAGGTTAGTAAGAGTTCAGGTCCCATCATGGTCTGATGGTCTACTGCATGAAATGGTGTATAATTTCTGCTTTCTCACATTGTGGGCACGCTTCTTACATTCCACTCAATGGTGGCAGTGGGCATAAATTGTGAAATTTGTTTAAATTATAATAACCTATTCGATTTGGCTGCTGCAGTCCAAATTTGACACTTTATTTGCTCAGCTTTGTTCTCCACACTCTTGACTTTTGTCTAAGTTCAGCTAGAGGTGCACATCCAGCAACCTGCCCAGTTCTTCAACTGTTCAGTCATGCCCTCTGACCAGCTCAGCCCACTCTATCACAGCTATGCATCCCTTTGTTAGTCCTGCTGTAATTAAATATCTTTTTTCTAACTATATATTTCCTTGATTTTTAAAAATGCCATTGGTCAAAATGACCCCCCTTGGCGGTTCCAGTGCTAAGCTTTGTCTTTTCTCTGGTGTTGTATTTAGTAGAATCCAAAGGTTTTTAAGGTTAATGCTAATACACAGACACAGGAACAGGAGAAGTGTTTGCTGATCAAGTTTTGATTTATAACAAAAGTAGAAATTAAAATGTTGCAGACATAGCGACATGTATATAGGTATAAAATACATGGACGTTAGTGAGAAATGTTGGTTAATGGGTCAGGTCTTCATGATCCATCACAAACTTGACTTTGTAACTCTTCTACTGAAGCCTTTGTTGAAAAACTGATTTTCTGGGTTATTTTGTCCCACCACAACAAATCGCATTTTTAAGATTTATTCAAAACACCATCTTATTATACTGATATACTCAGCTTATGCCTCTTTTGTTAGGATTTGTTAAGCTATAGTTTCTGCCTCCTGCTTAACTTCCAAACTGGCAGAAAATATTGGTTTCATTACTCAGTGATCGCCCACTCTCAGGCCTGTTGACTTGTCATTTTGGCTTCAGTAGTCACCATTCTGCTCCATTTCCTTAGCGGCAATCACACTGTCGGTATCTGAGATGGTGTTAAGCTGTGGCTCATTGCACCATGGCTGTGCTTGCTGGGCACGAGCCATGTGGAAACAGCGGGCATGCTTCTCTGGCCAGAGGGAGGCAAGAGCAGCAAGGAAAGAAGCAGTGTGGAGAGCAAGGGAAGTGAAGAGATCCTTTGCAGAACCTAACCTTGTATTTTTCCACTCAGGCAACTTTCTTGTTTACTGCTCAGCAGTGGCAGCATGGTTCTCTACTGGGCTAATTTGTCACCCCATAAAAAACAGGACAGCACCGGTGCACACAGAGCGGGAGTCAGTGAGCTTGTTATGTTCTAGCGAAGATGGGGAAGATGAGAGGAAAGAAAAAGATATAGAAGAAGGAAGGCGAACCCGTGAATAACAGGTTTGTGCAACAGAAAGAAAATATGGGTCAGAAATGCAGACTAAATAATGAAGATAGGAGAAAAATGGGATGGATACTAACTTACCAGTCTGAGAAGAAGAGATTTAAAAATGGAACATTTATTTGTTTTTGTTTATGTGTGTGTGTGTGTGTGTGTGTGTGTGTGTGTGTGTGTGTGTGTGTGTGTGTGTGTGTGTGTGTGTGTGTGTGTGTGTTTGTGTGTGTGTGTGTGTGTGCGCGATCGGATGAAGGGGCGGCTCTTCTTTCATATTTTTTTGTGTTGTACTATTCAAGAGTAAGCTTGTTTGTTATTCTGAGGGTCTGCTGCTCATTAGAGGACCCTACAAATTTCTCTAACAGGGTGTGCTCAGCTGACATGGGGACTGCAAAAATATATTGCAGTCACAATGATGAAATCGCCATAACAATGATATACTACTGTGTAACAACAGCAAAATTGTAAATATTTTTTCTTTATTTGTTATCTTTCTTTATTTTTTTTCCCATTTTTGATCCACAATGTTCATCTGTTATTTGCCCCCTTTCTTCCTCTCTATGTGCTTGGGTCAGTAATGAGCTAGTTTGGTTTCTCTTTCCAGCCACAGGCATATTTTTCCTCCCATCTCCATCATCCTCCCATCTCCCCCTCTCTTATGTGCTGCCTTGTTTTCTCTTTTTTTTCCCCTCTCAATGCCTCTTTGCCCCCAAAGGGCTCTCAGAGTTGCTTTTTCACATGTAAAGAGGTTTAATTCTACTCCCATATGGGAGAATCCAAATCACAACACTACCGTGTGCTGTCTAGAGAAGTTGCTCATGTTCAGCCCATGTGGTCCTCATCTGTCTTACAGGTGTGAAAAATGTATGAGCACGTATCATTGCCCTCAGGCTAGACATAGACAGCATCACCCAAGGCTCTGTGGTAGAATGTTTAAATGAGAGGCATTCTCTCACACTTGGGGTATATCAAGATACCCTGAAATAGAAAGTGGGTGTTCAAGACAGAAACATCTAGAGTTGGAATGATCTAGTACTGAAGATATGTGAATATGTGCGCTTTGCTAATAATTAATACAATTTAAAACGGCACCAAATCCATGCATAAATTGGATCTATGTGATAAAGTGAATTTTAATTTGACACAAACTCCTCTTCAACAAATAAAGAGATGATTGGAACATGGATAAATCAGACTTAATTTCAGAATGAGAACACACTTTATTTCCTGTATTGTCACATGGTTTTTATTGGTTAAAGGATCACTAAGGCACAGTGCATGGCTATCAGTAACAACACATATTGTTCTGAGCACAGTGTATATGGAGCAAGGCTTTAACTGTTATCATTTGACCATGAGGCTGATATACTAAGCTTGGACAGGCCTCTCTTTTAAAGCTATGGGGGAAAGAAAAAACAGACAGATGGAAAATATCCAGGGCACTATAAGAAAAAAAAAATGACATATGCAAGTCAAAGTTGGAGAGCTGAATGGAAAATCAGGTATTTATCAGATCTTGGAGAAGTTAGGATGAAGTGGTGAGTTGGTGAAGATTTACACAGATGCTATTGCTTAGACCTTCTCCTACTAATTAAAATAAGAGTAATGTAAAGGGTACACAAGGGATAAAGAGCTGCTGCTATAATTCATGCCTCCTCACCCCAATCTAAGTTAAGCTCCACGCTTGCTGTCATGCCCCAAAGAGGATCTTCACAAATCCTTTTGTTTTCCCAGCCCAGTTCTAGCACTACTAAAAGTGCATGCCTGAAAAAAGTGTTTGTACAAACAATTAGAACTAGTGTTTTGGAGTTGGTCAGGTACATTTGTCTACACAAAGAAAGTGCCCAGACTATTGGATTGTATTGATAGAGGGGTCAGGTGAGCAAGCGGCTCTTATTCGACATGCACTGCATAGAGGATAAAAGCCCTCACTGATTAACATTGTTATTCATTCATGAGGAGGAGCCCAGTGAAGCAGAGCCATTTATCTTTGATGCATTTAACAAATGCAAACTCGGGCGGGGAAGAAACAGAAATCTTATGAGGAATAGTTGAACAATTATGGCCCCTCAACTGGAAACAGACCAATAGAGTGCTATTGTAAGCACTTTTTGTTTAAGTATAACATTTTACCATCGTGTTGCCAAGTTTTTGTTGTAGTCCATCAACCATTCAGTGTCTAATGACTATACTGAAATTGTCACTTTGATTGAAACAGTTTTGTGTTCATAGCTAAATACTAAGAGAAGGATCTCAGTGCGTTCTCATCAGGATAAGGATTTATTTTGTGTGTGAGACTATAGTCGTATAACAAATTAATTTGTCCTGGGAGTAATTAAGTAACATAGTGCATTACTTTAAGTAAAGTGTTCTGTGTAATATGTGAAATATTTTTTGAGTAATGATCTCAACACTGACGACTGACAACCAAGTGGGGAAATACCTCCAACAGGCACAAACATTACACCACGCAGTATGAAATGTAATGTCTTTGATATGCTGCTTAGCGATGGTGGCAGCTCTCAAAGCGATTGAGAATCAGTAAGAGAATCAATAACAAATCAAACTGATAAGTGATATCAGTAAAGGAATGAGAATCACTAAATACTTATCAGTTTCCATCCCTAGTCAGAAGGATTTTACAGTCTCGGTCCAGTAATGTATTGATTTATATGGAATTTATATTTATAAAAGCATAATATTCTAAATATTAACAAACAGATGTAATATTAGTTGTAAAAAATCTCCTATACTTCTAATTTGAAGATGTACTTCTGCTTTGTAACAAGGTCATATACAAGCCAGTAAACTCTTGTCTTGGGCTCCTATGGTTCTCATTCATGCTTTTATCTTGGATTTATTAATCAGCGAGTAAGAATATGTCACTGGGCTTGGAACTTCATTATATTTTATGTCACTTAACTGTCACCTTGCTTTCAATCCAATCAGACTATTTCAGAAATTCCATAGACATCCTGTTTTGTCTGTAATCCTGGAGTGAAATAAACACTTGACAATAGATGGTCACCATGCCCTCTGTGTTTATGGCTGGTGTGTGCACAGCCTCCTCAGGACGGGGAGGGGAATGGGAAGTCAGACCAGTGAATTTTCTTATGTTTTGTTTGGACTACAGCAGTAATGTTCAGAGTGTTGTTTTCACTAGCTTGAAAGTTCATTTCCCTGCAAAGCAATTCCTTCTTTGTGTAAATTCTTCAGGCTAAAGCGTTATCTTGCTTTCTAATATACTACAATAAAATCCATATTGGTTTCAGGCTGATGCAATAAATATTAAATAAGGATAAATATTCCACCTTATCTTCTATGTCGTCAAGTTCTCCATATTTTCCATACCTGTCAAGGAAAGTGAATAATTTCAAAATTATAATAAATATGTCCTCTAGAATAGTCTCAATAGTAGTGATGCTGAACCATCCAGATTGTAATAATAGCTACTGTAACCTCAGGCCTATTTGGAGTTGGATATTACCCTACTGGGTCAATGAGATGCATTGCCATATATGGCATATTTGGAGAACTTGGCACCTGTCCTGTCTGAGTGTGTTTTGCCCCAGCCAGTCCTCCTTAATGAGAGCAGAGGAACAACAGAAGCAGATGGAATTGCCTGTGGGATTGTGGGAAGACTCAGGAAGGGCTAGGATGGTGGTTTGGGAGGAAGCTGGTGCCATGTGGTGGTGTGCCTACATTGCCCTCTGGTCATATCTGCTACAGTAGTCCTGCTTGGTGGTCATCCAGGCACACACTGGCCTGCCAATTAAAGATGGGCCCACAGTCCACCCTGAAGGTTTCTTGAACCCCACAGGCCTCTCTCTTCCTTCTTATTTTTTCCCCATTTCTTCATATGACTCTCCAGCTAACACCCTGCTGTGAATTCTGCTTTGTTCTTTCCTTTCTAACACAAGGGGACCCAGTGTATAAAACTCATTAGGCCATTTTCTTGCCTTTCATTTTAGGCACATAACTCCCCTCTAGTGAGGTGGCAGGTGCCAGTACTACGATCTGTTCAACTTATATGAGCGCTACATACAGGTACTGCATTATAAGCAGAATTAAGATGCAGATGAGGATGAACTAAGGATGTACTCACTTGCTCCTTAGCATTTTAATCCTGTATGTGTGAGACCTCTGTTTTGGAGAGTAGTTTATCCAGAGTTCTCCACCCTGGGGTTTAAGTAGTCAATGCTGGAGGTCAAAAGTCACCCATCTGGGTGGTTTTGTGCTGATAACTTGTGAGAAAGGCTTAGAAACATAGAAAGATGAGAAAGAAATCAGGGCAGTTTAGTTATAGGCTCTCAGCAGAGCAGCGAAAAGACCTGACTGAGGAAGAATTGGTAGCATCAAAGATAAAAGAGAGGATTGTTAGCGTGTTAGCAAATCCTGTCTGCATTCCACATATATAGAGCACAATTTAGATATAACTCCCGCACCAGTGTATTGTTCCTTTCATCCAAAGCAGGTCCTTATTTTACCTCTCACAATGTCCACAGAGACCTCAGATAGAAAATCTCTAACTTCCAAATGAAGTGGACAGATGTGAGGAACGCATCACGCACTGTCCTCTCTGACCCTTCAGACACCTTGCAGTTCAGTTTTTGATGGAAACATCGTAGAGCTGGGCGATAGAACGATAACGATATGTATCGCGATATAACTTTTACTCGATAGAGAAATTAAGCTATCGCGATAGACCTCGCCGCTCTTGTCCTCTTTAAAAAAAAAAAAAAAAGGTCAGCCAATCCAAATTAAGTAGCGCAGAGCCGAACCAATCACAGCCGCAGCGTCACGTCGTGTGACTTGTTACGTGCAGCACAAGTGCCAAGCCGCACGTGTGTTTGTTTGGGAAGCAGCCAGCGGGTAATGGAGCCAGCGCGTAATGGAGGAAATGAGTGTGCCGACTAGAAAAATCAACCGAGCGTGACCGAAGAGAAAACAGATGATGGTTCCAATGCCGGAGAGATTGTCGAACGGAAGAGCCATAGAAGTCCCGTAGTGTGAAGGTATTTCGGCTATTTCAAGTCTGACAAAAAACAGAGTAGCGTGCACTGTAAATTGTGCCGAAAGCAAGTCTGGAAATACAATAAACTGGTGCATGCGTCACACTGTGCGCCACGTTATTGTTTCGGTGAAATGAATTTCTACAATACTGTTAATTCTACTCTCTGCAGTGTTTAAATGCTTACATATACACACAGTTACTGTCCCTCCACACATACGACTCGGTTCTGCTTCTATGCCCCAGCCTTGTTTACTTTTTCCCACCGAGGCTTCTAGACTTCTGATTGGCCAACATTTCTGCACGGTTAGGAATCTAGCGCCACCTGCTGCTTTGGCATGTTCATAGCAGCGTTTTCCTTCATTTCTGCCTTTATGTGTGGACGGGATTATTTTTTAAAACGAAAACGGAAAATCTCCGTTTTCAAAAATACCCGTGTACGTGTGGACGTAGCCTCAGTCTCTGACTGGAAGCGCTAATTCATCATTCGGCTTTTGTCAGACTAAAGTAACTGTTAAAACTGTTTGAAAAGCTCAGCTACACAACAAGGAGAGATTGAGAATTTCCTTTTAGTTCTCAGTTTATTTGATATTGACAAAAGTTAGTCAGTTTTGTCTGTTCTTCTGTAAAACAAACTAAGATTTATTTTTAGAATTAATATTTTGTTTCTAAGTGGAATTGACAATTTAGTCTGTTTCGTTTGTTCTATTTTGAAACTTAAACGCTTTAGCGGCTGCCTTTTGTGTAGTTTGCAATATTTGCCTTTATTTATCTGAAAAAGTCTCATGTTCCTTAAGTACATCTACCCTGTTGAACTTATTATGGGAAATAAATATTTAAAAACAAGCTGCTGATTATTTCACATTTTACTTGTGAGCAACGGCACATTTAAATCTTACAAATATAGTTATTTGGCTTATATCGTGATAGATATCGTTATCGCCTGAAATGAAAAAAACATATCGTGATATGAAAAAATCTCATATCGCCCAGCTCTAAAACATCGACACTCCATATTTCTACAGAGATTTTCACTCTGATGGCACTGTGCCTATTTCTTTTTCTCCCTTAATGGAATTGCTATTGGAGACTGTGGCCTACATTTCTGTTTCCGGCATTCCAGTCTTAATGTTTCACGAAGTAAGACCAAGTGAACAAAATGGTGTGTGCGCATGCTGAATTTTGCAGACAATCAATGCAACACTAAGTACAAAATGCCAAAAGTGCTGCCTTTTAGGGTCAATTATATTGATGTAGGATTTCCTGTTTTCCTTATTATTTATTTATTTGTTTTCACTGTAGGGAATAAAGTATTACTCATATACAGTATTGACCAAAGTATGAAAATAAAAATCTGCTTTAGAAGACTTCACAAAGGCGCTTAGCTAAACAAGTGTTGTTCTCTTCACCATTCAAATTGGACAGCATTTTCATGCATTCTCCCACAGGACTTATTGTTAAACTCAATCATCATCAAACTACTGGCATTTTATTGTAGAGTATGTAGTTAAATCTAAAGTTTTTAAGTTGAGGTTTTTTTTTTTTGTTGTTGTTGTTTGTATTGAACAGAAAAGATTAAACTGAAGCTTTTGTTTAGAAATGCTCATGTCAGAAAGAAATAAACCTTAATAGAAGCATGACCCAAGCAGGTGGGTGGGACAGATGTATCATGTAGCAGGTGGTATATGTTCACAATTGGAAATATAATTAAATAAATCAGTACAAATTAGTCATTGCGATTTGATCAGTACTGGCTTTGTCTGACTAAATAATTTGATCCATTGGTTGCAGGGGGGAAAAGGGAAAAACAAATAATGTAAAAAAAAAAAAAAAAGAATACACCCCCCCCCCCTTCTCCCAAAAATAAACAAATTAATTAATTAATTACAACTTACCAGAAGTGGTAAAAGCCAGTGACTCAGTCTGTTTCGAGTACTGTGGTTAATCGACAGCTGCTAAATACATTGACAGGGAACATTTCCAGAGAGTAAAGGATATTCTTAAGATGATGACATGCAACATCTGCAAGTTCATTGATCATTTTTTAGCTTTAAATACTCTGTTATTATATGACACATGCAATTAACCTAATGTGAACACAGATTTATATTCCGTGTACATATTTCTACATCATGAATTACCAGTGTAATCATTATTGTGAAACCTGAACTTTTTTAGCTGAAAAATCCTTTGTCAGGACCACATCATATCACTGTTCATCTGTGTGGCGTTTTGCTCATGAACCCATAAGTGCATAACAACAATCTCTCAAATTAGCTTTATTATTGATTGACCACCACTGTGGAAATGAGAACGATTGATTAAGCTTGACAAAGTGAATGTCTGCAATCAGGCTTACAGTATGCCACACTGTCATCGGCTTTCAGTTTGAATAAAATGTAATGATGCCAAAATTCTATTGCTATTCTGGAGTGGTTGCGTCCTCAAACCTGAGCTAATGGGATAAAGTGCTTTGAGTATGACACACGCACACACATGCTTGCACGATATTTGGATCCGTTTCAGTAGAACTGGCAACTCTCCTTGTCCTAGCCTTAAACCTACTCTTAAATCTACAACAAAGACTTAACCCTTAAACTTACTTGACGTTCTTAGTATTTAAAATGTCTCTTAACAGTCATAAAAACTGCAAAAAGCACTTAAAGGGTATTATTCAGATTTGTATTTATTTTTTTGACTAGTGCAAACCTCTATCTATAAAATATTTTGTCAGTCAAACAGTTTTTGAACTGCTAAATTCTGCGATGCTCATATGAGGAGTAAGCTTTCTTTTGTATACTCAAATTCACAAGTAGATCTGTGAAATCATTTGGGAATTCTGTTCATTACCTGCAGTCATGTTTTGAATGCAATGTCGAGCCGTATGTACTTAAGGCTCTTTCTTAACTTCACTTGGGTATAGCATTTGGGAGAAGATGCTACTTTTGAAAGTGAGAAAAGAAAGACATTGCTCTCTGGAGATCACTGAGATTAGGGCTTTGATGTGTTATGCTCCCATTGTGCTTTGCATTCGTGAAGTTTCCCCTCACAAGGCAAAGATGCATCTTAACTGGAGCATGTATTTGTTTATGGATGAGGAGCCCAACATCACAGAGCAGTCTCTTATCCAATCAGAAAACTCCCTGACTTTCCTCGTCTGTCAAAAGTTCCTGTCATCTTAACATCGTGCAGCCTTTTCTCCCGCAGCACAGTTGCTATGGTTAGAACTGCTGTTTTGGTTCTACTGTCAGAGAGAATGACTGATAGATCTTACATTGTCTTAAACACAGTATGATATCAGCACAAAGCATCTGTGTGCTGATATCACAAAAGCAGCCGAGAATCTCTCATTTGAATGAATGTGACAAAACATTTTGTCACAATCCAAGGTGCCTTGACAAAAAATTAAAATTAATCATTAATCAACATGCTTACAATAATAGGTCTCAAACAAGATTTGGGTCTACGACAAAGGAATCTGCACTTATCTCCTGTGAAACCTGTTTGTCGTAACCATCAACCAGTACAGCAAAATCTGCTGTACTGCTGTTCAAGAGCAGAGAGACAGATTACTGTCCAATGAACATGACGTGAGTAGATTGAAAGCCACACCTGTGCTCTGTCAAAATTTAAAAGCGAGCAGAAGTGTTTGTGGGTGTGGATGTGTGTGAATCAGTAAATGTTCATTATTTGAGAATGCATGTAATATCCTGAATTACGCAAAGATGGTGGAGCAGAGCATTATGTGGCACAACTGAATATCAGAGCTTGTTTTGGCACATAAAATAAAAGGAAATCAATCCAGTCAACTTGTGGGCTTCCTTGGAGCCCTGTGTAGATCTGTGGTAGGTCATGACTTCACATAGGCTGTCATCCAAATAGCTGGCAGACCAGGGGTGTCCAACTTCAGGCCCTGAGGGCCAGTGTCCTGCAGGTTTTAGATGTGTCCTTGATCCAACACAGCTGATTTAAATGGCTAAATTACCTCCTCTACATATCTTGAAGTTCTCCAGAGGCTTGGTAATGAACTATTCATTTGATTCAGGTGTGGTGACCCAGGGTGATATCTAAAACCTGCAGGATGCTGGCCCTTGAAGCCTGGAGTTGGAAACCCCTGCTTTAGACAAAGAGATGCACTACAAAAAGATGGAAGTGTGGTTGGGGTTATTTTCAGGCTGGGCATTATATTGCTCCCTATAAACTGTATAGATGATAGTAGAGGTGTTCAAGCGTATATATCTAATAAATTCATTTAAAATGACTTGTAACCAGTGTTGCCACAGTTACTTTGAAAAAGTAATATATTACGGACTACTGATTACTCCTTCCAAAAGTAACTTAGTTACTTTACTGATTACTTTATTTTTAAAGTAACTAAGTTAGATTACTAGTTACTTTATTAGTTACTTTCAGAAGCTGCCAATAACACTCCCCACTGCCTCAACATAAAAACATCAACCGATTTTGCCAATACTCACTTTATTGGAAGTGTATTTTAACAGTAATGTCAACAATATATCTCCTGACATTTGAAGTTGAACTTAAAACTTTTTTCCTGACAGAAATACTTGTTTGTATGAAAATAAAGACAGTCTTGTTACTTCACTTAACATAAATACTTTTTATAAAAAAACAAACAAACAAACAAACAAACAAAGAGTCTTTCTTGACTTCCCTTAAGATACTTTTTATACCATCCACATGTAAGCACTATTGTCCGCTTTTGTAACTTTGGACTAATCTTATGAAAAAAAAAAAAAAAGAGACTGCAGGTCCAACTTAAATTGCCTTACTTCCTTGCAGGTAATTGTTTTAAGTTAATCAACTTGAAAACTTTAATAAGTTTATTAAGTGACTTTGATAAACTTAATTCAATTACTTGTAAATAGTTATTTAAATTGGATTCCCCATTCTCTGTTTTTTCAGTATATGTTGTCATCGCATGTTATGGGGGAAACAGTAGAGTGGAGCGAGTAAACCAGTGGTTGTACCTCATTAACAGAAGCTTCTCAAACCTTTTGTCAGAAAGTCGATTTCTTTTAGGCGTGAGCACCAAACCTCCCAGACTAAAAAGTCGCTCCACAGGAGCACTTGATGGGGTTGGAGTGTTATACTTTAAAAAAAATTGTCTTTATGCTTGAAAATTTATGCAGAATCTGAAGGTCGTAGCCTGACATCAGGTAGTCCATGACTTCTTTTTCTGCAGAATAGGTCTCCTCCTCTGGCTCTGCCTCAAAAGTGAAAAAGTCCATCTCACCTTGGCTGCTAGATGTAGTAGCACTGGGCACACTGGCAGGGTTTTTTGCCAGAGGAGCAGTGGTGCAACACTCTGCTGTCAGAAGCTGTTTTACTCGCTCCCTCCTTCCTGCATCTCTCAGCCATCGGAGTTTGAATTTTGGACAACTGGCAGCTGCAAGAAGGGCATCTTTGTCATCCAGCACACCGGCGAAACGAGTCTGAATAGCCTAAAAAACATAATTGATATTTTTATGCCTACAATTTATTATGTTATTGAATTATTTGCAAACCATGCCTAATATGAGATCAGTATTATGGATTAATTTTGTTTTAGGTTACTTGTAAACATTTTAATTGTTTTAATCTTATTTTTCAATGATAATTAATATTCTGTTCCATGTTTGTGAATTGTATGAAGCAAAAAATCTGACTAATTTCAAGATAGAGCGTACCTGTACAATGGCATCTGGAAGGCCTGCAGTCATCCTGGAGAGGTCATCTTTCACAGCCTGGGTCTTCTGCATCAGAACTTCAAGTGTTGGTAGTAAAGTTCCATATGGACAGTCGCCTTGTAAAATGTCCAGTGCTGCAGTCAGAGGTTTCATGGCCATGCAGTACTCATGCAGGAACTGGTATTCTTGATCTTTGAAGCACTTCAGTCCTAGCTTTGTGCACAGAGTATTCAGCTCACCCATGGGGATTTCTGCAATTCTCTTTACAGCATCAAAAAAGGAATTCCACCTTGTGGATGTTGGTATTAGGAGCTTTCTTTTGCTGATTTCTTCCACTGTTTCTGATGCAAGTGTAGATCTACTCGATTTGGTCCAAAGAGCTGTGCATTTTGCTGTGCTGCTCCTATACACAGCCCTGCTCTCTGCATTGGTTGTTAAATGTTTCTCCACATCACGTGTGCAAATTATGTTGATGGTGTGCGAAGCACACCTGCGGTGCGGGGGAAGAGACAGCTGACCATCACTTTCATTCTCAGCCGAGAGGATTTCTGACAGATCAGAAAAAGTGACATCATCGTCTTTGGGGCTGGACTCTTCCTCCTCCGTCTCATCATCGGACTCTGTGACAGGATGATAAACTTGAAACGCCTTAACAAAGTTGGATCCATTATCAGTAACTGTTGCAACTACTTTGTTGAGTAATCCATAAGAGGAGTGGATGTTTTCGATTTCTGTACCAATGACATCATACGTGTGTCTACCACGAATTCGCCTACATGCTAATGCAACCTTGTGACGCTCTAATGTGGTTCTACTGATCCAGTGGAGCGTTACTCCCATATAGCTTCTGTTGTTAGCAGTCCAAATATCCGCGGTAGTTGAAACAAAGTCAATCTCATTCAGTGTGGCCTTCAAATTTCTCTCCATTTCTGTAAACTCCTTCTCCAAGTAAGAAGTAAAAGTCGTTCGGTGAGGCAGCTCGGCATTAACAGAAGTAGGGATCTTTTTTATTATGGCACGAAACGAGGGCGAGTCAACAGTGTTTATAGGTAGCATTTCTTCTACAATATACTGCGCGACCAACTTCTTCAATTCTTCATCACTTACTGGTTTTGCACCAGAGTCCAACTTTTGTTGTTTGGGGGGTGTAGGACCTTCTGCGGAAGTCACGGCTCTCTGCTTCGGACCACTTGGTGGGACTCTCTCTGTGAGTTTGACTGTGCTGTGCTGCGACTCCAAATGTTTCTTTAAGTTTGACGTAGTGTTTTTGAAGGTAGATAACACTTTTTCGCCAACACAGAGTGTACAACGAACCTTAATATTTAAATCTTTAGTTGACAGAAACTCAAAATAGTGACCATATTTCCAGCTAAAGAACGAACATCTCTCTCCCTCCATTGTTGTTTACACTTTTTTACGTCGCTGGCTGCTTGTGAGCGGGAAGCGTGACCTGTCGCTCATGTGACGTTTCACGACACGTATGCGTTTGTCATCCGCTGAGACGAAAAGAAAAAACCAAATCTTTTTGCTTAAAAAAAATAGTAACGCACAGTGGTTTGGACAAGTAACTTTAATCTGACTACTGTTATGGAAATAGTAACGCGTTAGATTAGTCGTTACTGAAAAAGGGGTCATATTCGGAGTAACGCGTTACTAAGCAACGCGTTACCGGCATCACTGCTTGTAACATTGGATAGACAAGGTATATCCTTGGCAGCAGATAAGAGTGCTAATGGATAAAATCCTAAAGCATAAATAAAAGAAGACTGGTTCCAGATCTCAGAATTATTGACGCTCAAAATGCTCTTCAAGGCTCTATTTTATTAGTGTAAGAAGATAGCCTTGTCACATACACACAATAGTTAATAATGTGATTTATCAGATTTATCTCGCCTTTGCAGGCAATATTGTGGGGATTTGATTTCGATTTTCTTTTTCTGTTGTAATATGTTTTTTACATATTTGTTGAAGAAGTCTAAGCACTATATCCTGGAGATATGAAAAGACAAAAACAATGTGACTGCTGCACATTGTTTGCAATGAAAAATGCACCGAGTTTATCTTGTAGGATTTAAATTTCAAGGTTTTTGTTTTTCAATGGAAGAGTTTTGAAGTTTATGTTCCTCATCAGGCGTGTGCAGTCTGTAAAGTACAGCTACACTGCACAGTTCCCAAGAGTCAGATTCTACACCATATGGATATTATCGCTTCATTTTTGAATTTAGGTGTTATAGTCCCCGTTGCAAAAGTTTGGCTTTTCAAACATTTGTGAAAGAATTTTTCACAAATGTGAAGAAAGAAGATTTGATGCAAGATGGTGGATGCAGCAGATGGTGGTGTAGCAGATCCAGGTCTCGATTGACTGATCTCTATAGCAGGTCTCGATTAAAACCAGCATGACTAACGGCAGGGTAATTGTGGAGGATGAACTACTTAACTTCCTTGCGGTAAAAACAAAACTTTAAGTCAGGATGAAATTGTGTTGTTGGCCACGAACACATTGATCACACAAAAGTTATGTTTAAGCTGTGTCCTGCTACCTAACAGCAGTGTGGACAGCATATGGACATCAGCAATATGACACTTTGCCTTAAGGTGCTGAATGAGTGTGGGGAGAATATCCCTGGATTTGTCTCTCATCATTTGGATGATCTGCTGCCTGTTGCATACTCCAGTTTGGATAGCTGTTGTTTATTACAGCGAATGGACCAGCTGTGTGCCAAGTTGGGTGCTTTGAAACGTGTAGTCAAACTTCAGGTGGATGTTTGTGAACAACTTCGGCCTGGCGCTGTGGAAGTCAACCAATGTGTGACTGTTCTTTGGTGTCAGTCTGACGTGCTGGCTGGGGCTGCTACTCTGAATGCTCAGGGACTGAGGACCGCTTCTCACTTTCCTCTGGGGAATTATTTTGAGGAGCTGCGGGGGAGTCAAAGTAAAGGCGATCTGGCCAGGACGCAGGGAGCTGGAGGCTTGGCAGGATCCAAATGAGTGATAAGTCAGTGTGTTGTCCAGAGATTTTGGTTTGTGGGCAATATCAGGCTCCGATGATAGCCTCTGGTCCTAACATAGAAACTGCTATGACAAAAGATCAACAGCTCTTTACATGTTCTCCAAAATGGAGTAAAGTTGTGAAGAAGGGCCACACCTCGCTGAACGATGGAAAAGGTTGCTTCAGGTTCGGAAATGCATGTTGGCACCACTGGACGCAACGAGGGGCCTGGAACTGCATCTATGATTGGCACTGGAATTGTGAGTACTTTAAAAACTGTAAAGACTAAATTAGTAATTATGAAAAATTTGTGTAAATTTGCCTCAGATGTAGATGCAAAAACGCTTCATCAGTATCTTAAAGACTCAAGAGTCAGCAGAGATGCCAAATTGTCAATATATGGAGCAGGTTCAGCTCTTTGAACATCACTGCTGAATATAATGACGTTAGTGAAATGTATAACCCCGAACTCTGGCCTAAAGGGGCTCTGGTCTGGTATTATCATGAACCACGCAACATAGTGCATACAGCAGGGGGAATAATTGTGTCCCCTGGTGTTGACATATCACCAACCATACAGCAACCTCTTTGGATATTGTCTTACAACTGTGTTGGCCTGCATTTGAGACAGAGTGCAGGGGATAAAGCTAGATGTACTGTTGTGGACAGTTTGCTTGCAGAATGTGACATTTTATGTTTGCTAGAGACATGATTACCTAAACAAGACTTGGGAAAACCTAACTAACCTTGAGCCAATTTTTTTGGTTGTGGGGACAGATCTAAACACAGCTAGTAAGAGACAGACTACAGGCTGTGCTCTGGGACAAAAAACTGATGCTGGATGTACACTGGTGTATTGGTATACAGTATACATAGAATAACAATAGTTTTGTCATCCTTAATGTTTATACCCCCTTTGAAATGTGTGAAAATGAGGAGGAATATCTTAGTAGGCTTGCTCTTATTAATGCATTTGTTCAAGATAACAGTACAGTATATATGTTGTGGGTGATTTTAATGCTGATCTTTCAGATGGCAGTTCTAGGCTGTTTGCTAACCACTTAATCTATTTTTGTGAAGATGCTTATCTTATTCTGTCAAGCGAAGTGCTACTGCTCAGAGAGCCACACATATATAAGTATTAAGTATTGGATAGCTGTGTCAGATCATATAAATTTAGCTTTTACTGTAAATGTGGAAGAATTGCCAGAAAAAATGGGAAAGAATCATGTCACTAATAATACTACCAGTGTAAAATTAGACTGGTCAGCCTTTATGAACATGACTTCTTGGCCTGTTATAATAAGACAGATAAATATTTAAACAACATTTATTATAGAGGCAAGGATGTCAAATGTAAGAATCTTGAGCTTAAACGTAAACTTTGTTCCATGTATGACGATATAGTGGCTGCTCTGCATGAAAGTGGTAAATCGTTTGATGTCCAACGTAAGCATAAAAGGAAGCTTATAAACTTTGGGCCATGGCTGTAAGACCTAAGCAAGGCCCAGAGTTTGAACAGAAAAAGCTTGCAAATGCCTGATATAAGTTTGCTGTTCGTTTTATATCTAAAAATAAGTAAGTTATGAGGACAGATTCTATGGCCAGGAAAATGCTGAGAAATAATGTCACAGATTTTTAGAAAGAGGGAAAAGCTCTTAATAATTGCAAACTGCCTCTACCGTGTACGGTTGAAGGTGTATCTGGGGCAGATATTGCAGCATTATGGAAACAGCATTACAGTACATTGTTCAGCTGTTAAAAAGTTAACGATATGTGGATGATTCTGACATCAGTGATGAACCTATAAGTATATTGACACATGAGGTATATGAAGCCATTCATAAATTATTTGATAGTAAAGAGTGATTTGAATCACAATACTGCAGGACATCTAAAATGCTAGTTTAAGGCTAGCTCCTCTTTTAGTTCTTTGTTTCCCTGGTTCTATGACCCATGGCATATTTTGCTAGTCCCAGTTATTAAAAGCTTGGAAAGTGAGCTGTCTGGAAAATTATAGGCTGATTGCACTATCCAGAATTTTATCTAAGATCCTAAAAAGGATCCTGCCTGATAGAGTGAGTGTGCATATCTCTTCTCTGGATAATCAGTTTGGCTTCAAGCAAAAGCATGGTACTAACATGTGTGTATATATACACTTAAAGAAATGATTAACTTGAGTCAAAGATCCATCTGTCGTCATCTGTTTTATTGATGCTTCTAAAGCTTTTGATCGAGAAAACTACTGGAAACTTTTTGGTAAATTAAAATGACAATGAGTTCCTGGGTGTTACGACGCCAGGGATGTAGCTAAGAGTCTGTAACACTGGATGTCTGCTAGGTGAAACACTGATAAACCACAGTAAACCAACCTTACCTTTTCAGCTCAGGTAATGTTGGTTTACAGCAGCTCAATATATGTACTTAATAGGTGTGCAAAATCATATAAAGTACAATGTTAGTAAAAGTGCTATTTTGATATATAGAACCAAGCACGATAAAAGACTAAACTGCCAGACAATGTTCTTAAAGTTTATAAAAAGGTGAAATACCTTTGCCATTTTATTACTGATCAAACGAATGATGATGATGATGAATCCTTCTTAAAATACCCAGAAGGGGGAATACCAGTCAGATGTTTGTAAGTGCAGGTGTTTGCACTTTTAAAGCACTATTGAGAAAGTTAATGTTCATTTTTATAATATAATCATTTCAGCACTCACAAATCCTACTGTCAGTTGTTCCCGTTGCTTATCCAGTCTACAAAAGCACTGATTGAAATATTTATGTGGAAACTGGTTTCTTTTAATTCTGCTTTCTTTAATATTATATTTGTATTTATTGTCGATTATATTTATAATATGGTTTTATGTAGTGCTTTTTCTCTATAATCATGAGCTTAAGTCTTGGTTGGTTGATTGAATGGGTCGCTCTCGAGAGCTGTCTTAATTCAAGTGTGGTACTGTAATAAGATTTTCATGGTCAAGCTCCTGTACAGTAGGTGGACTGGTACTTATGCTTCTCTACTTGCTTTGAATGCTGAAAACCCTTTCCTTACTACAAACCTTATTCATCCATTCATTCAAATGTGTTTTCTTTCTATGCCAAAGCACTTAACAACATTCACACGCTTACACTGCAGTAGCGCAACTTGGGGTTTAGTGTCTTGCTTAAGGATACTTCAACATGCAAACTAGAATAGCTGGCCCATATGGAAAAGATATATATAAATCTTATAAAGTTTGTATCTGTCTTGTATGAAACTTTTATGAAAAGCATACAAGAGTGAAAACACATATAAGATCCCTTGAAAAATTATATAATGAAACTTGTATGTTTTGGATACTTACTAAAAATATATATATGAAAGTAATGAGAAAGTGGCCACTTTCATGAGTAAATCATATATGTTTTTACTATTTCTTTTCCATATGGGGGGGATTGAACTATTTAATGTTGGCCATCATGTCCACCCAGGTGGCCAGTACTTTTTTGTCCTAATAGAATATTTGTGATACCTCATAACTGTGGTGTTATTGTATGTTAGGAGGGAATGGCTGCCATTGCTCTTAACAATTGGATACATTTTTAAATCGATTTTTAGAACATGTCAACGTTAAAAAGAATAAGACATCATTGCCATAATTTCTTGTGCATAGTCATTTTATATAGTGCATTAAATGTTTGTCATTCACATCTTGCAAACTTGGAGTACTTGGAGTAACTTGGAGTTTACTGATAACAAATGATAGTCACAATTTGATAGTGTATTCATAGGCTCTAAAGACAGGTTTCTGCTATTTTGATTTGTTGAAAAATACTAAGAGTTTATGGATTGAATGCACCAGGATGTCTTGCACCTTTTGCCGTAAAATACATTGTAGATTTCGGAATGAGTTATGAAGTATCACTGAATGAATCATGAAGCTCAGCTGTTTATAGAGACTATTGCCCAAACTTTGCAAAGTACTGTAGACACCCAATTGATCTCTGAATGTTTAAGTGGAGATCATGCTATAATGTAGATGATGTGACATGATGTGACTGCAGGGTAAAAGCTCTGAGTGAGCTTGGAGGAGGGTGATTGTGTGCAGTGGGGGAAGAACGAGTCACGGTGCAGGTGCGACTGCATCTGTTTAGGAGTATATCAGAGAGAGTGCGCAAGAGCTGTGTGCATATTTCCAAAAATAGAAAATCAGTGTGCCACAAATAAATGGATATGTGGGTAAAGCTGCAGACTTCCAAATTGTTGCATGTCATCACATGGTATTTTCTCTATGTTACCACCTATTATGTCCTTACTTTAAACCAAAATCACTGCCCCACCCTTCTTCCCTCCACGAGAGCTAATGTATTTAAATGCCTAAACGTTGACTACAGTTGTGTTGTTGTTGTTTTTTTTGTTTTGTTTTTTTTTTACAATTGTATCATGACATGGCAGCAATATTTACTGCAAACCTATCTGTCACTAAGCAAACTTCATTGTCACAGTTTAAAAAATAAAAATGAAAACATCAACATAACACATGTTAATAACTAATTCCTGGATCTGTTGCCAGAGCCAGCCTTGCATTAAAAAGAAAAAACTTGACTTGAAGGCTTGAGTTTAGGAAACCTCTGTTCAAATGTGCTCATAATATTAATCTTGGTATGGTATGATTCTACTGTAAAATGTGACTTTTTGGGGGGCATAAAATGTCAAAATTAATTATGTGCAAGACCAGGTGTTTATTTGGATGCTTGGTGATTGAGGAACTATTCATTGTTGAGCCCACTCTCTATCTGTATCTTTAAAGAAACTGAAGCAGAGATCAAACTACACTCTGCTCTAAAATGAATGATGATTTTACCTATTTTTTAATTGCTGGTAAGTAAATAAATAAATAAATAAATTAACAAATTAAAAATCAGTACTTGTTAGTCCTTGTTTTTATTGTACTGGGCCATCACAAATAAACCAGCGTGTACACTGGCCTGGTCACCATTTTCATTTAGATACTTGCACAGGCTGTAATTAAAATAGTTAAAATATAACACAGAACCCTGATTTTTAAGGTTAATGTAACAATTTTAGGGGCTCTGTTGTTTCTTTATTAACTATATGAAATGTAGCAAGTTTTTGCTGACTGATTTGATACCTTGGACCAGTGGTCTCTAACACTATTATATTCTTTTTTCTTTGTTCCACTAAACAATTAAACACATAACGGTGTACAAAAGTCTAACATTAAGACTGCTAGTGTATAAAAATATTGCTTATTTTAAGAGGAGTTTGGCAACATTTAATCAGTTTTGTAGCTACGGACAACACTTCTGCAAACAGGCTACAGTGAATAAAGTTGGTTACCTTGCTAAGAAGTTGGATGTGTGCCGCTGCAGTAAGGTTAAAAGTATGGAAATCACTGTGCTCCTCTGTCTTGTTCCATTATTCTTCCTGCAATATTTCTTTGCGGAAATTACTGTTGTCTTATTTAGCAGATGCATTTATTAATTAATGACAGCAGGAAATGTTAAAGCCACTGATGAATGCTTTGCATTTCTTAGTTTTCTTTGGGAAACAGTGTTGTGGTAGTTAGCACAGTTGTCTCACAGCAAGAAGGTCAAGGATTTGACTCAACCATGTTCTGCCTGTGCCTGAGTGGGTTCCCTCTATACTCCAGCTTCTGCCCAAAGATACTACTGATGCTGACCCTACCTGTACCCCTGAATTTGATAAGAGGAAGACAGTGGAAAGCTTTTTTGGTTATCAACTATATTACATAGTTTTCAGTCTGTCTGCTATATAACTACTTAACTATAGACCTATAAATTAGGGTGTGTAGTCTACTTTAGTCATGGTGTTGTTAGGTTGTTGCAGGTGCCCAACTCCAGAGTTTCAAAAAACTCCCCGACATGATGATTCCCACAGCTATCTTTCACTGTAAATTTAAAACACTCTCAAATCATGAGCTCTGCTGTTTGCCTGCCAGGCTCAGGTACTGATATCTCTAAACTGCTGTCATCAGACTGGACTGTTTTCCATTCTCAACCTTGAAAAGCTGGTAGGTGATAGCCCATGCCAAACATTTGGCCCATTCTCCCAAGCTGAGAAGTGGTGTAGATATCACTAATATGCAATGATCTTTAAAAGTACTTTTTAATTGATTGACTTTTATATTCCTTAGTTAGTAAATTATTCTGTGACTATATACTATAAGTGTTATAGACTTTCCTTCTAGCTCTCAGTAGAGTAAGTTTGATACATTGATCATTTAGAGGTTGCCACTTCTGGCTCCCTGATTGTGCTTTAAATACAACAGATCAATTTTCTGCAAATTTTGCGATACACTGCTCCTCATAAATATTCAGTCTAGCCTCCATTTGATCCCAGAAGATCAAATCAACCTGTCTTCTCAGCACACGATTTAATGAAAGGATCTGAGTTAAGAAAATCTCATCTTTCGTACAATGGTCAGTACCACAAACCTAGAATGAATCTAGAAGATGTAAATGTCTTCTTCATACATGTCATCATTTATGTTTTTAAATGTTTCCCTCAATTTTAATGTGTACTGTATAACAATTGATCAAAAAGTTCTGAGAACAGGTTTATGAATTTTGAAATCCTTTCCTGACTTAAATGTGAGACATTTTCAGTGTGATCATTTATATAACCTGACAGTAGACCTCCTTGTTAACAGTTTCAGACTGGGAAACCAGTATTTGCACATTTGCTCTGAATATCCTACTAACCTTAGCCAATTTTTAACCTAATCATGACTTCAAAGAATTAAAGTCTGCATAAAAGTCCAAACAGTAGTATGATATATGGAGACACAGATACGGTACGTAAAGGTAAACCAACTGAATTGCATCCTTCAGAAATGCATCAACAGTTTAGGAAAAGGATAAATAATTTGTTTCTATTTGCATACTATACAGATTGAGCCTTTTGGTTTGGCTCTGACAGCAGATCCTCGATGACACACTGCTGATATCCTATTCTGGAACAGTGTGAGAGCCCATTACTCAAATTGGAGTCACAGACAAAGACCTCGCTGCCCCTGGTCCAGATGTCAAAGGCTTTTATGAAAATCCCTAATGTGATTCAACCTGATCCAACCAACAAAGACCTCTTGTTTTTTGCACAAACACAATAAGAGTCTCTTTGATTGCTGCTGCTGAGTCCCTCATTACTGATAGACAAACAGCAGAGAAAAACAGCTGACTGCAGTGCGATTAGAACAAAATGCCTTGTGATAACCATCACAAAATCTTGCCGTGTAACCAGCGTAGTTGCCAACATGTTTCAGTGAAGTGTAGCTGCTTTCTTTCACATTCACTTTGTCATTTGAATGGGGATCCCAATCATCATTCTATTGTCTTTGTTGGCTGTTCTCTTATTCTGGCTTAAAACTTAAACTGTTTTTCGGTGCAAGCTGGCATAATGGCAACTCATTAAATGGGGACCCGAGAAGCTCTGTTCTCTGGTTACACATATCAATTTCCTCTAACTGTAGTTGCCAGTTTCTCTTAGTGGCTGCAGGTGGACTTACACAGAACACGTATTGCTTATCCTCCAAACACTAGAAAGTGATCTAATCTAATCATATGTAGTGACTCTTGGGTAGGGCAATTTAATAGTGTTTGCCTTTTGTCTTGCCTTCAGTCGCCGGTGATCTCTCCCATTTGTCTCGCAGAAAACAACTTTCCAGCAGTGACTGAGACGAAGACAAACATGTGGGCAGCACTCAGCACAGGAGCAGCTGTGGGCCTAAATGGCTGCCATTTATCATTGTAAACTGATTTAAGGAATTGAATGCATATGCTGACGTGGCTGATCTGCTGATTAGCTCAGTAATACCCAATAACACTAGGGCCCCTTTACTAAATTGTTTTTTATGGTAGACATGCGATTTGGGAGTTTTAATATGATGATTTTTCACATTGAAATTGTTATTATGTCTATTATAAAATCTAAAAAAGTTAGAAGTTACAAAGAAAAGTGTCTGTCTGCGGATAACAAATGTTAGCTGCTAAGTACAGCAGAAAGCATCTTCTTCATTCCTGTTTTGTTTTTTTGTTTTTTTAGTCATTTTGCCTAGTTGCATTGTTCTGCGCTATAATAATCTTGGCTCTGAGGAAGTGGCTTTTTACAAGCTGTTTTAAGGTTTCGGTTGGTTTTGAGGCCTCTCCCCGAAGGCCTTTCAAGGGGGTGAAGGCTCAACCCTGCTATTTAATCTCCATATATAGTCAGGCAGCTAGACCACAAAGTCAGGGCAGACTGCCTGTCTGGCGCTGGACTGGGTGTGGCCTCTCTGTTAGCATACAGTGGCCAGAGAGAGGATGGAGAAAGCTTCAGGCTGCCGCACAACTCTGGCTGCTTTCTCTCTCCACAGGTCTTCCACTGCTTAGAACACATGTCCTACACTCTGCATGTATTAAAATTTGCCCTGTTGAAAATCGCATGTCATTCCATCAAACCCACTTGTGCTTATACTTCACAGCCAGAATATTTACACAGCGGTTGCTGTGCATAGTCATTCATTCGCAAGTCATTCATTCTGTTTTTGGATTTCCTGGTTGAAGGTATTTAAATGAAGGAATTTACTGTAAGCAGCACGGTGTCAAAGAGAAGTGAGCTCCTTTTTACTGGAAGCAGATCAGGAATGACAGTTGCATTTATTAGGCTATGTTGAAAGGAGTGGGAGAGAGGGCAGAGCACATGCCTGGAGACACGCAGGTCTTTGGGGCAGATGAAATGTTTCTGTACATTTACTATATGCCCATGCATGTATGCAAACATTCCCTTCATTTTTCAGCAATGACTTGGTTATATAAAATCCTAAACAAGCAAAAAATACAGAAACACACACTCTCTTATGCACACATATATAGTTGTACCAGCTGAGTGCGTGAGGGGATCAGGCGCAGGCAAAAAAGGCAAAAGAGAGATAAGGATGGAGGGCACACATAAAGGCAACAGGGCAAAGAAAAAACAGACAAAAAAGAAGTCAGTGAGATTGATGATGCAAAGACAGAATTAAGTAGGCCTCCTCTCAGCATGCTGAGCCTAGAAATTGGTTGACGTACGAACTTCAGGTTCCATCTTTTTTGCCTCACCCCTCTTTGGAGGGCCTCGCCAATGAAAACTGCAGGAAGACGGGCATACACACAGCACCCGGCAGCAAAGACAACTTTTCTACTCTAGTCAGAATTAGTCTGTCAACTTTCCCAATGCTACCTCAGATAAAAGTCCTGTATAAGTTGACTTGTAAATGCCACCCCGTTCCAAAACGGGATTAAAGAATATGCCAAGCATTTTGTGAAGGGAGAGAAAAGAATTGGCAGAGAGCAGTAGACATGTCAGGTGTGTGTGTGTGTGTGTGTGTGAAGGAGTGATCGGCAGAGATAGAGACTGTGTCTGCAGGAGGTTAGTATTGGCTGAAATTGGCTCAGTTATTTTCCCCTCACACTCTTGACATCTAGAGGTGCGCGTGAGAGGCATTATGAATTCATAGGCTCCGGGGAACCAAATGAGCTGCCTTCGCCTGGAATTTATACGAGACAGAAATCACTTATTGTCAATGTATTATTTTTCGGTAGCACTTCCACGATAGGTGACAATTTTCCTCTATGCCTCTTCCCTCTCTTCACTTCCCTTCTCCCCATAATCTTCTCCACTGGGCACAATTTCCGTGGCAACTTGGTCACACATTTGATTTAGTATTCTGTTTCCTCAATTTATTCAAAATCCAGTTTTTCTGTGCTGTCCTCTTCCTAAGTAGGTCACCTATCTAACAGTATGACAAGCAAGCTGTTATCTTCCCCATTTAAATACCAATGCCTGTACTGTAATAGAGGGCACTCAAATGAGGATGTGTCCAGCAAGGGTGAACCAGACATATGAGAAGCAGTTTGAACACTAGACCTCTGGGGACACGGCTGGCCCACATCAACATCAGGCCTCATGTGGCATCCGGTGACAACTGGGTATTGAGACAGAATGGATGGACTGGGGGAGTTATGGTGCCCTGAGAGACTTACCTCTATCCATGTCTGGCATGTTTTCAGGGGCATCTTGGAGCCCAGAACAGGCTGTGCGTGTTTCTGTTGCAACAGCTGGGGCTTTACCGTGACTCCTTTGTGTCTGATCTTCAAACTCCCCCCATGCAATTTCATGATCACTGCCACAAATGCCTTCTTATTTTACAAACAGTGCATGCCTTCTTTTATAAGCTGAAAATTCAAGACCCAAATTCCTCATTAGAAGCATATATGTTATTCCAATACATCCACAACCCGTAGTCCGCATAAACCCAAACATCCATTCCTCCATTCAGTTTATTCTTCCGTTGTATCCACGCTTTAAATTCCCTACATTCCTTAAGCCCCTCGCACTTCAGTCATTTGATACCCTTGAAGAGGGGTTTCCCTCAGGCCCAAGGTCAAGCTGCTCTCCCTAAGGACCAAAAGTCTCACTACCATCACATGACCCGAAGAGCTACACTGCTGGGCCTGTGACCTCTCGTGTTCCAGAGGTTAGACTCTCGAACGCAGATGATTCCTTTTGGTACATTTGTGTTTTCTCTTCAAACAGAACACATCCTTCAGATGGCTTCTTGTTTGGCTATTTTTTTTTTTCCCTTTTTCATCAAATTTACTCAGGTGTTCCTTCAGTTTGATCATTGACTGCCTCTAATACTCTCAAAATCTTACCTTAACAGGCCACTAGCTTCATGAGGAAATGACAAAGCTGAAGCCCACTTTGAGTGCTTTTTTTTTTTTTTTAGGTTTTAAGAGTAAAAAATGGTTTAAGGAGATATGGTTTTGAAATGTAAATGCCACCTTGCTACTTTAAGTTCTGTGAAACTTAAAACAGTGCTCAAGAAGTCTTCGCTGTGGTGAGTGTCATAGTCAGTTTGTTAAACCATCAAATTTCATTGTCACTGGAACAAAAATCCTACTGAATTTTGGTGATGGCAGAATAAAATATAGCTGACCAAATTAAGTAACATAAGTTTTGTTTTTTTAAGCTTGATTAGACTTTCTTGTGGTATTGCTTGAAGTAGCTACACTAGTTTGACAGCAGTGTCAATCGCAGTCACTGCAGCAGATGTGCAAACACAACATGTCTTACTGATAAAATATGAATTCCCCCATGTACACTGTGTGATTAATCAAAACACCAGAAAGCAGTTTCTAATTACTTCTAAGTACTTATGAAACTTTATGTCCATAAATAAGCATATTTATTTATACACAGTTTGATTTAATTATTCAGTGTTTATAGTTGATTGTTAATGTGTTTGTTTTGCCTCCGCTGTACTTGCAGTAATTATATTTCTCATCAACATTTCAATGGGGCTCTTTTTTACTTTTCTCAGGTTACAGGCCTTTCATAATTGATGTGCTTAAGCCTGGATGATGAATCTATTAATATCCTTGTGTAAATTACTCTTGTGTCGAGCAAGCCACATATATTTATCACCCTGACGCTTTTCTAATGAGGGAAGTTAAATTAAAACATATTATCAGACAAAAATTGGGACAACATAGTTTTTATGTGAGCTGTCGCTTGCTGTCATCCCTCTGCCTGGGCTGTGTAAACAGGCAAAGTTTAAAAAAAAGGCAAGAGACAAAGAAATACAGAGAGAAAATTTTGTTTAATCATTTAAAGACTCAGAAAGGAATGAGATGAAATATCTGGGACAAATGAAAAATCAATCAAAAAAGCTGTCGGAGGGGCCGTTTGAATGTTTCTGCAGTCGTTTAAGGGCTTCGTTATCCACTTCAAAGAGAAGACTCTCATCCACTGAGAAGGGTTGGAAACGCATTGTGATCCATTTGGTTAATTTCTACTTGATGTAAATCTTGTAGGAACATTTTTTTGGTTCCAAATACAACCACAAAACCATTGGAGATATTGTGATGAGTGCGAACGAGTTTTATTGTTTTTATACAAAATATCATGCATGAAAGATTGCAAACACGCTTTTAACAAATTGCCAGAGTTGTTGCAGCTTGTGCTACATTTACTGATGTGTTAAAAAAAAGGGAGTTCTCAAAGCAGTTTGGATTTTATCCACAGCTTCTCTTCTTTTTGATCTGTTTCTTACAACCAGTACATCAGTTCATACATGTGGCCAGCTCTCAGTAGCTTAACCTAGACCTTTTATCTGAGATTTCTTTCTTGCCTTTCATTGCATGTAGCAGAGTACATTTGGATAGGAACGTTGCTGCTGTGGCCCTAACCCAATCAATTACCAGGTCATGTTAGAAGATTTCTAGAACCTTTGCGTTGAGCGATTGCAAAACGACCTGCCATTTGGTACATGTCCTTTTTATATACAGATCCAACTCTCTAATATGCTCCCTCAAGATATTGATACAGCCCTGCCATAGACTTACTAGACACATAAGGCCATGTAAATTAGTGTACTTTGATAACAGCGTACAATATGGATTCCATTTAATTTATATGGTTGTCGACGCAGTATAACACACATTGTGCAGCACAGATGGGGCAGCAGAGTTGTTGCTGTGCATCACACACTACATTGGTGCAGACATACTGTTGGTGGTCAGAGGAGAGAGAGAGAGGGAGATTTACTTTCAACTATAGACAGTAATGGTAAACCAGCCAGAGAGTCTCAAATCACTTTTAACACAGACAGATGTGTCTATAGTTATTAGACTATAGACATCTCTTTTGTGCATAACTGTGCAGAATATAGTAGTAAAGTTATGACATTTGCTTGGTTCCTTCTTTAGAACATCTTTGTGTATGACGTTTGCAGATGACATTGTCATGTGTAGTTAGAGTATGGAACAGGAAAAAGCCTAGTCATGTGGAGGTATGCACTGGAGAGCAGAGGAATGAAAGTCTGCAGAAGCAAGACAGAATACATGTGCATGAATGAGAGGGAGAGATGAAGATGGAAGGAGCCAAGGTAGTGAAGGTGGATGAGATTAAATACCTTGATATATTAATTGTTAAATTGACAGAAATACAGTTCCTGACAGCTGGCATTTACTGGCTTTGACAGGAGTTCTTGCTTGGTTCGCTTCCCTTCTCCTTCTTACCCTATGGTGGAATATTCAATTATAAAGTATGCTGATGACTCTTCTATATTTATACAGACAATAATATGCTAGAACCCAAATTGCCAGCTGGGCTTAATGGGGATTATGTGTTGACCCATGTAATATTCTGTTCTGTGGAATGATTCACTGGAAACTGCTGAACTAAAAATACTCCTCATTGTCTCACACAAACACAGCCAAGCAATGAACAGTGCAAAAAAAGGTGAAACAGAAAGTGTAGACTAGGTTGAGTGTGTGGAGATTAGTGTCAGAGGTGATTTGTGACACAAGGATGGCAGCAAAAGTGAAGGGAAAGGCTTACAAGACTGCAGTGAGGCCTGCTATGATGTGTGGCTTGGAGATGGTGGGTTTGACAAAATGATAGAAGGCTGAGCCGGAGGTGGCAGAGCTGAAGATGGTAACATTTTTATTGGGAGTGACCAGGATGGACAGGATTAAAATTGAGTATATTAGAAGGCCAGTTCAGTTGAGCAGTTTAGTGACAAAATTAGACAGTCAAGATTAAGATGGTTTGGACAAGAGGAGGATGAGGAGGGATAGTGGATATTTGGACCGGTGATGAAGGTTGAGCCACCAGGGAAGAGGAAAAGGGAAGATTCATGGATGTAGTGAAGCCATACGTGAGGAGGTTTGGTGTGAGAAGAGGACGGTAGTAATAGAAATAAATAGAGGCAGGTGATTCACTGCGTGAACGCTAAAGAGCCCAAGCAGAAAAAGAATAATAAAAAGAAGACTGTACCAGCACAATAGTAGTTTGATAACCTAATAGTCACAGCTTTTATCTTAAAATCATGATGATTTTTTTTAGTCCGCAATGCTTAGTGATAATGGGGAAGATCAGTAACAGAAAGACCAAAAGTACCAGTATGATATTATCATATATTCCAGAAACACGAATCCAATTTACATGCTACAGATGGACTTTGACATAATGGTGATGTTGATTTAGTTTTTTATGATAGTTTTAGTATTTTTATTAAATTTGTCAGTTATTCAATTTTTTAATGTTTTGAACATTAAAAAAAGCTTTCAAATTGCTCATACTGTGACTTTGGTCACTTATTTGTCAGGGTCACTGTGAAAGAGAATGCAGTTTTAATCGGTAAGTGTGCAACTGGAGACACAGTAATTACTCACCCAGGATGAATTAGGAGAACTCTGGCACGTTAATCACCATAGACAACTTCAAGTGGCGGTCCGGTCTTTCGTATGGCAACACTTTGACTTTTAAGTTATGCACAATGTGATAAATGTGTTGATATGCTAAAAACCTGTATGGTTGATTATGGCCAAGAGAAGCAAGGCAAAACAGAGGGGGACTGTTAAAAATGACATAAAAATCAGTGGGTTTTTACTAGTATGATAGTGAGACTGTTGATAGTTTTGGCATTCTTGGTAGATCTAAAAGTCTCCCCATTAGACATTAGACAGTTATGTAATGCAACTTTGCCCTTACTGTGGCCATATGAAGCAGAGAAAATAAGTTTTGGAAACATTAATAAGCAAATTTTATGCAAACACAACCACTGATTATCAAAAAAGTGTACTTGTTACAGAAAATCAAGCAGATATATGGGTGACAGTGCTAGGAACTGTAAAATAGAAGTCACTCGTTTAATTGTGGAACTACTGAAAGGAGTATAAGGAAAGAGACACCGGTGAAGGATGAAAGAGATAGACAAAGTGAAAAGGACACATCCAAAGAAAAGAATAGCCACTGCAGATCTAAAAGTAGGCCATGGTAGGAGTAAAGGATGGTCAGGGAAGCAGTAAAAGAATTGCTGAAGGCCATGTAGTGGAAACAAGAGCAACAGATATGTTTTAAATTAGCATGGCCTGAGGAATGCAGCCCATAAAAGAGGGCAGAGATGGTGACCCGCGGCCTTGCAACCTGATCCCCTGAGGCACAAGCATCACTTTTGTGGTACAGTGCTTTCTCAGTACCCCTACTCCCGCAACCTCATCACAGTGAGCTTGCTGGCTTACTGCAGACCACTCCAATCATACCAGAATAGTGAGTGGCTGGAATGTGTCTGCCCTTGCTCCCAGAAATGCTCGGTAAAAGCTAGCTCAGCTCCCCAGTGCTCTGCTCTGTGCTCTGTTCACCCTTCATTAGCCTTTGCCTGGCATTCAACTAATGATCACCTTATTCATTTTCTTCCGTTACCTCAAGTGTGGTCACTCTGCTCTTTTGTCTCCGCTAGCTGAGACTGGATGACCATGACATTCAAACTGTGTAGCATACATGCAACATCTCTCTCTTTCACCCCTTGAAACCTTCTGACCTTTTTAACAGAACAGAGAGATTTTCTCATCTTCTATCGCACCTTTTTCTTCTTTCCTGTATGAACCAATCCTATTCTTCTCCACACATCTCATTTTCTGTTAATCCACCACGTCTTTCTTCTTCACTGTCACACACAGACAACATTCTTCATTAGTCACACTCATGCAGCTGCCCTCTGTCCTTGTAGTTTGCACCTGTTCTGTCCCTGGGGTCCTCTGATTTCCACCATCATGATCTCATCTCCCTAAAGCACTGCGGTTACTTTGCGTGATTCTGTCTCCCTGTCTGTTTGTTGGCTTTTGCTGTCTTGCTACGCATGATTTTTTTTCTTCTTCTCATGATTAATATTAACTGTGATTGTCAAGTCAAACCGAGTAGGAGGTGGAGAGCCCTGAGGGAAAAAGTAAACGTGACAGACTGGAGGGCGGAACTAATCTTGTGTCTGGGTTTCTGTCGGGAAGAAAAAGAAAGGCGAACTGGGAAGCAATAGGAAGGTGCCACTTTCGGGAAAAGCCCAGCATAATTCCTTCAATAAGTTGTCGCCAACATGAATATTGTGTGGAACTGAAGTATCTACAAAGCCAGGGAGGCAGCCGGTAAGGGAATGGTTGCTGACTATGGTAAAAGACTTTGAAGCGAGTTGCTAAAGAATCGCGGCTGCCGCTAGCTTACGTAGCATTAGCACTGTGCCGTGAGTTGGTTGCCTGTTTACGAGCGGCACCATTGTTTATTGTTGGTCTGCATATGGAAGACTGTTAATGCTTGCATATGGTTAAGAGAAGCTGGTTATAAATACTATTGTTATTGCTCAAGTTCTAATGCAGATTGATTATTTAATTTAGCACTTTAATAGAAAGCAGTATTTCTCAAGGTGTATGTACAATTGCTAGTGAATTACATAATTTGAGCATTTAAAAATACTCAAGTAAATATTGTACTACAAAGCTTGCGCACTGCATTGATGTGTTTAAAAAAGAAAATGTGTTTGGGATTGTTTACAATATTTGCAGATGTGTGATAACAAACATAATTTGTATTTTGGTTTTTTGGTTTGTATTTAAAGGTTTTTCACCTATGGCTGACTGTGGCCGAAAAGAAGATTAAAGAAAAGGAAAACAAAAGATCTGCCTGGTCATTGAGTGAAACCCAGTTAAACACCTGTGGTAGATGCATCAATCCCTTTCAAGCGGGGAAGCTGCACAAACTTAGAGAGCTTGACAGTGAAAAACCGGGAAATCAAATCTGGGAAAAATGACCTGGAGTCCTGGGATAAGGGAATAATTAGTGCAAAGAGGAAATTCGGAGAATCCCTCAAGTTGCATGTGCCATTCCCATTAGTAAATAAACCCCAGTTCAAGCCTGAGCACACAAAAATGGCAGACCAAGCTGCTGGAAAGTCAGTTGAACAACTCAAAGGAGTGAGGGCAACAGCCAAGAGATCATTCTCTCGTCTGGTTAATAGCATTACGAGGACGCATGAGGATATGACTGAAGAAGAACTCAAAGACAGTTTCAATAGACTGACAATGGAAGCAGAGAAAGTCATGGAGGCCAATGATGATCTAGAGGCCGGTTTCATCACGGAGCTAGAGGCAAAGCCTGACACAAGTGAAGCAGCTGTGCTGACAGAACAGCAGAGAGCCGACTTAGCAAAGACTGCAAGTGAATGTGAGTTAAAACTGAAGGAAATAAAAACCCTAGTCAGAGAGGCTCTCTGGGCCAACTTTGGAAGTGCAGAATTGTCCACAGCACTACAGGCAGCAGAGGCTGAGTGTGATCATGTTGCTGCCATTACGCCTGACGGTAATTATGAAGTGTATGATTTCGTTCTTGGCCACCTGAAAGAATTGGTGGGAGTGGCAAAGGAGAGGTATAGCAAGTGGAAGCATTGGATCCCATCAGGTATTCGGAGAGATCTTCAAAGCAACATACAGAGGCTGGAACTCGGCGTCCCCAGGCTGGTTTCCAGAAAAGCTGACTTTCTGGAAATGAGAATAAAGGAGGATGCCGATCACCTGTCATCATTGCCAGTTACCTCCAGCTGCCCCATGCCAATCATCAAGCTGAAACCAACAGCACTTCCTAAGTTTCTTGGAAATAAACGAGACTTCCACAGATGGAAGAAGGAATGGGAGGTTCTTCAGGGGCAGGCGGAGCCATCTGGTTCGAAAGAGATCAAAAAGTTTCAGCTACTTGATAGTGTGGATGAGAAAATAACGAAAGAACTTCGACTCACCACTTACAACACTGCAGACGACATCTTTCGTGTTTTGGAGAATCGGTTCGGCAATCAAACATCAATTGCTATTGAAATAGTGGAGGAGTTACAGAGGATGCCAGCTGTTAAGAGCCACCAGCCAAGAAAAATAGTGGAATTAATTCAAGCTGTGGAGAAAGCGCTTCAAGACCTGGTTGACCTTGGTGACACGGGGGCCATAAAAAACCCACTGGTGACAAAGTCAATCGAAAGTAAACTTCCGGAAACACTCAAAAAGGAGTGGCTTGTTTATGTTGCTGACAGTAGAAACACGGTCACCCCAGAAAAACGATTTGATAGTCTTCTGGAATTCCTCAAAGAGCAAGAAACCATATATGAACAGCTTGATCATCTGAGAGAGGAAGAGCCAAGTAAGCGAGAAAGAGTGGAGCTGAAACATTCCAGAACCAAATTCACCAAATCAGGTAGTGATGAAGGGTGTGTGGTCTGCGGTGATGGAAAGCATAAAAAGAAACTCTACTTCTGCAGGCAATTTAAGACATTAAAGCTTGCAGAAAAGAAGGCCGCAATTAAGAAACTAGGCGCATGCTGGAGTTGTCTCGACGTTCATGACAAAGGGTCATACTGCAAACCCACTTATCTGTGCAAAAACCCAGGCTGCAAAGAAGCACACGCTGCGGAGCACCATTACTACCTATGCCCTAATGCTGAGGTGAGGAAGGGAAGTGCAGCAGGGAAGCAAAATAGATCTGATCCAGAGGGAGGAAAGGTCAGCAGGAAATAAGATAAGAGAGAGAGATAAGATAGAACTTTATTAATCCCTCGGGTGGGTTCCTCTGGGAAATTCGACTTCCAAAAAGCACAGCAACGACCGAAGTTACAGTTACAGAATTGTTATATATATATATATACACACACACACACACACACACACACACACACACACACACACACACACACACACACATATATATATAAATACAGAGACAAATATAAATAAAATATACAAAGGGGATAAATAGAATAAATAGGAATAAAAAATAAAAATACAAGTGAATTGCACATTTCAAGTATTGAGTCTATTGCACTGTTGACTATTTACAAAAAGTATTGCACAAGGTATTGTACAGTGAGGTGAAGAGGCACTACAGCTTAGTTGTTCCCCCCTCCTTTGTCCTCCTATGTACAGAGGATCAGGAGGAGTTCCTCAGAAAACTGTCACCTGAACTGGCAAGAGAATGCAGGGATGCGTTTTCAAACACTGCATCTAGGACATGCAGCACCACCAAGGAGCAGCCAAGCCTCCTATTTGAAGGTGGGCTTCGAGAGCTGCCAGTAATCATGATGCTCCTTGAGGTCACAGCTAATGCTGGGCAAAAGATTGGGACATTAATTGACCTGGCTTCTGACACCAACTATATAACCCACAGGGCTGCAAGCAGTCTTAACCTAAGAAGTGAAGAAATCACTCTGGTTGTTCATGGAGTAGGGGCAATGAAAACGCACGTGAGAACAAGGCGGTATCTTTTAAAGATCCGAGTCAGAACGCCTAGAGGCACCCTTAGGTCACACCAACTGGTCTGCTATGGACTCGACAGCATAGCAGAAGTCCACAAACATGTCACACCGAGTCAGCTACAAAGGTTCTTTCCGGATATACCACTCAACGATCTTGTAAGACCGAAAGACATTCATCTGCTTATAAGTCATAAAGAAGGTCGGCTAGCGCCTCAGAGGAGCAGAGTCATCGGTGACCTTGTGTTATGGGATGGGCCACTTGGAAAGACAGTTGGGGGAACTCACCCTGAGCTCTTCGAGGAGCTTACTGTCTCTGCCCACATGTCCAAGACACACTTTGCCAGGTCAATGAGAGCAGCAGCTGTCAAGTATGAGGAGCTCATTGGCGAGGCCTCGGACCAGTCTTCAACAAGGAAGCATGTTCCTGCTAAGTTTCAGAGGTCAAGTACCTCAACCACCAGTCGAGGATTCTTAGAGTGGTGGAAGTGGGATAGTATTGGTGCTGCATGTGAGCCAAAGTGTGGGGGTTGTCGTTGCGGAAATTGCCAGCCAGGTGGGAAAGAAATGACACTGGCCGAGGAGAGAGAGCTTGAAATAATAAGAGAAGGACTCACCTATGTCACGGGTGATGGCCACAGCGACGAGCCACACTGGCATACCAGATACCCTTGGGCTGAAGATCCAGTATCCTTACCAGATAACAAAAAAGGAGTTGAGAGCACATTCCTCCGGACAGAGAAACAATTGGCCAAGGAGCCTGAATGGAAAGCTGCTTATGCCGCTCAGGTGCATGACATGGTGGAGCGTGGAGCCGCAGTCAAGTTGTCCAAGGACATGATCAGTAACTGGGATGGGCCAGTGTGGTACGTGAGCCACCTCATTGCTCCGAATCCCCACTCTGTTACAACTCCAGTGAGGCTTGTGTGGAATAGCAGCCAGAGGTTTAGAGGTGTGAGCTTGAACGACCTGCTAATAAAGGGTCCAGATGTCCTCAACCAGATTCGAGCAGTTCTCCTCAGATTCAGGGGCGGAGTGTACGGAGCCCTTGGTGACATAAAAAAGATGTACAATTCAGTTTGGTTAGAAGACAAAGAGATGCATCTGCATAGGTTCCTCTGGCGGGACTCTGAGGATGACGAGCTAGAGGAATATGCCATCACAAGGGTGAACATTGGAGATAAACCGGCAGGATGCATTGCACAGCTGGCAATGCGTGAAACTGCCAGCCTTTCTACCTTTTCCCACCTCAAGGAGGAACGTCGTGTACTCCAGCAAGACAGCTATGTCGACGACATCCTTACCTCTCACAATGACATGAACCAACTAAAAGTCATTACGGAGAACATTGAGCAGATCCTAAAGGCTGGAGGATTTGAGCTGAAACCTTGGGTCTTGTCTGGTCAAAGTGGGAGGAGGAAGCGCAATGACGAGGGTGAGAAAACAAGAATGAAAACCATTGTCCTACCAAACCAAATGCGTGACGAAGAAAACAAAGCTCTTGGTCTGGGTTACATAGTGGAAGAAGACAAGCTTCATGTCATGGTAGCAATCAACTTCTCCAAGAGGAAGAAAAAGATGCGAGTTGGCCAAGACCTTGCCCAGGAGCAGATTAAGACCCACACGCCAAACCCACTGACGCGAAGAGAGCTTCTCAGCCAAGTGTCAGGGTTGTATGACCCAGTCGGTTTGGTCACTCCTGCAAAGCAAAAAGGAGCAATCTTAGTTCGCAGGGCATTCCAAGAGACAAAAGTAGAAAGCTGCTTGGTCAAGGACACTTGGGATATGGCGCTCTCAGATGCCCTGAGGGAGGACGCCATTAGGCTTTTTGAGGAGTATGCCCAGCTCAGCAAAGTCACATTTGCAAGGGCGCTAACTCCCCCGTGCTTCACCGAAGAACCCTGGGCAATTACTTTCTCCGATGGAAGTGAGCAAGCCTATGGGGCAGTGTTGTACTTAAGGTGGAATTCAGATCAGGGCCCAATCATCAGGTTGGTGGAGTCCAAAGCTAAGTTAACACCATTGGACCACAAAGGGGATGTTGTCAAAGCAGAGCTGTGTGGGGCAGTGTTTGGCTCACGCCTAAAGAAATACTTTGAGGCGCAAAGCCGGATTCAGGTTGAGAGGTGGTATCACTTTGTCGATAGCCAAACCGTCATTGGGGCAATACAGCGGGAGAGCTATGGGTACCAGACCTTTTTTGCAAATAGGATTGGAGAAATACAGAGCAGCACAAGGATTCAAGATTGGTGGTGGGTTCCTGGCCCTCAGAACATTGCAGATGTAGTCACAAGAGGAGCTAGTCCCAGGGATCTAGATGAAGACTCAGAATGGCAAAATGGTCCAAAGTTCTTGAGTTTGCCGGTGTGCGAGTGGCCAGTCAGGTCAGCTAAAGAGTTAGCCGCCACTGCCAAAGAAAACGTCAATAAGCTGCAAAGAAAGGCGTTTGTCGCTGCCTTGACAAGGGCCGAGATAAAAGGGCAAGAAGAAAAGCGAAGTTGGGCTGCTGAGGCCCAGGGAGAGGAGCGAAGGCCACCTGCGGGGTCAGTCATCAAGAACCTTGTAGATGTCAAGCGGTTCAGTGACCTAACTCGATTAGTTAGATCAGTTGCTTGGACTTGGAGAGCAGCTAGAAAGTTTCTTGGGGGACATCCAGCTGCTAATGACCCAAAGTGGGAGGCAGTCCCGTTGGTAGGAGTAATTTCGGTGAAGGAACGTGAAGATGCCCTAAGAGACATCTTCCTTGCAGCACAAGACAGCGCTGTCTTCCCAAGCACTACTACAGATAGACTGGTTGTATACAAAGACCCAAGCTCTGGGCTCTTTGTTTGTGGCGGCCGAGTGCAAGCTTTTAAGAAAGACCAGGTTAGTGTTCCCATCTTGGCTTATGATGCTTGGATCTCTACACTGTTGGCTCGGGAGGCCCACAATGAGAGTCATGAGGGAGTTGCTGGGACCCTGCTCAGAATGAGGAAGAAAGCGTGGGTCATAAGAGGGAGAAGGATTGCTCAAAAAGTTGTGGATGGTTGTGTGGTTTGCCGGAAAGCAAAAGCACAGAGTTGCCGGCAAATAATGGGCGACTTACCTCCGGAAAGAACTCAACCTGCTTTACCTTTTGAGTTCACAACAGTGGATCTCTTTGGACCCTACCAAGTGAAGGATGACATCAAGAAAAGAGTCATGATAAAGGTTTGGGGGGTTGTATTCTGTTGTATGGCCAGCAGAGCGATTCACACGGAGTTAGTAAATTCCTTGTCGACTGAAGGCTTCTTAATGGCTTACCAGAGATTTACAGCAATTAGAGGACATCCAAGAAAGATCTGGTCAGACCCAGGTACTAATTTCGTAGGAGCAAAGTCTGTCTTGAAGGAACTTTACGGATTCTTGGAAAGTCAGAATAAGTTTGTCTTGGAGGAGACTGCAGCAAAGAATGGAACAGAGTGGATGTGGAAAGTAAATCCGGCTGATTCCCCACATAGAAATGGAGCTGCTGAGGCTGCTGTGCGCATTGTGAAGAGAGCACTCCAGAGTCTTGGAAGGGAGTCTGGGCTAAGTTACAGTGAGTTCCAGACAGCTCTTCATGTGGCAGCTAACCTTGCAAATGACCGCCCAATTGATGCCAGAGTACAGAGTCGGGAAGGTTGCATTCATTATGTCACACCCAACAGTCTTTTGCTTGGTCGAGCATCTCAAAGTGGGGACTTCAAGATGTTTGACTTTTCCGTTTACCCCTATAAGAGACTTCAAGCAATCCAGGCAGAAGTGAGCAAGTTTTGGAGGTCCTGGAGCCAACTTGCTGGCCCTAATTTGTTTGTAAGGAGCAAGTGGCACACTGCACACAGAAATGTCACTGTTGGAGATGTCGTCTGGTTAAGTGATCAGAATGCGCTGAGAGGGCACTTCAAAATGGGCATAGTTGTCAGCACTAATCCAGACAAAAAGGGTATTGTGAGGGACGTCAATGTCCGGGTATGCCCAAGTTACAGTGGTTCTGTGGCTAGGTCCTTGAGGGCGGAGGACTTAAGCTCTGGTTCAAGGGGAGCGACTCCGGTGGCTCAAGCTACCATCCTTCATAGAGACGTCAGACGTCTAGTTGTTCTGTTACCTGTGGAGGAGCAAAATGGGACCAAGTCGTCAGTGTCATGCTTAAATGGGATGAGTTAAACTGCGGTTTGCTTGTGTACTTGGCGATCTCCTGTGTTCCAAGGGAAGATCGAGTGGGAGGTGTCAAGTCAAACCGAGTAGGAGGTGGAGAGCCCTGAGGGAAAAAGTAAACGTGACAGACTGGAGGGCGGAACTAATCTTGTGTCTGGGTTTCTGTCGGGAAGAAAAAGAAAGGCGAACTGGGAAGCAATAGGAAGGTGCCACTTTCGGGAAAAGCCCAGCATAATTCCTTCAATAAGTTGTCGCCAACATGAATATTGTGTGGAACTGAAGTATCTACAAAGCCAGGGAGGCAGCCGGTAAGGGAATGGTTGCTGATTATGGTAAAAGACTTTGAAGCGAGTTGCTAAAGAATCGCGGCTGCCGCTAGCTTACGTAGCATTAGCACTGTGCCGTGAGTTGGTTGCCTGTTTACGAGCGGCACCATTGTTTATTGTTGGTCTGCATATGGAAGACTGTTAATGCTTGCATATGGTTAAGAGAAGCTGGTTATAAATACTATTGTTATTGCTCAAGTTCTAATGCAGATTGATTATTTAATTTAGCACTTTAATAGAAAGCAGTATTTCTCAAGGTGTATGTACAATTGCTAGTGAATTACATAATTTGAGCATTTAAAAATACTCAAGTAAATATTGTACTACAAAGCTTGCGCACTGCATTGATGTGTTTAAAAAAGAAAATGTGTTTGGGATTGTTTACAATATTTGCAGATGTGTGATAACAAACATAATTTGTATTTTGGTTTTTTGGTTTGTATTTAAAGGTTTTTCACCTATGGCTGACTGTGGCCGAAAAGAAGATTAAAGAAAAGGAAAACAAAAGATCTGCCTGGTCATTGAGTGAAACCCAGTTAAACACCTGTGGTAGATGCATCAATCCCTTTCAAGCGGGGAAGCTGCACAAACTTAGAGAGCTTGACAGTGATGAAATTTAAATAGAAGATTTAATCATTTGAATTTTCTGTGTTGTTTTTGTTATCGAGCATTCGAAACATGCAGGAACAGCAACACTGAGGTGTGTTAGATTAGATTTGCTGACACACACACACACACACACACACACACACACACACACACACACACACACACACATTTCTGTGCCTCAGTCAGGTGGCAGAATGTGTGTGGTGTTGCACACTATTAGCATAATGGTCATTTACATAGGGCAGAACTGTTCCAGGTAATTCAATATATATGTAAAACTCTGTTGGTTAGTGTGGCAGGGGGCCTGTGATGGTTCAGCTGACCCATGCTGCCTGAAGCACCTGTTTTGCCATAATTATAGCCTCTGATCAGACCTAGTCCAGAAACCAAAAGTCAAGACAGCAGTGCCAATGCATTGATAATATGTAATTTCCTGCAATTTTCCTCCTTCCCGATACCTTGGGTTAACTTAGGACACCGGCAAACATCCAGCGCTTTTGCTAATAACTGCCTATGCTGTTATCTGTTTTTCTTTGCAGATCTATTAATGGATTTGGTAAAATCTAGAATTGCATTGGTAAGCTTGGGATTACTTCTTGACCCATGTAACAAGCTATCTAAAGGGAAGACACTGTGCATGACCATAGTGCAGCGGCCAGTTGTCGGTTCGTTACGACACAAACGCAGATATACTGATGCACTCTGTTGAACATGTACACCAGTGTCTTTTCTTTACTTATTGTTTTCCAATCACAGTATCATCTATCAACATTGCGGCGAGGGCTGATCCTTCATGCGTGCACGCCGTCACCGTAATGTCATCGTCATAATAAGCCTCTATTCATCCATGAATGACAGTCAACTCAATTTGAATTGACTGACTCATTCTGATTTGCCAAATTTACTTCCAACAAACAGACGCAACCAGCAGTTCTTCTAGAGAGCAGTTCTTTTTACTCCCTTTATTCCATTTACAGTCCATTGTTTTATTTTCAGCTTTTCTTCTTCGTATTTGCCATTGTCTCCTTCCTTTTTCTCTTCCTCTTGATGAATAATTCATGTAGTCATTCATAATTTAGGGGAAGCAGCCAGAGATTTACACAGCTCTTTGTGTCACTGAGTTTTGTTTGGTGGCATATTCAATAATTGTTTAATATATCAAATTGACTGGGAGTTAGGAGCTCGGGCCTGTGTGCAGCAGAGCCCGATTTGTCTGATTATGGCAAGGGTGAGTGCCATATACTTTCCTAAAGCAGCATGATCCGCATGACCGCTGGGAGAACTTCCTACTTCCTAACAATTTCCTAATTTCCCTATTGGCTAAAATCCTTCTCGGAATACTTTGTGGCACGAGGTCCACAGTTATGAAATTCAGGGACAGTGTACGCTGATTGACTGTGTCTGGGATTCATACTATTCCTGCTTCAGCTAAGCCCTGCTGTGTGATCTTTGCTATAAATGTGTGTCAGGATGCTGTATTTTTTATTATTTCATCAGATGCATTCATAACAGTGAAGCTGGATTCAAATCTCAGATACTGGTAATAAAAATTCACATCTCACAGATGAACCAGTTTGACATTTGTTGATTCATTCCTATTCTATGAACTGCACACTTTCAATCAAGTTAACTCATCCTTATGGAAGCACAGGTAAGCAGTGGTTATAATGTAACATGCATTTTGTTTCACAAACAAAGCAAAGTAAAATTGGCAACACCTGTTCCTATTTTGTAACCTCATAATGTGAATGGCAAACAGTAATCAAAGGAGAGAGATGGTGTTCATGTATAGCATCTGCTTGGCTGTGTTTGTGTGAGACAATGAGGAGTATTTTTAGTTCAGCAGTTTCCAGTGAATCATTCCACAGAACAGAATATTACATGGGTCAACACATAATCCCCATTAAGCCCAGCTGGCAATTTGGGTTCTAGCATATTATTGTCTGTATAAATATAGAAGAGTCATCAGCATACTTTATAATTGAATATTCCACCATAGGGTAAGAAGGAGAAGGGAAGCGAAACAAGCAAGAACTCCTGTCAAAGCCAGTAAATGCCAGCTGTCAGGAACTGTATTTCTGTCAATTTAACAATTAATATATCACATTTCTACTTCACTGAAGTCTTAGAATACGATGCATAATAACTGTATGTTGTCTGGATCTGTGTACTAGTTGTCACTCATATAAACAAAGGTGTACTAGTTAAAGTGCTTATACAGCTGCATAAATAAATAATAAATAACTAATAGCTGCATTTTCAGAAAACATACAGCAGTGCAATAAAAGTTTGTCCTCCAGCAGCTTATACCTAACATCCAAGCATTCGTTCTTGTACCCCTTGAGTGTGCGTTTATGACTAAAGGGGATGTCTTTGCCAGGTTCTATTTAATGAACTCCTTTCAACTATTTCCCTTGATGCATAAAGCAACTGATCTATTGTGCTTCTGTGTGTTGTTTCTCTTTTGTACATAGGAGTTTATTTTGATTATTCACTAAGGAATTGTAAAAATGATCAGTTTAGGCTGTTTTTAAAAAAAAAAGTTAAACTAGATTATGATATATTTGTCACACCTTTCAGATGGTCTGGTGTATAATCTAAATAGTATATAGTGTATTAGTTTATAATTGTATATAGTAAAACAGTATAGTACTAGTACAGTTTATTGAATCCAGATTCTATAAATCCTGAGCCTGAAGCTCTCACAAACACAAAAACAAACAACAGCCAACAAGTTTTCATGTCTTCGCAGGGGACTAGTGTTCCCTTTTGTCGATTTAAACTTGAATAGTACTTCTATACCCACGATTAAATATTCCATTTGAAACCACCACGAAAAGAACCTTGTACCAGAGTTCTGTGTTAAAGTATGTCAAGCCCATTCTCAGAACAAAGACCAGAGTTCATATCTTCTGCGGCAAGCATTGGCTTGACCCAAAAGTTCTGTCCAAGAGGCCTAGTTTCTAAGAACAACTACTCCTATTAATTGTTTTGATGAAGTGGTATCAAAGCTGATTGATCAGCCAACTTTTATGCAGAAACTGACTATTGAATGAAACACCAAGTATTCTTATTTTGACAGCCTGGGATGAGTTAATTATGACTTGGCTTTTCTCTCATTCATTATTCATATTTTATAAATGATATAAATATGAATAATGTGATATATCAATTCTGCTAGTGATAATTGTAGTTCTTATTTTACTACAAATACTACATTGCACTTGCTAATTACATTGAGATGCATCTGTGACCTTTTAGCCTTTACTGTGGCAGGAAAGCTGGGAAGGAGAGCATGAGTAAAGACACAGCAAATGGCCCAAGGCAGATTTGACCCCAGGCCTCTGCAGTTGCCTAACACCATATGGGTCATTTGCTTAGTGCAAACTTACTGTGAAATCCAGGGGTTAAAAAGAAAATAAAAAAAGAATGAAAAAAAGAAAAGAATCCAACTTCAGATTTGACATAAAGATCACTTCTGAAGAAAATATCACATCGTATGTCACTGTCAGTCACCCTTGATTTTGTTCATCTGGCTTTCTTTCCAAAAGATGTCACTCAGTATCTGCCATTGCAAATCAGAGTGAGAATACTTTGCTACAGGAACAAAGTCTGCAACAAGAAAATCAGCTTTATGAGTTTTTACGCAACATTCAGCAAGCCAAAGCAGATGACAGTACTTGGGCTCCAGGGGACACCAGATAAATTGGGCCCTGGACGGAGTGCAAAGCTCTTGGCTGTGGAAACAATTGGACATTTGGAGACTTCGCTTGCATCTTTGCTATGTGAAATTGGCGTAGGAAACTTTTGAAGGAGAGGGACAGGTGGAGGGAAGAAATGTGTGTTCAAGCAGAGCAAACAGCAGGTGTACAACTGTGTAATTAAGGGGGAAAAAAACAGGTGACAGGAAGAGGTGTGATAATGTTGATCTGCATTAATCGCAGTAGAACCAAGAATGCATTTCCATTTCTAATTGATTTGTAACTGATTCCGTTTTTAACTTATCCATAGATGGGTCAATATAACATCAATGTTATTCCACCTTTCAGAAGAAAAATAAAAACAATACACATCTTTACCTGTTTAAATGGCAGAAGGAACGGAAAGAAACACGGAGTCGAATGTGTCAAAATAAATGAGAGAGCAGAGGTAAAACAGAAGAAGGGGGCAGGTCTGAGGAAAGAGATCAAAGGATTGTGAGGGATGTGTCTGCATGCAGAGGTGGAAAGTGCACTGGAGAGTGAGAAGTGATATGTCTGTGACAGCTGCAGCATCATTAGTGCATTAGGATCAATCCTCAAGACTTATGTTTGGACTCTTTGCCCATATAAAAGGCTGAGATCATTTATATGGTTATGTCCTTGCAGCTGCTCCAACAACTTTAGCCTGGCTTATTTTTCTCGTCATATCTGATCTTTCTCCTTTCACCTCTACATTTTACCATCAGTGTTATCACAAGTACTGAACTGATCCAGCCTTATGGGGCGAACCTCTCCCGAGGCTCATTCGGCTTCGGCTTTTCCATGTTGACATGAGAAATACAGAGTTCTTTGTTAGGTTTCCTTAACTCCAACTCTTTCTTTGCTCTGACTTCACCCGGGTGGCTCCGTACCCACTGATGGCTTTAGCTCCCCCATTGTTGTGGCTATTGGTTTATCAATTCAAGTCAGCAGGCAGTAATTTGCCAGGGACTGTGGGTGTGTGATTAAAGATCCCTTACCACCCTGAGCAGGCAGCTGGTACTCTGCGACAGCAAACATGGTGGCAAAATGAAGGCATACTGACAGATTTACACAAGCCCTAAGACACACAAAAGAACTTGTAGCAGGCTTACTGTTTGTTCCCACATTGTTGCAGATTCTGCATGTTCACATCTCTGCATGACTTTTTTTGTGTGCAGTGATAGGTGGGCATATTTACCACACAGATAAGGTTAATTCCCCCCGAGAGCTCATTTGAAGCCAATTTTATGGGTTGTGTTGAGGCAGTTGTGTATGGTTAATAATAAAGTCCCTGGTTGAGTGATTACTTGTGTCATTATAGCACATGTATGTTTTTTGAGAAATTATTGTGCAAAGGCACCCATGTCTGGTATGCAGACCTTTCTCACTCCACTGAGCACGCCTTCTTTCTAATTCTGGGCTTAAAGTGTAATTGGAACACTGTTTGTGTCAAAAGAGACATATCACCTATTGCAGGGGTATATTTTTAATTTACATAGAGAAATTACCTATAATTTTCTCATTAAGTCTCTCGATTAATTTGGGATTCGCCTCTTTGTTTGCATTTCCTCTCTTTAGAGCCAGCTTCATTTTGGTGGCGACGAGGGTTTTGTAGGGTTGCAAACACTGTGTCGCATTAAAAAAAGAGACGACAGGCTTTGTATGTAATTACTTTGCGCTTACTTTCTTTTAAGGAAGGGAGAGGGGGTAAGAACTAGAGACAGTTGGGGACAATAGCAGAGTCTGCTGTCTCATTTACCAAATTAGACCTTTGGTTGCTTTGTTTAGCTGATATAATGGTACACTGTAGCATGCAGAATCTTATTGATTCCCTTGTTTCGGGAGTAATTTATTATTTAACCTGCTGAACCTAATTATGATACACTAGACTCGTATTATTGCACATGGCAGCAATTCTTTGCCGTTTGAAATGAGTTCTGCGTGGGTGTCCTCTTGTACATATTTTTTATTGTCACTGTATCATCACATATACTTGAGTCTTATTCTGCTGCACATAGAATAAGACTATGTGCAGTATGTTATATGTGGCAATCCATATAACATACACCTTTGTTATATGGATTGCAACATTATCTTGGGTTTTGTGTTTTCCCTCCTGTTACATGTAAGCAGTATTCATATTTTTTTTTCACTACCTAGAACAATGCACTTTAAACACAAAGAAAATCTTCTGTGCCAATCCATATATTAGAAGTAGTAAAGCAAAAGACTTGAATCGTTGGACAAACAGAAACTCTGCTTGTAGGTGACTCATGCAGTTTCCCACGGGCACATCTGAATCATTGTAATGGCTTGAACAGCAGCTGTGTCTGTGTCTGATGTGTGTGCCTGTGCATTTGTATGTGCCGGCAGAAATATGTATGTGTTCGCAAAAAAAAAGAAAAAGAATCCCTGCTTTTCTCATCTCTCTAGCAGACATGTACAACCCGCCATCCGTCTCTAATTGCTTCTACCTCACTCATCATTTCTGTTTGTGCCGTAAAAAGAAACACTGAAACTCCACCACTGGGGATCCATTACCATTTTCCAGCCTATATGCTTTTTATTGCTGTATTTAGAGGCTTCATAAATATAGAGCAAAGCATCAGGGAAAAGAGAACTTCTGAAGAATCACAGCCAAGACACCTGCTGCTATTTCTGTAGATAACCTGACAGACCAATGGAATAGCAGACGATCAGATGGGCCGCTACAGACACACACACAAATGCAAAAATATACACGGGGTAAAAAAAAAAAAAAATCAAGCAACAACAGCATCATGCAACATTACTCAAAGCACAGACGTTTTCTGAAAATCTGTTTTTTTTTTTTAAATATTTCTCTTCTAATCTTTTTCCTTTCGACTGAACGGCATTTATGACTACTCAGTTTCCATCAACATAGAAGGAACTCAAGGCAGCCAGATTCTGTTTCCTGTGTTTTAGTGTTTCAGTTGATGTTTGCTTTTAACTTTCCTCATCAAACCATATTTTTCTTATTTCTTATATTAGGCTTTTCTTTTAAACAACCACTTTCAATAATCAGTTGCCCTTTACTTTTATTTTGATTTGCTCTTTGCATAGGTTTGGAAAAAGGTCATGGTTTGGGTTAGACTACTGTAGAATCATTCAGATTGTTAAGCTAATGCTACAAGGATACGTTTTTCCATTTTCCTATGTTGCCCTAATATCCCAGGAAAAAATCAGCCAACTTTCTTTTACTGAGTGGAAAAACAAATATGGTTCATATTAGGTAAGAAAACTTTCTATATCTAATGACTCAGTTACAGGACAATAGCAATAGAATAGTAGGGACAAAGGTGCAACACCCTCAGACCACAACAGTGTTGCTCTGACTTGGACACTGCTGTCGCTCTCAGAAAGCTTGTTAAATGTTTAAACATAATCACCATCTAATTTCTAAACATACACAGATGACTAATACATGACAATCAGTCAGAATCAGACTGTGCTGATAAGCTCAACAGGTCTATGATGTGTGTGTTTGCAATAGTTGTGTTGACAGCTGCTTGCCAGCTGGTTGCATACTGGTTATAAGCAAGGTTGCCAACCAAATCACCATCCTGCAGCACTCCATTATTATTATTGGAACAAAAGTCTCAGAGGTTCTGCCTGGAATGGCTGGATGTAAATAATGTGAATTTATGTGTTGAAAGGCTACAACAGATTCACGAATAGTTGCTGATTTATCAGAATTAATCTCCATATTATCACAGATTGCATGTAACTGCCAGCTTGACCATATTCAGTCGCAGACTGACTTCATTTTATTGTCATTTTATCGCTGTCTTGATTCACCAGATCTGCTATGAAGACATAGCCAGCGGGCATTTGCCTGGTGGGCCGCTGGCGATTTTTTGTTTTTATGGGCCGATCGTTTTTTTTTTTTTTTTTGGTTTGTTTTTTTTTTTTTGGAAGGGTATAAATAATGAAAGGTGTTGGATTGGCCAATTGGTCATGATCGACTCTGGGCTGGACCAATTACAGCCGAGGAGGTCGGATGCACCCTCCCCCTTGTTTAGCAATCTTATAGACGAACTAAAGAAAATGGAGAACAAAAAAAGGAAAGGAGGTGCAGAAGAAATTAGGGCCAAAAAGAAACAAACCCTTCAGGCAGACGCTGCCAAATGTGTAAAAATAACTGAATTGTTTGGCGGTAGCTATGGCATAGCTTCCACAGATTTAGCAACATCAGCAAATGGTGGAGGCCAGCAGGTGGATAAGGGAAAGGGGAGGCAAGAGGAGGAGAGACCCGAGGCGGCCGCCGGTCATAGTGGCAGAGGAACTGAACTTCAGGTAAGAAGTTATGACCTGCTGTCTATCTGTGTCAGATATGAACCAAGTTTAGTTGTAGAATAACTGGTACTGCGTACTAGCTAGCATGACGGAGTTTATATACTGCTGGGCGGGTGCTATGAAGTTACTGATAGTAAATTTTATTTTATGCTTAAGGTTAGTTTCTCAAACTCCTCAAAATCTTAACAAATTGTGCCAATCCTTACATGTTGCACCAGGTTGATTTATCATCAAAAGTGGAGAAGTCTGTGACAGAGGAGACAGAAGAGCAGCAGAGAGAGATGGAGCAAGAGAGAGAAATAAAAGAGCAGGAGAGAGAGATGGAGATGGAGAGATGACTTTATGTCATCCATGAGGGATGCATTTGACATATGTTTCACATATTATAGCCCAACAAGTTACTTATAGCAATTTAAATACGAGCAATCAGTTTTTGGCAAATACCGGAAATCAGTTTTTGGCAGACTATCACTTTTTGGCACAACACCGGCTATTGCAGTTAATAATACAACAGCTTCTTGCCATTTTTTGTGTTTCTTTTTATCGCTGTGTAACTGAGTTCAATTGAAAGCCTGCATGCGCTAGTACCTCTTGCCACAAGTTCCCAGAATCCTTTGCGGTTTTACCCCTGAATGACGTCACATTTTTGGTGGGCCGGTCTCTAGTCAAAATGCCCGGGCCGATTTTTTTTTGTCCCAGTCCAGCCCTGTATGAAGATACCTACCAAATACATAGATACATACCAGCCCTTTTAAAAAAACAACATTTCAAAGGCAGCAAGATTCATTGCACACATTTGTACTGTGTTCTCCAACCACTACATTCATAATGTGAACGTAGAATAAATAAAATAATTCAATCCAGGTGTGTTCCTGTTTTTACATTCATGTTTTAGAAACTTTGTCATCTGCTGCTCAAACACACCAACATTCTCATGCACACATTCTCCTTGTCGTTGTGCTCCTTAACTTTATCCAGCTCAGCTCAGCTCCAATCCATGCTGATTATGCACAGCCAGGTTTGTATAGAAACACACAGACACGCACATGCGCGCCCACACACGCACACACACCGAGGAACACACACGCACACACAGGCATACGCCTCCAGATTGTTTAGCATACAGCAGGCATTCGCTCATTGTTCTCCGAGAGTCACAAGGTCAACAAGTTCCATCCCTGATAGACTCAACATGGAGAGGATGGCAGATGAACAAAGCCAGAAATGCATACACACACATCACCCTCAGAAGTATGTAAAGACACAAACACATTTTAGATACTCATGTATGCAGAGGCGCACTCCTACCTCCTGACTGCTTCTGTCCAAACAAAGAGAACATATATTCAAGGCAACTAAATAAGCATTTACAGTACCACTGATTTTGTCCGGCCCAGTGACAAACCATCCAGTAAAATATTTATACACATGCCTGACATGGTGTGCATACTTCACACGCTAAACATTTCAGTGCTCCGTAATGATAACTTGACACGTTTCAGAATATCTTGCATTGCTTATGCTACTCTATCATTTCCATTGTAGTTTTGCTCTGCTTACCTAGTCTTGGAAATATAGCCATGAAGTATAGTCTACTTGTAATACTAATGTACCAGATATAAAATTTATATAACACAGTACTATAAGCAGTAAATGATAGCAATCAGAGGGGTTTTTTTTCAGCCTAAATTGTAAGTTCGGAAAACATGACATTCAGGGGGCCAATCTGCATTCTATTACTGTTGCCTTTAATGGGTAGAAGATACCTTTGCAGCCTCATGCAGTGCCGTGCATGTTTTTATCTCTTTAGATGATTAAAAGTCTCTCCACTTCATGTTCATAGTGTCTTCACTTTTTTTTTCCACTTCGCCAGACGGTAGATCGAACACTGTGAGGAAATATAGAAAGGAGAAGAAAAGAGAGAGAGAGGGTGTGGAAGACAAACAGATGGCTTTTATCATGACTCAATTAGAAGTTTGTTTCTTTTACAGAGAGAAAGATTAGACTGTCTAATGAAGTATTTGCAGGAAGGGAAGCATTGAAGGCTCATCTCCTCTCACTTTTACAGTGAGAGGAGATGAGCCAACCAAAGTTACCCGACAGCACACGTGTCCATGAAAACATTTTTTTTTCAAAAACATTCACTCTAAAGGACTCTAAAGTGTTTTAATATTAATAAAAAATATGCACAGAAGTTTTCCTTTAGCAAATTCCCTGGCAGAATATCGAGTGATTAACTAATCCTCCACATTCAGTGTGAAATAATGAGCTTAAACTACAACCACCAGCAGGGCCATGAGTTACTGACACCTGTTCTGCTTTTGTCTACTTCTATTTCTTTCTATACTTGTCTTCCAATACTCCCTTTATTTTTCTATTTTCCTATTTCTCTCGTGTGCTCATTGTCTCTCCGTGTCTCTCCTTTTCACTCAATTCCCTCTTCACTATTTCTAATTAAAGACAAGAAATGCCATCTTTTATTAATGATGCTGTTAATGAAACAGGGGCTGCTTTTGTCGGTGACAAAAATTTCAACCAATTAATTCCCTGCAATTAAAGTCGAAGAAAAATGCTCTCCCAGAAGAGCGCTTTGCTTAGATTCCCTGGTGTGGTGTCTTGTTTTGTTTTGTTTTTTTTAAGCCATATGCTAAAACGCTGACATCCTTGCAGGGTTTTATGCCTTGAGGCGATAATCTATGAAATGTATGCATTATAGAATAGAATTACGGTTCTCTTTGTATTGGTGTTAGTGTATCCTTAGGCTTAATGATTTAGAGTAACTAAGCAGTGTCTTCCTGTGTTAAGGTTAACACGTCTAGCCATTTTTTCTTTATATGGAAAAAAAAATCAGGCTTTTACATTTGAGTTGTTTTTTTTTTTTTTTTACTAAGGTAAGCTAAGATGCTTTCCCCCTGCTTAGAACAAATTGATAAGCCCACAACATCAATCAGTTTATTGTTCTGTCTGAAGATCAGTGCACACAGGCAGGTAATTCATACTGATGGAAACATTTCCCTCCATCTCCAGCTTCGTTCAATTTCCTCCCTAAACACTCAAGTCAAACATTTCAGGCACTAAGAAAAAGAGCAGGAAATGTTTTTATGTAAACCTTGGCAGTAAAGAAATGCTTTATTTGGAGTCACTTACGAGAAGCTCCTTTTTAAGGACTTATGCAGTTTTTAAATTAAATTTTATGATTATTATTAGCTGGCAGCATTTGTTTTTGTCGAATTGTATTTTTTATTGCTTGGGCAGCATCTTTGCCCAAGTCCAAAAGCAGCATTTACTAATTCCCAAATGTAGATCAGGTATCATCTGATAAAAGGATTAAAACCAATTTTGGGAGACTTAGAGACTAGATGCAGACCTATTTTGATTTATTTTTTCTTTTTCTTTTTCTTTTTTTTAGTCATAGCTTACTGATTTTCAGTAATTTATGTCGGCAGCAAGTGCATCTGCTAGTCCAGTCAGGCAAATTGCATTGTATTTGTTTTTAAGTTAAACTCCCTAAACTCAGCCACCCTAGACAAAAAGTTATGACTCCTTTTCCAGACAGCTTTTCTATACAGTATAGGGCTGCCACGATTAGTCAACTAGTCACGATTACGTCGACGACTAATTTAATAGTCGACGCGTCATTTAAAGCTTTGTAAGATCACAAAAGACGCAGGAATAAGTTGTAGGATTTAAGAGTGCAATAACGGACTGAAACAGAAGATGGCAGCAGTGCATGTACAGGGATGCCAGCTGCCTTTAAACCCCGAAGAAGAAGAAGCTGTGTCCCAGAATTCGTAGCTCGGCCCTGCTCAGTTGTCAACAATGGCGGCAGCTAGTTAGTGTTAATATTACTCTTATTATTCTTTCTGGGTCACAAAATAAACGTTTAACATATTTTCTGGCGAGAATATGTTAAAATATGTTAAAAATATGTCAGCTGTGTAAAATTTAAATATCTGCTCAGTTTATCAAGACACCACATATTTTCAAAACGTGGGTAACAGACGTCTCACCAGCTCGATAGCGAGCCGGGGTTCAAGGCTCACTAGAGCCGGTGAGAACACCGGACTCCCGGCAAATCGTTTTCAAACCCACCGCTGTCTTTTGCTACTCAGGATAAACATGTAATATAAGTCACTTAGATAACTTAAAAATGTTATTGTTTGGCTTTTTTTCAGTATTTTATTTGTTCCTGAGTAAATCGGTTTGGCTGAAATTAAAGTTATAGTTTTTACACAGCTGAATAAACGTCAAGCAGACAGCTGATTATCAGAAGTGTGAGATGCTCGAGAATATACTCCGGTGTCCTGTTATATTTTAGATAGCAAGGAGCAGACAGCTGAGTTTATTAAACTCCACCGAAACAATCTGCAAAAGTCATTAAAATTTAATAAACTATCATCTTGTCTTTATTTTTAGTTAGCACATACCTTAAACACTTCAAGCTTTAAGCTAATTATAGTTATATAAGATCAGATTAATGCTTGTGCAATAAGCTGTACGTTTTACGTTCAATGGATGCATGATCTGATTAGTCGACTAATCCCAAAAATAAGACTAGTCGACTAACAAAATAATCGTTTGTGGCAGCCCTAATACAGTACATTGTTTTTATTGTGGCTACAAACACAAATATGGGGTGATCCACTGGACTTATAGATTCACAGGTATTTACAATCCTCCAAGGAACCTAGGAGGATACCCAAGTGTTGGCCCAATTAGCTAGAAAGGCACTGGGCATTAAAGTGTAGTTTGCCTCCCTTGAGTGTTGTGTTATTGACAAAACTGCTTTGTGGCATTTTGTGAATAACTCTTCTTTTCATGTTTAGGTCTGAGTGACTGCGCATTCTTATACTGCACCGTGTCAGGGAAACAAGCCATTAAATTGTGAGTACATACAGGCCACAGACAAAAACAAACACAAGAAAACAAATAGCACTTGTCCACCATCCCTTCTCCACTTTTTTTCATTTGTCTCAGCAGTGTGCCATTCGTGAGTGGCCACTTAATCACCTCACATGGAGAGAGAAGAATGGACAGACCCACAGAGAGTCTAATAACCCTAATTAAAGACCAAAAAATATAATAGAAAATTGAGTTGCTGTGCCAAGTTGGCTTGAGAGTCTGCATGGTGCTCCCTCAGTCTTTGTTTTTAGTCTCGGTGGTAGCTTTTTCAAAGGTAAATAGAGGGTGTTCAGTACATAGGAAAACAATGGAGATATGAGGGAAGGGAAAAAAGCACACATGTGGAAGCACATGTGTGTGTGAGTGTGTTTTATTCTATTATTTTTGCAGTTATACTGATAACTCCTTATATTTATTCATTTTATTGGTCAGTCTTTGAAATGTCAGAACATTCATTCACTCATTAGTAAATGCTTGTCCAGTTCAGGGTTGTGGGGGGTCTGGAGCCTTTCCTTCAAGAGCAAGACTACACCTTGGATAGTCTATTACAGGGTTCCATTACATACTCCCAGAGCTCAAAATGATATTGCCTGTTTTGTCCAATTACCAGGCAAATAGCTAAAACCCTCAATTATAATGCTATGAAACCTGTGAGGTCGACATAATAAATAAGATAGAAGCAGTGCATATTTTAATAAGTTTGCTTGATGATGACTTATCAAACTGTTTTTTTTTTTATATAAATGTAAATGTATCTGGGACTGGTTTTAATACATTATTAAAATAAGATTGATGAATCATTAGTAAATCCGCAGGGTTTCAGAAAATTGATTGTAAGCGTGGTGGCATACTGAGTAACATCTGGATTTTTTAAAACGTATTGTTTATGTATTTGTTTTAATTATTTTAGGTACATCAGCTTGTTACAGTAAATAAGATACCGCAGCACTGCTACAGTTCAACAGACTTTTAACAGTGGATATCTAATTGCTTCGAAAGATATGAGACAAATAAGGAAAATGAGTGTCGTGGCAAAAATAAAAGAGTAATAAGTACATGAACCATGAACTGCACAATGGGCCATCGGATTCAAACTTTCTGTCTAAACTAATTTGGGAAAAACAAAATTAATAGAGACAACATCAGCAAACAGGGCTGATGATAACTCCCTACTTACCTATTAATTAATAAATGAATTAAAACAACTAACAGATAACAGAGGATAGCAAATGAATGAGGATGAGGCACTTAGTGATTGAGGAAAAAAACGTGTTATCACCAATATAGTTTTCACATGAATAAACTAGAACATCCCTCGGTTGACTAGAACTATAAAGCAAAAATTTAAAGTAACTTCTGTGCTCAGTTATTTATCTTATCTGTCCACTCACATAACTAATCAGGCTACTGCAAGTCATTCATTGCCATATGTGAGTCACATTGACACTGTGGTGGTTGAATAGTGCAACCTCATGACGTGTGACATTACTATCTTAGACCAGCTTAGTTGATGTATCTGTATTGTCTTGGAAACCTTGGATCAGCTAAGAGCTACTGTTTTGAAACGCAGGTATGCCATTTTTTTTCGTATCGTGCTTTTGTATTGTGGATATTTTTGTTCATTCATTTCTCCTGTACATACTATCAGTTGTATGTATGTGACAAAGCACAAAGCCGTGCTGCGGAGGATCTGACAGCCTCATTATTTAGCAGCCTCATAGACCCTGATAAGGTTTCTTGTTTGGGGACCAATCAAAGAGGAGGCCCAGGTATGATAGTGTCCACACCTGTGATTCATAGGGCCTGTACTCTGCCTTGCTCTTCATCCTATCCAACATGTAGGAGGCAGATTATAGGGCAGACTAATGAATGTCATTCTAAATGAATGACTGAAGCTGCCAATTGTAATGCTGCCACCACTGCGGGCCCATCTTCTTTCCCTAATGATTAAATACCGTACACTTATTCTGTCTATTCCTCTTCTCATTCCCTTGTGACTGCACTTCTGCCTCACCTTTTCAATTCTTTTAAACTAGCTCATTACTGTCCCAGATGAAAAGAAATACCGGAAACCATGTCCTATCCTCTCTCTGGATGGATGGGTGCTTCTTTTTTTTTTTATTGTTTGCTTTCGCAGGCATAACACTGCACTGAGAAATAACATAATGGTGTGCTCAGAGGTTTGACAAGGTGGATGTAGCTGCTACATTGTGCTTACTGCTTATTGGGGTGGCAGAGGTAATGTGATTTCTGACTGAAGCGTGGTGAGGGTGGGTTGAAAATTTGATGTCTGCAGACCATTGGGCATTTCTCAGAGTATGTGGGTGATTTTGTGTGTGGAAAGACAAAAGAAAAGAGAATGAGATAGGGTTGCTCATGTGCCAGTTTTTCATGATTGCAATGTATAATGAAAATATGATTGTGTGTGCTGTGTGTCTGAATGTCTGTGTATCTGGGCCTGGATAACACTGCCTTTGTTTTCCTAAAGAATCCATGTCATTCCTTGCCCGTATCACCCCTAAGGCTTGTTTTGATGTGGTGGTATCTGATTTGGCACCCTTCCACACTACCTCATAACCCCCTTGCCCTGCAGGAAACAGAAATTTTACAGCCTCTCCTTTCTGTCTGTACATTACTTTTTCCTTTGGGGTCTTGATCCGGCGGGTGTCCGTCCATCACAATGCCTGAATGAATGTCCGGAGACGGTTCGTTTTACCTCCTCAGGCACCGAGGACTATCTGAAATGATAGGAGACATCTGCAGAACACACACAGCCTGTTTTGAAGGTGTTTATTTTTTTCACAATATTGATGTCAAGTTGGGATCTTCCTCTTTTGTTGCCGTAGAAAAGAAAGTTGTGTTATTCTGATCTTTGATTGCTTGATATCATTTGCTGTGATCTGATATGATAGAGCATATCACTTCTCCTATCTTATATCTGTGTTTGCCATTTTCTCGTCTGTGGTATAATAGACAGTTTTCATTCCCTATCTCAGGGAAAAACCTCTGCTCTGGTCTAATCCTGTTAATGCCGAAATCTGATTACGAGCTGTAGCCTATACCCACAAAGGCAATATGTGTGTATGGTGGAGTGAGGGAGTAGTTGTCATGTAATTGTATGAAATGAGAAAAGAATGACAAGGCTTTTCTCAATTCAATGGTCTACGGAGATGGGATGTTATATGCTGCGCAGACTGCCATTCACAGATTTGTAACATTTTGCCTTATAAATAAACTAGACTCCATCTAAGTTAATTTGACATGTACAATATACAGTTTGAAGAAAAAATTAGCTTGTCCTCTTATACAATGGCAGCTGTTAAGAGGATGCTTTTCTTGTTCTAGGAATGGGCATTAAAAACCAAAAGACTATTCTTAATTCACTAGGAATGAAGAATTCTTCAAAGGTTGATCCCCTGCACATGTACTAGCCAGTCACACAGCTGGAGAATCCTGTCTCTGCACAAAAACAGCCAAGCATAGATGCAATCAAGATAACTGGGCTTTCAAATATTTCCAGTTCTTATTGTAACTCCTTTCTGCCAAAACTGTGTTTGAAAAATTTGGTTTCAAACTGTTTCTGAAGCATAAACTGGAAATCAACAATATGCTGTTTTGGCCCAAATCAGTTAGTCATTCAGTCAGCGAAATCTGCCCCCTTAGTTATGCTGGAGACTTTTCCATCGATGTGTGGACTGGGATCGATTGATGGTTTCTTATAAACCTACCTGATATCTTGCTACAAGTTTTACCATTTATGAACATGTTACTCTTTTTCTATGTGCACAAGTAAACCACAATAATTCAAAGAATGACACCTTCTGACATCATCAAGTTAAAAAACATCATAGAAAATAGTCAAAGGAAGATTATTTAAGTCTTTTTTTACACATTAATCTACGTTTAACATTTAAATAGCCATGGAAAGTAAAAAAAAAGTGTTGGGCTCTAGAGCTGTTTTTGCATGATGCACCACTTTTTATCTGTCGTTTGTCAAGTATTTTACATTTTTTTGAAAATGGACAAAGATTTTAAAAAAATGAAATATGCATACACTGTCTGATTAATTTCAAACATAATTTAAAGACTAGTTGCCCTTCCCTATTTAAATCAGAATTCTTTCCACTGAATCACTTTCAGCATGTTTAGGTAATTACAGCAGCTACATTCCCATTCAGCTGCTGTAATTACACACATACAGTTTCTATGAAGGGAAAGTGTTGACCAGTAACAAAAATCAGCCCACCTCCAGTTTTCCTTGTTCCACTTTTAAACCTAATTAGCTGCTCTGAGTAATATTTAAATAATAAAGTTATTTTTAGAAAAATTTAGCAGTAGCGAATTAGTCCAGTGAATTACTGCATGAGAGATAAAACAGAATTACTGTATTTCTTCTGTTTCTATTCAGTAAGCAGAAGTAATGCATTCAGTGGTCATTTGCAGTCAACATTGTGAATCGCTTATCTTACCTAACTTACACTTTACTAAAACTTTTCCTCCTCGTATGCTGTGGCTACCATTTTCTAACAATTGTTTGACACCTACGTTAAACTTTAAAATGCCTCTTAAGACCAGTTCTTTGATGTTCGCTTGTCATCCTAGTTATCACGCCGAAACAAAAGGCAGAGTCACACTATGTAATAGAATTGAAACCACCTGCCTCTCAACCAAAGTATATTGTGATGTGTCAGTTGTGTTTTTTCTTTTCATCACAGAGACAGTGACACAAACAGAGAAAATGATGAAACAGCTGGGAGACACTGTATGGATTTAGGCTTTTGTTCTCTTAAAACATGACACATGAAAGGGCTCCAGTGACCCGCGTACCCCTGTGTATATGTGTATGCGAGGGTGTATGTGTTTGTGACTAGTTGATTGGACTGCATACGGCTGCTTCGTGGGCTTTTATCCAAGTGGGAGGTAGCTGAGGAGGAGAATGGATGCGAAGGATAAAATAGATGATCATCTTGGTATAACATCTGTTGCAGTATTCCAAAAGTATGTTATCGTACAACTAGGCATTCTTCTTAATGACGCTAAAACTTCTGAGTTTCTGCTTAAGATATATGCACAAAGCTTACTAGGTAGAGGATCATTTAGCTCTGACAGAGGACCAGGTTGACCCTGGTGCTTTAGATGACAGTATGTCCATAATGATAAGTTACAGGCGAACAGTTTGTGCTGGTGAATTCATCATGACAGTAAAACAGCAGGAGGTTTAAATAATGCTGCCACATTCACATTGGAAACATATTCAGAGATAACACGTTGTGAGCCTACATAATAAGTCGTCTGCAGGGACAGACCATGTCTCCCACCAAGTAATACCCAGCTGCGCATTGAGTGAAAGCGATATTTATTCCAGTTGAAAAATACATCTTTATCATTTGATGCTGCTGTTATTTGGAGATGCGCTGCATCTGTGGCACAGACTGCACCAAGTTGTTCAGTGATTGTGACGAAGCTGGTTGTTTTCAGAAAGTTTCGGGGGAAAAAAGTTTTCCCAATAAACGGTAGCGGTGCAGCTGTTACTCTGCGCTCTGTGAAGTACTGTTGAAGCAGCACTTTTAAAAATCTGTTAATCAAATACTTAAATGCTTACAAGCTTGACTCCCATCAGCAGACGTTTTAAAGTGTGATTATGTGTTTCTTTTGAGTTGAAAGCTAATTTTTGCCGAAATGTTTAAAAACAACGAATATTGGAGAATGGTAAACTGCTCGCTGCGTATTTTTTATGAATTCAGTTGATTCGAAAGACTCACAAAAATAGCATTTTATATATTTAAGATCATATAATCAATCATCAATGTAGATTTTTTTTTATTTTGCTCAACCTATGAAGGTTTTCTCTTTACGGTTTCTAATTTTTTTACCCCCGTTCTAATATCACGCTCACGTGACATCACCTGAGTTCTTTCCTCATAACCTTTTATACTCCTGAACTAAAGACAATCTTCTTCTTCTTTGTTTAAAAAAAGTTAGCAGTCCTCTGATTACATACCTAAGCTTAAACTTAGCGATGACAGTAGTTTAACATTTATTATTGAATTAGGCCCCTCAAGTGTAAGACAAGATGAACTTAAAACAGAAACAGAATAGGGCGAGAAGTAGAGAGAGAGAGACATCAATTAAACATGAATTCCAACCAGGGTGAGGGTTTCACTCTGTTTGTAATTGTGAATATTTAATAAGGCAAAAGACAACTCACTTAGCGCACAGCCATATGCTAACAATGGGGAAAGGCATGACAGGGCTTCCCCTTAGCTCTGACTAGCAGGTATGCTTGCGTGGCACGCACACACGACACACACATCCAGTTGCAAAGTGCTGTTACTGTATGTCAGTGCAGTTGAGCTTCATCTCTCAAAGTGAAAACAACATCGAGCTGCCATATTACTAGCCACTGGGACAGGACCCCTGCCTGCCCTAGTGCACTCAAGAGGAACCACACATCAGGTCTTTGCATCACTCACACTTCACCTCACTGCCACCTGAAGGGTTGGGCGCCTCTTAATGTCCTTGTTGCAATAATTTTTCTCCTTTTCCTATTTCTGTTTCCTTTTATCTTGTTTTTATTTCTTTCACAATGGTAGTTCTGACTCTAATTTTTAGAAGTAGCAGATCCCACGACCAGCGTAAAAAGCCAGACACCTATGTTGCTCTCAGTAGGGACAGTGTTTAATGGGGGAAACTCTCCAAAAACAATATAATACAGCCTTCCTGTGTTCAGTGTCACTTTTCTCTAATCGGTCTCTAATCGTACTAAGCAACAATTTTATCGTTTCCACACCTTAGCAATTACATGAGCAAGTATACTGTTCCGGTAACTGATAGGTAAATTTTCTAAAATGGGACCTGAGTTGTAATAAACGAGGATTTTCTTTGAACTATTTCCCCCCCACTTATTCCTTTTATGTCATTTTCTCCACCCCTTTGCCTGCAGTTTCATTCCTTTCTCATCCTTCTATTCACTTCTCATGTCTTCTTCTTAGAGTCTATCTTTTTCTATTTCCCACTGGTATTTTTCTTCTCCCTTGCTTCCATTTCTTAAACCACTTCTCACTAATTACTTCTTTCTCATGTCTCCTCCTTGTGACTAAATGACAGTAGATGTCTGGTCTTTCTTCTCCTCCCCAGCATATCCCTCCCAGTTACAGACAACATTGTCTGACATTAAGCCGCTCGCACTTACAAGACACCCAAGTTGAAAGTGTCACTTCATTTAAGGGAAGTCAACTAAGGAGCTCCTTTCACTGACATCCCAACTCCTGCTGTCTGCTTTTTATATGACTCTGTGTAACAGTCATATAAAGTGGGAAAAAAAAGAAAATAAGAATTAAGCAGACTGGAGAGGGTTGCTGGCGATGAGAATTGTTGGGGCTGGTCATTTAGCAGGCAGCAATAGAACGTCTGAGGTGCCTGCAGATTTTCCTGTGGATTATTGTTTTGTATTCAGAATTGCTTATTTCATGCTTGTCTAAGCGAAGGTCTGTTTTAGCCCAGTGTGTGTGCATTTCTTTAATATTACATGTGTGGCAGAAGACGAAAGGAATCACAGGGGAGAGGGGCACAGAGGAGGAGAAGAGAGGAGGGGAATATAACACTAGCAGAAGAGAGGGGAAAAAAGAAGATGGAAGGGAAAATAGAAGTGGAGAATGAAAAGAATTGGATTGAAAAGACTTGAGTGGAAGCGTGTTAAAGAGAGGAGAGCAGAATAGAGGAGATGAGTGAAGAGAAGAGGATAAAAGATGACAAAAGAACAAAACAACAGAGAGGAGGAGAGCGAAGGAAAAGGAGCTGGCAATAAAACAATTGAGCTGGCTTGAAATGAGTTAAAGTGAATTAAACTGCAGAAGGGAAAGAAAAGAAAAAAAAGAAAGGAGAGGAGAGTCACTGGCCACTGTGTATGCAGTATGAATTTTGATCAGTCGATTTTGCTGGCTTACCTATGAATGCTCAAATGGGCTGCCCTGCTCAGACTGAAGGAGCCTTGTTTATGGAGAAAAGACCAAATCCTCCAATCAAACATGTATGAGGCAGCACACTTGTCGACACACATTTTCTCTTTCTCCCTCTCCCTGACAAATATACAAATACACAATCTCTACACAAACACGGGCTACTCTGGAGACTTCACAGTGACACCATGAAGGAATATACAAACACAGACACTATCTCAATTGCACACACAAGGGGATCCTGATTATTTACTTACAGTACAGTACCTGCATTGTAGGGCCTTTGGGGGGTCTCTGGTGTGCGTAGTTGTCTGCGCAATAACACCACACTCCACCTCTCTGCATCTCCCTGCTATACACAAGGAAAAACTCATGCAAACCAGCTGAGGGATTGTGTACGTCTCAGCAGACGTACACTTTGCTGCATATTCCCACCACTGGCCCATATGGTATTAACAGTAGCAGTCTGCTTTGACGGTGTTCTGCTGTTACCTACCTGAAATGGTCTGTCCCAAATGGTATAAAACAAAAAACAAAAAATCACGAGTTTCCCATATATTTTTTTTAATTAATGGGTTGTGCAGTCATAATAAATGAACAGTTTTTATTTAACTCACAAATCACCTCATGTGGTGACAAAATGGATCCTGATATGTTAATGACAGTTACTCTTAATGTGCGATGCTACTGTGAAGGGTGCATATCATTGCGACTGGACAGAGAGGTTTGGGATAAATTCACTACCAGGGAAAATTCACTGCTAACCCTTTTTTTTTTTTTTCATTTTGTTCATTTAAACTACCTTGATCTATAGTAATTTCAAATATTGCCATTGGCAAGAGACACTCAAATAAAGAATACCACACAGGGGACAGAAATTATCCAGAAATTCATTTTTATTTTTTAAAACTTGGAAGCTAAAAACAGCCTGTCATAATCCAACATTCAGATTTCTCACTAATTAGGTTTTTTTAGTATATTCTGCACTGAGCACCTTGTCATTTGTTTTTTGCAGCTGGATATTTGACCACTCTTCTTGGCAAAATTTGTAGAACTGATTTACATTGATTAGATCTCTGGTACAGATCCAACCTTTAAGTGTAGTCAACAAACCTTCAAAAGAAATGAGGTCAGGGCTTTGGTAGACCATTTTGACCATGTTAGTCTGCTTTATCCATTTCAAAATGTGTTTGGGATAATTGTCCTGACCCAATTGTGTCACTTTTACAAAGTTTCACATACCTTGTAATTGTGCCAAATAGCTCAGTTTTTGGCTTGTCTAACCATAAAACGTTCCTCCATAAGGCATTCAGCTTGTCCACGTGGACAGTTGCAATTTGCAGTCAGTCTTTTCGGTCCATGGCAAAGTAAAACTTCACCGTGGACGGGGACATTGGCGTTCCAGCAATTTCCACATCCTAACCAATTTCCTCTCATCTGAGGATGACAGACCTTCTTCCAGACCTTGGCAAAGTGTGGTGACACATTAGAGTAACTTGCACTTATGTACAGTTATGAGAACTGTTGATGTTGAAATCTGCAGTTGTTGAGAAATAACCTTTTCAACTTGTATAAATCTCCAATTCTCCTTCTTAGATCTTCTCTGAGTTCTGGTTTTTCCCATTGTCCTGAGTATTGACGAATCCAGTTAATGTTGTTAAACAAAATATTTTAATGCTGGTTAAGAGAGAATGTCAGTTGTAGTTAACTGTGACAACTAACAGGAAGGCCTTGGCCTTATCAAGTTAAAAGACATTGAAGAACCCGTGGAACCATTTATTAAAAGATCTGAGTGTATGTTTATATTTGTAAATACATATGTATACCTGTTTGCATTAATAAATAATTCCACCCTGCAAAAGGAACAGCTCAAAGAAATCATTAAAAGCCTAAACTTATCATGACATTCATTAAAATGCATTTTGCATTCGTATACGCTCAAGAAAATGAAGTTCTTGAAAATAAAAATAAAAAAACAATGAAAATGCTATAAATATAAATGAAATGAAATAAAGTTTTTCCTGGTGGTGCCTTGATTTACACATAAATCTCAACCAGTATGTAATTTCAAGTGTTTTTCTAATTAAAAATTGAAGTGAATGAGTCAAGTTAAAATGAAATATTAACCAACTTTATAAGGTTTGCTTATAATTCTTCCAACCAGAGGGAAGGGACATAACCAGAAAAGCCTTTTTGTTGCTCCTCACTATCAAATGTGAGCACTGTAGTGTGACAGAGTGATATCACAGACTGTCACACAAGCTTTAGCCTTAACCAGAAATGACTCTTTGGTCAATTCTGTGTATGGAGATTCACCCCTTTGCATTCATGTATGTGTGAGAACGCGCGCTTCAGGTGGACTCGGGTGGTTTTGGATAGTTTCATCTGAGCACCCTTGTGTATACAGCAGGTGTCAGAAACAGTGACCTCTCTCCACTCTTTCTGTTTTTACTGTCCATCAATACATCAGCCTCAGCCTTTCTGTCCCTCCAAGCATTAGGTCTATTCATCTTCTGTGACTATGCTGTAGAAGATTGACCATCTGTGCAACGGTGCAAAGATTCATCAGGTCTGAACTTCTTTCTTTTAGCAAGTTTGCACAGTATTTTAAATGTGTGTGAGTCCTCACATCTATAAGTTGTACCACTGGCCTACTTGAAACTGTTTCACTCCAGACTGCCAATTAAAAAACAAGCCATTCACTTATTAGTGTTTACTTCCACCCACTCAAATCATATCTCATCTGCATCCCACTACCATCACCATGGTTGTATGTGTGTGTCTATGCACATGAGGGGGTACGCGTGTGTGTGGGGGTGGGGGGCTCTTCTCAATCTGACACTTCGCAGTGTGTGAAATTTAATTAAACACGCTTCATAACCATCCACACAAACACACAGACACATTGTACACACAGAAAATCTCCCTGAAAATAATAAATAGACGGAGCACAAATTTTCCATTATCCTCAACCATGGGCCCTTTTTCTCCTCCGTCTTTGCGTTTTACAGGCAGTTAAAGTGACATTTCCTGTAGAAATACATTATAGGCACACGCTAAGGCTAAAATATGGATTTATGGATCAGTTCTGTTCTGACTTGAGCAGACTGGTGACTTGTGGGCAAAAAAGTACTGGCCCTCATGACCCCCCAAGTTACCCTTGAGCAAGGTACTTAACCCCCAACTGCTTCAGTGGAGCTGCTCAGCAGCCGATAGATCAGACAGCCAGCAGATTGTCGAGCTGGGCAGCTTCCAGGTGTGAGGCCATTACTGCTCTGAGTTCTTAGTCAACAAATCTCCTTCAAATAAACCAAACAAAGATATGTTTTGGACTGCTGGGTACTTTGTTCCAAACCAGCGGACTCAACATTTGTTGAGACTAACACTAAAGAGTGTTTAGAATATTGTGTTTCTGGGAAATCATTTGACGTACAGATGATCACAGAAAAAATAAGTATGGGAGTTTTTAACCTCTAGATAAATGTAAGGTTTGATAAGTCACTAATGCCTGCATTGAGCGTGTTATTTCTGCTACTGTTATAGGGGTGTTCACAGTGTACTTTATTATTATTAACTTTGTTTGAACTGTGAACTGTAAAACTATACCGATGGCAAGTAGAAACTGGAGCTACAGTACATAGAGCCAGTTGTGGGTCCTTGTAAGGAAAGCTCATGTAGACTTTTAAATGCATGTAATTTCTTTTTTGCCTGTCTATAAAATTTTGAAACAAATGGTAAAAATCAGAAGTGTAAAGTGTAAAGACTTTTCACTTTTAGTTCCATCTGGGCTCCAAATAAAAACTGCCACTACATCAAAAGAAGCTGCTTAATATTGTTTCGGTCTTCAACAATCCTACGTGTCAAAGTAGCGTACAGATGAATGCCAGAAGCCAAGGTTTGCCAGCAGAATATTGTATGCTTCACCAGAAAGGTGTTTTAATACTGAGTTTCATCTAGTGGGATGACAGGTGCAACAAAAGAGACTGTGCAAATCAATTGTTCGCACACCTTTTTTGTGTGTATGTGTGGGGGGAAGTATGCTGAGGGTATGGGTGGTGGTTACTTTGGCAACCTTGTTGTACTTTAGGGATAACATTCAGTGAAAATGAATATAAAAACCTTGGCACACAGTGGTCTGTATTTCTCAAAGTACGGTGATATTTAAAACCAACTCCCTTTGGTTTAGCCACATTTGTCACAAAAAGCTATTCATTAAGTTGTGTTTCATTAGTGCAAGCTGTGTGAACGCCTTATATACCGTACTTGAGTATTTCACCTACTCTAATGAGAGATTTCTCATTAAGTGCTGAGAAATACAGTAATCTTTTAGTAGTACTGATCTATACTGCGTGGGTGTTTATACTTCTAAATTAAGCTGTCATATTTTCTTTCATATTCACCCAAACATAATTTTTTTTTTACTGTTATTTTACAGGCATACTGTCACCACCTTAGTCTTTTTACTGAGATTTTTTTTTTTTTTTTTAAACACAGATTTTGACATCTGTGTTTGATGTTTTAAACTTCGAGATGACAGGTACCTCACACTGCAGACTCAATCCTTCCCAGTGGAGCATTATTTTAACCTACCACCTTACTAGTCTTTGAGGTTTAGATGTATGTGCAGTCTACACACTGGGATTCTGCAGTATGGCATTGAGGGGAAGATGGGACAAAAGAATGAGGGAAGAATAGAGCGTTCAACTTCGGTTCTATCACTTTGGAAGTTCTGCAAAGCTTGCAGGAGAGGCTGAGTGGTTTGGAGTGATATGGACTTAACCAGCACAGAACTTAAACCCTTAGCCCACTTCTATGAAGAACTGGGTGACCAGTGTTTGAACCGACCATACTTGGTGTCACCTGGAACATTTTTCCACCCACTTCTGTTTCTGCACTGCGTCAGTGTCATAACTGTATTTTTAATGTTTACATTTCTTGCTACGTTCGTTTTTTTCTTCTGTTGTCTTTTCTGATGTCGTAGTTCAGCACACTTTCAGGAGAGTGACACAAAAGTGCTCTTTTCCCACATGCTTTACTTATCTCTTCCACTGCTGTCTTCTCTCTAGTATGGCAGCTATACCAGCCACTCATTCATTACCTACTTGTGCAATTTTTTTCATATCAAGAAGCCAGTTAGATCTGACCCATTCGCTGGGAGTCGACAGCCCTGGCCCATCACAGGAGGATTCTAGATTAGAACCCTTTTAAGGCTTGTAATTTCCTCCGGCATTTTTCCTTAAAATTTCCCTCTTATAGTCACTTCTCACACTTAGTGTCACGAATGGCAGGACAGGCTTTAGGTGGCTTATGTAACAGTCCATTAAGTTTGCCGTAGAAATGGCCTGTATTGCCTGAGAGACTGCAGAAGACACCTAGAGATAAGTAATGTCAGAAACAGACAGCGATATGGATGGGGCCCCTTACATCTTTTATGGAACATTAGACTGAGTGAAGAGATGACCTAATTTGAATTGATTTGGCGTATATTTGTGCTCAGGAGAGCACATACAAAGACACGCAGGCACAAAGAGACACACATGCATTCACTCCCACATACACACACCGAGACACAGACGCACACACTCAATCACAGCTAATCTAGGTCTCTCTGCCTGTACGCTACCCAGCTGTAGCTGCATATCTTTGGCAAAATCTTAGATGTTTTCAGCTGAATAAGCTCCAACTTGATTACACTGCACCCCCCACTCCCTCAGTATGTATTAATGAGGCTGTTCCTTCTTGCTGAAATCTGCTTCCATATTGTTGTTGTGCAGTTCACGGTCCAGTGGCCACTGGCCCGCAGATGTAATTGTTTTAATTTGCTAACTGTACTCTCACTCAATTAGGAGGAAAGCAGAATTCAGTTTTATTTCCTCTTCCCAGTGCAGAATAGTAAAGTAGACATCTTCCAGAAGCAGCACTTACCGTAGCATGGACAGCCAAACACAGATGTGCAGAAACAACCACAGACGTACACAAAAGGACACGAGGAATGTGCTTTTATAGTTCTTTGTTTGTGGTGTTCAAGAATGCATACTGTGTTCATTCCTAACCCCGTCTTTCTTTTCATGAGTATTTTCTGCTCTCTTGCTTTGTCAAGGTTCCTCTGTATACATGCTGTTTAATTAGAATGCTTTGGTTCTGGCCTTTGGCAGTAGGCTTCTTATTACTGCGTCATTTGTATTTGTTTGTGTGTAGCTGTACTTTTTATGGCTCACTCATTTTATTCATCACATTTACTCACTGTATTTTATTTTTTAGACGAGTGGCAGCACACTTTTTTTCATTTTAGCGTGCCTTCAGCTAAAATTCTTTTTATTTCTTTACCAGGATACAAAGACATTTCTTGGGATATGTAGCTTTTATTCTTGAGTGCACTCACCAAGAGTTAGTGGGCTTGTGTCAAAGTTTTGCATTTCTACAATTTCTTTAAAAATGAAACTTTTATTTTTAGAGTTATTTCACAAATGTACAACCAAACCATACAAACTAAACTAAATGAACAAGTATGTGAGCCCTGGCTAGCATGCCATGTTCATATGGTCACCACAGAGCTTACTGTGATATTTTTAAAGAACTTAAATAAGCTAATGTCCCAGTGAGGATTTTCCACCTACGTAATGCAATGTGGGACTAGTGTATTACTAATATCCATCCATCCATACGCTTCCGCTTATCCCTTTCAGGGTCGCGGGGGGCGCTGGAGCCTATCCCAGCTGTCATAGGGCGAGAGTTGGATGAAGAAATTGCCATAATGTCCTACACTGTGTGGAAAAATGAAGGTACTGGACACGAGTACTTTTTCACATCTCATTTCTTTATATCTTGCTTCCAAGGAGCCAGTCTTACTTGTTAAGGTGTTCTTGAGTTGTTGTTCTCCAAGCTTTCTAATGGTATTTCAAAGTCTTTGTTTGAACATTAGCTGCTTTTTCACTCATGTTCACTCAAGTCCTTGTAAAATTTCATTTTCAGAGCAATGGATGTTTTTTAATCCACACTGACCTGCGAAGCATAAAAAAGGCCCCTAATGCAAGGGATGAGCCAGTCTGGTGTCTACTCATTACAGATAACTTAGGCAAGACCAATTTTAAAGAAGGGCCTTGTGCACAAACCCATTTGTTCCAATTTCCTTAGTTGAATATATGAAAAATGCCAAAGAAAACAGTTTGACTGGGTAGTAACTCTTTGAAAATAATGTTCTGAGTGCAAGAATGCTATTTTATGCCAAAAAATGTATCATATCTCAGCAAACTATGTAGTGTGTCCTTAAGAAACTCAGGACGCTAGTGGAAAACGAAAGAAGTGGCAAGCCTAAAAGAACTATCTGCAGCAGATTAACAATACCTGAAAGTCAAAGACCTGACATAAGATTATAAAAATAATACTGAAACAGTGTGGGATCATCTTGATAGAGAATTAATCAAAAGACAGTCAAGATCCAAAGAAGAGCTTTAAAAATTCCTTCAAGAAGCCTGAAAAACAATTCTTAAAGACCACATAGAGAAATTATAAGAAAGCCTGCCTAACTTCCCAACTTTAGGCTATGTTGAGAAATAAAGGTGATCACACCAAATATTGAATTTTAATGCCAATAGAATTCTACAAGCTGTTTTTTGCCTTAACCTCCCAGGACCTGGCGTCCAAAATGTGGACATCACATTTTGGGTTATTTAGACCAAAATACTCAGTTTTGCTCTATAAAGGCCTGATATCTACTTACGAGGACATTATACTGCTACTGTTCTATCGAAATGTTAAACGAATATCCTCATATGTGGCTCTCATTTTTCTTAGAAACAAAAATCAGGTAAAAACGAACAAACTGGTAATTCTTTGTTTTTACATTCATTGGGTCCCAGTCAGCCCAAATATCGTCAGAGTCATCAACTGTAGCAGAGGTTGGACTGAGTTCTTCAAAGAGAAATGCTATTCCAGAAGCTTATAGTTAAGCTGGGTTAATATAGTGCTCTATACCTTTGATGAACTCTACAGGTGTGTTGTTAAGGTGTAGTTGAACAATTGCTTGCTGAAGGAGTTACGGGCAGTAACATTTTAAATGATTTTCCACATAAGTGGGAGAAAAGAATCATATACTTATGTTAGAAATCTTTTGAGTAGTATGCCAACAGGAAAAAAGAGGGCTTCATTTAAATCACAGTCTCAGTGAGAGTTTCAGTGGAAACTGAATCAAAAGACTCAAGAGAGACACAGGCTTTCATCTCAGCTGTTACATCTTGAGTTGGATGGGTGATCTGCCTGTGAATGTTTGACACTTTGTTAACAAAATCTGAGGAAGTCTTGCTTGGCAAAGTCTTACTAAAACCCAGCGTGTGTGTAGCAGCGGTTTTACAAGGATTATGAGGATGTTTTTCAATGAGGTCAGTGAAAAAAGATTCGACTGCAACTTTGTAGAATCGCATTAAATCTTTCCGTGTTTTCCAGTTTGTCTTGAACAGCTTTGCTTTAATTTTTTTTAAAGCAAGAAAGGTTTCATCAATATTGAAAGCTGCAATTAAAACTGCATGCCATGAACCAACACTGTTAAATGCTTCTCTCATTGAATGAGTATGAAGGAAAAGCCCAGCTCAGTAGCATTAGCAACAACAGCTTCATTTGGAACTATGTGAAAAGGAAATGCTTTACACCACCAAAAGGGAAATGTTTAATGCCTTAAGTAGTGCCTTACACTACAAACACATTACTTCCTTGGCTTTGCTCCCTCCCAATTATCCTCTTGTCTTTGTTACCCTTTGCCCCACCTTTGTACTCTTTCCCCTTCTTCTCCCGTTTCATCTGCCTTTCTCTTTATACTCAGATTAATTGCCCTTGAATGGTTTTATAATTGAGAGACATTTATGATCTCACTGACTGCGAAGTTGAGGCAATAATAGCCCTTGGATGTCTTGAAAATAAAGGCAGGTGGCAGAGCACCCTTTCAGCTGATGTTAATAGTTGGGGATGTGTATGGGTGTTTGATGAGTGGGCGTGTGTTTTCCCACTCACAAACATGCTGTAATTGCACATGAACTGATGAATGCACGTGGAAACTCTTTATAAGAAATCAGCACAACTTTTGACTCAAATATACTCCTCAACAACCCACCCATTCTGATACACATGGACAAGCAAACACATCAAGTACACTAGTCACTACAGAGGCGTCACATATGGAGACGTCTACTTGAAAATGCATCATCCTCTCATTAAAAGTATTTGTGAACACTCTTCTGTAGGTGTTCAGAAATGAATAATTGATGATTCATTTATGAATATAAGGTTGAAGTTGAAGTTCTTTGGATTCTTGCAGTTGCTGGTTTGTTTGCATATAATTGTTTGCATATAATTATAGGCTTCTTATTTCTTTTAATTCTGGTCACAGTGACACATTTCAACCTTGAGTCTTAGTCAGACTGGAGTGCTACAGTGGGACTCAGTCGCTAATGCAGATTACTTGGGGGTGAGAACAATCAAGAGTCTGAGTTTGGCTGGGTTATGCATAGACCTTTAAGCTTACATGAGATCATCAAGCCCACTCTGGCTGGGTAGAAAAGACCAGCCAAAAATAAAATCCGAGGAAGATAACAGAAATCTGGCAAAAACAAAGTGGAGCGATATTGCTTGGAGCAGTTGCTCAACTCTTTACGAATAGAGAAGGATTCATTTTTCAAATGTATGTAAATGTTAAAGTGCTCATTTCTCCCTCCTTATTTTTTAAAATTGAACTCTACTAGAGTAGCTTTACATGATTGACATTAAAAAAGAATGACTGACCCTCACTCATATTAAGGATATCCCCTCACAATGACATCATGCGGAACCAATATCTAATGTAACTGGAATTTAGTTTGCAACAGTCTGAAACCTAAGAGATTACTTACACATATGGTGTGATGAACTCATTATTTGAAAGTTTGCCCAAAACTGTTTAGCATCTGCCAGCCCAAATGGGTCCCCTTTTGTTACCAATTTCTTACTTTGAACAATATTAACAGATTCCTGCCTAACTGCAAAAATTCCAGAGAGTCGGCTGCTTTCTTAAGCTGTTGTTCTCTGTGATAAACACATTCGCACAGACACATAAAGCAAAGCCTTTGAAATAAACCACACTCACCATAGATTGTCTGGCCGTTTTCTTTGTTCAGGCCCTTGTTTCCATGTGTATAAAAAGTTCTTGAGTTCTTGAGTCATATTGAAGCATTTTATAGAGAGAAACCCAGCAGTGTAGGACTGTGCTTTAAGGGGTAATATTTCAGCATGGTGTCTGGGCCCTTGAGACCATCTTTAGTTTGACAGCAGCCTAGTGTTTTGTGTTAAGGACCGAAAATGTGGCGAGACACGCTTCATTTTAATAATTCTTCATTTAATGGAAAACCAAGCTTTTGCAAGGCATCCACGACCTCTTCTGAGTAAGAAGCAGTGGGAGTTAGTTGAATAAAAAAAAGAAAAGTGTTGTATCCACACATATTTTTCATAGCTGTTTTTCAAAAAACCAAGTGGCTTTTATATCAACCCAAAAAAGACAAATCACAAAGATTCGTGTATGTTGCATGAGCAAAATCCTCTTTTTTGTCGAGATTTAGTTGGACATAGAATACATGAACAGCCTTAATAAAAGTAGGAATGATGGGATCAATAAAGCTGGATTGCCACCATGAGGGGAATTGGCAGAGTGCTTCATTGGCTTGGGCTTTAACAGAGAAACTGAGCTAAGTAGAGACTTTCTTTACAGCCCAAGCTGTTCCAATTACTCTCTGATAGACTAGTGCTTCAGTCCCAACTAACTCTTCAGATAAATACAGAAGTTTTTGCTTTGTCCAGTGTACAAAGAAGACAAATTGTTTGCAGAATGATGCATGCAATTTATCGTGGTTTATTTTTGTTTTTTTGTTTTGTAAGATTGTTCACTTATTATCTGAATAGCCATCAATAATGGAACGCATTCACTCTGGCTGACAGCAAAAATTAAAATCTCTCATGGTTGCGTTATGCATAACAAGTACAAAAGCCAGATGTTTTTATTTTACCTGGAATCTTTTGGTTGTTCATTGTTCCTAGTGAAACCTAGACTCCTTTCTAACTGAGAGAAAAAAGTGTGTTTTAATGTATTAAGGTGAAAGCCCTGCATTTTTGAAATAGATATGAATGCACAGGATAATGTGCAAGAACTTGACATTTTATGAAATGCAAGTATAAATGGACACTAATGTGTCAGATACAGTTCCATCTGACACAGGTTTGCTGGAATGGATGAACAGGAAAATATCTGATACCATTTGTCAGTGCAGCTGAATAGAGATTACATATCTAGAGCACAACACAGAGCTCAGTTCTCTCCCTTTTCAGTAGCTGAAAATTGAACAAGTCATATTTAGAGCTATCAGTAGTTTCTAGTCATTTACTTTCTTTTCTGAGATGGTCTCTGTTATTTATCCATTCTCTCGTTTCCCTCACACATCTTTCACACGCCACCGCCCTCATTTCTCCTTTTTTTTGTCACTCTTTAGCTTTTACTTGGTCATACGCTCAAGCCATAGGGGATGATTGTTCAGTAGTATAGACTGCAGTTTGTTCTGTACTCCTTCAGTTTATAGTCTTCTTGAAAGCTCACAAGAAAGAACCATCTTCTCTCTTTGTATGCTCTTTAGCTCATCATCTTCTAGTTCTCTCCACCTTTTCAGCCTTCTTTGCTTCTTTTTCATTTTCAGCTATCATCCCTATGATTTTTATTCTCCCTCCCTTTTGCCAACCCCGTCCCTTTTTCTCTCTGCTAATGGAGCTATAATGGAACTGTAAGTCTTGAGAGTTGTTTAGCAAATGACAGTGCATGCTCCAGCCAGTCAAAATGAGTTCAGCAGCCCCATGTTACGTGCAAAATGCTTAACATAGTCATATAATATGCATGAAACCCTTTTATTTTTATCTGTAGTAAATGCTTATAAGACAACTGGATTCTTTTTTTTAGAATTTTATTAACCTTTACTTTAATTTCTGCCACATTATTGGGATTTCATTACAAATGTTAAGGCACACACTGTGCACAGGTTATATTTTCATTATGTTGTCTGAGCAAGTTTGCAGAAAAATTTGCACACTTATGTAATACGTTCAAGTTATTACTGCTAAGTTTAGGCATACAATAAGAAATATACAGCAATTATTCATGCAGGAACACAAGAGTGATTCCTGCTGAATACAATCTAATCTATACAGTCATTGCAACTATTGACCAATGTCACTACAACTGTCACTGCACTATAATATTTTGCTTTGTTGGATGGAGGGATGTAAGTCCCTTAATAAAGCTTAGACATTATTTTTGTGCAGTTTTCTCTTGGTTTTCTTTAATTTTTGGAGTTGTATGTTGTTTATGCAGCTAATGTCATAGTCCTTGTATAATGTTTCTGCTAATGATGCTTTTCTATCATTTTTTTTTTTTTTATGTCGTGGCTGCCTCATGCTTACATCAAAGCTTGTTATTGTGCTATAGAGGACGTACCTTGAAGGACGAGCTCGAAAAAGTCCCCTCAAACGGTTCAATAGTTCCTGCTACCATAAAAAAAAAAACAGGATACCTCTTCCAGAAATAAGAAGTTGTGCTCATCCAAAAATGCCTAATCACTCACTGCTGATAGTAAATAGGTCTTGCCAATAATTGCTCATTTGTTCCAATTCATGCTTCTTCTCACTGTATTTATTACAGACATTGCATCTCATCACAGTATTATTAGGCGGCAAGCAGCGGGACATCAGTGTTCCGAACGGGCAGCAGCAAGTCATGGCAAGACTCCCCTGTGGCAGCTTGCAGCGTCTTCTGATTCTATTTGTGACCATATTTGCTGAAGTCTGTTACATACACTAATTCCAATATACTAACAACCAGTGTCAGTTCAATAGATTTGCTACTATATCCACAGACGGTATAAAAGGTGCCACCCTTTTTTAAGGCTCGAGGTGGGCATTTCTGCCATCGCCATCTTGGTTTCAAAAAATGATTTTGATGTGGAAGGGAGGGTCTGATCGTGAAATCGCACACTCATTTGCTAATGACTGGTGGTTGGCAATTCACTAGCCAAAGATTATACAAATCCATACCACAAATATTGCTCTTCTTTAAAACATGGTCAAACTAACATTTATGAAACAGACTCAATTTTTTATTCAGTATGGTCCAAAATGAATGTCTGAGTCCGTAATTTCAGCAGCGGTCAAGTCAGAAAGTTGGTTTACTGTAGACTTCTATGGGACTAGAAGTCTTTTTGCAACCACAGCTATCGCTATCTTGTGGCCTTTAGGTAGAATTCGAATTTTTCGGCACTTCTGCCTTGGCTTTTTACTAACCCGGAAGCTGCATTCATTTATACTGTTTTTATATCATGAAAACTGTTGATAGATGAAAAAAATTCATTTCAAATCATTTCAAAATGTATATTTTTAAAGTTCAATACTCTTTTACTTGCTCAGGTGATATTTACCTGCATTATTCACTGCTGTAAATCAATGAAACTCTTGCTTGCAGTTTTTCTCCTCTATTCTAGGAAATTGGGCAAACCCTGTCTCAAACTCTTTCTCTTACTCTCTCACTGTCTCTCTGCTGCCAGAAACCTTCCAGTATCCCATCAGCCTGACTTCCAGCGTCTTCTTCAATAAATAATTAAGCTAATTGAAAATAAAACAATGAAACTATTTAGTGTCCTGACCATAACATGTTTATCGAACACTATTTGTTCATCATTCATTTTCTGTTTGTTATTAGAACTCCTTGCTAGCTTTGAGCTTACATATACACTTCAGATTCCCATTTTTCTTTCGCTGGGACATAAAGTCATAAAAGTAAAAGAAGAAAGCTCTTAGATTTAAGTTTGTTCATTTATGACAATGCCTATTCTAATTGTGCTTTTCTTTTTCCTATTTTTCCTGGTGCTGCTCACTCGGAATGTTTGCAAATAAAGGTAAGAACCCTTTTTTATTATGCATGTATTTTGTGTATTGTGACGCTGAAGCAGAAATTTACAAATGGCTTAGGGGACTTACTAAGACCTCTTTGGATAATTGCTTTAAGAAAGTAATTAGAAAAGTCTTGGATTGGAAAGTAAGTAAACAAACAGTGACATACACAAAGTATGTGGGGAAAAAACTTGAAATTCTTAATAAACAGCTACACACCAGTATTTCTTCCTTGTTTTTGCTGTATAAGTTTTATACCTTGGATGAATTGAGAAGACATTGTATAAGTATATATAAGGGGGGTATTTTCTTATTTGTTGTCATGAAGAATACGTTCTGGTTTGCGGTGAGACCTTGGGGTTGCTGTCAGCAAAAGCATTCCTGACAGCTTTTGTTTGCTGGCTATTCTCCAGCGATATCAGTCCAACACTATTGATGGCAAAGACGGAAGATCAAATCAAGACTGAATTCGGAAAGCAAAAACGCAACTAAGACTGTGGACTCAAATTCAAGGAGTGAATTATTTTCATGGATGAGTTTTGTCTTTTTTTTCTTTTTGGGGGGAGGGTCTGGGAATTTCAGCTGTTGCCATAAGTATTTAATTAATTGATTTTATTGTAGTAACTTTTCTTTGAAGAACTACAGTGTTTTCCCTTGGGTTTATTCTCTTGTACTCTAAACTAGCCCATAGGGATTACATAACACCATTTTAAGATTTAAGCTACCTCCACGGTTGAGCCAAATAACAATGATGTACATCCCAGTGGATGTGAATAGAGAAAGTAGTCACACAGCAGTCACTGCACTCCACTTTCATCCTGGCAAATTCCTTGAACAGCACTTCATTCTAGCCCTTGCCAGCTCTAATAGGCCAGGCCATGATGCCAAGATCAGGTGCTGAGTCCATAATCTCGCACTTTCTTTTGCAGTCATGAATGGAAATTAATGTTGGTGGTTTGAGGCTGATTACAGTACATGGAGACTTGCATTTAGCAGTGAGTCAGTACAGGTTGAGCTTTAATAAAGCCCTGCAAACAAGGTGAGTGGGCGGCCAGGCTTTGTGGATAAACCCCCCCCCCATACAGACAAGGACGACCTGTCGTTGCACTGGCAGAGACAATAAGTCACTCTGGCACAATAGGAGAAGGGTCCCCAGCTCTCGGTGAGGCGTTCCATATGGGATGAATAGCATCTCTAATGATCACCCCTCTGCTTATTACCGCTGTGATTACGAGCCATTTGTTTGCTTTATCAAGGCCTTAAACCCCAGGGGATTTAATGAGAGTTGGGATGTAAAACTGTCTTCCTCAAGGATGGGAAGGTCACAGGAACTGCTTGATGTGGCATGGAGGGTGTTTTTTTTTTTTGTTTTTGTTTTTTTAACACATTCCTCTTTGTTGTTTGTGAGCTTGCACCCTAAGATGCTGTCAGAATTATTAGTGGCTTCTGCTGGAATGACAATGCGAGTTGGGTTTCGTAAAACCAACAGAGGAAAAAAACGTGGATGAATATAATTTTTGGATGTCGAAGCATTAGTGATGATTAGGGGCTTTGTAATGTGGTTTTAGATGATGAAGAAAACGTGTCTAGGATAAAGAAAAGGGTGATCATACAGAAAAAAGAGTTCTAAAAATGGCAGAATGATTGGTATTGTTGTGGCCGTCGAGGGTATAGTCGTATAATTGTTCTCATTACAGCACCATCATGACTTGTATTGTTATTATGCCTAACTGCATCAGATGCCATTTCCCCTTCATCTTTCGCTGCAGTCTCCCTGGGCTTCATTATCAATAATTAAGAAATGGCAGGCACACCCGAGTCTGCTGCAGCCACCTGACGGGATGCACACACACACACCCACTCAAGCACACATACAAGTACAAGATGTACCAGAGCGATGGCAATAGGTTTGGGCGGCCTTCATATCTCTATGTTCTTCATTAACCTTTCAGTAAGACTCACAAGGCAGCTGGTGATATGCAGTAAATAATGAGTGAGAGCCCAGTCAAGAATCTGTGTATAAGTAATTAATGTTTGTTTGTCGCGCTCGTCTCCCTAGAATCAGCAGATAATTTTCGCTCTTCGTGTTTGCTACCTGCGGGTCACACAATATGGCTGACATTTGGGTTGACGTACTCGTCAAACCATCTTTTGAGAGGATTAGGCCACGCACTACAGCTCTGCTTGCCAGTATCAAAAATCTATAATGACTTCTTGTTACATATTATGTCCTTTCTTTTGACAGTATGTTGATATAGTAATGGGGGTTAGATGTTCAGTCAGACCCAGAATTTCCCAGAAAGGTTAAATCAAGCCATAATCACAATTAGTAATACTATCTAGTGCACTTTTTTTCTATAAAGTTCATGGTGCACCCGCTACTGTTGCTCCTTGGCCCGGTCATTAAAATTACTAATTGATTATGGGCCAAGACCGCAGCCAGAGAGGCACTGTATCAATTATTAAGCTGCATTAATAGATTAAAAGGGATAAATGTGCAGAGCATTTAACTTCTGTAACCCACAGAAAGTGGAAGCAATTATAGAGTACCTCTTTGACCATTCAAACCAAAAAAAAAAAAAAAAAAAAGCTCTCTGTAGTAAAATTGGTGCTGAAGCTGTTCGCCCTAAGTGCTCACAGTCTGACCCTTCTAATGGCATTGAGCATAATTAACAACACAGGTCTACATTTTTTTTAACGTTTTCTTTCTCTTAAGCCACATTTACACAACAAGAACTTTCCACAGGAACTAGGTTCCTTTGGAGGAACTTCAAGCCAGTGTACATTTAACACCCCTTTAAAAAAAATCTCTCTAATCTAATCAGGTACTCAAAGGTAGAAATCCTTTTACTTTGCTGGAATTTGGGGGAATTTTACTAAGTTAATAAAAAGTTAATCGCAATTACCAGGATGACTCAAATATCATCTGGCGATTTCAGTGTCGTCGCTCATTTTATATGGTATCATCATTGTTCTGTTTAATAACTTTCCCCCATACCTCTTGTTTCTGAACTGGAGTGGGGGAAGATGACATTTGACAAACATTTGAAAACAGTTGTTGCTTTTTTATATAGAAATGATTCTGATTATATAATACTAACTATTCTAATAATCATCTTTTTTCCTATTGACACATTGCTCCCTTCTTGTCTTCTTTCTTTGCCTTGCTTAGACTTTAGTGCCTTCTGTTTTGTTTTTTTTCCTCAATGTTTCAGCACTTTCTTGTCATTGTGATACAATGCCTTTATATAAAGTCCAATATTATGTCATCAGTACATATGAATTTAGAGTAAATGTTGGAAATAGCCACATGTTTAGGAGGTACAGGAAAGCAAACCCACCTTTTATGACAAATGACACATCAGTCAGCTGGGCAGCGAATTGATCGGGCGGCCTCTGGCTGCGATTTATGCCTGCCATTCCTCTCCCATTTGAAGGGGGAGGTGTCAGGAATTGACAGAGTTATGTACAAGTCCTCAGCATGATTGGTGACCCCAAGGTGGGCTCTTTCCCAACCCTCCAGTTTCTCCCCTTGCAAAAACCTACACAGGACGAGGTGGGCTTTGATGTGAAATGATGGAGAGAAGGATACAGCGAGTTGATTTGTATAGCAAAAAACCCCGGCATGTATATAATAACTCTCAACTCTGATTAGGATGAAACTTCTACTTGTCCTGCCACTCCTTGATTAAATTTCACATCTTAAAATGGCTCCTGTGGCATTGCACTTTAGAGTTAAAGTGTGATATGAAAGGTGCCCATTTTTCAGCATAAATTTCTATTAAATTAAATAATCAGCAAGTTTGTTTCATGGTCACCTACAAATTGGAGAGAGAAAAAACTAAAAAGAAAGAAAAGATTAAACACAAAGAAAAAGAGCTACACCACCTGCCATGTCCAATCTGACTGCTCTCCTTCACTTGCTTAACTGACCTGAATAAATCAGGAGATTGAATGCCAATAAATGTTTCATCCTATTGCAGTAATCAGCACTGTTTCCCGTACAAACTATAAATGGACTCTGACTGCTTTTTTCTTTCGGGTTCTCTCTATCCACTTCGTTTCAGGATGTGTAAGCTGGATGGTTTGGCAAAGTGAGAGTAATCAGGATTTAGATGCATTTGGCAGATGTTTCCTGTAATTCAGTGGCTAATGCATAGAGCTGATAACTGAGTTAGTTTTCTGGTTCAGACACTTAGCTCTCTTAGTGGTACCTTGGCATGAGGGCATAGTTCTTTTTGTGCTTTTTGTCACCCCTGCAGCTATGGGGCCACAGGCTACTTTTTGTTTACAGTAATCTAACAAAATGGTACAGTAGACGTGATTACTTTTGATTACTTTTTCCTATTCGTTTACTTACATCAGCAGTGAAAATATGTGAAACGTGAAAATGTCTCAGCCCTACTACATGTTCTGGACCGGAAGTTCTAATGTGAGTGATGCAGTGAATGATAGTCAAGCTAGGGTTGATCTTTTCACTTAGAAGAGTGGCTGCTGCTCTCAATCAGCAAATCATTGCTGTTGCATCAATTGCAAAGCCAACAAACCATGCAGGAAACATTTCTTCAGACATGCTCTTCATGCTTCTAAAGCTTTCGGTGTAGGATGCTACAGACGGCACCGCTGGTGCATATGACTAACACTCAGTAAGTGTATACATATAGGAATTTTCTGTGACTATTAGGTTTAGACTGAAAGAGTGTTTGCACTTTAAACTTTTTCTAACTATTTCAAGATGCAGAGCAAAAATCCAGAGGGTGTGGGGGATTCATTTTTAAATGTAAAAAATAAAATAGCAGAGGCAGGAACATATAGATGAACAACTCCATTTCTGAACTAGTCATTTGTCATCAGTGTATTTTTGTTTGTGTTGGCTCTAATAGAGTGGCACCCTGTCCAGGGTGGATCCTGCATCTCGACCTATGACAGCCGTAACCCTGAACTGGACAAGTGCTAAAGAAAATTGATGAATTATTGGGGGGTTATTCCCTATCCGAAAGAGAACTCTGTTTCACCGACTGCAGCGCTATGCATCACGTGCACACACAGACAAACCATACTTTTAATTACAGTATCGAGGTAAACAAGCCTTAAAAAAATATAATGAATCTATAAGGCAAACATTGTTGCATATCTCATGTCTAAAACCTGATTTTCTTGAGGTAATTGCATTTGCAACACAGTCAGTTTAGCCCAAGCACTGATAGTGAATTTAATTCAGAGGAGAAAATTGCATTGCATTAATGCTTAGAGATGAGGTAAGTACCAGTTTTAAATAATATAGTCTCCATAAAAACAAGACACGACAGACTGTACCCCTTTAGCAGCCCAATCAGGTGTATTTCAGATGTTAAGCTTATTAGCAGCATGTGAGCTTCAGTATTTTACTCTCCCTGCTGCCATTAGTCTTTCTCTAAGTCACTACAAAGACACTTGATGTGTGAGTGTTTGGTCACGTAGCATAAGTGTTCCCTCTCTGCAATGACAAAGGCCTGTCATCGTTGACTGACTTACTGACAGGGTTTAGCCAGTGCACAAAATACTCCTACACACGCAAAAAGCACACAATGTCCTTCATTAGCTTGACTTTATGATCCCAGGTCTTAATGAGACGTGAGCGAGAGAGAGCAAAAAATAAATCCAGTAAGACTTTTTAGGCACACAGAACAAACTACCGTAGGTTGTCTCTGCTCCTTTTCACATTTCTCCTCTGCTCTTTCCCATTTTGACTAATGTAATTTATGCAAAAGAAAATTATAAATAGCATATCAATACCGCCACAGTTTTCCAGGCCGGGCATGCAATACCACTCCCGGCTGTCAGAGTAAGTAGGTCGGGTTGTGTGTCTGAAAATGCACATAGTCAATCCCCCCTGTGCTCTATGTGTGCATGCATGTCTTAAGTGAAGATTTAATGACACTACACTCTCGGGCACATCCAAAGAGAGACAAAAGGAGTGCATGCAATGTGGCTTCATAATGCACCAGAAGTTTCATGATCTCACAAAGTTCTGAGAAGAGACTTTCTCTTAGTTTGGTCAGACATTGAATACATTGTATTCATAGCTGGAGAAAGTAAGAGACAAAACACTTCTGATGGATTCTGTCCTCTTTTTAAATGCAGATGCAAAATAATTTCTTTTTTTCTGGAATCTAAAAAGGAAAAATATAACTCTTTGAGGGACACAGCCTAAAGCATTGTCGCTTCTCTGATGGCCTCAGAAAAGCAAGGCTCATATCTTCATGCTGGTGATGGTGCAAGTAATATGTGGGTGCGCTTTGCGGCTACCTTTTCACAAGTACTTTTGTAAGGACATGCTGCTAATGAGCAAGTGTCCTCTCGCTGGATCTCTTGAACCAGCAAAGCTTGTCGTCCTTCAAATTTGCTTCCATTTAATAATATTGTGTTTTACTTTTCGACATGTTACAGCCACATCGAAACATTATCCCTCTGGTGTTGTGCACTGAATAGCCTGTTCCCTTTTTTTTTTAACCTGATGTGTACTTCTCATATTAATACCTAGATGAATATTAATGCCATGAATATTAATACGGCTGTTGTTTTTACCAGGCTGTGCCACCACCTCTAATCTCTGTGTAATTAGTCAGAGGGTACAGAAAGCCACACGATGTAGTTAAAACAGGAGAGAAGAGTTGGTGTTGCAGAAAGGGGCCAGCAGGAGGTGTGTGTGGTGGTGATGGGGGGTGGGGGGGTGTGAGCGTCTCAGGCTTTTCTAATTAAGTGTTTTTCAAAAGGGGATCAGTGATGGAACACAGTGGTGTGTAAATAAGTTTGTATATATGTATGCGAGAAAGACAGGGAAGGAGAAAAAGGAGCAAGTGACTTAGGAGAAACAGATGTAAACAGGCTGCTGTATAAGAGACTAATGTAAATAAATCTGTGTAAGAAAAAGAAGAGCTCGGAGAGTGTTGTATATGTGTGTGTGAGCAAAAGACGTGGAGGGTAAACAGTTGGTTTTCTAAGTGGCTCACGCACAGCTGCTGATTGCAGATAGTAGGCGATCCTTTGGGGAGTTTAAGAAAATCGGGTGGCGGTGATGTCTTGACATTATTTTCTTCTATCTACTATCAATCCTTATACACTCTATGTCTCCTGAGAAAAAGTACATGATTTCTTATTTTAATTAGTAACTGCCAGTGAAATTTTAAGAAGCAATTTCAAGATATGATTCGGCATTATGGCCCTGTGATAGATTGGCGACCTGTGTACCACACCTCTTTCCCTATGACAGATGGGATAAACTCCAGCTCATGGATGGATGAATGGGTGGGTGGATGGATGGAAAAGACTTTGCATTAAATATCCATCCTTTTAATTTTCTGGTACACTGAAAAATGCAAAATGCTCAGATTTTACCATTAAGGCAAATTGTGAATATGAACGGTGAATACGAATTTATTACAAATCTATAAGGCACCAAAAAAGATACTGGCAATCGAGTAATTATCTTTAATGGAAAGAAAACAAACCATGCATACACAGTAATTAAACACTAATTGCTATCTAGCTGATGTCTTTCAGCCGAGTCCAGTCACTTGAGCATGGCTGATACCAAAGCAATGACCTGATCAATGATAACGCTGACAATCACTAGCCCTGTTTATACTGTACGTACGTGCTGTATTTGTGTGTTTGTGTGTGTGTGTGTGCTCTTGTATTCAATGGCAGGCTGGATAGATAAAGCAGAGCAACATTGCTTGTCATTGCTGGATGAGTGAGCCCTTTCAGGCTCCCCATGAGAGCAAAGATCAAACCACAGATGGTAGTCAGCACTGTGTGATAGAGGTCGAGGATGTTACAGAGAGCCAGGCCAGTGGGCTGTGGGTGTGGGCTTTTTTCTTTTCTTTTTTTTTTCTTTTTTTTTTTTATTTGTTTCACCCAGGATCTGGAATCTGTCAAGTCAGGACAAATGGTGGCATTTCATAGGGCTAAAAATTGGCTGTGCCAGGCAGCATTGTTATCAACAGCAGGGCTGGGTGAGCTTTAGAGGACACAAGCAGAACTCTGTTTGTGTAAGTATACCCATACGGAAAAGAAATAGTAAAAACTTATATGTGATTACTCGTGAAAGTGGCCACTTTCGCATTACTTTCATACATTGTTTTAGTAAGTATCCAAAACATACAAGTTTCATTATATAATTTTTCAAGGGATCTTATATCTGTTTTCACACATATGCTTTTCATACAAGTTTCACACAAGACAGATACAAACTTTATAAGATTTATATATATCTTTTCCATATGGGTACAGCTTCTGATGTCCTTATGGTGATAGCAGTGCTCTCTAACACTTACACTTAGGGCTGTGCGATATGACCAAAATCTCATATCCCGATATAAGAATTCTATCGTCCCGATAACGATATAAATCACAAAAATTTAAAATTTTCTGTAAATTCTGTGAATCTCGGGCAGCTCGACTTGCGTGAAGTGTTTCCAGCTGCACGTCCTTTACCCGGAGTCGAGTGTTTTAACCGATGCATGAAACTATACATTTTTAGACATAAGTTGTAACGGCCGCCGTTTTCTTTGTATTTATTACACGGCGTGCTGCGGGTTGCCTGTTCAAACGTTTCAGTCTAAGGTTTATTTTTTAGCACCTGGCGGCTCTTTTTTACTTCTCATCCATAAATAATCTGCTCTTTCACGTGATTCAGTTTACTTTGAAAAGTCTCAATGGGATCTTGAGCTTTATTGTGAAAGGTTTATGTGGAACATAAACAAGCGGACAGCAATAGAGCAATAGAAAGTTAATAACTCTTCAGTAATTGGGCTTCTTAAGTGATTCACAGCCTTTTCCTTTGACCTAAATTTGCCCTTAATGAATTAAGATGAATCATGTTGAGGTCACTTAGACATTTTCCCGAGTCTGTGGGTTAATTGTGGTTTTGCAGTGCATTATATAGCAAGGTAAATTAATTCAGATACATAACGCTATAATGGCTTGGACTTATTTGCTTTTGGGGAAATGTTGTTATTTTTTTTACATTTTGAGTTAATTATTATCATCATTAACATTTTTGCTTTGTATATAAAAGCACAGAGTTTATTGCTTGTAGGTCACATGCAGGGTATGCACAAACACAGGAAAATGAGCAAAAAGCAGAGGGGAAAAATACATATAACGAAGATCTTTTTTGCAAAAAGGAATTTAACTGTTGCAATATCTGAGTGAAATTAGCCTAAAACATTTGGCAGGACAGCCTCCTGCCAGATTTAAGTTTGTTTTAAAGTCCAGCTTGTGCTCTATGACTTCTAAAACTGAGAAAAATGAAGTGGTTGATTCCCTACTCTCTCAGGTGTCCTTAGAGCCCTATCTGCTAGGGCTCCTGGGAAAAGCTACACCGTGGGTGGGACCATCCTATCTCTATGTACCAGACTCCCTGTTCACTGAGTAACACATTGCTACCTAGAATGGGTGCGTCTCTGTTGCCCCACTCCCTGTTTAGATAGGATCCTGAGGAAAAACTACAAATTACAGTTTAGCTGTGAGCCTCCATCTTTTGCTGGCATTTTACACACTGCTTTTCCCCAATTCCAACTCTAAAGAGAGAGTGGTACTGGAAAGGAGCTATAATAACAGTCCCCTCAGCTGGTGACAGAGAGGGGCTTCTACTCTAAAGTTTATTGCACTGAAATCATCAGGCATCACAGTTCTGGGCTTTCTAATTTGAATATCCACCAGATGTTAGCGAAATCTGAAAAAGAAGGTGCTGAACAAGTTTGGTGTCATCATTGTTTGCTGGATCAACAGAGAAAGACAACATCAGATTTAGGGGATGAAAAGAGTCAGGGGAGAAGAACATGACTGTAGGATCAGTCCTCAGTGATGGCCAATGGGGATCATTGTCAAAACAGACGATATCAATGCTCCCATGCTCAACCCCAATATCAGTCAGCTGAAGTAGCGAACACAGAGCTGACTGAGGGGAGGCGGGATTGTAGCATTGGTGGTAGTGGGGCCAGACAACGGGGCCTAACCTTGTCACAAGGTCTAATATCCTGCAGTCAGTCATTGCTGACCTGGGCCCACCCCTGCAGCCATTGTTATCCCAGACTCTTATCCCTCTAGCCCATCTCAGGAAAGGGAAACAAATGACAGTTAACTGAATACAGTATGATTTTGATATATGGGCCTCTAGTGGGGAAAATGGTGAATAGTAGGTTCATCTGGCCATTAGGGTCATAAGCTTCAGACAGAAGGAAATGGGGTGTGTTTTGGTTGCTTAGACATGCTTGCGGTCCTGTCAGTGACATTTTAAACGCTTAAAAGTTCTCTTTTAAGTCAAGTAAAAAACAGAAGGTTTAGACATTTTAGTCTCCTTTTGACTTGAGGGGATTTATACCATACACTCGTTGGCTTGTTTTAATTCCTGTTGCCCACTGGCTAGACAGCAGTATTAACTGGAGATAGATCCACTTTATCACAAACCCAGCCTACAGTTAAAACACCAGATAATATTTCCTCCCATATACTTTAGTTGGGTCCTGACTATTCATTATTTATGATCTATTCCAAATTACATTATCTTTCACCAGGCCTCAATTACACCCTTCCCCGAGGCTGGAAAAATGACTCACGGTCTGTGCAAAGGACTATACGAGAGAGAGAAGCTGATCATTTTTGTGCTCACATTCACCATAGTGAAGTAGAACCTAATTTTTTCTCATTTTGAGATGTCTGATCTGACAAGTTAATTGATTGGACATAACAAATGAAACATCTATGCAGCGATGCAAAAATATGATCTTGAAATTGCAATCATTATTGATGATACTACAGCAAAGCGATAACGCACACACACACACATGCACGCAAAAACAACCAGTTGAATTTGTGCTACAACATCTAAAAATATGAGTAGAGGTGGCAGATGAACTATCATGGATGGCTACACAATATAGGAATGTTACAAATATATAGGGAAGCTCTCAAAATGCAGGTTCATCAAAGAAAATTTGTCTTTTTACTGCACATCCAGTCTGCTGCTTTACACCTTATTTCAGGTGCTAAGGAACAGCAGTTTCACCAAGCCCGAGACTGCTTGAGGTCAGTTAAGAGGTGAGCTACTCTTCCTAGACCAGATATATCAAAAAAGACAGATAAGGATAACATCAACTGTGCTGTGCTTAAAAAAAAAATGTTATGGCAACTGTAGTTTTAAAATGCTATCAAAATGGTAGTTTGAAAAGTCCATGTATTATAGCGAGTATAACAGTGGATTGGGCAGTGTTGATGTCAGGATCCTCCGATATGATTAGTTCAGATAGCGTCATGCCATGTAAGGTGCCGCAAAGGCCAAAAAGACAGCCTGAAAATTCAAGTAGTCAGAGAAAATCATCACCCTCCTCCAAAAGTGTCCATTTCTTAGAGACTGATAGGCAGAGTGCATAAGTGCGTGACTGAAAAACCGAATGAAGAACTGCCCATTAGTAGCTGCACTCACATCAAATTTGCTTGTAATTCAGCTTGACATGTTTGACTGGAATTTGATCCAGAGCAGAATTTATAATGACATTCTTTGGGTTTTCACAAGATGTGTCTACACAATTAGATTGAAGGTTTGCATATGGTTGAAGAGGTCAAAATCATCGTTGCTTTTAGAATCTATGAAATCACTTGATTTCGCTGAGCTTTGTTCTGTTATTTCCTTTCTATAATCTTCTAACAACTTAGGAAAAAAACATTGCGCTATAAGCCATCTAAGAGATGTAAGGGGAGGGAGTGAGGGCTGATGGTGACTGACAGAGGAGTAGAGCTTGAAAAAGGGGGTAGCAAGAAAGATGGAGAGGGAGAGACAGATACAGAGAGGGAAAGAGAGGAAGGGAGCATGTTGAACATGACATCTAAGTATCTAATTACCTCTGTGGCCATGTCAGCCTCCCCAACTAGGCTGCTGTTTTCACACATACACCCACCCTCCCTCGGTCTCTTAGCCTGCCTCTGTGTCCTCTTGTTTCTTTTATGTGCTGTCTTGAAGCTCACAGTACACTTAATGCGGCATGACAAAAGTGACTACATTTTAATACCAAGTTGGAAAAATTGACATATGCATAAGACATATCAACAAGAGAAGGTAAACATTGTCAGAAAGTTTTGTTTTTTACCCTTCCCAATAGAGCATTATGTCCAATGAGCATAGTCTGTTTAAGGTCATGGAGCGGTATATCATCTATGGGAAGTAAATATTAATATAATTTTTAACTGTCTTACAGCATGTTCTCCAAGAATTCCCAGCTCGCTCACACATACTGCTCTTTAATCGCAAAAGAAGCAATATAAATATTTGACTTAATGCAATTGGTATCAGTGGTGCAGTGCTTGCTAAAAAGTGGTCCCATTCCTGTTTCCATCATCTTTTTTCTACCCCATATCCTTTTTTCTGAGCTTATTTGGAGAATGATAAATGAAGGATAAGTATAACCCCATGTTTGAAGATGTGCTGCAGAATGTGCACAGATGATTGCAGTGGAGGACGCCGTCTGTTGGGACAGAGTTCAACAAAGGGAATCGTTAATACACAGCTGACAATTTTATGGATGTGCAGGCTGATGTCTTCTCATATAGTCATGTATAATTCACTCCCGTCTTTAACTTTTTATTAAGTCGAAAGAACGGCATATTGTCCATTGTCATCAACTTTTTTTTTTCCAGGCTCACTCAGTCCTTGTCTTTCCTTTCTTTTCTTCTTCTTTTGCTTGACTGTTCGTTTCTTTCTAAAGGATATATATATATATAAAAAATCTGAAAGCAGAAAAGTGGCTCCCAGAGAGCCGGTAGTGGTTATTGCTACTAACTGTGAGATTCTGATATTTCATGCGGTGTCCACATTCAGAGATCATACTGTTTCCTTGCAGTTTGCGTGTTGTTTGTCATTGTCAAAGTAGCAGAAGAAATGTTGGGAAAGAATAAAACATGTATTTAATAATAATTAATCAAATGTAAAATGTATATTACATTATTTTCCCAGTGTCCGTGGGTTTATCTCTCTACACCGGTTTCTTATCAGCCTCTGATATTTTTTTTTATTCTATATAATAAACACCACTTTACAATATAGCCTAGGTGCAGTGCTTTCCAGAGTACTGTGCGCCGCATGTTGCCATCCTCTCCTTCCCCGACTTTGTCTCTTCAGCTTTGTTTGTCCTAGTGGAGAAATTTCATGCCTGTCATAGCTACTGTCTCAGTGGTAGGGCAGCTCAGAGGTGTAACTGTTAGCATAGTCACCAGCAGAGTCTATTAAAGGCAAAGTGCTGTAATTCTTCCTTTCTTGCCAAGAGCCTGCCTTCACTTTCAATGACACGCACTGTGATATATGGAGAAAACCCAGTAGCATGTGGCAGCTTCCGATTTACCATGGGTGAAGGTGCCCAATATAGAGCACTCACTTAAGTTGTGTAGTTGCATAGACTCACAGACATGCACACACACACATATATATCAATCACACCTTTCTTCCTCCTATTTTCATTTCAAAATGTCCAGTGTGTGAGCCTGTGCTCACGTGCTTAAGCGTTCTAGCTTAAAGTCCAAAGGCCCCAGCTGCAAACAAAGAAGCTCCTGTGGATGTTTATTATGTATAGGTTTTTTTCTCCATATACCAGCGATTATATCCTTTGGGGGTACAGCGTGAGTGAGATGGATTGTGGACTGTGCGTATTTGCAGAACAAAGGAGAAGTAGTTTTTTTCTTTTAGGTTTTTTTTGTGTGTTTTTTTCCGGCGCTTCAGCTAGATGCATTGCCTTCATGGGATTGCATTACAATCCCTTTGGCCCCATGTTGTTTCTCTCCTTACGTTATTGCATCACTGAGGTAATGCAGACTAAGGGTTATGAATAAGACTGAAACATTTCACCCAAGGATATAATACATCTCATTGGCCTTTATGCACCTTAGAAAACCAGCTCTCAAGAAAGACAATAACTTGTTTATGTTTTAGTTTTATTGCATCCTGCTAAGGCTGCCATTGCTGTGGGTGGCACAATGGTTTCTGGGAGTCCTGCTGAGAGAGAAGATTACAGTACAGCTGGAAGCTATTGCTCGGCTATCTGATGATCTTGTATCATAGATGACGTTTATTTTTTCAGAAGAATTGTAGATCGATTCATTATATAGGCCTAATATTTAAAAGTTGCTGCTAATCAATTAGCACCAATAGAGCTTGTGTTTTGTGCCTCTTTCAGTTCTTTCAGTCTCCGAAAGTTCTTAGTTACTTTTTGAACTGCAGCCGATGGCAGCCATTGTTCTGTTCTCCAGCCTTAATGCTGCGGGACATGAATCAGTCCTCCACCTACTTCTGGTTTGATTGTCCCTTCAGCTTGTAGCAAATATCTGACAGAGAATACCTGTCACGACACGAGTCTCACCTCAGAGTCAGTTGAATGACATTGAGCGACTGACACAACAGTCTCTCAATCTCGAAAAACAACCTGGCCAGCCTGCATGTAGGGCAAGCCGATACGTGACGGGTCAGGGCTCCCTGGTGAGAAGCAACTGAAGTTTCACGATTAGACAGAGTACAGATATCACCTTGTAAATAAAAGACAGCGCTGTCAAAACTTTACTACTCTGCATCAACTAAGCAAACACGTACTTGGCTGTGACACAAATAGTAAACACAAAGCAGCAGGGTGACAGAGAATATTGGTTAGTAGATCAGCATCCTGAAATCACTTCTCACAACTTTCAGAATAAGAAAAACAGGATGCAGAAATGCACGAGTTAAGTTGAATACTATCAATGAATATTATTTCTTCGCTCGTCTGACCTTGTGGTATGACCATTTCTCTCTGTCTTCTACTCTGTGCATTTGTCATTTGCACTGAATTTAGAGATATGTAATATCCATATTTTTCATTCAGTTTTGCTTGTTTCTGCTCTGTTCTGATTTCCGAATTCAGATCACCAAATACTACAATTTCATTGTCAAGTATCTCAGTGAAATCGCATTTATTATTTGCTGTTGTTTGTATTGTAATTTCTAATGACTTCTGATGTAACCTAGTGATGCACTGATTATGGGCCAATATCGTATCAAATTGCTATAATTCTACCCTTGTTATGCCATGAGAAATCACAGAACTCTGTATAAGAAATACAATTTTAAGTTTTTCAGAACTTCATCACACAATTTTTGAGCACAAAATGAAAGCAATGCAACCAGCAGCTATTGACCAAAATATGCATGCATCCTTATCCTGGTTTTATATGCAGATATTTGAAAGAGAGTATGACGGTCTGTATCCAATTATGGCTCAAGATGGGAATAATCTACTATATAAAATCAGGCTTTTGTATGTGCATACAGTTTTGCAGTGATTGAGCTTATTGACAATAAGAATATTGTGCATGCACACTGTTTTGGTAATGTGCATACAGTCTTTGCATTTGCCAGCTGAATGCTGAGTACTATAGACAATAACTATGTATTTTTCCAAAAGAGTTTACCACACAGTTTTTGTCATCATCTTGTACTGCATGCATTTGCCTTTTAGTTCAACGTGGAAAGCTTTCAGATTCAGCGGTGTGCTCACATTGTCAAGCTCGAGCTTTTTCTCTAATTATGCTCTTAACTCATACCAGTGTGGCTTATGAAAGTGAGAAGGTTGCTTTCGCTTGTATGAGAAATGCAATATTGTTCCCTTTTCTACATTCCTTACAAGCACTTTTATGTTAATTATATATCTATTTCCCCTGTTGCTGCTAGGTAGCATTTTTCAAATTTTGTCTTTCACTTCTAATGCAGTGCAAACTCTGATTTACGCAGGAGTATGAAAGGTGGGAGACTGACACTTGAAAGGGGAATGGGTTTCTTGTTCCTGGGGTGGTGGCAGCAGGTGGGAAAGTAATAAGAGGAGGAGTGTGGGAAGAAGAGAATGGTGATGTACCAGGCTGATGTCCCATGGGAATTTTGTAGCATGTGTGGCTTAAGGTAACAATCTCATGTAGCTTGTGTATATTTTTATCCTTCTGTAAAATATGACTCAAAGTCGGCACACAAGATTTCCCCCCCCTTCTTTGCATGCACACTATATAAAATTGTTGGTATTAAGTCACTTCTCAAACTCGACAGCCATAGAAGCTCATAAAACCTTGCACCTGCGACCACACAAAAGCACTCCCCACTCTTACCCATATTTACACCTGGATCCCAGCAGACTCACAGATCTTTGTAAAAATTCTCACTTTCTGCTACAGTAATGCATTCTGTGTGGTAGTTTAACTACTGAGCCATCAGCAGCTGAAGCAGGCCCAAGTTCCTCTATTTGATAGTAAAACAAGCACAGTTAAGGTCTTCTTTCAGCACAGAATTATTAGCTTATCTGATTAAGTGCTGCTGGACAAGACAGACAATCAATTGAATCCATTTTGTTTTCTTTCCACCGCCTTGTTCTCTGTGTTTCACACCTTAGATTGAACAGGAGGGAGAGGAAGTAAAAAGAATAGCATGAAAGTGTTTCTGTAATTGACTCCAAATTAAACTGTGTGTGCATTTGTGTGTCCATGGATTTGCATATAGCAGCGAAAGATGCACTAAATCAAAGATGAGAGGAGCAAGGAGAATGCGAATTAAAAAAGCATTATAGTACGGTGGAACCTAAAAGAAGAGATGGGGGACCATTAATAATTAATCAACCGTCTCTTATCTTTTAATCAAGTCGATAAATGTGCGGCAGAAAATGAATTAAGAAAAAAAAAAGAAAGGGGGGGGGGGCATCGGTTTAATGAGAATGGTCTCTTGTGGTTTGCTCGTAGCACTGGTGTCTACTGCTTAGGCTGAGGAACGATTAGTCTTCCATAGATGTGATGATAGATGGCATCCTCAAAAAGCTCACTGTTGTAGATGCAGGACATATACAGATGGATCACAGATAATTAACTTAAAAAGCAATTTTCCAGTTGTAATTATTATATATCCGTCTGGATATTCTTACCAGACAAACCTATGTTCTTCCTTATACCAGTTAAACTGATAATCTTGGGCCTTTACATTGCATATCCACAACTGGAATAAACACTTCCCAGTGCCACAGGTAGAATCAGAGCCAGTTTGTATTCTATCTATCTATTTATTTATTTTTGCCTGCAAGGAAACCTACACTTCACAGGTAGGTTTGAAAATGAAGGAAGGAAAGAAATGTTCAACTCTGTCTCTGTTCTGTCACTGCCTGTCTTACAGAATGCAAATATTTGTAATTTTGCCCTTTTGCTTTTAGTTCAACTGGCAGCTGGCATTTCTGAGCATGTATAGAAATGTTTTATGACATATATTCTTGCAAATTTTTCCTTGGAAAAGGTTAAAGATGCATTTGAGGATCAACTGACTGAAAAATACTGTTTAAAATAAGAATGCGTATAACCCTTTTTAACCAACAATTTATGCATCTTATAAATGCAAAGAATGACTGATTTAAATCCATTTCTTGAAAGCACTTACTGTTCACGCCCCTTTGCTTTGAGCTTTGCATCACATTAATTTCTTTAATTTGCTCTTTGGTATCCCACCTGTGATTGCATTTAACCTGTCACAATGTAGGACTGCAACCTAGTCTTTTTAAAAAATTAGTAGTGGTTCCTGGAGAATAGCAACAGACGCTCCTCAATCAATCAAGTTGGCATTAGACTTGGTTAGGATAGAGAACCAGTGGGCATTCTTGAGTTATTAGATTTGGTTTCTAGTGTTAAGTGATTCCAGGCAACTACATCTAAAAGTTGAGGAACAGCCACTTGTCTTCTGAGGAGACTCTATCCATCAATTTTCTTAACTGCTTGTCCAGTTCAGGTCCCAGGGGAGTATAACAACCACAGACTCTCACATCCACATCTACAGCCTATTTGGAAAATTAACCCCACAAGCATAATCTTGGGATGAGGGAGCTGGCCAGAGTACCTGGAAGAAACCCATACAGAAAGCTGACGAGAAGGCTCAAATCAGGAACCTTCTTGTAATGAGCTGCAGTACCATACAGCCTTCTGTAGATACTCCTTACTCAAAAATCCTGTTCCCATAGAACTAAACTGAATTCTTCATTATATACAACTAAAAAAAAAAGCATGACAAGGCTTGTGGTTTGAGTTACAGTTTGCACGACTTTGTTAAGTTTAGGCACCACAAGGAATAACAAATAACATAGAACAACAAAGCAAAGATGAAACGCACAGAAAATGTCTATTGTGGACTTTTTTTTATTAACTCTTGTCTTTTATTTCCCACTTCAAATAAATTATTTGTATCTTATGACTAGTTTATTTACCATGACATGGGCAATGAAAAGGACCAAAGCAAAAAACAGTAGCCTACATTTTCTGGTCGTTTCCATAGATAGATAGATAGATAGATAGATATGATAGATAGATATATGCTTAATTGGCATGATCATATTACCAACAGACACTGAAATATTTAATCCTCCCAACCACAATTTATTAGGCATGGAAGTGAACCTGACCTGAGATGGAAAAAAACCAAAACATTCACGTGTTCAACACCAATACTTGAGAGTTTAATGGGTTAATGCATGCAGGCAAGCACAATCTGATAAAGGCTACAACTTATGCACTTCCGTAGAAATGGCATGACCCTGCAACCACAAATTCACCAGGGTCCTTTTTTGTGTTTGTACATTTTTTTGTTGTTGTTGTTTTTCTGTTAGTACATATGTCTGATGTTATTCTCGACCTGGATTGTCAGACTTATTAGGTAATAGGATGCCAGTTCACACAGTGATTTATACAGGGTTCACAAAAATTTGAGATTCTTTGAAAATATACAAATTGCTCATATCTGTTTGCCAATATGGTGTGCTACAAATAAGATTCTTATTTTTATTGTTTATGCAAATCTAAAGGAAATGCACAAATATACGATTTAGTGAACACATCATGTCACAAGTAAGTTTTATCCTTCCCAAGTACTTTTTCAGTGGGAAATCAGTGGGTTCTTTTTACTGTGTGAATAGTTTAGAGATCATATCTATGAATAAAGCTGAAAGAAACTGAACTGAATTAAAATGTGTAGGAAAATAAAGGGGCATTTATAAACATGTAGTCATTATTCTGTACTAATGGACAAAATATTAGGTCAGCTGATTAAGCAGGCTGATTAAATAACATTGTGAAATGATCATCAATCTATCCCAAAACTACACAGAAGTTGACATTTACTGCCATACCAAACCGATATCCAAATCCAGAAATCAAATGGCCACAATATAAAGCTATTAAAAAAATCAGCCACATCCATACTTCTACTTTAAGAAGAGCTGAGAAAATCAAAAAGTGCTTTTTCAGTTAGCAGATCCGGATCTCACTTCTACAAATCATTTTAGAAGTGTTCTAAAAACAGCACAACAAAACCTGTTGAGCCAAAGTAACAAGATGGCTTTAGAGACACTGTCAGATATAGATTAAAAAAATGGAGAAAAAAGGCACGAAAGATTGTTCAGTTAGGAATACAGCAGGTCACATGTGAACCAGTGGCAGTCGTCTAATGATATTATATCAACACCAATTTAAAGAGAATGACAGAATGGAGGGAAACGCTGATGACGCTGCAATCTTCCGGCAGTATTCAGAGCTACTTCCCGACTGTCCAATTTCCTGTAAGCCTCACCAGGACCAGTTAAACCATGTGTGTGTGGGAGTTTGCTGGTCTTTTAGTGCGTGAGCGTGTATGTGTGTGTATCTTTTCAGGAGTGTGGCTTCCCAGCTTTCTCTAATTTCCTTTGTACCTGTGCCAGCCTGAATTGTTTCCTGTATGTGATTGATTTACACTTTCTGGGGACAAGTCTTTCTCTCTCTGGTACTCTTTTCGCTTCTCCATTGCATCCGCCCTTGTGTACACACATAGTATTAGAATTAGAAAATATGATATGATAGGGGAACAAGGTTTGGCACCTCAACTTATCAAAAAAACAATGTTATTACAGAAAGAAATGAACCAGCGGTTAATGGCTGTGTTCAGTTCAGCATAAATGAGTCATCAATGGGTCAGAATGAAACTCTGCACCATTAGTCAGGTATTTTTGTCCCTGATCTATGCACGTGTTTTGACATGAATTGTCCCCATCATTTATTGCTGAACTCACTTCCCTTTGACATTGCTCTGTTTTCTTTCAGTCTGTTGCCCAAAATGTATTAAGACTTTTTTTTTCTCAAGATTTAGTAAACACATACAAAGAATCCCTGAAAGACTCTCATTGTGTGAATAGGGATGAACATGAAACAAATCAGACACCAGTACATCCATCTATTTTCCTGAATGTTTATCCAGCGAGCTGGAACCTTTCTCACCAGTCATAGGGAGAGAGGCTTTCTATCACCGGGCTAGCATACACTCGCATATCCATCGAATTTTAATCTAAAATTCCAGAATAAATCTAACTAGTATGTTTTCGGTCTGCAGAGAAGAGAGGAGATCTTGGAAGGACCCCAGCTGACCGTGAGATTGAGACTAGGAACCTTGTTGTTGTGAGAGAGCAGTGATAAAAACACAGCATTGTGCTTCCCACACAAAAACTTAAATAATAAAAATATTGCCTATCTACAGGCAAACCGAACTCGGTTGTTCCTTTAAAGTTTCAATTTTTTGTCATTTACATGGCAAGAAAAATGGGCCCAGTTTCAGAGGCATATTGAGAATTGCCAAAACATCCATTTGTCATCGGTATCCCGATGAATTTCTTTCCTTTCCATTAAACAAGTTCCCAGTTCGAGATTAAATGAGTTTATATGCACAGATGTACTAAGAACAAGTTCTAAGGTCATTAACTAAATTTCAGTTACTCCTTGGTACATTTTCTCTTAACAGCAGGCCACACGAGCGTGTTCCAGCAGTTTTCCATCTGCTGCAGGATTTAGTCACTTAAAGGAAGAGGGATCTGGGCTCACACTCAGTGGAACTTCAGTTGAAAGGCTGCACTCTTTCAAAGATATTAGACTTTTGCCCCAGAACCAAGGGAGTGGGGGGGGTGCTGCTAAACTAGAGTTCCAGCAGGTTTTTGTAGATTTCCCCTACAAAATCTCTTCAAAAATGTATTAGTGCTTTTCCTTTCATTCTGATTGATTCATTCTGTCCCCATTTTTTTTTTTCTGTTTCTCCTGATGTAGAAAGACATCTCCCTGTCCATCCAACCTGACTCTATCACTTTTTTCCCCCCTTATCTTAGTTGCTGGGCAGCCAGAAGTGTGCGCCCCCTTCTCCTTCTTTCTGCTTGTAGCCAGCATAGCCAGTCTCAAAGGACTTCTAAAAGCAGCCTGTAAACAGTATGACGAATCTGTTGCTTGGCGTTGCAGCCGCTGTCACTGACGTATAGTTTGAAAGGTTTGTGAAAAAGACAAGGCAAAAAACAGCAAAGACTCCGGACTCCGTGGGGAGTCAGTGACATCAGAGAAAGCTAGTCACCCCTCCCTGCTCCAGTGTTTGTTCTCTCATCTCTCTCTCTCTGTCACTCCCTTCTTCCCAGTGGCCTTTGAGTTCACCCTTTTTAACTGGCAGGGGCGTTCAGCTCCTGACCTATAAAATATGGAGCCTGTCAACATGTGTTGAAAGACACGAGTGATGGTGATGATGGGATTTACATACTATTAATGATTTGGAAAAGGGAAGAGTGTGCTAGGAAGGGTGAGGGAGAGAGAAAGGAGAAAATGATTGGTTAATGGATCATGTGTGGATGTGTTCCAAATGTCAATGTGCCATTTTAGGACCAAAGAAAAGGTCCATGAATGGAAGGGGAGAAAGAAATTGCCTTGTTGGACAGATCTTGTATGTGTTGATGTGGGCTGACACGGTTTCTGGACCTTTACCAGGAATGAGGTAGAAAAGAGTCACGGTGCTGAAGGGCTTAAAAAATCAAATCCTCTATTTGACCACTCTGTGGCAGGTGAAACAAACTGTCAACACGTCACTGACACATTAATTGATTATAATTGTATTTACTTTTCTGGCCAGGTGATAATTGTAGGTATAATATCAACTCTGTTTCAGCTCACTTTTTTTTCAGTCACAATTCTTTGAGCCAGGGTTGGCATGTATTACTAGCGCTGTTTTAAGCAATTTTTGACCAAACACATCTGGATGGAGCCACAAAACATATTAGCATGTTTAAACCTATTTTAAAACACAGTAGTTATAAAGCTCTGCAGACTGCTTCGAGTCCTGTCTATTTGTGTGCAAATTGGTGAAATGAAAAGTAGCCTAATAAATGAAACACATCAGCCTAATTGCTTTAACTAGCGCTGGCAGTGAAACCAATCAAGTTTGTCCATAGACTCTTTAACTGGGACTTTCGTTTATTTAGATTTGGGATCCATAGCTGGAGGGACTCAAGAATAGCCATTTGTTTATACATGCCAGCTACTGCTGCTGAGGTTAAGCAATATTAAGACAACAAGCCACTAGGTGATAGATGCAGGCTATGACCTAGTGACGTACATATTAAAACATTAAATTCATTTATTATGATCCATTTAAACCTACCAGGCCCCATGTGAAAGAGTAATTGCCCCTTAAACATAATAACTGGTTGTACCACCCTCAGCAGCAAGAAGTGCAATCAAGTGTTTCCGATAACTCACAATGAGTCTTTCACATCAGTGTGGAGGAATTTCGGCCTAATTTTCTGTGCAGATTTGTTTTAATTCATCCACATTTGAGGGTTTTCCAGTATGAACTTGCCTGACTTGGTCACTCCAAAACCTTAATGTGCCGTTTTTTTGAGCCATTCAGAGGTGGACCTGAATGGTGCTGCTCCTTTGGTATTTTACTAAAAAACAGCATCATTTGTAGTTTCATCAGTTATGCAATGTCTCTCTCCTGGAGTCAAGCAGCGAAGCAGCCCCAGACCATCTCAACACCCACATCATGTTTTACTGTTGGGATGATGTTCTGTGAAATTGTGAAAAATGTGTTAGTCTTATGCCAGATGCAATGAGATGTAAAACCTTCCAAAAAGTTCACTTTTTGTCTTGTTAGTCCACAGAATATTTTCCTAAAAAATCTTGGGGATCGTCAAGATGTTTTCTTGATAAATATCAAACAATCCTTTTTTGGGGGGGGGGGGGGGGGGGGGGGGGGGGGGGGGGTTGGTGAAACTCTCCTGTGAGGCCATGGATACCTCTTTCTCAATTTCTCATTAACACTGAACTTAACTGAGGGAAGGGAGGCCTGCAGTTCTTTATATAGTTTATATGTTTCACAGGAAACAGATAAGTATGTGGAAGTAAATAGTATGCTGCCAGTCTTTGAATGAGGACTTTAAAGTTAGAGATATAAACACTTGGTTAAGGGAAAGACCGCAGCTTTTCCCTTTACCCGAAAGACTGTGAACTAGCACTGGAAAATGCTGACAGTTTTCCACTGCCTAATCAAAGATTAAAAAAAATATCCCAGAGATGAAAGGGATACTTTTACTGTAAATGTAGTTTATATATGACAGTCATTTATGGCTTGTGTGTTTCCACCGGTGATACATTTGCAGCCAGTCAGCCCAAAATAAGCAAAAGATAGTTGTAGAAGCCCATTTTATCCATTTCTTTCTCCTTATCTTTCTCCCTCTTCATCTTGTTTTGTTTCTCATTCTCAATATGACTATGATTGAAGGTTGGAATTGGATGTGATTTCACATGCTGAGTAAGAGATGTGACTACACATCATGACACTGTGACAAATGCTTCTGTACTGGAGCAGGGAAAACTGATGTTTGTTCTATTTAGCAAAGTACATCGCCACCATTATACGTGGAAACCTGTATGAGTACATGTGTGAATTTTAACGAGTCCTGTATGCTCTTGCAGAGTGCAAATGAGGATGTGTGTGTGTTGAAGTGTTTCTTAATGAGTGTCATTATGGATGAAAGTGTCAGGTTTAAGTGTAAGTTATTAGTGTGGGTTAGTGTGTGTGTAAATTCATAGCAGGTTGGTCTTAGAGTCTTCTTCCTTACACTTTTATTCATTTTTTGTATCATATATTTATATCTTTTCTGCATCTGTACACGTGTGACATGATTCTCTTCCTAAGCATGCATGTGTCTGGCTACGTACCTTGAAAGACTAAAAGCTCCTCTCACCTTCTGCTCAGCAGATATTCCCAGTGGAGCAACATGGCCATTTTCACCTGACTCCCAACATATTATCTCATTTCCCGTGGTAAGGACGCCCCCTCTACCCACTGGCCGTGGTGCTCTGACCTCCAGACCTAACCCACAAAATTCTTTTCCATCCACCTCCATCATTCCTTCCAGCTCTTTATCCGCCCTTTTTTTCCCTTCCGGAATCCGTCTGGGGCCAGCAGCTGATGGATGGTCCCTTAGGAGGGGTTGCGAGAAGGGTTAGGTCTGCTTTCTGGAACTTTTCAGAGCTACAGCAAAGATGGAGAGAGACAAATTGAATCAAGATTGGCAGAGATTTGGGCCATGAGAGAAATGAGGGTGAAAAAACATGTTGTGGGCAAAGGCACTGAAGAAAATACTAAAAATTGTCAGCCTGTGCAAACAGTCCCTTCCCAGTGTTACAGCTGTAGTCTCCACCTTTTCCGTTCTTTCCCTTGCCTACCACTACACTATTTTTCATCACCTGTACCTTACCTAGCCCCATTCTGCCTGTGTTGTCTGCTGTCAGTAAAATCAACTGGGGACTGCTGTGTATTCTGGTACATGTGATATGGTTGCTAGAGTACGCTCACTAAGTATTTGTTTGGGCTGTCAGGGTGTCTCCTGAGTGCCTGCTTGCTTTCTGTTGAATATTTATCATTTATTTAATGCTGCCCCCCCCCCCCCCCATCCCCAGCCTTAGAGAGTTGGACTATGCTTCTAATACCCCCCACCTTCTTACTTCTTTATCTCATTCTTTTATTCCTGCCGATAAGTCTGTCGCTACCTTTGCTTTTTCATGTTTCTCAGTGGTACATGGAATGCAGTATTCACCCGTACAGGCATATTTTGTCACACTTCGCTTCTGTCACACGTTTGTACTTTACCATCTCGCCATTTTTGTAATAATCAATCATTGTTTCGTTATAACCATCGATGGTTATCCAAAGTTGTAGTTTTGTAACACCGGTAAAGGAAAAGCAGCTGGAATGAGAGAGGAGTTGTACCTGGATCCGAAAGACAAAAGAAAGACCTGGAAAGTGAAATTTCACAGATAAAATCGTCTCCTGTGTGTGTTTATTCTCTGCCTTTCATTTTGCTATTTATTCTCATCACTGACATTGGCCTAAAAGATAGAAGAAAGGGAATGGTGAACAGCAAAAACATGTCTTCCTTTAAGCTGCAATTCAATTGAAAAGAGTTTTATTTTACAAAAGAACTGTGCTTCAGTAGCCTCCGTGTTCCTCGCTGGAAATGTCACCTGACAAAGAGTGTTATGGACAATAAAAAAGCATGAAAAGAGGGGAAGAGAAAGTTGGAAAGAGGGTGTAGATGAGACTCTAAAGAACTTGATAAAAGCAGTGAGAGATCACGTTTTCATGTTAGTGAACACGAATTTGCAAGTAGTGCATTTTGATTGGAAATATATTTAATGTCTGAAGCTTGTATTTTTTGTAGCAAATCCAGTGTCACCATGGCAAGTGACATATATGACAACGTATTTAAAAGTCATGCAAATCATCTGTGAAAAACTGATGGGTATGACTACAACTTGGATCTCTAGCATGAAAGATAATTTAATCCTCTACCATCCTCCAGCTTCCAATTTGAGGCTTTTTACTTTCCTTTTAATCAGTATGTACAATGCCCTCCATAATGTTTGGTACAAACATATAATTTGTTTCTACCAAACATTCAATTTGTGATTGAAGTGCAGAGTTTCAGCTTTCATTCAAGGGCTCTTACAAAAATTTAGCATAAGCTGTTTAAGATTTTTCTCTCTCTTTTTTTTTTTTTTGACACTCCTTTGTTTGAATTCAGCCATACTGTAGAGTTTTTGAGTATTAACAGCCTGTTTAAGGTCATGCCAAAGTGTCTCAATCAGATTAAATCCAGACTCTGGCTATTCGTAAACCGAGCACGATTAAGTTTCAGGGCACTAACCGATAGCCTGACATTATTCTTCAGGGTTTTCTGGTAGAGAACAGAATGCATGGTTTAATCAGTTACAACAGTCCAGACTACAACCTTCATGTAGTATGATGTTCTTGCCATGGAATGATGTGTTAGTTTTACACAAGATGTATTGAGATGCAAACCTTCCAAAAACTTCAACTTTTTGTGTCATCAGTCCAGAGAATATTTTTCCAAAAGGCTCAGTGATCATCAGGATGTTTCTTTTGGCAAATGTAAGAGGAGCCTTGGTATTCTTATTGGTCAGCAGTGGTTTTCTACTTGGAACCCTCCCATGGATGCCATTTTTGCCCAGTCTCTTTCTTATTGTTGAATCATGAAATCTGACCTTAAATTGGGGGAAGTGAGGTCTGCAGTTCTTTAAATGTTCTGGGGTCTTTTGTTACTTCCTGAATGAGTCATTGACACGTTCTTGGATTAATTTTGGTAGGCCAGGCACTCCTGGGAAGGTTCACCACAGTTCCAAGCTTTCTCCATTTGTGAATTATGCCTCTCACTGTGGTTCGCTGGAGTCCCAAAGCCTTAGAATGGGCTTTGTAACCCATTCCAGACTGATGTCAGTGAATTTATTTCTTTTTTTTTTCCTTCTGTGTTTTTTCAGATTATGTCATGATGTGTTGCTTTTGCAGTAATCAGGCCTGGGCGAGGCTAGTGAAACGAAATTGAGCTCTTCAAAGAAATTGCGGCTAATCACCAATCTAAGTAATTATTTAACAAGGGAGGCATTTTTCCCCACATAGGGTCAGGTTTAGGTTTAAATAGCAAAAAAATAAAATAAGAAATCATAATAATTTCACAGCACTGTATATGCATATAATTCTGAGATTATTTATTTTTATTATTTTACTGCAAAAACCAATAGTAGTTTTGCCTAGAAAGAAACACTGTTCCATCATATTGGTACTGTTATAAAGACTCAGTCAGAGCTGTCTCAACAAAACAAAAAGACACCAGAGTGGTATTTTTTTTTATACGTAGAGAATGTAGCTTATTACTTCACATCATTTGCAGAGAGATACCTTGTAGCCAGCTATTTAAAAACTAATTGTAAATGACAGATAGATGGAAGAAACTGAAAAATTGTCCTAGTTTTAAAAAAAAAAGAAAAAGCATATAACATTTATAATTGTTTCAAGCAGTGCCTCTGAGGCAACTTAACTGTCTTGTCATTTTGTGAATTTATCGCTACCTTAACCTTCAGTGCAAAGCTGTCACATTCATTAGCAAGGAGTCCACACTTTAAATGAATTGTAAGCAGTTTGTCATATTCAAACAATTTTGTATCTATTTAGATGTTTCCAATTAGATATTTCATCTTAAAAAAGGCTCTTGAATAACATTGTATTTAAAACCTAATGTATAATCTGAAGTATGCAAGTATATGCAATTGTCAGCTTTAAATAACTGGTGGCATCTTACAGTCTGGAGTTTTCTATTAGGAAAATGTGTCAAACTTATCTGTAAGATGGGTTAGAAAAACACAATTACATATTCTTCTCAAACCGCTGAGTTTTATTCAGAAAACCACAGCATGGGTAGTATACACTCAAACACTGCCCCCTACTGAGTTTCAGCCCCCCACCAAGCCACCCACCCCCATCATCTGAAGTTCTTTGATTCCCTGCTCCCTCATCAGCTCTATTAGAAGTCAGGACGGTAGCGCTGTCCCCCATATTGAAGCCATTTCATCAGGAAATGGTATAATTCCCTCATCTGGATCCCATTACAGCCAGGCAGACTGCTATTCCTGTGATGTCTGTACAGTGTAATTAAGGGTTTTGTGTCTCACAGCCAGCCACAACTCAGCTTTCTTTCTCTCACTACATCCCAGTATTCTATTTCTTCTCTCCCCATTTAACCCCACTGCCAGAGATTGGCATGCATGCCCACCCACAAATGTATACATATGACCCCACACACATTCATCCATGTTAACATTCATTCGCATGGACTACAGAGACAGTGTGGGTAAGCCGATGAGTGTTCTTCACAAAGTGTGTATCAGTTTCGTGTTCAAAAACGTGAACAATCGGCTGAGTCAATGGATCTGCTTCTCTTTGTTTTGAGTTAACATTTTTAATTCCTGAAAATGAGTAAATTGCAGCACAACTTCTTTTTGAGAATATGGATAATTATACACTATATTAACAGAAGTACTGGTCCACCTGCACATGACTCGTATAGGAGCTGCTCAGCAATGGAAATCAATAGCATGAAGCTCCCAGTACACAGTTCATATGCTGATATTACTTCCAGAGATTGTTTGAAACTTTGAAGTTATTGAGTCAGCAGGGCACTGGGAGCTCTTACAACAATATAGTCAGCCCATATATATCTTAAAATATGTCTTTTTAAGTATTTTAATTTAAAATTAAACATTTTCACCTACAACTCGTGTCTCTTTAATGACTTTACTTACACTGAGGTAAACCCATCTCTTTTGTAACTAAAAATGAAACAAAAACATGATTACAGTTAATGTAGTTGTTTACAACAGAGTACATTTATATTTAATCCCACATTGCCTATTCACCAAAGAATGATAAGAAGGAGCCAGTTAAAAACAGACGTCATGGAATCTCATTAAAATACTTCACTGGCTAGACCTCCTCCTCACCACTTCAGCTCTCAGAGCAGAATGAACTCGAGGTTCATTCTTAACGGACCAGATGGCATCATTCCTAAAACTTGTGCTCTTGAAGGGGGTCATTTTATGGACATGACACGTACTGCACTAAAGAGAGCTGCTTTCCAAGAGGCCAAACATGGACTAAAACATGGGGTATTTCAAATAACACAATGTACATAAAATATGTATATATGCATTCATAAACAGAGTATGTATACATTCTCTCACAGCTTGTGTGCACCATGATCTTGAAAACCTGAGTCTGTCATTGGAAAATCAATGTGCCTTGGTTTCTGATCCAATTAATTAGTAACTCGTGGATGGAGCGATGGGTGTATGTCTTTGGGGTATGTGTGTAAGTGTGTATTCAACCTATCTATCTTTTTCTATTTATAGAAGGATAATTTGCATATTGTATGAGTATTTACCCTTGCCTTGTTGCCATGTCTCCACAATTACATGGCATTAAGCTGCTGTGTTTACTTTCAACAACATCAACCAGCTGTATTGCAATCCACTGAATACTAGACAGCTTGCGATGATGTCACTAATACCTCTCCAAGCTAGCAGCACTTAAACGACTCTGTGACAAACAATAGTTGTATAACCAGATTAGTCCAAAGCCCTATGTCCTGGAGGCCCACTTCTGGCACCTCCTCTGAGGATGAGTGTAATCCTTCAGGCCTTTATGCACCTGCCTAGTGACAACACAATGCAATGATATGCAATGAAACACTGTGCTGTGGTAGACAACACATAAAAAGAAACCCTGAGAATGCACAATGTCTTTCAAGGCACTGCAGAACCAAACAACACAAGAAAGCATGACATGCAATGCACTGTAACATATTACAGCCACGCACAATGCAGTGCATTCAATTTTTTTAAACAACATAATATAAATCCACGCAATGCTGTGAAATAAAAGACAATAGTACTGCAGAATAGCGAATTGACGCCCACCAAAAGTAATTTTTTCTCTCTCTCCCTACCTTAATGAAGTTTTATATAGGAATTAATTTATAATAAACACAGCACTTATTTGCCATAATCAGTACATACCTTCCATTCTTTAACATGGATATTTCAAGAAGGAAGAATTTCTTGTTTTTTATTAATGTCTGATGATTTCACGCTGCCATCCAGAAAAGTTTTAGCAACCACAAGCTCACCAAAGGAAACCATGCCTTCAAACTGTAGAATAGCTCATGTGCAGTTACAATACACACAGGAGAAAATGTCAGCTTCTCACGATTAGTACAGTTCCTACAACATTATCAACAATCTGTACTGTTTCCTGAGAGAGCACCGTTTTAATTTATTTTTTAATCTATTTTATTTTTATTTTTGAATGGAAGAATGTAGTACCAGTAAAAGTAACATAAGGTAACCGATATTCTGAAACTTAGAGGGCAAATAGATTTAGGTATAATCTCCATCACTTCCACAACATAAAAGCTCTATATCCTGCCTAAGGCATTCATCTTTGACAAGTATCAGCCTGCTTTCAGATTGGAGAGTCACTTAAAATAAATAAGCCGTTTTTACAAACTCGTAGTTCATGGAATTCATAGCTATGCGTATGACCTCGTCTTTAAAGGGTCACCGGTTAGATGTAACCTGTGCTTAAATACTAAGTGGAACCAAATGTAATTAGGTTTATACTAAGGTCAGAATATGTTGGTTTATGGTTGTCTGACTTATGACAACAATGAAAACTTTATGGGCATAGGGCAAGGGAAGGTCACTTTGCTGAAGAATGAATACTGTATGAATGACGAGTGTGCGTTTTACTGAATTCCTCTTCAGGTAACCTTACACATCACCAGCCCCGTCTACTCCTAGGACATATAAAAGCTAGTAAAATGTTACTCTGTTGTTAAAAATGTGCAGTATCTATGTAACATCTCCTTGCATCATCAGTTATTTTTAAGTTGGAGTGCAGTGAATGCAGTTAACCTTTAGCTATTCTGTACTTGGATCATTACAAAATCAAATAAATAAACAAATTACTTGAATATTTTAGATCACATTTAACGTGAATATCCGTCCTCTGAGCATTATTCAGTACTGTGCAAGACTCGAGCCACATCTCATTGTCTTTAAACTTAAAAGAAATATGTGCAGCAATTGATTGAAACATGTGGAAACATACACTGAAATACAGCATATACAAAAAAACAGAGCTGGTAGAATTTGTTGTATAATCATTAAGGTAATTTTGGGGATGACAATGTTTTTTCTTAAACACGCTTGAATTCTCTTAAGCAAATTTATTGTAATTTCTTTAAATAGTACCTCTTCAATGATGTTGAGGGCTCTGTGGAGGTCAGTACATGACTGACAATGTTCCACTGTGGGGGTTTCTTTCTATTTTTTTACTGCACTGTCAGTGTATTTGTGATAAATTAGGCCATTGCCAACCATACACTTTCTACATGGCACTGCATGGTGGCTCAAACTCTGACAGCACTTTTATGTGCTCATAATCCCATCAATTTTGACAATGTCCCCAATGTTACTGGCTGAAATGCAGCCCCAAACCACAACAGAGCCTCTTCTCTGTTTCACAAATGGCTTTAGACACTCACTGTGAAGCTCTCTTCTGATCTTCTCCGTACATATTGACATTGATGTAAACCAAAAATTTAAAATTTGGTTTCATCACACCACAATATTTGTTTATTACAGTTCTTTTATAATTTGGCACACCTCAGGGTTTTTTTTTTCCTTTTCTTACAAATGGCTTCTTGACAGCCAGCTTTCCACTGAGACCATTTCAGATGAAGCTTTGGCAAACAGCAGATGGATCAACTGAAGGGCCAGATGCATCTCTTAGGGCCTCTGTCAGGTCTTTGCTGAATGTTTTTGTTTTTTTCCTATTTCCTATGGACTGCACACAAGGCCATACATTGTGTGCATATATATCTCTTTGAGAAGGTTTTATCTGTTCAAAGATATGGCTAAATTAATGCAAACCAATTATATTTATTTTAACTTAATTTACTGATTGTCATTTTATTTTTGCATAGGTCTTTTCAAGATACTTCAAATGTTCAGTAGAGACAAGCCTTAATCCTGGAAAGACCAGGATCAAGCAGAGTCCATTTTCCACAGTTTTCTTGAATTTATCTCAGTGCTTATTCATGTCCATGCCCATAATTTTTCTCATCTCCAGTAATGTCATCCTGCTGAAATCCTTTCACTATCTCGCCTGCCAGTTTGTCCTGACCAGTGTTATGATAATGTAAAATTTCAAATCAATTCCACTGCTATCCAGGCTGGTTAGCGGCTGAAATTAATTTGTAATAGCCTCAAATACTAAAGTGCACACATACAGGACAGGTTACACGTGGCTAATGAGTTAAGAAGTTCAAATATTTTTTCTCCATGTGAAAAGACAGTAGGTAAACAAGGATTTTATCCCATGTAAAATACAATTAAGTTGATAATGAGGGAGTAATTGAAAGTTTCATACTCCTTTGAGCAAAATCCTTTGAGCAGGATTTTAAAAATCTTTGGCATATATATATGACATTTTTTGTCAAAGCAATATTTAATGTATGTTTTTGTCACCAGGTTTTAAACCTTAAGAAAACAGTCAGTTCAGTAAGTGTTTGGACGATAACAAAATTGTTATAAATTCTGTTTTTGTACGACAAAGAAAAGGAACCAGTCAACATTGAAATGTGTACTCTACTAAACTCTACTAAAACCTCAGCCAGTAATAGGTAGGCCAACTTTTGGACCGTCCAGTTGTCTGTATGACTGCCGCAGTACGTGCACCACATTTGCACACTATCAGAAAGTGCCAAACAGCCCTGGTGGAGTGAGAAGCTGTAAAGAGAAGCAGAGTGCTCTGTTTATATTCTAAAAATGTTTTAAGCTTGTTTCAAAAGATTCTGTACTGCAGCTTTAAATGTTTTCTAAAAGCACACATACATTTACCTTATCAGTGTTTCTCAAACTTTTTACAGTGTGTACCACTTAATAAAAAATGTCAACCTCTCCTAAGTACCACTATGAAAGCATGAAACTCATAAATCGTACAACACAAAATTAGTATTATTAAATTACTAAAATTAGTATCTGCAGTAAAGATTTTTTCATATATTGTATACATTCTACCACAGGCAAAGTTGCCTTTTATAGTTTTTTATTAATATTTTGTAATAATTTATTCTGTTTTGGGAGGGTTTTTTTTTTTAATGTATCTGTATTATACTGTTTACTTTTTACTCACTACGAGCATTATTCATTATTCTCCCCCAGTAATTAAGGTTAGGATATGTTTTTTTTTTTTTTATTCCAGTCCATTCTCCATTTGCAGCATTTTAACAACCTTTATCAGATTTGATGGTTTTGTTATAGACTTTTCAAAAAGGTGTTTTGCTTTTCTTTCACGAATGTGGGGATTCAATTGTGTTAAAATGCACAAAACAGTGATGTCATGTTTTGTGACAAAGACCCAGGCACAGAGAGACTTGATGAATTTAAGAATCTTATGATTTAATAAAGAAATTTGCAGACTTGCACAGAGATGGTAAAATTTTGATGACCGATAACAGAGGCGAAGACAACAGACGACACGGACAGGGAGGAACAGGGGTTTAAATGCACCAAGGGGACAGTCATAGAGAACTTGGGACAACTGGAGACATTTAAGGATGCAGGGACTGACAGAGACAGGGAAGAAGTCTCATCGTGACGTGTAAAGTTTATCTTGCCTGGCTGGGCAGCTCTCTGGGTGCTCAGCACCCCCAAAGCTCTAATCCTAGAATCGCCCCTGCTGACCTCAAACCGATTTTGGCGTGCAGAAATCTGTTAAAAAATGTTTTAGTACAACTTTGGTAAGCCGCACTGCTTGATGGATTGTCAGAGCATTACGGCTGCCGTAGTGAGGAGCTTCGCGGAGTAATCTGGGTCCAAAACTCCGTCCCCTTCAGGTCCCAAAGTCGAACAAACACAGAGTTAAAAACGGTCTAAATTCTTTAATCTTTAATAAAATCATCAGCGTTGCTGCTTTACCAGGTGTAACAATTAAGTTTAACATCCAGGCATCCATGAAAACAGAAGTTACTAAATTTAACGGAGTTAGAAGTTAACAGGAAGTTAGCTCGCTAGTTTCCACCTAAACATGACATACCATGTTCTGACTGAGAGATTTTTTAAAACTAATTAAAACGTACAGCTCTGCTACCACTTCCAAAATAATGAAGACAGAAAACTAAACAGCAGTGGCGTTTGCAGGGTTACTGAAGTTGGACTACCTGGTATATAATGTTGTGCTACGTGATTGCTAGCAACACAACTATGTTAGCATAACATTAGCACAGTGAAGCTGGAGGATGAACGCCAACTTTTTTTCCACTCGATAAAAGTTAACGTGAGGGTTTCTGGTGGTCAGGGACAAATGCAATCGCATAGCAGGATGCTATACACGGGCCAAACTTCAGTCAGGAGAACAACTGAGATCATTCATCCACAATACGAGGTTAGTCATTAATATACTGCAACATAGAGCAGCTGCGAGAGGATTCAACATTAATGAATCAATGTTACGGAAGTGGAGGAAGCGCAGTTTTTGGCTTTCCCCATATTTCAAAAGTGCTTCATCTCTTTGCTATGACTCTCGGCATAATTTGCAGATGATAATTGTTGCAGCCACTGCGATGCTTTCGACCAAAACAGGCGCAGCTTGATGACATCCATCATCAACATGCGCTATCGCGATAGAGCGGTATAGTCAAAATCTCTATCGTTGGGCAAATTTATATCGTTTCTATTGTATATCGTTTATATCGCCCACCCCTACCTCAATACCTTGGAACCTCATACTGTGAATAACACTCAGCAAGGAAATTTCAAGTTAAGTTTTGAATGCTGCTTTCCCTGATTTGAAAACACGGAGGTGGTAATCTAAAAAGAAAATCGACAGCAATTCGTTGTTCCTGCTGCATTTCTCTCCGTCTCTTTGTGAAGTATTTTCTCCCTGTACCTGCCTTATTGCCCCCCCCCCCCCCCCCCCCCCCCGGCCCCCCACCTCTCTCAGTGAATCAGAAGGTGTCACAAATTATCTAGGTAATCACTGATCTCTACAGATCCCCAAAAAAAACGTTCATCTAACTCCTTTACAGAATGTCACACTGCACCACATTTGTCTTGAAGCTCTGCATTGTTGAAAATGGCTGAAAATTGTCTTTCCCAGGTCGAACTGTTCCCTTCATAGATCACTGAGATGTCCTCCAGATAGCCAGCCCACATACACTGCCAAGGCAGCATGCTCAAATAACTCTCCCTGATAGCTCTCTTTCTCTCCTTGCACTATCAGGAAGCAACCAAGCTTATATCAGATTCAACTCCTTGTATGCTGGCAACATCCTACAATGACAGAGATCATCTGAGGACAAATGAAAATATAAATTTGTAGGTTTTAATGGTAGCAACACTGATTAACAGATTATGCTCTCTAAGGAATACTTTTGCTATTTTCTATATGTTTACAAGCTCAACGTCAAACTTTTTGAAATGTCACGCATCAAAATACCAAAAAGGTGTCATCAAGGGAATTAGCTAATGCACATTAGAGGCCGTTTGTAAGTAGAGGATTACGATATTCAGTTTTGTCTTTCTAATCTAATCTTCGTCAGGACCCCCTTCTAATGACATTACTACCACTTTAGCACCATATTGTGTTGTTCAGTATCATCCGTCAAAATATGATTTTCCTACTTAAGGAAAGATAAGCACCAGCAAAAGTTTGAACAGTGAAGCAGGTGGGGTGGACTGTGTTTCAGTCCTGTCTGGGATGGCTATTTTTACATTTTCATTTCACGTTTTACAAGGCAAATTTCTCCCATCTGCAACAAGCTTCTCAACCATTTTCTTATTTGCCACAGTTGTGCATCTTGCAAGAGTGATGAGAGCGAGCACATCAAGTCTGTGGTGTCATTCAGCATACATATTTTGTCGAGGAACAGCTTAAAACTCTGCATGGTGGAAAATCGTAAGCATCGTTATGACAAGATGAGAGTGAGAACACGCTGCCTTTATCCACACAGTTTCCCACTCATCATTATCTCACCAGACCAACTATTTGCAGGTGTTGGGAGTTATCAGTGGAGCAGCTTTAGATAAGGTGGCTTTTTTCTCCCCCCCCATGTTCCTGACTCTGGCAGGACACCATGTCCGGCAACCAGCCAGCTTGTGTGCATACATTTTTTCCCCTATTTTATGTGGATCCTTGTATCTTCATGTTTGTGTTTGTGTGTGTGTGTGTTTATCCTGTCTGTGCAGCCATGAGGGCCGAATGTAGCAACTCTCCACTGATAACAAGTCTAAGGAGCTTGGAAAGAAAAGCGTCTGGACTTCTTTGAGTTGCAAATGGTGGAGAGGCCCAGATTTAAACCCAGTGGGAGTTTCCCCCCAAAGAGGAACAAAGGACCCCCTGATGATCCTCTACCTAATCACATGAGCCAAGGTGTGAAAGTGGGTGTGGGTCACAATCAGCCAGGGTTTCGGGTGAGCTCGTTGTGAAACCTGGCCCCACCCTATCATGTGATTTCCTGAGGTCAGATGGCCCAGGATGTGAGTGGGCGTTAAGGCGTCTGGGAAGGGATCTCAAAACTGGATTATAGATGGCAGACAGTTGGTGTCGTAAACAAGCAAGCAACTCAGAGAAGTCCAGACGCTTTTCTTTCCAAGCTCCTTAGACTACGATGACCTGGATGACTGAGAACCTTCACAGACACACTGATAACAAGCTGATTTAGCATGATGGACAGATGGAAAAACATGATGACTAAAGAATAAAGACCAGATGACAAAAAAGGAGACTGACACAGAAAGAAAGACAAGAAAGAGATAACTGTAAGGGAACAGCTGACATCACTCACATGGCTTCTGTTCTTCATTATCTTTTTTTCCTCTCTGCTTTCTGTAGGTCTAACAGATTAATGGGACGGAAGACTGACCCATATCTACCCTGCTTGTCTGATTCTCCTCTTCTACTGTTTAGCCTCTCTCTAATTTTCTTTCTTCTCTCTTGTCTTTCTTTTCTCTCGTCTCGGTCTCTCCCTTAGTCTCCCTCTGAAGGACAATTGGTTTCATTCAATATGAGAAACTGGAGGCAAATCAAACTTTGCTGCATAAGTGGGTACAGGGGGAAAGAGAGGGAGAGATGCAAAGGGAATTGAAATCGACTGGCACTCAATGTCAGAATGCCAATCGGGATCAGTGTCATACTGTATAGGAAATGAAAACTGCTTTAATAAGGGCACAACTCTATTCAGCTATCCAGATGAAAAGAGTCTCATTTGCTCAAATTGAAACACACCCCTGCAGGAATCAACATACACGTGACTGCATAAGAAAAATGCAAAAAAAAAAAAAAAAACCAAATATACACAGCGGTCTACAACTCTACAGTGTTAGATTAAAGACATGGCTTCAGTAGTGTGGCCTTTAGATGACACACCATGCAAACTGTGACTGTGTTTGTTGACCTGCAGCACAGGGGGAGGGGTGGGGGAATGGGGTGAAGTAATTGACCAGTTATAGCCACTGGGAGAGGTTAATTGAGGCGTTTCCTCTCGTGAAGGTGGGGGAGTTTCAATTAATGTTGTGAAGGTTGCCATGAGAGACAAAACCACAGGAACAGCAAGTCCATTAAAGGTGTAATTAACACTGGCATTCAGGTGAAACACATAGGGTGGCTCCTAACAGACTTCATTAAGCCCACAACGCCAAGGTGAAACGACGGGGCACTAGCAGTAAATAAGCATGTATACCGTAATTGTCAGGCTATAAGCCGCTACTTTTTGCACAAGCTTTGAACCCTGCGGCTTTTAGTCAGGTGCGGCTTTTCTATGGATTGTCCATGATTTTTGTGATATCGTAAGACGATTTGTTTTGTTTGTTCCGCTGTTGTACGGCACTACGTTGCCTGGCGGAAGGATCGGGGTTCAAGAGTGGTATGTTGGTCACATGTCCGTCCGCCAGGCAACGTAGTGCCGTACGAAGTAGCGCGAAAAACAAACTTCAAAGTAGCACTAGGCGTTCAGCAGGAGGCGTGGATGATGAGCGGCGATAAACTTGCGAAAAGCAAGTTATGCCCAACTCCACCAGTGGATTTTGACAGCGTGGAAAAGTGTGAAAACATCCACGATCACCAATGGATTTTGAAGGGCTGGACTGCTGCACGATGGAGAGGAGGACACCGCCACGGCCCTTCAGAGGGTGTTCAACTCTGACACTGACAACGAGGATTTCTTTGGTTTTGAAAGTGACAACGAAGGAGAGAAGCGGAGAGTGGATGACGAAGCCATCCTGAGCCTGTTCGTTTCCGACACTGGAGAAGAGGACTTTGGTGGTTTTAGTGCGCAGGAAGAAGAGAAAGATGGTGGTGAATGACTGACTTTTCTTCTTGTTAAAGCCGTGTCACTGCACCTGAGCCTAAAAGGTAGTCCGAATCTATTTTTCTGGTGTGCTGTAGGTTATTGTTATGTACTACATTTGTTACTCATTTATGAAGCACAGTACATGTTTCATACTTGTAATTACCGATACTTGTACGTATACCTAAAAAGTTATGCAAATATGTACCCATAACTTGTTTTTCAAAATATTAATAAAAGTGATGTGTCTCCAAACAGCCATCTCTTTCCTGACAATTCCCTTTGTGCATATTCTCTTACATATGATAAGTCAACATTGAAACACCTGCGGCTTTTAGTCAGGTGCGGCTAATGTATGTACAAAACAGGATTTTCCCCTGATTTTAGCTTGTGCGGCTAATATTCGGGTGCGCTTTGTAGTCCGGTAATTACGGTATATGTATGTATGTGTGTATATATATTCAGTAGTATACCTAATTTAAAAGAGTCAAATGATACATTCCATGAAAATTTGTATTATTAAATATGTATTTGCAATTAATATTTTATAAGGCAATGCTGGGTGAGAAATATGGCTTCAAAAGCACGAGGTGTGTCCCTCGCAGTACAGACTTTTGTTTCTTTTTGGTGACACTGCAAAACTGCTATCAGCCATGGCTATAGTCCCTGAACAGGTCTGCTCAGTACAAAATGGCTCCTTAAAGGTAAAACCACTTACAAAGGCTGGGACGATTAGGCTTCATTTTATAGCAATGTTCCATGGTGAGTCTGCCTGGCACTGGACCAGATTTAGTCTGCCTGGGGGAAGGAAATAAACTCGACGCTATATGATGGCTGAAGGAAGTAATGAAATGGGAGTCCCATGAGAGACACAAATCCACATATTGTAGGTATTCCCAAGTGTTAAACTCTGAATCAAAGGCTGCTGTCTGGCAGGCATGGCTCAGAACACTGACAGCCTGACTAAAGGTTTTTTATAAGTCATAGCTTGTGGGAATTCTAGTCTAGCTAGTGGAAGATGTGTAACAAAGAACTTAAAGGAGAGCAGGCAAAAATATTTAACATGGAGATGGAAAAAAAATCTTTTATGTATACATTTTTTGAGGAACAGATAAAAGACACAAAATCAGAGTTCATGCCTTACTGTGGGGGCTTGGTGAAAGCTTAGCTGTCAATTAAAAGTGATAAGGGAAATTGAAATCCCTGTAAGTTTGAAATATCAAACTCCATTCTGTCCTCCTCATGGGAACGATTGAATAACTAACTATATTTCTGGATATACGTACGTGTATGAGGGAGCTTCAAAGCAGAGAATGCTTGCCATGTTATAATAAACCACATTCCACCTGTAAACTAAATCTAGTATTAACTGTTGGGTTTTAACAACCAGAGAGTGGATTTAAATCTGTACTGACTCATGTTTACAGTTAAGCAACCTTATTATTCACCAACACTGATAATGAAAATCTTCCTGTTCTTTGCTTGGGTTTATTTTAACTTGTCAAGGACAAATTGCTAGAAACATTTTCAATAAATACATTAATTAACCCTGATAAATAAGATAAAGACATGTTGCAGTAGAGGCCAGGGACTGAATCTTTCACATTGTACAGTGTAAGCAAAAAGACTACCTTCAGCTTTGTAAATGCATTAAATGTAATTACCAGTATAAAGGTGCCTCAAGACTCCGATAGCCACTGTAGCATCACTTGGATGCTTCTGAAAGCGAGTGGAGGAGGTGGCATGGTTACAAAAAGAAAAAGCTGACAATGAAAAGAAGCAAAAAGTTGAAGGAGTGTGAAGGCCAGGATAAGCTGAGTTTTTAAAACTGCTTTTTAAATTCCTGCTTGTACATGACAGCAGGGGATATTCGAGCCATTCAAATATTTAGGTTCCAAAGAAAGGGTGTATTTGTGCACTCTGTTTCCTTAAGAATTTTAGTAGGTTCTGGCAAGGAATCATATATGTGAGAAAAATTGAGGACGAGGGGAGAAAGAGGGTAAAATTCTAGCCACCAAATTTCCCGCAATCATGTAGCAGGATGACAAACTTAGCCAGGGCACAGTGCACACTGTGCTCTATATTCGCAGATGCCAACAGACTCAATAAACTAATCCGTAAGGCCAGCAATGTTGTGGGGATGGAGCTGGACTCCCTCAAGGTGGTGTCGGAGAGGCGGATGCTGTCCAAGATAAAGACAATGTTGGATAACACCTCCCACCCACTCCATGACATGCTGGTCAGTCACAGGAGCACGTTCAGTGAGAGACTGAGATAACCGAAAAGCACCACTGAACGACACAGGAAGTCTTTCCTGCCTGTGGCCATCTCCCTGTACAACGCATCCACTTAACACACTGTTTGCTGCTATAACTACACATGTTTCTTGTTCAGCTATTTATTTATGAGTGACTTATGTATGTATGTATGTATATATATGTATATATTGTACTATTCTTAGTTAGTGTATTGTCTGTCTTGTCTTAATGTTGGTTTATAATGGAGCACTGTAACAAAAAAAAATTTCCCCCAGGGATCAATAAAGTATTCTGATTCTGATTCTGATTCCAAGACTTTCATTGATTTCCAAACTCTAATATGCCATTTTGGTAGAACATGAGGCCAGGGATATGCTCTGTGCCCAACCACAATCAGTAATGACTGCAATGTTGCAGTTTTCAAATTCTGGCCTGAGATAAGCAGGAAGATATAAATGGAGTCCTGCACTGATAGAGAACACTAATGACTGTGTCAATGTCACAGCAAGTTCTACAGACAGTTTTGACAACTTGAAAGCCTACAAATTAAATCTGACAACCTCTGCTTTGAACAATCTATAAAACAGTTTCAGCAGTAGACTGATATTGTTTCTCCAGCAATAGGTGAGCGGGAATCTGATAAAGGGCTGGGTCGGTTGAACATTTGCAATATGTAGTGACTATACTATGCTTAGAGTGTAAGGTAGCTTGATAAGTTCATCCATCAGTTCATTTTCCTGGCTGCTTATCAATTTTTGGATTGCAGGGGGGCGGAGCCTATCCCAGCTGTCATGGGGGGAGAGTTGCGTACACCCTTGACAGGTTGCCAATCTATATTTGGGTAGGTCTGTAAGTCATAGGAGGCAATTCATTTTGTCTCTGTACACCACCAGAATGTGGATTTGAAATGATCAAATCAAGATGTGACTGCATTCAGCTTGATTTCAATAAATTATGTAGAAGTCATGTCATTATTATTTTTACAGAGACTTTTTCTTTTCCTTTTTCACTCAGTCTAAGTAAAAACTGTAAAAAATCACCAATAAGCAGCTTCACAGCCACTCGTCACCCAATTTTCTCGTTATCTGTACTGACAAATTTAGGCGCTAAAAGATTGATTCTAGTGTTGGATTCAGTAGCTGTTCATAGGAGCTCTTAATATGCACGCCAAAGAGGCATTGTCAATGGTCAATGACACCAAAAGGCCTGGATGATGACACGAGAAATCTAAAGTGGCAGATTTTCTTCCTTTAACGAACTTCAAAGTAAAGTCAAAAGCGCTTTCAAAAGGTTTGCTTGTCATTATCAAAGTCTAATATCCATATCTAAAACACAATCAAAGAAAGGCCAGGTTAGACTTGTCAGAAAATATTTAAGAGAGAACAACAGTCCACCAGGATTCTTTGGACACATAAATCCAGTGGTGCATTCACACTAGGCAGGCCTTCTACTGCACCTGAGCACTACTGTCCCACTAATTCACTCTCCTGCTGGCAGGCACTCATGTTATACTTGTGGGCCTAATTCTGCTGCACTTTGTCTCAGCATCTTAACTTCTCTCTCAGATACGCTCTCTTTCACCCGCAAAAACTCTTAAAAAGCACTCTTCCAGAACACAATGAGTTTCTGGTTTTTATGTGCCCTGTGGATTAATTAGGAAAATGGTGAGACACTGTTTTTCCACATATTTGTTATTTTCTTTTATTTACTAGATTGTCACACAGGCAGCTGTCACGGAGAAAGTGTAGGAGCTTTGTGCCTGGGCGATTACCAATCACATTACCTGTGTATCTTGACTGAGTCCAACTGAATCATGCCAGGACCACCTCTTCAGGTGGATCAGGATATGGTGCACTTAACTGCACCTGAGCACAGCCTTGTCAAATGAACTGGACTTTGGGGGTCAAATAGGCTTGGGGTTACTCTGCAGGGTTGCTCTTGTGAGTATGCCTTAAGACTTACTTGTACAATAATGATAGGAAAAGCACATATGGAAAAGGAAAGAAAGGGGTTGTGATCCAAAGCATGCCGCATCATTTGTAAAACATGTTAAATACAGTTACTGTATATGTTTATACAGTCATGAAAAAGAGGATTTTGCACAGAGTCCTATGAAAACTATGTACACCCCATGACCACCTTTAGTAGCAGTACCTTGAAGTATTTTTCTGTATAACATAATCGGACTCTCAAATCGTTATGGGGGAATTTTGGTTTGCTAGCAGTCATTCATGCACAGATTTCTAAAAATCCTTGAAATCTGTGGTTTGACTGGGTCATTGCAGCATTTTGATTCTTTTTTTTAAGCCATTCTGTTGTGGATTTGCATGTGTGCTTGGGATTATTTTGCTATTGGATAACGCATTTTGGCCAAGCTTTAGCTGTTGGACAAATAGGCTCATATTTAAGTTAATGGTCACCTCAATGATTGTAAGGTGCCAAGGTCTTGTGGCTGTAAAACAAGCCCAAAACATCACTCCTCTACTACTATGCTTGACAGTTGGTATGAGGTGTTATATTGATATGCTATATTTGATTTTGTCCAAACATGGTGCTCTGCATCATGGCCAAACATCTTCACTTCTTGTCTGTCCAAAGGACATTATTCCAGAAGTCTTGTCTTTTCTTCAGATCCATATAAAACAAAGCTGTGCTACCATGTCCGTTTAAGAGAAAAGAGGCTTTCTCCCGGCAACTCTTGCAGAAAGAGTTGCCTTGTCATGAACTTTAACTTGCAACATGATAGTTATTCATCATATAGTCGTCTGAGGTGATTTTCATTTCATCCATAAATTGTTTGCTCAGGTTCAGGTTGTGCAAGATTTAGAGCATTTTCTTTGTTGTCTTGTATTGTTTTAATTATTATTATTATTGTTATTATTATTATTATTATTATCATTATTATTATATTAATATAGTTACTCTTCTTAATGGTCAACTGGGAACAGGAAAGGACATTTTATTTTACGTATTCTGGCCTTATTCATGTATCTGTTAATGAAAAGATCTTAGACAGACCTCATTTCATTCTTTGGCTAGTTACTAGTACTACAATGCAAGCTCCTAGCATTTGTATGATATTCTGTTTCCCAGAAATTAAAGCACAGCTGGCTACAGAAGTGGTTTAGCTTAAGTCGGATCACGCTTCCACCACAAAAAAATAAAAACTGCTCTAGAGTTTGTTTCAACTGAGACCGCTGCTTCTAAAGGGTCTCTACTCTCGTGGTTTTGGTTTGCACCTGAGTGTCTGTTCACACCTTGTTGAACAAATCACACCAAGGGGGACCAAAGAAGATAAGACATATCACTGAGATTTGTTGGCAGAAAACTTAAAAGATGAAGTCAGCTCAGAACTATAGCCTCAAACTGCTGCCTATGAATCACAAGTTCTGAGACTTTACAGACCGTAATTATTCCAACTTTGAAATATGAATTAATTTTTATTCCAATGTATCAGACTGTTTCTTGCCACTCATTATACCAGCATTATCGCAGTGAACCAGTAGTGGACTCACACTGAGATAAAACGCTGCAAAACAGAGGCTTAGTGAGGGAGATAGAAAGGGAAAAAATAGTCCAGGTATTTTTTTCTTTCTTTTTTCTTTTGTGGTTGTGGTGATGTACACAATTACATTTTAAAATGTTTTAAAACTTAATCTTACAGAATTATTGCAGTTAGTAGAATATTGTTATTGCTGCTATTCTTATAATAGGTAGGTGTGTTTTGATTTTTCTAACTTTTTTGCCTCTTTTCCCCTTTTTTCTCTTTCTGCTGCTGTTTCCTACTGATGGGCACACGAAAAGGTAATAAATACATTTTATTATTTTCTGTCTGATTTACGCTCTAATTTCTGTTACTATCTTTGAATGCTGAATCAACTACCTTAAGGCACTGGTACTTGTTGCAATATCTATTTTTTTTAGAAGCAATAACAGATGCCTTATTACTTATGCCTGCATTGTTCATACTCCAGGCCTCCCACACCTGCAGATATACACGCAGAGAAATACACAATATGACTAATGACTGGAATGGTAATGAATATTTGCTATTTAGCACTTAGAGCCAGCAGTTTAACAGCTAAGGCACACAAATAGCAAGCAGTTATCAAAGCTTTTGACCTCTGCCTCTTGTTTCCTGTTTCAGTTTCATCTCCTACGCTTTTCTCTCTCCTCCCACTGAGGTGTTAGCTCATCCTTCTATCAAGGTCACTTCAACCCTATCATTTGTTCTCTGTGCTCTCTGACCACAACAGTATTGCCCCTGACTCCTTACTCTTTAACAGAGTGCTCAAAGGTACTGCTGTGCAGACATGAAGATGTTTTAGAGGGAGCATGTCTCTTTGCATGTGTCCCCCATGTTTATTTATTTTTAAAAAGTCCTCAGTCAAACTGAGGCGATATACAGCATTTGGCTTAGTCAGCCATCTTTACTTGATCATCTTGTAAAACATCTACAGATCACATAAAAGCATCCTGAGCCTGATGGTGATAAAATGCCAGCTCAGCAATTTGCAAACTTCACCATGAATGCAAAAACTGTGAAGCAACACACCTTTTCCCATAGAGCATGAATTTTTGAAACCTTCATCAGAAGTACAGCGCCATAACTGCAGACGTGAAAGGAGCTATACCCTCTCGGATCCAATCATATAATAATCTGTTGTGGCTCTGTGTTCATGTTCCTTTATAATGTTGTTTGGTTGTTGTTGCTGAAGCAAACACTTAAAACAAAACAATGTGATGAAATATGCACTGTGAGTTGCTGGTTCCATATTATATGAACAAATATTAAAGTTAGTTAAAGAAGCGTTTGAAATAAGGGGCATGAAGAATTTATGTTGCTACTGGCTCAACAATTTCTGATCCTAATGTGCACAAAGACATAATGATTTGGGTTATATTGGTGGTGCTTCCTCGAATCATCAAAAATCTTTTGGGGCTTTGATATGGGACGTCTTAAGGTGTCTTGTGATCTATGGCCTCATAATGTCGGTAGTTGTTTCATTGGATCTTGTTTTTACCATGCTATTTGTTTCAGCATTTTGATGTACTTTTTTCAAAACAGCAATACTAAATCTAAAGTATTTAATCTATAATCTAAATGAAATCTAAGTAAGCTGATGCTGGAGTAAATGACTGACTCGGAGCTCAACCTTTAGTGTAACTGCCACTCATAGTTCAGACTTCTTGTACCTAGTATTGTGTATGGTTGATGTTCACTACACTAAACAACACTTTCAACAACATTCAACAAGTATTGAACAGTTACTTTATCATAAATGTCAACCTGGCCGGCACTCACGTTAACATCTGCCTTTTAACTATCAGCAATTATCCAACAGATACAAACCCGGCCTCAGGGGGTAACGAGCCTGGATAAATTAGAGGGTTGAGTAGGATGGGCACCAAGTGTAAAATTTGTGCCAAATCAAACATTCACATCCATCCTCTGTGGCGACCCTTTGGGAACTAAGAGAGCAAATGAAAGTACATTTATCCAGTTGCTGAATTAGTTGGCTGTTAAATAATGACTTTCTCTTAAAGTCCCAGATTAAAGCTGAAAAAATCTACCAGCAACTAGACAAAAACGTGGCAGCCTTACCAACTCCATTTGATCAGTAACTAAAATATGAAGCCAAATCACCAGAAGCACAGTGCTCATCAGGAATTCTAAAAATGTATTATTTTTGTTTTACTATTATGAGAGACACATTTTCACACCCGTTTTCACACCTTGGCTCGTGTGATTAGGTAGAAGATCAAAAGGGTGTCCATGACCTTCTTGGGGACACTCCCATAGGTCTTAAAATCTGGAACTCTCCACCAATTGCTCTTAGAACTAAAGAAGCTTCTCGGATAAGAGGTGAAACATCTTCGAGAAACATAAAGACATCCAGATGATTTTCTTTCCAAGCTCTTTAGATTTGTCAAATTAGTTAACATTGATGATTTTAATGTCTCAGAAAACTTTGCGTTAGCTCTGTGATGTGCACTCTTTCGTGACAGAGATGTTCATAAAGTATATCCTGAGTTCAAAGGCAATTTCAAGTACTAATAATTACGTCATTCTCAAGAGGAGGAAAGAGCTCAACTGGCCCGCACTTCAGTTCTCTCAATCAAGTGTAGTAACAGGTTTGACAGAGAATGAAAGGGAACAAGATAGAAAGAAAGACCTGCAAAGCAATGTCACCCACATTGTGCCTTTAGCCTCTCACTAATTGTTCAGACAAAGAACATGAGTAGCATTGTTGTGTTGTGTCATACTTGTATTCAGTGAGCTATATATAGAAGACAGTGATATGTCAGACTTCACACAGGGTCAAGTACCAGAAATGCCACAGTGATAACAAGCTGATAAGAACTATATGTAAAGGTGATAACGAGGATACTAAAAATATGAAACGTTCTAAAGTTTTTCTCTGTTAGCATAATTTCCTTAGAGATTAATGAAGTGTTCTGATTCTGATTTCCCTCTGCTACACAAAAGAAATAGATTTTATCTTTTCAGCTTGTTTACATAAATCACTGTATCAGTCAATTATCCGTTATTGTATAAGTTTCAAATAAAAAAAAAAAAGAAAACCTAAACCCAGACTAAAAGTGAAAATGTAGAATTATTAGGCGAGGGATTTTTGGTACTTAGCTTTCTGGTTTCTGCTCTCTGTTGAGTTGAAGTCTGAGTTCTGCTGGCCAGTGACATTTGACTAGAGTTTGCACAGTTCAGTTTTCTTTTTTTTAATGTCTCTGCATTTATTAAAGACAGTTGGTGTAGGGAAAAGAAATAATATCAGAGTAGTTGATGGGTTCCTACATTACTCAGTACTATTCTTACTGCCAAGTGCCAGTATGATTCAAAGATTAAAATTAGGCTTGCTTGACAACAGACTTCATCCACTCCAATGAATTCATTGGGCATCATGACATTACAACAAGATTTCACAGTTGAAAAACTAAAACAAATATATAAATAAATACAGTCCTTTGAGTGCTGTGTTGACAAGCTCTATGCTGTCATGGAGATATACTTAACTACCAATGCTTGGGAGTTTTCGGTACCTTCTTGGGATAATATGGCTACACAACAAGCCGTCTCTGGTCTGACATCCTCAACGTCAGAATGAAGATAGAAACTGAGTGTAACGAGTTGACAATTCAGTCAGTCTACAGCTGTTTTGAGAAAAAATGATTTCCTGGAATCTTGCCTGGCAACTTCACAGTGGTGACTCTTGGAGTAGAAGTATAAAGTATAAGTAAATTTACAGTTTATTGCTTTAATTAATCAATTCCTGCCTGAGTCATTTCTTCAAATTAGGGTTTGCAGTATTTAGTAAGAAGATGTGGCGTGAATTGGGGATATTTTAATCGCACAAAGAAGGTGGAAGCAGTGACTCCACTAAGTTTCTGCATATGACGTTATTGGGGCAGATTACTTCTGGTCCTCTCTTCGCTCCAGTGCAGAGTTTCAACCTTTTCCAATTTGTAAGCACAACTGTAATGCCTCAGATCTCATTATTGCAGTGGCCTCATTGATGCCTTTCTGGCTGTGTCATGTGTTTATTGTTGGTGAGGTTGTTGCTTTTGTAGAGGAGGCAGATGAACTTTGGTTTGTGTCCCCTGGTGGCAGGCTCCTGTTTGCATCCAACACAGCAGAGTTTGCTCAACAGTGTTTTCACAGCAGAGTAACACTATATTTTCTACAGTGTGGTATAATCTTTCTCTTCTCCTTGCCCTACTCGGTCTGTCCAATGGGTATCAGCATAGATTTTTGTAGGGTAATGTGGTCTAACTCCTTGCACTGTTTCATCTCAAATCCCTTATAGCTTAAATATCTACTGTAACAAAGGAAGCTGACTGCTGCGGGGAGGTTAGGTGGCTTATGACAGCCAGTAGTAGAGAAGGAAGAGAAGCGGAAGACTGCCACAAAGAGAGACAGTGGAGGTAAGGTGTAAGAAGGTGGAAAAATGATAAGCTTTAGCACTCGCTTTGCATTCACTGGGTCTGCAGACAGATGCAGATTGAAACTCTCACACAGTCACTTGTGGGAACTCAGCCATATAAGAGGGGAAATTACAACCAGCCTAAATCTGGAGAAGCTGGGAGTGAAATAGAATAACAGCCATTATTCAAAGGGGATTATTTGTTGGCCGAGTGGCCTTTTGCACACTGTGATGCCTGACCATGCTCCTACATCTTCAGTATTTTGTATTTTGAAGTTGGGACCTTAGAAAAAGAACCACTTTGTTTTTCCAAGGCTTTTTAGAAATGCTTTACCTCCTACATCATCCTGTCTTCCACCACATTTCAATCAGATTACAATAAGACTTGATGACTGGACATATAGCTGTAACAGTTCCCCTTCTGTGTGGACTTATTAAGGAGAGAGTGGAGTAATCCCCCATTTTTCATCTGCTCCTCTCTGTCAAACCTATAAGGATCTGAAGCAGCATCAGATTTCTGTCCCCTCTTTTATCTGATGAAATGGATTTGCAACAGCCACAACCTGGAGCAAAGACTCAGACTGATCAGCTTTCTAGGGGAAGATGGGGGAGCCTGAGAAAAGTGTAGGAGTAAGGAAGAGAATATTAGGAGTATTAAAAGACCAAGACGAACGATGGCGAGATAAACCGTGGACTGTACAACTCTGTTTATAGTACTGTAGTTTTGCATAGCAGAGTGGCAAAAAAAATCAGGTCAGCCTTGCGGCTGTAATTATGAAGAGAAGTAAGAAATTTCTGGCTTTCTCACAGTTGGCAACATAAGAACACAAGTAGCCATAAACTGTTGCCAAAGTATGAGCAAGCATTGATGTTGTTAAAAATAACCTACCCAGTTCTAGCAGCAGTGCATTAAATGAACTCAGAAAGGAGATTTTTAACAAACTGCTTAAAATACACCTCAAATTACATTGATTATTTAACTGCTATCTGGATGTTTCACTGTTCTTTCATCTTTGCCAGGACTAGATTATCTTCAGCTTATCATTGTCATCTCTAAATTTCTAAAATTCAGGTGTAGAATAACTCAAACTCAAAGGGATGAGCTACTTTGCAGTTCAATGTAGAACTGAGGAGATGGTGACTAGTAAGCGGCGGGTGTAATTACAGAAGGTCTTTTTGTTTGTCCATTCCCAGCTACTGGGTAGCCTCAAAATTATAACATATATTTCAAGAGTTTTTACAACACTGATATTTCTGACAATATAATAAAAAAATAAAGTAGCTTTTACTGATTCTTGCAGCTTCCAGGCACTTTTTGAATGGAATTTAAAAAAGGGCATTTTCCAGCCTTCCTTTCCAATGAATTACTGTCATTGATGACACACTTCGCAATTTGAAGTGTGAGTTGACTGAAACAAGGTGCCAGAAGCAGCACTACCATTATAGTGCAATAGTAATGACACTGCATTAAACATCTTGCAGTGTTCAGCGTAAGTCAATTGCAACCAAAAGAAAGTAGCCGATATAGTGTTTTCTCTGGTCATGTGAAGTAAAAGTATAAAAGAACTGCTTAATACTTTATTTTAGCAATAACTAATGTAACTTCACCTTGTACCTCTTCAGGAACTGCACAATTATGTCACACAACAAAACTGGAAAATATTTTCTATCTAGGATGCTTTTTTTCTTGACTTGATGTTTGTAAACCAGCTGCTTAAAGCGGTGTTTTCCATAGTGCAACCACATCAGTAATTTCCGTCCAACATTTCCTATAATACGGAAAACAACTAGATAGTGCTACAGCGATAATCGGTTTACATTTGAGATGCATTAAACCAGCCACTACTATACCCTCTTCTGTAGCCTGGCTGTGCTTGATTGTATGTTGTTGCCTCAAGTGGGAAACAAGTGTGTTGTTTCCATATTAATGGGAACTGTTTTCTTGCAAAGTAATGTAATTTGTTGGAAGTTGTTGAAGTAGCTCTCTTTATATGCACTAAATCATCAGTGAAGGCTGACACAAGGTAATGCTCTTGCTGGGGTTCGTCTCATTGTTGCACGCACTAGGGAATGTAAATGGATAAAGCTGCTATTGCAATAATGCCGTTTTATATATCGTAACAGTATTACTGAAGACAATGTGATAGGAGAGAGCAAAACTAAATATGCAAAACACTGCCCTTCTCGTTTATTTATTCACATTTTCTGTACTGTCATTCAAAATAGTTCCACAGTGAGTTGACCTTGCAGCAAGTACTCGAGCTCTCGCCTGGTGAGCTCCGTTTGAGCAGCAGTTAGCCCAGATGTGTATCAGTTTCATCTGTTGGCGAGGTGCCGGAAGTCTAAAAAACATACACTTTGCTAACCTCCCTGTAGTTACTTTAAATAGCCCTCTTTCTCTCTTTTTCTCTGTGTAATTATTCTTTGGTGGCTTTGTGTCGTTATTTATCATTGCACTCTTCTTTCATCTGTGGTCTTATCTTCTGAGCCAGCTCCCCTTGCCAGCTTTACCAGGACTATGGCCAGCTACATAAACATTTTACTGACAAGGACGGTCAACTGTTTACTGACAAAGCAGAAATCTTACTGGCAACAGACACAATGTGGGTGTGTATGTGATCTTGTGCATAAGAGAAAGAAAGAGTGTGTGTCTGTGCGATCGTCTGAAAGACACAGAGAGGGAAAGAGACACAGCCCCTAATGTACAGCCGCTTTCGGTTTAAACACCTACAGGTTTCTCTGCAGGGACCCATTTGTCGAATGCACTTAATGCTGACTCCAACCTTTGATTCTATGGTATGTCTGAGCACTGCAAAGTATAGAGCAAAGGGGATAAGGAGGACTCTACTGCTCTTACACTCAATTTTTATACATATCTGTGTGTGTATTCTACACCTTCCTCTCCTGCACCCTTCGATGTCTATTTCTCAACTCGTATCATTTCTCTGCTATTTTTTATTTTTAATCTTCCCTGTTATTAATGCCACTGGTAACGATGCATCAGTCTTTACAGCGTCAATGAGATACTTCTCAAAGACAGTTTTGACATGCTGATTTGTAGCATGTAATTAGAAACTTAACAGATTGACACATGTTTAGTGGTGGAGATGTTTAGTCATAAAGTCATCATAATCATCCGAATTCATAGTCAGCAGGTCATAAATATCAATCCGATAATTCTGTAAATACCTTCACTACGATAAAAAAAAGCTGAATATATTGCTACTGGAAGCATAACCACTTTGCAAAACTGGAGATTTGAACTTCAAATTTAGTCTCTGAGAACATTTTTTGCCCTTAATCTATGAATTTGCTATGCAGTGCACCAAAAAAAAAAAAAACATTATAAGATATATATTTTTTTATATCAATCAAAAACTATACACTGCAAATACAAGTAAGGACTAGTACTGACAGCATGGCAGGGAAGGTCAGTGAAGTAGTAACCCCATATTTATGTTTGACCCATTCATTTGGTTGCAGCCAACCAGGCCAGTCCTTATTTCACTTTAATACAGAAGTCAATCGTTGAAGACTTCCCAGAGTTGAATGAATTGCTCCATTCTACATCACCCACTTCACTGGAAGAGGAGGTGGAGTTGGGGCAGAAAGCAAGGATATTACTTTGAAAAATCGCTGAGTTGTAAAGCTGAGTGCTGTAGCCCTGTGGGCAAATGGAATATACTGTATGCCCTGGTTGAACGCTGAAAGGACTGCTGTTTTATTGTTCTTTTATTGTCTGTGATGTCTTTAATTAAGTTTAGCACAGTGGTTGTTTGAGACTCGTTGAAGACCAATGTTTCTCAGCCCGCAGTGTTTTGCTGACTACCGCAAAGAATGGAAAGTATTAATGTGCCAGACGCCAGCCCCTTCCTGGGCTTCATATTGTTGTACAGGTGTGCTTTGGAGAGATGGGAAATTGGTATAAGGACAACAGCTGCTGGCATTTTCAAGCTCAAAGCCTTGCCCACACATTGACACACGATATAACATGGTTGTCCATTGCCAGTGGCTCTGCAGGTGCCAGATGCCTGTGTCACTTGGAGTATTCAGGCCAGTTATCTGCTGGCTGCTATGTGCAGCCAGACGCAGCCCAGTACCTCTGAACTATGAACATGCCAAGGTCAAGCCATGGCTTGTAACACATGCTGTCATACTGTATGAACATTCATACACAAATATTTCAGGAGGAATACTGACACAGTGTAAAGTGGATTTTAGTTGGAATGTTCAGTCTTAAACCTTGCGTGCGTTACTCCAGTTTACGTGTACATCCAACTGTTACAGATTGTAACAATAAGAGCTTTACAGGTGCAAAAGAAGAGCAGAAGAATCCAGGCTTTCTAAGCAGGATATTTATCCTCGCACCCCTGTGTCTAAACCAAAACAAATACACTCTTAGGTATTAAAAAGGTTATTTTGTGGTTCAAGCCACAAACGGTTAACGTTCAGGACTAGGGATGGGTATCGTTTAGGTTTTATCCGATACCGGTGCCAAATCGGTACTTTTGAAACGGTGCCGGTGCTCAAACGGTGCTCAAACCGGTGCTTAAAGAATGGAGAACACAAAATTGGTCCAAAAACCTCTCATGTTCAGCTGGTTTTTGTAAAAAGATAACAATGTTAGCCTTTTCTGCAGCTATGGGGCATATATGGTATCACTCTTGGCTGGAAGCAGTGCTTAAACAATGGAAAAAACACAAACTTTATCCAAAAACCTCTCATGTTTAGCAGTTTCCCTCTTTTTCTTTGGTCATTTTAGCCTTTTTGGCCAGGGTGAAGGGAGTATCTGCCATCAAACAAGAAGACAGCCGCATGTAGCTATGATGATGTTTGCTAGTTCACCTTACATGCATTAATGTAATAACGTGGTTAGCCTACTCAACGTAAATTACACACGAACAACATTAAGCTACTCACGCAGAGAAGAACGGCTGCTGCTGCATCATCATCCGTCATCATTTCTGCCACACTGGCAGGGCTAGGGGCCAGGAGTCTCCTCTTCGGGTTTTTGGGGATGTTGCTAACTCCGGGTCTGATAACAGGCACCACACCCGCAGTAGATGCGCTCGGTGTGAGGTCTCGCAGCAAGCTATCAAATACAGCGCATTTCTTGGCTTTTAAAAAAAAAAGCTATGCGTCGCCAGGTGTTTCATCGGATTTGAGGTGTTACCTCCTTTGACAGTATCACAGTATCAGCTTAAAGCACTTGTTGCAGGCTGCTGAGTTTGCATATTTTGCTTTGAAGTACAGCCAGACTTTTGACCGCTTCGCCTTGGGCATTTTTAATCTGTAGCTCTGCTCTAAAAGAACGTACGTACCTGGGCCCGCCTACTATCCTCGGAAACGTAAAATGATTGGCTAGAAGTGTATCACAGCTCAGGAAAAAAAAGCACCGAAATAAAGCACCGAAATGTGCGCTGCTTTTCAGTCTGGTTACTACCGTTTATGTCAGAACCGGTGCCATCATGGCACCGGACACCGGTACCCATCCCTATTCAGGACTGTGACATTTTGAATTAAAAACCCATGACCAGTGACAATCCTTGTGCTGCTCACTGGCAACTCTCAGTGAGCCAAACTAATTGTGAAAGATCATTTAGTAACTATGGCAATGCCTCACACACGGACATGAGTGTGTGTGACCAGTATACATAATATGGTAAACTTCTATTTAAAGCTACTAGTTACAATAGATTAACATACACGAGGTATCTTACACTGATACACATTCACTCTGCACATCCTCAGCCACCTACACACATGGACGTGCAAGCACACACACACCAACGCTGTCCACTCGCTTACATGACTCATACAATACTGCCCCCTCATTCATCAATAGTGCCAGAACAACTGGGCCAGGGGTCAGCGTGCCATTGCAGCATGCAGGCAGACAGTAGAGGTAGAGACGATTTAACAGCAGGCACCGTGCCCTAAAGAAACAGCTCCTGCCTCCCCGCCTGCCTTCCTGCAGGATTAACACTCCATTCCATCACTAGTCTGGAAATGCAGCACCAAGTGTGTCGGACTTTGATATGCCTGTCAGGTGACACCAGACCACATGGCATCGCACCCGGCCAGACAGTCTTAGCACTGTGTTGGTATGTGTATTTTGGAAAAATTACAAGGAAGATGCTACTTTTACTACTGATCCAATCTGTTCATGATAACTGGGTGCCCACAGTGTGGATATTTGTGTGTATTTGTATCTTTTTCTAGTGCTGGATGCCTTTCAGGTATGATACTAGTATATTTAACGTGCCCACCAAACCGTGCTGGTGGACGATCTGTACGTATATGTGCATGTGTGGTCTGTGCATGTGTGAATCCATCTGGTACTGACTCAAAGTTGACTGGGCCAGTTGGCATTGTGCAACGGTGCCATTTCCAAGTCAGTGTGTTGACTTTTTTTTCTCCCCCAAACACTCACTCACTTCTATCACACACACAGACACACCGCCACAGACAGACACAGCTGTGAGGGGATAGTAAAATCCATAGAACCCCTTCTGCGCGTTACTGGTGCTTTCCCCTCTGTGTAGCAGGATAATTGCAAACCCTCAAAAGCACACTACAGCCATCCAGAATAAATGCCACCCACATCCTGAGGTACACCAGAGGTCTTTGTTCTGCTTTTAAAGGAATCTGTTATATTTTTTTGGAAGCTAGTGCCTGTGTGAATTCTTTTTTTTTTTTTTCTTTTGGTGTCTATCGTGTGAGTCCAAGGATGTAATATTATCACCAATCCCGTCAATCTGTGTTGGAAAATAAAATAAAATGATCAGATAGTTTGCTTCCTAAAAGCAGTTAATTAATTTCTCACATGATCAAATCTTTTAATATTCGATATTAAAATACAAAATCACAGAATTTAATATAGAGTTATGTTTTCTAAAGAAGAGTGAATGTTATTACTTTTTAAATTTAAAATCTCCGGTCAATCTAGAGTCATTGATTCTATTTTTTTTGCAGTTCTCTAACGTTCTAACTAAACTTTTAAAACTGTGTACATCGTGTCAGTATACATGAGATATCAGGACAGATGTTGTTGCTGGAAAGAGGGTGCTTTATTCCATGCACTCACACTTGAACTCGTCAAGCTGCAGTTTCAAACACCATTGCCCATTGGCATTTATCGATACCAAACTTTGTGAACAGTTTATTTCACTTTCACCTTTGTCAAGCCACAGAATAAAACTGTTACTGCAGGCAAAAGAGACACACAGAAGCACCAAGAGTTTGGTACGCTAGGCATTCCACTATCCATACTCACAGAGTCACGGACTGAGACATGATTCCTCTAAGACCCTTAGAGCTTAGGCAGGGTCTTGAGCCACTTTGTGCACACTTTCTCTAAGTTGAAAGTTCTGCAGACTTTACCCAGGGGAGTTACCCGCAGTTTAACTTTGTGACATTAAATATGGGATAACCACAGGATGCCTAAAAGCCATTCCTTAAAAAAAACAAACACCTAAAAAAGAAGTCGCAGTTATTACTGAGAAGTTGGAGGAGGCTATGTCCTTACCAAAGCCAGCTACCTTTTTTCCAAAGAGTATTTGGTGGTGGGAAATGAGAAAGCTATTACCCACTGGATGGACTACAGACTTGACTGAGCACATGGATGTAGCTTCAGGGTCAGAAAAATGAAGAAATTGTTGCTAAGTTCACACTTCAGGTCTTAATGCTCAATTACGATTTCTTGATCAAATCTGATATTTTTTGTCTGGTTGTTCACACTACAAATAAAATGTGACAGCAAATGTGCTCTAGTGTGAACGGTTCATGGCCCTCAAAGCGTGAAAGAAGATGTCACACACAATGCGCTCTGTTTACGTAAAAATGGCGGCTACAGAGCTAGTAGGTGTTGTTGCAGCAGTCTATCAATTTTTGCACAGTCGTAACTTGAATAGAATTGTCTCCCCATATGCTAATCAAGTCCAAAACCTCAGTTTCTGTCCTCGCTCCGTCTCCAGTTTCCGCCACCATGCTTTCTCGTTTGTCTTCTCCGGCGCTGATAATTGGCGTCTGTCTTGTGTCAGTGACGTAAAAGACGGATTTAATGCGACATGACCATTCACACAGCAGTCGCTTTCTAAAACATCAGATATGTATCGGATTCAGTACCACATACGAAAGTGACCTAGGTCGGATTTGAAAATATCGGATTTGTGCTGTTCACACTGTCATACCATGATCTGATGATATGAGTCGCATAGGGTCAGAAAATTCAGATTTGATTCACTTTTGTCTGCAGTGTGAACGTAGCCTTAGAGTACTAATCCGGTGGAACCAGATAATCTTCCACGGCACACCTAAACATTTCTCACGGCACACCTATGTGCCGCGGCACAGTGGTTGGGAACCACTGGTTTATGTATTAGTCTCACCATGCTAATGCTTTATCGACATCAGGGGACAGTTGGATCTAAATTTTCCTAATTTTAGTGAGAACATGACAGAAGTCATGTTGTCAAGCTCAGTGGCACCAACTGTATTGCCTGTGTCAACATTTCCCCACTGGTCCACATATATAGATTCCATTATTACAAATTTAGGTGTGAAAATGCTGCTCTAAAGCTCGATACTTGAGTAAAAGCAGTGCTAAATTCCTGCTTTTTTCAGTTTGCTGTCAAAAGTCAAGAATGTTCTGTCCAAATCAACTTTGAAATGGCGATATATGCTTTTATAACATCTCATCTCTTACTGCACTGCACTTCTTATTGGAATTAGGCCTCTATTGCTCGCCTACAGCATGCGCAAAAATGCCTGATTTTTATCTGGTGCAAGCAATTGAGAGCACATCCCTCCAATTTTATCTTCTTTTCACTGGCTTCCATTTTGTTTACAAATCATCTTTAAAGTCCTTTAATTTGTTTTCAAGTCTCTCAAACGTTCTTCCTAACAGAACTGCTGCACCCATATGTCCTGTGTCATTCCTCTGGTCAACACACCAGATGCTTTTTAGTGGTTCAGAGGATGCAACACAAACTCGGAGGTGATAGGGCTTTTGCAGTTGTAGTTGTGTTTAAATATTTTCTTTACTTGTATGAATTTCTCACGTTTTTTTAAGAAGAGCTCCTCATTTATATGTATTTATGTCAGAGAAACAATTCAGCTAATTCACTGCAATTATTGATACAAGAGAAAGCAATACAACTTGACTATTGTCCCCACTGCTGCGCCTGATAGTACTGTTTGTCACTCTCAAAAGTGAGTTGGGAATTTTCAATGTTTTAAAACCCCCACACAGCTTTCCCGCTTTGTATAGCCACTACAGCAGGTACAAAGTAGTAAATTAATAGTATTATTTTTTAGCGCATTATTTTAATCTCAAAAGTCTATTGATTTTGACAGCATTAATTATCTCCAGTTTTCTGTGAACTACAGGTCAGCAACCAATTACTCGTTTTTTTGATCTAGAATCTGTGGAAGACAGTGAAAAAATTCCATCATCATTTCCCAGAGTCGAAGATCTTCTTTTAAATGTCGAATTTTGTCTCAGCAGCCCACAAATGATTAATGTACATTACAATATATACATGAATTGCAATATTTTCCCAGTTTTTTCATGCTTTATTTTAGGTTTTGTTTTCTTCAGTTTCCTCCAGTAAATAGGAGAAATTATAATGCATTAACATGTATTTCACAGCTGAGATGGGGTTCCAGCGTGCTGAACACAGGTTTGGCTGTGTTCCTGAAGCTGTGGGGATTTAACAACCTAAATCTGAAATTTTATAACTCCCCAAGGAAGAAATGCTGGAAGGATGGATGGATGAATGGGTGTGTAAACACGTGAAACCTGAGAAATGCATGTTGGGTTTTCTTTTCTTCTGTTTTTTTTTTGGATCGATATAGGCCGGTAAATATCGAGTGTATTGTTATCTGAGAGCTGCAAAGTCTAACAGAATCAAGCAAGCCTGGGTGTGTGCGTCTATTTTTAGCTAAAGTATAGACCTCAGAGGTGGTAGAGAGTAGAGTGTGTTTGTTGGCTTCCTCTAGATAACTGACATACTGAGGGAAGTGGGTCAGCATAGATTTTCTTTGAGGGGTGCATTTCATTCAGCCAGAGGCGATAAACTTCCTGTTGGATTTAATAGAACTGCTCATGGAAACGGATAAAACAAAGTACATTAGAATGTATCCTCTCCACTTAGTCTAATTAAGCAAGTTCTATATACTTTACCTTTGTGTATATTTGAACATTGGTTCCATCCAGAAGCCCTTTTGCCAGGTTTCTTTTTTCCTCCTTTTCCCTCGCTTCTATTTCTCTCTCTTCCGTTCTCATTCAAGCTTGAGTCTCCCTTCCCTCGGCAGTCTGCATCTACATTGCTAACAGCAGTGACATTGTGTCTAAGCTATCTCTCCCTGGCAGACCTCGGCACTGTGGAATCACTTTGTCTGGCCAAGCCCCGTGTCATCTGCATGTCCTGAGAATGAGAGAGAAAGAAGTAGATAGAGGGGGGAAGATAGGAAGGAAAAAAAGATGGAAAACCAGGGAGGCAGGAACATATACACACAAATATAGGATGTCCATAGAATAAAAAGACATGGAGAGATGAAAGAAGAGTACATAGTGGATTATGTATTTTTAGTTCAGTCCTGTGAGCATTACATTGTTTATTTTATTTTCACTTACTGAATACGGGACAGACTTGACTGGGGGAAAGAAGGGGAGAAAGAAAGAGGGAAAGAGAAACAGCTGAGAAGAGGGACGGGGGAGAAGGGCAAAAGACAAAAACCAACAGAACGGGCAGAGAAAAAAAAATGCATATATCAATCACCTGGGTCACCTGCTGAGAAAGAAAAAAGAAAGCAAGCAGAAGAGAACAAGAGTAATAGAATAAACAACATCACAATGATATATGGGAATATGACAGTAAATACTAAATGTTAAACATTATTGTGCAGCACATAAGATCAACAGAACACAGTGTGCTTTGAGGTAGGAGCCAAAAAGGGTGTAGTTTGTGGGTGTGATCACCCGTGTGTACACCTGTGAGCATGGACGCGCTTGTTTTTTGTTTTTTAAAAGGTTCCTTCATGTAATAATCTGCTAGAGGGTGTGGGGGGGCCACAGCCCCCTCCTCCCTTCACCCCACCAGTAAGGAATATACTTTTTTCTCACATGTCCATCACTCCTACTCTCGTCTGGATTATTTTTTGGTCAGCAGCTCACTGCTGAACGACATTTCAGACACTGAGATTCACCCTATAGCTGTCAGCGATCATGGTCCTGTATCTTTAACACTAATGCACAAGAATAATACTACGCCAAGAAAAAAACTGGAGATTTAATATATCACTACTTAAAGATGAAGACTTTATTAAATATTTAAAAAAAGAGTGGACTTCATATTTGGACTATAATGACACTCCCGAAACATCAGCTTCTGTTCTATGGGAAGCAGGGAAAGCTGTGATGAGAGGTAAAATAATTTCTTTCTCATCACATAAAAAGAAAAAAGAAAACAAAAATATTCAGGAATTAGAAAAAAACATCAAATCACTAGAAGAAGCCTACGCGTCCCACCAAGATCAGGAAACATTGAACAAAATACACAAAACAAAACTAGAATTAAATGAGATAATTGATAAAAAAACAAAATTCTTAGTACAAAGACTACGCCTACAAAATTACGAACATGGTAATAAATCCGGTCAATTTCTAGCAAACCAGCTAAAAATAAATAAAGAAAAAACAACTATATGTGCTGTTCAAGATTCATCTGGGAACACATTATATGAACCGATACAAATAAACAACATTTTCAGGGATTTCTTTAAAACGTTGTATTCACCACAAATAAACCCATCTAAAAAAGAAATTGATCAGTTTTTGGACAACATAACTCTTCCAAAATTATTGGACACTCAAGCAATGGCACTGGATTCACCACTGACACCAGGTGAACTCCAGGAAGCCCTGATAAGTATGCACAATAATAAGGCTCCAGGTCCAGATGGCTTTCCTGCAGAATTCTACAAAGAATTCTGGTCGATTCTAGCACCAGTTTTCTACAGAACGTTGTTGGAAATTAAAGAAAAGGGCAGACTTCCATCAAATATGAATTCTGCAAACATTAATCTCCTGCTAAAACCAGGCAAAGACCCTGTATATCCCTCAAGCTATCGTCCAATATCCCTTATAAATGTAGACCTTAAAATAATCTGCAAAGCTCTCTCAAAGAGACTGGAGAAAATAACCCCCCTCTTAATTCATCCTGACCAAACTGGTTTCATAAAAGGTAGGCACTCATCAACAAATACACGTAGATTACTTAATTTGATAGACTACTCATACAGTAAAAACCTAGAAACTACAATATTCTCTTTAGACGCAGAAAAAGCATTTGACAGAGTTAACTGGAAATTTCTATTTGCAACTTTACACAAATTTGGTTTTGGATCCTCTTTCATAAACTGGTTAAAAATATTATATAATTCCCTAACAGCTTGTGTTAGAACAAATGACCAGACATCCTCCAGCTTCTGTCTCTTGAGGGGCACCAGGCAGGGATGCCCACTCTCCCCTTCACTATTTGCAATTTTTATTGAACCACTAGCAGCAGCAATTAGACAGAATTCAGTAATTAAGGGCATAAAATGCAAGAACGTGGAACATAAAATCAGCCTTTATGCGGATGATGTGTTACTCTTTCTCCAAAATTCACAAACCAATATCTCTGGGGTGATTGAATTGATAAACTCTTTTGCAAGAATATCAGATTACTCAATTAACTGGTCAAAATCTACAGTCCTACCGATTAATTGCTCCTTCCATAATTCCTCTTCTACACCACTGCAATCGGGAAATATAAAATATTTAGGTATTAATGTTTCTCCCAAGCTTGCAGATCTAACTAAATTAAACCATATCCCACTTTTAAAGAAGGTAGAAGATGATCTGGCTAGATGGAAATGTCTACCCATATCACTCATGGGAAGGGTTGCCGCTATAAAAATGATGGTCTTACCAAAAATAAATTATTTATTCTCAATGATCCCAACTAAACCGCCACAAGATTGGTTCAGATCTCTAGATTCATGTATGTCCAAATTCCTTTGGAAAAATAAACCCCCACGTATAAGCTTAAAAACACTACAAAAGACCAAGGATAAAGGAGGACTAGAACTGCCTAACTTTCAGCACTACTTCTTAGCCAACAGGCTTCAGTTTATCTCAGGATGGCTAAAACACACCCTCTTAGATGAACCTTGGCTAGATGTAGAACAAGCACTCTGCAATAATCTAGAGATCTCAGACCTACCATTTATCAGCTCAAACATCCAACGACATGAATGCTTTAAAAGCATCAACATCAGCTCTTCTCTGACAGCATGGTGGGAGTTTCTAAAATTGACGGCGTCTTCATTAATCCCATGCAAACGTACACCTATCTGGAATAACCCTGACATATTACAAAACAATAATATGATAAACTTTTCAGATTGGAGTGATAAAGGAATCAAATATTTAGAACATATACTAGAAGGAACAGAATTTATTTCATTTGACGGACTAGTTACACAATATGGGATCAACAAGAAAAGATTTTTAGAATATCAACAAATTAAATCCATAGTAAAAAAGAAATTTAAACCGGGTCAAGTTGAACTACAAACACCACCAAGTGTGGTTCAATTTCTTACTCTTAAACCCCCCAAATTACTATCCAAAATATACAGAATGGATTTATCAGTTAACTTAGACCTAAACTTCTGGTCTCAGATTTGCTTAAAAACCTTTCATCTAATTAGAAATCCCAGTCTTCAATTAATTCAATACAAAATATTACATAGAGTGCACTATACAGGTCATCGGATGTTCAAGATGGGCTTTACGTCTACCAACAACTGCTCACACTGCCAAACCAATTCACCGGACAATTATATCCACGCTCTTTGGTTCTGTCCACCAGTTCAGAAGTTTTGGCGCGAGATATGTGAAGACTTATCGAAGTGTCTGAAATGTAACATTCCAACTTCCCCCTTAGTGTGTTTGTTGGGCAGCTTAGATAATGTCACTTCAGAAAAGAATATAGCCCATATGGTTTTCACTGCCCTATGCATAGCCAAGAAAACAGTCCTCATGAACTGGAAAAATAAAAATAATCTTAATTCTAACCAATATAGAAATTATCTATTAGATTACATTAGTCTTGATACAGCCTCTGCCACCACATCAGATCAATTGCTCTGGGCTCCTTTGATCAGCTCCATCACCTAGTGGGGGTGGGGGGTCATAGTTTGGTCCCGCCTTCACTGTTGTGATTGGTGTGGGGGTAGGGACAGGCTTAGGGCGTCGGGGGGTTCCCCGGAGGCATCTTCCTTGGGGGGCTCAACCCGGGGTAGCAGTCATGTCCGGTTAGGGGCTCTGTTGGCTCTCAGGTGACTGTTTCCTCGCGGCTGCGTGCAGCGGGGCTAGGGGAGGGTCTGGGCTGACGGACGTGGGTTACTGACCTGGTAGCCTGGCTGCCCCTGGGTGGGTCCGGGATGGGCGTGAGGTTCTGGGGGCGCTCCGTCTCTGGGCTGGGACCCGGACCGGGCCTCGGGGGCTTGGGTCCTGGTTGGTGTGTTGCCGGGGTTGTGGGCGGGTGGGTGCATGGGGGCCCAGCCCTGGAGCAGGGTGCCGCCGGTGCGTCGAGCCGCCTGGGGGGCTCTTCAACTGGTGGGGGAGATTGTCACATCTTGCAGGAGCTTTCCTCTCCTCAGGAGCTCCCTCTGCAGGAGGGGGAGATACAGGAGAGGTGGAGGAAGATCTCAGCCTGGGTGTTTATTGTCTTATGTAGTCTGGAAGATGAGTGGATGGTGGGGTGGGTGCAGTTTTCTCTGTGGTGGGGTTGGGTGGACTGTCCCGGGCTCTGTGGGGCCGGGCGGCGCTGCTGCACTGGGCCCCGGTCTGGATGGGCCTGGGCCCCCTTTCCCTGGCGGGTCGCGGAGTGTGGGGGTGCCTACTGGGGTCAGCGGGGGAGCTGGCCCCAGGGAGGGGTCACTTGCCCCTCCCTTCCTTCCCTCCCCATCTCCAGCTGCCTCCCTCTTCCCGCTCCACCACAACCACCCACACATGCAGGGCCTTGGAGTAGGGGTATGTCACCAGGGTGCAGAGGAGGCTACCCCCCCCTCTGTCCCCTTCTGGCTGCCTCTGCCTCAATTTTATCCCACAACTTAGACATTCACATTACTCACACTCTCATTACACATACATATAGGATCTTGGGGGTGGGCACGATACACGGAGTCCAAAGTACCATCAGGGTGTACACCCCACCCCTGGCATCGTTGCCCACCTCTCAATTTTAAATACAAATAGACATTGAGGGCTAGCAGGAGGGACCATGCGCTTACCTGCTGCTCTCTGGCAGGTAGCTCCAAGCCCTCCTGGGTTTTAAATGCACCTTAGAACACACATGCATCAACACTACAATGAGCGGGTGGAGGGAGGTTTGGAGTCTTCTCTCACCCCCATTCTCTGCGACCTGCTGGAGCAGGGGGGCTAGGAGGAGGAGTTGGCCGTCCGACTGCGGTCTGGAGTGTGGAGCCTTCCTGCTGCTGCGGAGTCGGGGCGGTCTGCCTCCCCCCACCGCAGGGAAAAGGGTAACACCACCTGGGTCTGGGTGCAGTTCCCCCCTCCAGGGGCGGGGGCACCTAGACCCGGTTTGTAGAGTACGCTTGGGGAGTGTGATCGTGTGTACAACGTCTCTTTATGTCTGTCTCCACGTTGGTTGAGTGTGGAGTAAGTGCATATGAGAGCATGAGGGTGGGAATGGATGTTTGTATCTGTGTGTGCCTGTATGTCTGTGTCTATATGTCAGGTTGGGTGTCAGGCGCCACCTCTCTGGGGACATCTCAGGCCCTCCAAGGTTTGGAGGCCTATCTCCCCCTACCACCACTTCCCCTGCCAGTGGCGGACCCCCTCAGACATCGGTGCGTTGGTGGTTCTTTGTGTCCGGGGATGGGCGTCCAGGTACACACCGGCTCACTCCTTGGCGGCCGCTTATCGGGGCCTGGAGCCTGGGGCTCGCTCGGGCCACTTCGGAGGTGGGGTGCCCCCGGCCTCTCGGCCTGGGGCTCGGTCACTCAGGCGCAGCTGGCTGCCGGCGGAGCTCACGGGCGCGTCACTGCAACCCCCCCTGGCTTCTGCTCCGCGGCTGCTGAGTGAGCCCTCATCTGGGACTCTCCTCAGCTCTTTCCGGGACAGTGGCGCAGCTGCCCCTCTGTTGGTCTTCCTTGGTCTCTTGTGTTCTGGGGGCCTCTGGATGTCTGGAGTTTTGATCTCCTCCACACCTGCTTCATGCTCTGTGAGCATTACAAAAAAAGATTTACCTCCAGTGTACTGGGCTGAAAATAAAAAAAAGAAAGAAAGAAACACTATCTATATATGGCAAGATACTACTGGTAAAGACTAAGATTAGATTTAGATTAACTTAGACATTCCCAGGGAGTAAGTGCCCCATTCTGTAGCCTAACAGAAAACAGCAGGAAGGTTATCTTTTAGAGCGTAATGTATATTCCGAGTTATATTCCTGATTTACATTCAAGTAATTCATCACGGGACCTTGACACAGGAAGAGACGAGCAGCAATGTGGTGACCATAGACCATGGAATTTCAGTGAAATTTTTTTGACTCTGAGGTAATTTATTTAAACATTGAGGCAACCAAATCCAACCAAAGCAGTTAAATTAAATTTAGTTTTATTGCAACAGATTAGCAACCTGTCCCAGGTGTATGTACTCTGCCTAAGTCCTCCCCCCGACCCTCAACTCTTACTTTGATAAGTGGAAGAGGATGGATGGTAATTTATAACAACAGTCACCTCAAAATGGAACTAGCACTGGCAGCTCACATGCAACTGAATGGTAACTATGTTGGTTCAACAGCTGGGAATGTGCAGCAAGTTAATTGCTTTATATCTGGACAGAGCTTGATGCTGCATTATCATTCTTCGAAGTGCATGGGATTATATATATATATATATATATATATATATATATATATATATATATATATATATATATTTTTTTTTTTTTTTTTTTTTTTTTTTTTTTTTTTTTTTTTTTTTTTTTGGCCTGTCCCGTTTGGCTCTTTTGCCATCAGAATTGTTGTCTAAAGGCAAAGAAAGATGCCCAACGGATTTACTTTACCAAACTGACCATCCCAGCCTTGCCGTAATGGTCCATTTGATTCACCTTTTATTGTTTATTTTATTTTCACTTACTGAATACGGGACAGACTTGACTGGGGGAAAGAAGGGGAGAAAGAAAGAGGGAAAGAGAAACAGCTGAGAAGAGGGACGGGGGAGAAGGGCAAAAGACAAAAACCAACAGAACGGGCAGAGAAAAAAAAATGCATATATCAATCACCTGGATCACCTGCTGAGAAAGAAAAAAGAAAGCAAGCAGAAGAGAACAAGAGTAATAGAATAAACAACATCACAATGATATATGGGAATATGACAGTAAATACTAAATGTTAAACATTATTGTGCAGCACATAAGATCAACAGAACACAGTGTGCTTTGAGGTAGGAGCCAAAAAGGGTGTAGTTTGTGGGTGTGATCACCCGTGTGTACACCTGTGAGCATGGACGCGCTTGTTTTTTGTTTTTTTAAAAGGTTCCTTCATGTAATAATCTGCTAGAGGGTGTGGGGGGGCCACAGCCCCGTCCTCCAGGGCGTGAAGCAGGTGTGGAGGAGATCAAAACTCCAGACATCCAGAGGCCCCCAGAACACAAGTGCATGGGATTATAAAATGTAAAAGGCAGGACTGGTAAAGTGAGGTGGTGCTGATGATTCGAGTAGCCTGTGGATTTTATTATTTTAATGAAACAATGATTTTCTGTTACATGCAGCCATGCTGTTTAGTTAAAAATGCCACATTCAGATAGATTAAACTGACACAGCAAATTGTGGTCACATTTTGATTTTTTTTAAAGATGAAATTTCAAATTCTAGTTTTGACATTATTTAAACTGATCTAACTGTTCTTTTGAAGTGCTACAAATAGTGCTTGAAGAGCCCCTGGTCCCATTTTCAGAGTGCTCCTCTCTGGTGCTTGTTCTTTCCTGTTTACAAACACTACGTCCTCCAAAGTTTTCGGCTTCACCCTTATTCCCAGTGTTGATATCGCAAGTCGTGCCACTTCTTAATTCTGATTGGCTGGTGAAAGACTTGTTTTTTTGACCAGCACAGCACTTTTTCAGAAGTAGAACTATTTTCAAATGAGAGCAGATTTGATTGAAGTAGTGAAAACAAAAACAACTAAATTGCACCGAGGTTGTTTTTGTGCCAAGGACTCTGAACACTGTCAACACTGATTTTTATACAATTTGTACAGAGAATAGATGCTTCTAGCATAAGTAAAATACTGCCTATGGAAATATACTACATGGGAGGGGCGAGCCCATCCCTGAGCCCATTTCTTCCTGTTAAAAGGGAGTTTTTCCTTCCCACTGTCACCAAGGTCTCATAGGGGGTCTTATGATTGTTGGGTTAGGGTTGGGTAGGGTCTACCTTACAATATAAAGCACCTTGAGGCGACTGTTGTTGCGATTTGGCGCTATATAAATAGAATTGAATTGAATGGACAAAAGTACACAAGATGTTAATGCCAGAGCCAGTTTGGAACTCTGCAGTTATCAAGTCAGGCATGGGTAGATGCTTGGTTTTATACACCTCTGGTAATGGGGGTGAATTAAAAAATGATGCGACTGTGTGGCCAAATACTTTTGTCCTTATAGTGTAGCCCCTAGAAAATCCCATCCCTCCTTTAGAAAAAAGGAAAAATCTGTAGAATAAATGCAGAAGGCCAACACCCCACTAAGACCCTCTCGGCTGGTTTTTCTATTAATTTGTCACCTATCTGTAGATATATTAAAAGGGTAGGACACACTCCCTATAAAGAAGAGGCTCTCACTCACTCTTATCACCTTCTATCATTTACCAGGTACTACATTTGCAATGAGGATAAAATCACATCAGCAAGACGCCACACACAGAAATCACATTTGCTTTTGATGGCATGGGACCACATAAATTTAAGATGCAGCCAATTTCCCTTGGCACAGATGTAAACATGAGCAAACATCTTTTTGACATTTTAGCGTTTTGATTCAAGTGCTATGTGCCACTCTGGGTACTGGAGTCAAATTTTAGAAGCAATACAGAATTGCTCATTTTCTGGATGTCATCGTGCTGCCATCTTCAGACTGCATCTTCAGACAAAATAGGCAACATATACTTCTCTGTTAAGCACAGCCTGTCTTTTAACCCCTGCCTTAGCGGGCCTCATGTGGGTTTAAAGCGGCTCCCAGTAATAGCAATGTCTTTCTGGTTTCCACTTTGGACACAAATCAGTCTGGCTCTCAAAGCCAGACCTCAGCTCTGTTGTCAGTAAAGAGAAATGGATAGCAAAAGAGACTGAAGGCCTTATATGAGGGTAGTTGCATGTCCCTTTTGATTAATTTTTTTTGTTTTAATTCTTGTACAGATCCATTTTGTCTGGTTTTGCAGTTGCAGGCTCTGTGTCTCCAGAGGCTTGCCTTCAGAAGCAGCCACAATTCACTCTCTTCTGTCTCTCTCAGTGCTATCGTTTTTATCCTGTTTCTGATGTTGATTTTGTGTTTGGTTCTCTTATCCTTGTCTTTGCATGCTTGTAGTCATAATGCTGATAGAAGGGGTAATACCAAAGGCAGAGGAAATTGAGGAGCTGAATTGAAGATCAGTAGCCATGGACAAAAAAAACAACATTTTTTTATTGTTCTTCCCTCAGGCTGTGTATGTAAGAACGTTTCAGTTGGAAAACAAGATTCACTGTCATTTACTTCTACTTTCTCTTTTCTTTGGCAGCCTTGTTGTAAGAGAAGTTGCTCGTTCTGTTAAATTGCCTTTTACCAAACTCTAAAGAGGGATTGAACAAAATTGTGCTGTATATATTTTTTCTGTACAGCTGAATCAGTCAAGCAAGTCAGTACAGTTGTGTCTGTGGCACTTAGAGTCGATCACCCTCTGATCCATTGGTCCTGACCTGTAGACAGGAATGTTAGCCCTGCTTCAGTCACTGAAAGTCTTCAAGATCAGAAGAACAGCTGTGATATAGTTAGTATTGATCACTAATTAATGGTTTTGGGTCTTTGTCGTTTTATTTTGTGCTGTGCAAAGGTTCTTCATACCGTGGACCTTTTGTCATTGACAAGCTTCTGCAGACATGCCCTCGCACTCCTTCAAAATAGCAGTATTCTCTATTGAAAAAATGTCTGACCTGTCACACAGGAGCAAGATAGATTCGTTTTAATCTAAAAATGCTTAAACCGCTGGCGATTGAACAAGACCCAGACAATAAATAAATGAATAAATAGATAAAAATAAGCTAGACTTAATGTCTTTAAAAGCAGTGATCATGCTAATTTCCTGCATTAGAGTAAATGCATCCCTTGCTTATAACATCTGCACTGAGACCCACGGGACTTTGTTGAAGCCCTCTCATTTACATTTTGCTAATAATTACTAAAAACAGCTACTCTGCCGAGGTGAATTCTGCAAAGAAAAATTAAATGCTTTAGAACTCAAAAGCTCGCTTTTAAATTTGTGATTATAGTTCTTAAAGGAAGTGCTTTGTAGCTTAGAAAAGCCAAAGAGCCGTTGCACAGCAAAGGAAAGCCTCAGCCTACCTACATTCCCTTCCAGCAAGTTTCCCAAAATAAATACGTGAAGCATGATGTTTTAGCCTGGAATGGAAACGGCTGTTAAAAATGTAGACAGAACATGTAGCTTTACTCTGAAATACATTTTTGTGCTACAAAAGATGCGGTCTAGCCAGTGTGTCGCTGGAATTTCTTTTGAGCCAATGTACCACCAGGAACACGCATTGTACACAGTGTACTTTGAAGTTAAATCAACAGATGTCAGCAGTAATGCTGAGCTTAGAGTGAAGTAGCGCCATGTTAGACTGAGAATTTATTACAATGAGACAATTTATTGTGTTTGTTTATTAGTGTTTCGCATTTTATTAAGTTGAAACGATTATAGATTTTTTCCTAATCAACATAAAAATGTCAGCCAACGTGATAGGGTTTTTCAGTTCCCTTCTCAGCAAACTCATACCAGTGAAGCACCAAGACCTATTGGAATATTGTTGTTTATTTCTGAGAGAAATCCTCAACAAAAGTAAACCGTTCTAAATCAGTTCTGAAATAAGACGGCTTAAGATGAAGCTTATTTGCTGTGCAGCACCTCGGACAGTGCCCGTGACGGCGTGATCTCAGCTTCAACCCAAGTTATTTTTGGACTACTTACATCCTCACTCTTTCTGTGTCTACATGTTGTGTGATCCAATCCTATCAAATGCTATCTTTGCAAGTATCATTTCAAATATTTAGTAATGCCCCCAAACCCCAGTGCTTTCCCCTTTTCTTACATTCCTGTCCTGTTTTGCCTCTGGCTCTCATCATAGCGTGTTCCAGTAGTGTCTCTCCCTCCAGCAGCATATCAATCAAATGAGAAGTAAAGAGGGAGGGGAGGAGGCTGTGGCTAGAGGAGGTGTCCTGTGTTCTCGCCTGTCTCATTTTTCGTTTTTAGCTGCAGAACAACAGTAGAAGAGAAGGAACAAGACAGATGGACGAACTGTGATGTCAGCCCCTCTGACAGGGCTTTTCAGCAAGACGTAGGCGCAGAGATAGACAGGAGCAGTACATCAGTGAAGCATGAGGGGCATGCAAGCATGCTTTCTTTATTATGACAAGTGTAAAGATAAAAGAATGGCAAAAGTGCAGTCCAGACTTCTATCCCTCAAAGTCATATATATTCAAATATTTGACTTGATTTTACTAAAGTGTTATTTTCACACAACCTGGGTTTTGTTAAAGTAGCAACCTCTGGTACTAAAAAATAAAACCAGTACGCAAGTGCCTGAAAGTAAGTAGCCTTTTATTAATAACCTATTTACAGTATTGTGCAAAAGTCCAGGAGTTATCAAGGTCTTTCAAAGTTTTTCTTTGCACATTGGCTGCTTTTTAAACTTATTTTAAGCCTGTTCTTGTACTTAATTTTCAGAGTAATGTTTCTTTGTTAACCCACTTAACACTGACCTATAAGTCATTCAGGCATAAAGGCTCATAACTCAAGGTGTGAACCAGTTTGTTACAAGCAGCTTGCTACAAAAACACATCATTTGTGTGAATTTCTTTAGTTGGATTGATGAAAAATGCCAAAGATAACACCGTTTGAGAGGCATAAAAAAGTATTTTTGAACCAACAAGGTGATTTCCAAAGATGTCTGATTGGCAAGAGCTTCATTTTTCAGCATGACACTGCAGATGCGGTTAGCAGCATACCGGGAATAGAAAAACACACAATGGAACATTATCAGTCATGGATTGTCCTCTCTGGAGCCCAGACCTCAGGAACATCAAAGCAATGTGGGATTATCGTGACCGACAGAAAAGAGAACAGAACAACAGGCAGGCAGCATCCAAAGCAGAGCTGAGAATATCCTTTAAAACGCCTGGATAACTATTCCTGAGGAATGCTTAAAGAAATTAAAGGAACGCTTGCCTAAGAAAATGTTGGCTGTATCGTGTTTTAAAAAAATAAATCACTGCAGATTTCAGATTTTTCAAATAAATAAATAAATAAATAAAGAATAAGGGGTGCTTTGAAACTTTTGCACAGTTCAGTATCTCAACTTTATTAAAGCTTAAAGTTGGAAGCTGTAGCAGCTAGCAGTTTGCTAGGCTTTGGTAATACAAGTCACCAAACTAATCAAATTAACCATGTTTGTGGTGTTTGTGTCTTTTGGAGCGTTTTAATTCAATTATCTGACAAGTAAAGATTAGTTTGTATTGAATTATACTAAAGCCCATCCAATAACTCTATATCTCAGCTTTTGTGAGTGAAATTCTAATTTCACTGCTTTATATAGCTACGTTATTAGATGTTTCTCTGCAGTTCATCTTCACCATGAAAGCTTTATAGAACTTATTATTCCATTTCCTTGTTCAAACACTGTCACTCTTGCCACCAAAAAACAATATGATGACAACCAAAAGGCCAAATGTGAGGCTTCAAAATCAGTCAGTCAGTGACATTACATTCCTTTGTCTGTTCCATTTAATTTTATAATGAAAGAGGAGGTTGTTGTTTTTAATTAATGGTGCCATTCATGTCCACCCTATTGGGAAAGGTAAGTCTGCACTTAAGAAATATACATATGTGATGTAGATTTTTCAGACTTCCATCAATTCAGTGTAATATTTGTGTTCCCCTTAATGATATCAGAGATGGCCGTGCTGGTTTTAACTCGATATAAAGTGGAAGCTAATTTGACCAATAAATAAATCATTGCACTTTGGTAGTTTAGCATTTCTGGTTGTAAATCCAAAGCTATTGGAGTAGAGCAGGTTGTTTGCTAATTGGTTAGCAAATGTTCCACTCCTCTAGTCTGCATGTCAAGTGTCCTTGGGCAGGATACTGAATCCCAAATTGTCTGCAAAGCATTTTGGAAGGTCATTCCAGAAGCTTTGAAGAATGCCTTTTGATGTGTGTTTGGAATCATTGTCCTGCTGTTTTGTCTCATATGACCAAACAACCCAGAAGGCATTTGTCTTTTCCATGTGGGAAGCTGAAAATTTCAGTTGTGCTTGAAGGTGTTGATTTTAGACCAACTGCTTCTTTCTTGGTCGTGACCCTCTTGGTCCAAAACGATGTAAAACCTAACTCACTGTGGACAGTGATCATGATGTTCCAGTTTGATTTAATTTATTTTTAGTATTTGTTGTTTATTGTTTGTTACTAAAACCGTCTGTATAATTTTTTATGACACTCTATTAAGGCGTTAAACAGAAAATGCTGACTCTTGGCATCCTGGAACCCACATAAACAAGTCTGGCTGTGACCTACTTTAATTCCTCACCTGCGATTCAAGCTGCACTACACTATACTGCAACAGCTGAATAATTTGGTGTTTTCTGTAGCACAAATGATAAGGGATAAAATATTACTTTATTGCATTTTATATCAAAACAGAAGTTGCAGGCATGCAGACATCTGGAGGATGGTTTCTTAAAATCACACTGTGTTCAAATTGCCAGGGAAATTAGCCATCCAAACAAGTATGCTGCCTTCATGGTTACACAGCACCTTTGGCAGAAAACGTCTCCAGTATTATTCATTATTGAACCTTCAGCCCCCTTAACTTTGATGGCCTAGTGAAGCCAAAGTGTTGATTTTTTTTTTAAATATTAATAGCGCTTCTCTGTCAGAATAAATCGATGAAAGTTTCCTAACTCATACACACATACACGTGTGTTTTGACAGGATTTTCCTTCTTGCCTTTTGATAATAAATACAGAAGCTCAAGTGTACATTCAGCTTAGAAGCTATTCTCCCTCAATTTCACTGAATTTTCTATCTTTTCATGAGATCTCTGATGTCTAAAGGCAGATGACAAATAACACATGATACCAAACTTTGTTCTTTAAGCTCTTACAACAGTTGTTCAGCACAAGGTGGCAAAGCATAGTATCAGCAAGTATTCCATGACCTTCTCTGAGTAAAGTTGTTTTGCCCTTACTAAAGCTATCCACTGAATCCGTGCCCCTTTCCTGAGGGGGTCGATGCTGGTCCAGTGCCTGGTCATTTAGCTCTCACTGAACCTCATCCCCTCTTTTCAATGTCTCTCTTCCTGTTACTAAGTTGCTCTGTACCTTTGCCAACTAAGCAAGGTGTCACAGAGGACAACAGGAAAGCAAGGAACAAGGCAAATAAATAAAAAGGAAGCCTTTGGCGAATATTATTTCATTGTTTCATATATCACTAGTTATTTTGGGGGGGCTTTAGTGATTTCTTATGGGTTAAATTGTTCTTTTACATTAGAGGCCATCGATTGTAACATGTAATGGAAAAGAGAATTATTTTAATATGAAAAATGACCTTCAGTTTTTAAATATGCAGCCACCTTAACATGTATCTGCTCTTTATGTCTGCAACTGCATTCATGTTTTTAGAGGCAGTTACACGTAAGGCCAATTTGGGACGGCGCTGGTTTCATCTATCTGTTACCACGATAGTTATTTTGGTGCTCAAACATATTCTTTGTTACACTGACTCTGTTCAAACATGACGGAAGCATTATGGAGACCTGCATTAAGTGAGAGCTGCACTTCTAGTTTCCTTCCTCTCTGAGACAGGAGCACAGCTGGAGAAAAGCAAGGTGCTGGAAAATATTATCAAGGCAGAGGAGTATTTGCAACTGCCTTCATGATGAAATCCAAACTGTATTTCAGCACTGACTCTTTGGGTCTAACCCCTGCCTATGTAACACAACAAGTAAGTCACCTAATACATTTTTACATGACTTTAATAATTGATTTCTCCTGTCTTTTTTTTTTTTTTTTTTTTTTTTTTTTTACAATGCCTGACTAAATATACATCCATACAGCAAGGCTTTAAAATTGATAAATTCCTTGAGTAAGGTTTTGTCTTTATCTCTGATCCTAAAAATTGCTTGCATAAATTAAGTACACAACTTCTAAACTTACAGTTGGCTTTACTCAATGGCATTGCCTCTCCCGCATGGTTTTGTTACGTCCTTTTTGTACATTACTGGCACTGTATTTGCAACCGTAGTGTGTGCTGGGTATTGGTCTGCATTTGGTGTTTGATCTGTGGAGAATTTGTTTTATTTTATTTTGAAAGTCGACGTGGTGCCCTATGCACTCTTGTGTTCTCCTTGCCAGCTTCGGTGAAAAATAGACTCCTCACATCTTCTTAGCGAGGCTCAAAATCACTTCTAAAGCATTGTTTTGAGCAGCTGTGATCATCTGAATTAAGCGGAGCCGCAGCCGTGCACCATGGATTCAGACATTACACTGCATCCTCTAGACACCAGTAATTGATCAACACTGGTCTTTTAATTATGCTTGATGTGTGCAAACTGTTCTGTGTTCAGCGGTTATTACTGACAAGGGATCTCGCTGTTGTTTAACTTGAGTCAAAAATAGTAGAAGCTGAAGGCGTGACAAATTAGTGAGGTCATTTTGTGGCAAATTTGAATTGCATATGTGTTTTGGGTTTTAAAACAAACAAGGCGAATACACCTCAGATAATCCCTGGCTGAGTTATAACAAACTTCAGGTTCATATAACACTGTCTGAAATTTCATTTGCATCTTGGAAACAGCAGATGGAAAATTCCTCTCAATATGAGTTACAGAAGGGTAGCAAATTAAAGGTGAAATCCTATGATTCATACTGTGATTCATACTCTGTTATTCTGTTAATGGCATTTTAGCTGGCATGGTGTGGGTCCACTTACCCCGGGGTCACTCCCTTGATACTCTGGGGTGGGATTGTTTGGTGGCACATGAACTGCCGGGGGAAATGTAAATGGTAAAACTCAAGAGTCTGGTTTTTGCATGGAAAATAAACAGGATTAACCAACAAAACATGCTGACCTATGTCTGTGAAGGTGCTGACCTATATACAAACAAAATGCTACTTGGATGCTGTTTAAAAAATAATTTTAATTAATAATTAAAGTTTTGGGGTTTGGAACATGAACTTTTTTTTGGCTTTCTGAAGTGAGGCATGCCAGGATAGGTTTTGCAACCATTGCCTTAGAGCAGGGGTGGCCAACCAGTCAGAGACCAAGAGCCACTTTTTTTTTTACTGTGTTACCGCAAAGAGCCACATCATACGCATGGGCACACATGAACATCACCCATCCTTTCCTCCCTCTCTCTCTCTCTCTCTCTCTCTCTCTCTCTCTCTCTCTCACACTCACACACACACACACACACACACACACACACACACACCTCTGCTCAGCCAGATTTATTGTAAATGTCACACACCAACATGATAATGACAGAAATGGACTCCTACAGTACTAAAACCACAGGCCAGTCATTTTCAACAATGAACATTGTGTGCACTGTCTCACACACACAAACTCTCAGTTCAACCAAGTCCACAAACAAAAATATAATAATCTACAATAGCATTTACTTTTATAATGCATGTTGTTTAGTGGGACTTCTGGCATTCCTTGCCTTGAACAATCCTCTTTAAATCTGGCTTGTATTCCGTTGTTGTCACTCGAAGCAATTCTTTCACATGTGTGTCAGTCAGAACAGATCGATGCTTTGATTTCACATGTTTTAGGGTAGAAAACACAGACTCGCAGACGTATGTTGACCCAAACATTGACAGTATCTTAAGCGCAGCCCGTTTGACATTGGGGTATTTTTCCATTGGCACACTTTTCCAGAACTCAATGGTCCCTTCCCTTAAAGCAGGTTTCAATTGGTCCTCTTCACAAAGATCGATCATCTCCAACTCAGCCGCAGCTTCATCTGTGACTAGCGGGACTTTCAAACAGCCGGTCTCTGCATTAAATGGGTCGACGAGGAACGTAATCTGTGGCCTTTTCAATTGTAGATCATGGAACCGGGTCACGAAGCTTTCGTGCAAGTTTTCAATCAGCGTTGCATATCTGGCTCTTTGCTTACTCAGGGCAGCACTGGCGACTTGCCCGCTGGCTTTTAGCAGAGTGGGAAAATGCGTTAAATCTCCCTTTTGAATATGTGTCTTGAACAGCTTCAGTTTGTTGACAAACGCAAACACACTTTGCACTAGGTCAGGGAGCATTTTTAACTTACCCTGCAGGGTCAGGTTCAGTCTGTCCAAGTGACACAGCATGTCGACCAAAAAGGCCAGATCCATAATCCACTTGAGGTCCGAGAGCTCGGGATAGTCCTTGTCCTTCTTTTCCATAAACAGTTTCACGGCATCCAAAAGCTCAAAGAAGCGAGAGAGTACCTGGCCTTTTGACAGCCACCTCACAGTGCAGTGCAGCGGCAGGTCACCTGGAAGCCCTTGGTCCAGCTCAGCGATGAGATTCTTGAATTGCCTGTGGTTAAGCGCATGTGTGCGGATATAGTTGACGATTTCCATCACAGGCTTCATGACGTTATCTAAATTCAATGATTTAGACACGAGTTGCTCCATGTGGATGATGCAGTGGAAATTCCAAAAGTCAGGAATAGTTTGGTCAGCTTTGCACAGCCCCACAAGCCCGTTCACAGATCCCATCATGGCTGGTGCTCCATCCGTGGCTATTGCAGTTAATTTCGTTATGGGCAGATTTGCTTTTTCAAATGCAGCCATCATGGTTTCTTTCACATCTATGCCACGGGTTCTGTCTTTTAATGGCACAATATCCAGGAGTTCTTCTTTGATCACACAATCGTTTGAAACAGACCGTGCAAATATTGCCAACTGAGGCTTGTCTTGTATATCACAACTCTCATCCAATGCGACACTAAAATACTCACATGCTTGAAGGTCAGAGTGCAACTGTGATTCAATAGCCGTGTTAATGTCCGATATTCTGTGTTCAACAGTGTGGCGGGACAGTTGGACGTCTGATACCATGCGTTTTAATTTGTCGTTTTCAGGAGACAAGATTTCAACAACATCACTGAGGCATTTTTTAACGAACTCCCCTTCATTGTATGGCTTTTTAGCCCGTGCAATGTTCCAAGCCAGCTGATAGGATGCGAGCGTTATGGTCTCTGACCGCTTCGTAAATTTTTGGAAAAACTGTATCTGCTTTTCTGCCTGACTTTTCAAAGTGGCCAACTCGTGCTTGCGAAGTTCAGTCCCTTTTGGAAATTCCTGGTCGATGTTAGCATGGAGTGAGCTGAAGTGGCGCTGAAGATTTGAAGCTTTGAAATGCGCTAATGACGTCTGACATATAAGGCAGAATGGCTTACCATTGCGTTCAACAAAAAAATATAAACTCTCCCACTCTGTTAAAAACGTCCTGTGTTCATCTTCATATTTTCTTTTTGCTGTGCATTTTTTTCCTGCCATTTTAAGGGCGAACTTGCTCCTACTGGGAAACTTTGCGGTATTTTCATCTCACACACATGCGCATTTGATGAAAATACCGTATTGAACTCAAGCGAAGCGAACGCGCACATTTTAAAACAACAACATAAAAAAAATCAAAACACAAACATAAACTTTGATATGAACGTAAGAGCCGCATGAAACCAGGCAAAGAGCCGCATGCGGCTCTAGAGCCGCGGGTTGGCCACCCCTGCCTTAGAGGGAAGGGTGACTGAAAATCAATGCAAAGTTGTTCTCAGTGATCTCTTTTATCCTATGATGAAACATTTTTATGCAGATGGCAATGATCTCTTCAATAAAAATGCCTCTATCCATAGGGCACACGGGTTTACTAAATTCTTTGAAAAATATGCACATGATGTAAGTCAGAGGCTAAGACCTTTACAGTCAGCAGAGCTTAAACCCACTATGTGTAGCTGTTGCTGTTCTGTGAGTCTATTGTGCAAGTGGTGTGATATGCCCATGTAGAAGGAAGGCACTGCAACGCTGGACTTGCCCTTACTGTGGGCTCCCTCTTTATTCTGGCAACTGGTACAAAGAAAACAGCACACAGTCTTCATCAACAGTGTGCAAAGCAACTGCAACATTCAGTTCACCAGCTTGGGACTTTTTTTTTCCCTTTTTCTTTCCAAACATAACACTTAACAAATGACTAAGATATATTTATACAACACAACATCAACAAAGTCTTTCTTTTAAAAGTTCTAGCTGAAACCAAACCTGTGATCATATAGTAGCAGTATTATTTATTTATTTTTCTCCTTGTGGTAAATGAGTGATAAGTAGGGATGGGTACCGGTGTCGGTTCTGACATAAACGGTAGTAACCAGACCGAAAAGCAGCGCACATTTCGGTGCTTTATTTCAGTGCTTTTTTTTCCTGAGCTGTGATACAATTCTAGCCAATCATTTTACGTTTCCGAGGATAGTAGGCGGGCCCAGGTACGTACGTTCTTTTAGAGCAGAGCTACAGATTAAAAATGCCCAAGGCGAAGCGGTCAAAAGTCTGGCTGTACTTCACAGCAAAATATGCAAACTCAGCAGCCTGCAACAAGTGCTTTAAGCTGATACTGTGATACTGTCAAAGGAGGTAACACCTCAAATCCGATGAAACACCTGGCGACGCATAGCGGGTTTTTTTAAAAGCCAAGAAATGCGCCGTATTTGATAGCTTGCTGCGAGACCTCACACCGTGCACATCCACTGCGGGTGGGTTGCCTGTTATGCAACATCCCCCAAAAACACGAAGAGGAGAGTCCTGGCCCCTAGCCCTGCCAGTGTAGCAGAAATGATGACGGATGATGATGCAGCAGCAGCTGTTCTTCTCTGCGTGAGTAGCTTAATGTTGTTCGTGTGTAATTTACATTGAGTAGGCTAACCACGTTATTACATTAATGCATGTAAGGTGAACTAGCAAACATCATCATAGCTACATGTGGCTGTCTTCTTGTTTTAATGGCAGATACTCCCTTCACCCTGGCCAAAAAAGCTAAAATGACCAAAGAAAAAGTGGAAAACAGTTAAACATGAGAGGTTTAGGACAAAGTTTGTGTTTTTTCCATTGTTTAAGCACTGCTTCCAGCCAAGAGTGATACCATATATGCCCCATAGCTGCAGAAAAGGCTAACATTGTTATGTCTGTGAAGGTTCTCCGTCATCCAGGTCGTCGTAGTCAAAGAAGCTTGCAAAGAAAAGCGTCTGGACTTCTTTAAGTTGCTTGAAGACGTTTCACCTCTCATCCGAGAAGCTTCTTCAGTTCTAAGGTCAAATGGTGGAGAGTCCCAGATGTAAACCTAGTGGGAGTTTCCCCCCACAGAGGGACAAAAGGACCTCCTGATGATCCTCTAATCGCCTGAGCCAAGGTGTGAAACTGGGTGTGGGTCCCAATCAGCCAGAGTTTCGGGTGTGTTCATTGTGAAACCTGGCCCCACCTTATCATGCGAATTCCTGAGGTCAGATGGCCCAGGATGTGAGTGGGCGTTAAGGCGTATGGGAAGGGATCTCAAAACTGGATTATAGATGGCAGAGAGTTGGTGTCGTAAACCCCCGCCTCTGTTCAAAGATGGTCGCTCACAGTGGACATAGATGACTTCTTTCACTCCTCTTTCAAACCATCTGTCCTCTCTGGTACAAAGAAAACAGCACACAGTCTTCATTAACAGTGTGCAAAGCAACTACAACATTCAGTTCTGTTAAAAAGAATTATAACAATTACAATCTCATAGAGAAACATTAGAGCAAGTCAAAAAGCACCCGATTAGCTAACGAGTATTAGCTTAGCATGCTAACTAAAAATGCTACTCGTGAATAAAGTTACTACCCATGCATCAAAATGCCTGTAACTTTCAGGATACATGCTAGTACTGCTTACAATCAAAATACATGTTGACAATTACCACTATAAGAATGTTTTCATTAATACACATACAAAATTGACAACAGTATCGCTCACAAGCACCTACCACCAGCTTGGGAGTTTTTTTTTCCTTTGCTGAGCCATGCGCAGTGCAGCAATTTGGAACCTTAACAGTTGCAGTAGCTGTGTTTGTCCACCAGGTGGCTCCAACTATTCACAAAGCACATCAATTTTGAGGAAATTCATTAAGCTATTTTCTAACTCTGTTACATCCACCCCCGCAGAATTTCACTCAAAATTATAGATGCACAACCCACAGCATCCACCAAAATCAACAAACTAAAAGAGACACAAAAGAAAACAGACCCGACATGGTTATATAGACACACCAACTCAAGAAGTATCCCCAAAAGGATGAAGCAGAGTGAGTCTGTCTACACCCCACACAAACCATGTCCCACAGAAAAAGAAATGTCCCCGCATCGGGACCGAAGTTCAAACATGGTGGTGCAATGGAAAACCAGAATGGAACAAAGAATACACCAAACTGGAAACCACAATGTAGAAGAAAACCCTTACTGAAAAACCTGAAGTATTGACTTGGAGACTTTGCCAATTATCTGACTGGCATCATTAACGACCTCTTGAATGGACATTACATGGAGCAACCGATTGACTGGTTTGACAATGCGTCCAAAACGAGATCTGACTGGTTGTACATCGCCAGGACCAGATTGGTTGGAAGGCGTGAGTTGTCTGTTCCCTCCCTGAATGATGGTCGAAGGGGCCGATAAGCAGGCTCGTACAGAGGTCACTGAACTGGCCTGATGGTGCAAAACAAAAATGAACATGTTTATTGAGCAGTTTGATTATTTTACTATTCTGCAAGATTTCACCTTTGATTGCTATGCTAATAGCATTTATTAGGACAATACAGTCCGAGTGTGCACACTTATTATTGCAAGTAATGCGGTTTTCTTGTGCTGTCATTCTTTGTTGCATGAAGCCAAACCTGCCAGGTGTGCTGAAAAGAACACACAATCTGTATTTGTCCTTGTGTTTCTACAAAAGCTCACAGATGATCAGATGTTCATATTTTAGTAACCAGTTTTTTAAGCCAGAATGTGACTGCATTTCCAATGCACATTTTTTATTGATTTTTGATCTCACCAACTTTGAAATTATCATTTTGTTTTCCTTTTATGCTGGAAATCTTTTTAATATTAATCAACTGGAACTCGCTTCTCTCCTATATAAAAGCAAACTTTAAGATCACTTTCCAAAAGCTTGTTCTTGCTAGCCTAATGACAACATTCATCGACGTGAGAGCACCAGTAGAAAGAAAATGGAAATGGACAAATCCCCACAGACGTACCCTTGGCTGAACTAAACGGCGTGCCAAAGGAATAGTGTATCTGCAGGGAGACCTCATTGTTGGGGGTTGTCAGTTCCACTTATCCAGACAAACCCTTAGCTTAGTCTAGGGACTGATAGTGGTTAGATCTGAGCTGGAACCTCAGGCTTTTAAAGGGCTCAGCAAAATGGCGTCTCACTCCCTAGAGGTCATAATCTTTAGGCATTAGTCCCTCATCTACCTCTCCGGCTTCATCTCCAGATGTCACCATGAAGCCATTACCTCATCCCCACACCTTCAGAGAGATGCAGAGGGATCATCGTCAGGCTCTCAGTAGCCCTGCCCTGTCACTATTAATATCTCTCCTCTTTCCATCTCTCTCTCTTTGTAACTCACAGCACCTTTTCCTCTCTTCCCACTCATTCTCAGCTCATTTTGAAAATCTAGTTGACAGAACACAGAGGAAGGAGACAGAGAAATGAGTCAAGGAAGAGCATTTCCTAGGACTATCTCACCTTGGAGTGTCCCCAGATGGAACGAAAAATGTGAGTAGGGGCCAAGTCAGTGTTTGCAGAGGTGACATCCATTCCAGACTTATTTAGATTACATTAGTTGTCAAAAAAGAAACAGATGGGCTTTTAAAGAGGGTGATGTGACGCTCGTTTAGAAGATCTCACTCACGTAATTGTGCATATGTCCACACATATTTGAGTTGTGCATGTATCAACTTGTAAATGTTGGGCCAGAGAGAAAGAAAAACCAAAGAAAAAGCAAAGGAGAATGACAGCATAGGAGAATAGCAGATCTATGCTGTGCTTCCACTAACAAGTCACTGCTCTCTGGAGAAAATAGTTTGAAAGAGCTGGGGTGTCAAGTTTGTAACTGCAAGTCCAGACAGAAGTCTTTGCTGCATTTAACCTTCTGGACTATGACTTCAGTGTGCCATAAAACACTTATCATCTCAGGGTCAACTTGCTGATCGTTTAGTCAAGGATGCTCTCATCCAATTAAACTCTGACAGATCAGACAGTTCTTGGTCTTACTTATGTAATGTCAAAAACAGGAACCAGCTATTAGGAAAACCATGTCAAACAATGTGAATGTGGCTTCATTGGTCATTGCACGTGGATAAAATTTGAGTGGAAGCTCTCAGAAATTTGCATATCACAGCTATAACTAACTTGTTTATGTGTTCTGTCAAATTTGTGAACCTATCAGAAGTTAATTAATTAGTGGTCCAGACCAAATCTGTATTTAATGTGTTGTTGTTCCACAAAACAAAATAAAGAATTGCTGTGATTGACCGTAGCCAATACGCCAAGGCAATACAATGTTACTCCTTGTGATGAATTTAAAAGCCTTGATGTTTGCTTGATTGCTTATTTTAAAATTGTACAAAATTATCCACATTACACCAAGAAAAATTCCTTCTTTAATCTTCAGGAGCGATTGACTTTTTTCGATCTAAAACCTCTTTTGCATGTAAAATTATTTGAATGTGGAAGCTAAAAGGAAATTTGTCAACAGTGCTGCTGGTATCTTGATTCTGTCTGCTCCAGATGGAGTCTGCTCTTTTTGTTACTCGTTTATGGATCCTTGCTGGTCGTTCATCAATCCAAGAAAGGATTTGTATTATTCACAAAGAGTCTGCCAACAACGACTTTTGAAAATCTGGGCGATTATTCACAAAAATAAGACCTGAATGATGTGGGCACAAAAACATTCTCTCACACACACACTAGCACTCGGTCCTTACATTGCAGAAGGCATATTGCAAATGTTTAATTCAGTCCCAGGAAAACTCACATCTAACAGAGCAGTTTTAATATTTGTAAAATACAAGTAAATGTTGCAAAGGAGAATACTAGACAAACAAAATATTTGACTACTACTTTTTTTCTCCTCCCCTTTGTGAGTGTGGACGCTTCATCTCTTTGCTCTTGAATGCTTTGCTTCTTATATTGATTTTTATTGATTTTTATGCTGATTTTTTCCCTTTTTTCCGTGTGAGCTTACCTGCGATAACTTCTGGACACTTGTAGATCATTAGGACTAGAGTGTTCTTAACAGAAACAGCAACATTTTATGGTTACCTTGTCCTCAGCGCTCCGTGTGTCTGTGGCCTAGACACAGCTGAAGCCTGATTACAGCGTCTGGGCACCGAGCAGCCTCAATAGCCTGGAAAGGTGCTAACCGCTAGGCTTCTTAACCTGATATAGATGCTTGTAGACTGATTCAGTTTCATTAGACAGAGCATTTATGAGGTTGCTTTGTCGTGTGTCCCTTTTTCTGTTTGATGGAAGACACCAGGACCAAAGCTGGTCCATACTCTCTTTCTTTACACAATAGTAAGAGATAAGAGAAGAGATTAAAAGTGAATCTATGGGCCTTGCAAGAATAGAAAGGGGGATAAGAAGGATGCTGACCTTTTAGTGATTTTCTTTCTGTCTTATTCTCTCTTTCTCTCTCTCCCTCTCACACTCACACACACATGGTGGCACATATATACTCCTATCTATCTATCTATCTATCTATCTATCTATCTATCTATCTATCTATCTATATATATATATATATCAAGACTTTTTTTTTACACTTTGACAAACACGTGGGATTGCTTTTGTGAAAATTTTATAACTCCAGGCAAGCCTCTAGCATGGCCTGAGGGGAGTAATGGGTCGTATATACCATTGAAGTCAAGCGCATCAAACCACTTCCACTATTCAATTAAATCCCTGGCCTAAGTGGCAGGGTTGAATCACGTGAGAAAACAGCACACACAAATATACAAGGAGTGCAAATATGCACGCAAACACACATGAAAAAAAAAAAAAAACACAGGCTAGTGCTCACCTACTCACCTCACCTGAATTTATATCTAGAATATGGTCCCAAACATCCATGGAAGTGCACATGCACTCACACACATACTTTTGGCCTTTGTTTTTGGAACAACAGAGGCTATCTACAGGAATACAATACACAGTGGATTGCTAGGAGAGAAGAAATTGAAGCCATTAGAAGCCTTATTACTTTTTTATCAGAAAGTGGAGGATAAGCTTGTAGAATATAGATGGGAAAAGAAGCACTAAGACAAAAGGAGATCTAAAAATGGGAGGGGGTGGATGGGGTAATAAAAAGAGAGCAGAGTAACGCCAGACTGATATAAGTGAAAAGGGAGAAAATGGTGCGCAAGAAACAAATAGGAAGTTGCTGATGAAAAGTGAATGAGGAGGAGACTGGGAGGAAATAATCAAATTCTTGCACATCTCAGCTCAGTTCTGTCAGAAAAAAAAAAAAAAAAGAGCGTGAGCCATGGGTGCCAGTCATCTGCTTGGCAAGAAACTGCAGAGAAGCTCTGTGTCCTCTGCTCCTTTACTATCCTCCTTCAGCCCATTTACTTGGCTCGCATAGAGAGAGCCGCAGAGTAATTGTTAGGACAGTAATCGTGTGCGTGTGCGCGCACCCGTGTGTGAGTGGGGGGTGTTAATACTGATGAATGAGGCAATGAATGACTCCTGGGAGAACGTGTAGATGCTTGTGTGGAGTGTGTTTTTATGTGCCTAAGTCTAATTTATGTATTAAGGTGTGTGTGTGTCTGTAATTTGCATTTGGTACACATTTGCATTTTTCCCTACCTGTGTTATTTGTGTCCAGTGTTGTGTCAGTATTATGTACAGCCAAACCCTGCACCTGATTTGCACTTTATAGTCTGTTGGCCCACAGTGTTGACTGAGAAGCCGAAGCCACATTTTTATAGAAGGGTCAGGGTTGAGGTTAACATTGCACTTCAAAGCTTTTGCTGCAGTGGAGGAATACTGCATATTAAGCTTGCTTACCTCAACCTTCTAGCATAAGCTGTGTTTCTCGACCCTCTCGCTCACTCCCTCTCTCGCTCCTTGACACTCACCCAGGCTTCAGGGAATGTATCATCTTCAAATGAGGAGACATCTCATAGGAGACCAGGGAAACAGAGTGGAATGCTAATTGTAGTGTGCAACTGCTGGAAAAAGCAATAAAATATTAAATCAGTCCATAGACATGCACGGAAAAACACATGTACAATGTGCAACACAAAAACATTTGGATGGTGTGCGCGCTAATGGTTTTCATAGTTAGTGTGCGCTCTTGGTGTCTATAGAATAGCAGCAATAACACTCTTGAAGAGTCTGCAAGGGCTGTACAAAGACTCACATAAATATAGCTGCAAGCATTGATGAAGGGGGGGGGGGGGGGGGGGGGTTGTTAAGCAGGGGACAGTAACCATGGTAACTTCATTTGATGACTTTTAACCCTTCATATGTCATGCCTTTCTATATGGTCCATTTTGACCCAGGCTTTCACAATAACTGTCTGTACCAAATACTGACCCGCAGATTCTTATGTACAAATAGGCAGTTTCCCATAAAAAAAGGATGAATAATCCTTGAATAATGTTTAAGAGAGAAAGGAAAGTTTGTTTTTAATAGGTTGTAAAACACAAATTTTTGAGGAAAGGAATCTCAAATTGGGTGGAAACACAATCTGTTCTCATGACAGTGTGAAAGTCCTCCTTGAACTATCACCACTGTCACATAAAAAGCATGTACAGTTTCACAGTTTCAAGATTCCCTAAAACAGCCATTGCCTTTGTTTTTACCCAAAATCCATCTGGGTAGATAGATATAAAATATAAAAAAAACGAAGTCATCAAATTTCAGTTTAAATTATTGACTAATGACAAGTAGAGTATTAAACTCCAAAGTGTTTTATTTTGTAAGCTTCCTCAAACACAGACCAGGCACTAAGTTTGATTTGGATTAAACAAAGTCTTCCTCGAATGTTATTTTAATAGTTCAAATTGCAATATGCGTTGATGTTGTTGTTTCCTGTACTAACTCACATCCAAAAATGACACACTAGTGTCACTAGATTAGTTGCGACAGAGACAGTGAACATGTGAAAAGAATTGGGAGACCGTGCGAGTCTGCTAAGACAATGCACAGCACCAGAAAAGTTACAGACACTGTGGGGGTCTATGCATTGCTCAATTGCACCTGATAGACATGCTGTACCACACATAGTAAACACGCTCATGCTTGTTTCTATATGAATCAGAATCAGAATACTTTATTGATCCCTGGGGGAAATTATTTTTTGTTACAGTGCTCCATTTTAAACCAACATTAAGACAAGACAGACAATACGCTAACTAAGAATAGTACAATATATACATATATATACATACATACATACATAAGTCACTTATAAATAAATATTTGGAAAAGAAACATGTGTAGCTGTAGCAGCAAACAGTGTGTTAAGTGGATGCGTTGTACAGGGAGATGGCCACAGGCAGGAATGATTTCCTGTGTCGTTCAGTGGTGCTTTTCGGTAATCTCAGTCTCTCACTGAACGAGCTCCTGTGACTGACCAACATGTCATGGAGTGGGTGGGAGGTGTTATCCAACATTGTCTTTATCTTGGACAGCATCCGCCTCTCCGACACCACCTTGAGGGAGTCCAGCTCCATCCCCACAACATTGCTGGCCTTACGGATCAGTTTATTAAGTCTGTTGGCATCTGCGACCCTCAGCCTGCTCCCCCAGCATGCAACAGCATAGAGGATCGCACTGGCCACCACAGACTCATAGAAAATCCTCAGCATTTTCTGGCAGATGTTGAAGGACCTCAGTCGCCTCAAAAAATAGAGACGACTCTGGCCCTTCCTGTAAAGTGCTGTGGTGTTTTTAGCCCAGTCCAGTTTATTGTCAATGTGTACTCCAAGGTATTTATAGTCCTCCACAATGTCAACACTGACCCCCTGGATTGAAACAGGGGTCAAGTGTTTCCTGGTCTTCCTGAAGTCCACGATCAGTTCCTTGGTCTTTGCCACGTTGAGCTGCAGATGATTCTGCTCACACCACGTGACAAAGGAGTCGACCACAGCCCGGTACTCTGTCTCATCATCCCTGCTGATGCACCCAACCACCGCAGAGTCATCAGAAAACTTCTGAAGATGGCAGGTCTCTGTGCAGTGGCTGAAGTCTGTGGTGTAGAGGGTGAAGAGGAAGGGGGAGAGGACAGTCCCCTGTGGTGCCCCTGTGTTGCTAATCACCTTGTCAGACACACACTGTGGGAGACGTACATATTGTGGTCTTCCTGTCAGGTAATCAACAATCCAGGGCACCAGAGAAGCATCCACCTGCATCGCTGCTAACTTATCACCCAGGAGGGTCGGCCTGATGGTGTTGAAAGCACTGGAAAAGTCAAAAAACATGACCCTCACAGTGCTCGCCGGCTGGTCCAGATGGGTGTAGACACGATTGAGCAGGTAGATGATGGCGTCCTCTGTTCCGAGACGAGGCTGATAAGCGAACTGAAGGGGATCCAGATGTGGTCTTACTATGGGTCGCAGCTGGTCCAGGATGAGCCTTTCCAGGGTCTTCATGATGTGGGAGGTCAGTGCCACGGGCCTGTAACCCTGGGGGCCACTGGGACGAGGCGTCTTTGGTACAGGGACGAGGCATGATGTCTTCCACATCACCGGGACCCTCTGCAGACTCAGACTCAGCATAAACAGTTTATGAAAGACTCCACACAGCTGGGGGGCACAGGCCTTGAGGACAAGGGGACTCACTCCGTCTGGTCCAGCAGACTTGCCTGAGTGAAGTCTCCTCATTTGCATCTCAACCTGGTATTGAGTGAAGGTGATGGGTGGGGGAGGGGTGTCAGGAATCTCACAGGAGGCAACATGTGAAGAGAGAGGCTGGCACAGTGGTGTGGCTCTGGATTCCAGGCTGACTGCAGGTGAGGTTGTGGGGGTGGGAGCAGAATGTGTGTCCTACATGAATACACCAGAATCCTTTGATCTATTCTGTAATACCCTTGCTCCATCAAACGTTGTGTTAGTTTTCACTGCTGAGTTAGAGAAGCTGATGATACCATAATGATACTAAAACCCACATCTGTGTGTGTGTGCACGCTCGCGTTGGAGAGAGAAGGGGGGGCTCATTATCTGTGACTTAGAGCACATAGCCAGCTCTGATGGGCCCTATGGTAAGTTCCTGTAATAAAGGTCTAAAGTGTTTGGGGCAAGCCTGAAGCTCAGAGACCATTTTCTGCGAGGAAAGAAAAAAAAAAGGCAGCTCAGGGTATCCCTCTGCCTCAGCATCAATTCTTTATATGGAAATGATTCAGTCAGAGATAACTTGAATCTCCCTCTCATTGAATTGGAAGAAGGATTAGAGAGGCATAGATTCGTAAAATGTAAATAGCTGCCTGGAGGAGACTTACTTACCTCTCGCAGATGATGGGATACGATTAAACATGTGGAAATTAAAGATGATGGGAGCTGACATAGCGCAAAGGTGAATACTTCTCATCCTATTTAGTTAACACTTTGTGTGATCTCCTGTGCATTTATCAATTATCTAGGAGTGTGAAATGTAAAGTAAATAGGTGTGAAACATGTGAATTTGTTACATACCTAGAGCGCATTTGCATAAAATGATGGCGCATACCCCAAATCTGAGACGAATGTGCTGCTCAAACCCATTAATATTGTTATTCAGCCGTACTTCTCATCCAGACAAGTTTAATCTGCACAAAACCCACATAAGCTTCACCTTTGTAGCTATGGAGTTTAGAAACAGAGGTCTTAAAGTGGTAATTAGATACAGTGCTATGCAGGGCAAATCTCTTCCAGACATTTTTCAGTATTTTCATTTAGCCTCTTATCCTACACTGTAAAACCTAATAAGTTCACAGAACTCAAAAATTGTTGTGTAACAGATTACACAACAATTTTTTAGTGATGTTTTTAAAAGTTTTAAGTTTAACTAAAATAAAAATTATAGTTACAGTTGCCTTAAATTACCTCAATGTTAACTCATAAATGTTGATATTCCTCAACTTATAATTAGGGAGTAATAAACTCAAAATGTTCAATTTTTTCAACTTAATTAAGGTGGGAAATACACTCAAAATATTTTACATATTGCAACTCATACGATGTGGGAAATAAACTCAACTTTTTCATATTTTCTAACTTATAATATGGGAAATAACACTTAAAATCTTCAATATTTTTTAAAATACTGTGGGAAATACACTTACAAATAATTCTAAACTGTTTGCCCAGTAAATTATAATCAGCTAAAAGTGTTAGAAAACATGAAAGTAACAACACTAACAATTTAACAACTTTTTATTAAACACAATGTGCTTTTAAAAAGGCACAAACAACAGAGCTCACGCATAAAAAAGTGATTCATAAATAAAACAAGAGAAAAAGACTCCAAGGGTCTCCATCTCAATTCTAAAATTCAATAACATTTTCAGTATTAACAGCAATTGCAGCTATTAGAACATTGATGCATTTAACACTTACTGTACCTTGACAGCTGCAGCTCACTTTCTTTTTTAAAAATACATAAAAAAAACAGTACTGGTTTCCACTGCTGTACTTATAGGGAACAAACATCAAGGCAGTGCATTTACGTATTAGGCAACAGAACATTAAACATGAATAGTGAACTGAACAGTCATTCATCTTAAATGTGAGGTAGAAGAGGCAAATGATTAGGAAAAAAACAAACAAAAAAGCTTCCTCAATACTCAGCTTAACAAGTAGTCCATTCTGAGTGATTCACTCATTGAACAAATCATTCTTCAGCATCAGTAGACGCCCTTTCAGTGGTTTGTTGTCCTCAAGGCACATCACAACCTTCTGGATAAATGTGAATGTAAGCTCAAGTTTCTTTGGGTATTGTAGGTCTAATGCATAGATGTACCCAAAGAGCAGGAGAAATGACTCAGCCAGATTTGTGGGACCATTCACAAGTATTTCATCCTCAACGACAATGCAGATGCTTTCGGGACTGAAGAGGGCCGAATCAGTAGTGTCATCCGTGACAACTGTCAGCAGAGCCACAGGAGTGTCAGTGAGGTCTGGACCATCTGCTGACTGCAAAACAAAAATAATACAAGAATGAGTTCAGCCCCACAAGGACACAAATCATGCTATTGATTAGAGGTGTGAATCTTCATAAGTCGCACGTTTCTTTTAGGATTATAATGTCAACGATTTAATTTGATATTGCGATACATCATGATGCATTACAATAATCTTAATTTGGGTTTGGTTTCAAAACATATGTGTAAATAAATGTTTTCAATAATAAATATATGCCAAGATATTCGTTTTTGTTATTTACCAAACATTTCTCTGACCACAACATGGCACCTCCAAAAAAATAGAACACTTGAATTTTAAAAAGGGAGATAGTTTTTATCTGCAGATTTTTTTTGTATAATAATCTTTCAACTATTTTCATGTTTTCTGGTTTATGCGTAACAATCTTCTTGCAATCTTATTCAACAATAGTTGATATATGGGAGAAAACAAGTCAGATGAGGACTGTGTTGAACATCCTTCCTGATATACACCCTGGTTCTCCTTGAGTTTTGAGCGATGTCATATAGTTGATGCTGAGACCAGTACACTTATATCAGAAGTCCTGAATAACGTGGAGGCATCTTCACGTAGGTACACAGGAAGTGCACGAAGGACGAGGGCCTGTCTTGTATTTACATCATGCTGTTCCTAGATGAACACACAATATCTATTAGAATAGTATTTACACAAATGCAGAGTAAAAACAAAGTGTTGGATAGCCATGTTCTGATTGTCATTGTTATAGATCAGGGGTGTCCAAACTTTTTGTGTAACGGGCTAAACCTGTCAATCTAGAAGGGTAACCCAAAAAAAATCTAAAAATTTTGAATAATTCAAGGCAAAATTCTCTAGTTTCTTTGTATTTATTTTTTATTTAAATTGGGACACAAATGATAAAACTCACCCACTGACAACTGGTGAAATGTTGACTCTCTGTAGCGCTCTTTGCAGTCTGATATCTGTAAACAATATGTGCACAAAGACGACTTATTAATGTTCAAAAACATTTTTTGCACAGCACACACACACAAGTAGTCAGCTGATCTCATCTGATGCAGATCTGCTCCTTGATCAAGTGACATTTGTCCGGATTTTTGGCACGAGTGACGTCGAATCAGCACCGCAGCTGGATGGCCCGATTTACATACCCAGCGCAGCTGATACTCACCACAATAATTTACTAAGATTATATGCACTCCTGTTATTAAGTCCAGTTCAGTCTGTTAATGTTAACCGTTTCAAACTAATGTTGATAGGTGTGTTGCTAAGCTTAATAACTTAAATAACAAACTTGAAATTTACCCGTCCTATTTTCCCTTTTATTGTTTTTTCTCTGTGCTGTAAATCTTCTGTCTAAGAAGAAATCTGAGGCTGCTGTTCTGAAAATAAGCTACCAAAGCTTTTTCTGAATGAATCAATAAAGATCCATTTATGGAAAGCTGTGATGAAAGCAGTTTTGTCTTTAATTATATTCAACAATATAACATATTCGACCACTTTTAAGTGATTTTGTGATCTTTAATACACTTTAATACACTAAAGTTAAGGTTATTTACCTAATTTCTAGTAAGTAGCCCTCAGTGAAAAAAGTTTGGACACCCCAGCCTTACAGGTTAGGGAGTATTTGTGATCCGCACAGTCTGCATCAATGATTCTTTCTTAGCCTGGGAGCAGAACGCGGCTCTTTATTTTCATTTCATTTCAATTTACCTAGCAAAGATCGATAGGGTCTGGCTTAAAGGTGTCAAGGAGGCGCCTCAGTCTGGCTGGTTGAGCCTTGTTGAATTAGCGCGAACAATTTAGCTGAACTTCATTTGTAGCACCGAGTTCGACCAGTGTATAATGTTAGGCTGAATCAGGCGATGCATTTTTCCGCAAGCCTTGACTTGTAGAGCTCGCTTAGTGGAATACCCCTCTAAACTGTTAAAAGGATTTCGAGATTATCTCACAACCACACATTTGAGACTACGAAAAAATACAAACGTGTCTAATTACCATCATGATAACACACTCATGTTGTTTATTATTGTTCGCTTCATGCTAGCACACACACACAGCTCAACAGCGTAAACTACTGACTGTGTAACACGGACACTTATTGAAATAAGTATACTCACAATACGCACGTACATTACCGGCGAATACGACAACCGGTAGAAACGGACAGTGGAAAGTTTTAGTAGAAAGTTCAAATGCATGGAGCTAGAACTGCCACCGTCAACTTCCCGGGCAAGAATACAATGCATTATGGGAAATGTTGTCCCCCACGGAAAACCGCCAAAACGTTACATCATTCTAATTTGAAATAACATTACGTATTTGTCACATTAGAAAACTTCTAAAATTACAATTACTTGGATTCGAATTCATTTATAACAAACATTCACTGTGCACAAAGTACGAATATATTTCCAGTAAAAAATAAAAAAGAATGTTTATCGAAATTAAATTTAAACAAAACAAAAACACGTTAGACTTACCAAATTTAGGGCAGTTGATGAAAAAAAATAAGGTGGTGGTCGTGGTAGGTTGAAGTTGGGGACTCTTAATCCACACGGGCTGGCCAAAACTTCCCCGTATCAAGGTAAATTCAAGATGGCTGACTCAGCTTTCCTGAGGGAGCGACAAGACTCCACCCACCAGAACGTCACTAATATATGCTTCTTAAACTTTTTGAGCGTTCCAAAAAAATTTGCTAAAAAATATTGAGCCCTATTCAATTAAAGCTGCATAAAAGCCAACAGAGCTCAATACTTTATAGTTTGCTCAACTACAAAACGACATTTGAGTGTTATGAGCTTATTGGTTATGAGCTAGAACAACTGTTAGGGATTACAGTGTAGTGTGTTAATTCGACTGTTACACTATGGGGCACTCCCTGGTGTTTGGATAAGGTGGAGAGGTCTGGCATATTACAGTCGATATTATTTTTGGCAAAGCGTATCCGTCAGGCCAAATGGAAAGAGGAGCGGTTGTCGGTTCATGTGTTGCGTCTGTAATGCCAGCATCCCTTTTTTGGGCTTGCCAAAGCTTCAGCAGCGTGGGATGGAGGAACTGTGAGGTTATTGGCCCTCACTAACAAGGACTCTGAAAAGAGGTCAAGTCTTTCTTTTTTTCCTTTTTGGTTACTCTTTTACCTTCCCTATCCCTTTATTTTCTCCTAATGGTGCCTGTATCCATTTCATACATTCCCAAGTGGCAAAGGATTTAAACTTGTATTACAGCCTGTATTCCAATCCTTTCTTTGTATTAATCTTTAAACGGAACAGGCTCGTGTTTTGCATGTAAATGCCCTTGAGGCCTAGAAATCAGACATGTATGAGAATAGAAGAACTTCGTGTACTGACCACAGGGATTATTATGTGGTTTTAAGAATAAATTGCCTTAAGGTTATTTAGCGCATCTTCTGCACCGTTTTATATAGGTTTTTCCAGGGCTGAGTTTTATATTTTCCACTCCAAAAAAATAAAGAGTCTCCTTAATAGCCAGCAGAATGGAACAGCCTTCTCATTATTTTTGAGAAGGGCTGTTTGAACCACCTGCATCTTTACATGCGTGAAATCACTGCCCAAAGGAAAAGGAAAATAATCACACGCTGATGTATATACATGCTCTCTGAGAGTTTAGAATTTGAAATCCATCACCATGCCAGCCAGATAAATGAATGAATAATACTCCACAATGGCGTAGTCGCGCTTTCTAACCTACAATGGCAGCAGGTCTGTAATGGGCATATTGAATTTTGTTTAAAGTTTCAGTGGCCTATGAGTTTTGTGTTATCGTCTAAAGTAGATTCAGTCTCATTCTGTGTCTGGACAGGAATGAAGCAGCAGAAAGATGTAACAAAATTGGGCTTTATTATTGAAAACAGTATACAAATGGAGGCCATCTCTGTTACATACCAGCCTATTGGATAGAGTAAATAAACTCGGAGCTAGAAGTTAATGTCCTTGCATGTTCTGAGTTTTGCCGTGGAACAGCAAAGCCAAATAAGAAGCGGATTAAAAAGAATGTGTGTTTCTGACGGGTTCTTAGTCAGTGTCGGGGCTTTAAGCTAGGCCTGCGGACAGTATAGAGTGAAGGGGGGATTTTCAGGACATTCGCTTTGTTAAAGTGAAACAGACTGAAATTGGCTGTAAGCTTACCAAAGCTCCCCAAAAACAGAGTGAGCTTACCGTCAATGAAGATGAGAGCACACATTCTGTCATCTTTCTTCTTCTTCAACATGTTTTGTCTTCAGTGGCTGCATTTTGTTTTGTTTAAATATTACAATTTTGTAATTATATATCCACATACAATTGCTCAATGCCATGCAATGCTGGCATTAGCTGAACTGTTTGTATGTTGTGAAATCTGCTTAGTCCAGTCAACTGTGTGTGCAGCGGTTTGTCCTTACAGTGTTTCTCTTGACAAAAGCAGTCCTTGGCCCAACTCTTACTCCACAAAACAGCCCATTCTCTACAATCTACCAAGCACAATGAGAGTTAATCAAGAACTGGCCAAGAGAAGAAGAACGAGAAGTTCATTGAATTTGTTAATTTCTTAAATCAGCTTAACCTACTACTGGGTTATGGGAATATATTAAGATTGTGTGAAATGGAGTTAGTCTGTCTTTCTAGCAATAAGTGCAGATGATGGGACTGAGACTGCGTTTGTCTGACTGTTTCTTCCAGTTTTAGTTTCAGTTAACTCGGCTGAGCTGGTAGTTTAAGACAAACTGTCAGCTCTAGTCTTGTGGTCAGCATGTACAACAGTAAACACATTCACACATTGCTCCTTATGTTACTTAGCAAGAACTCAAGGAAGCATGTTTCTCACAGTGCATTTTTTAAAATAGTTTTCTAATGTTGGCGAATTGATCGATTAAACTAGCCATTATATGATGTAGTGAAAGTATGTTAAATGTTTGTAGAACTGCTTTATCGTCCATCTCATCAACGGCTGTCAGGCTTAGATGGGTTTTAAATGAAAAGACCTTGGAGAGACCTTGAACAAAACATTCGTTTCTCTAGCATACCGCCTCCCTCCCTCACTTCATTCCTCTCTAAACCACTTTCCCTCCAACTTCATACCCACAGTCTATAAAAGGGCCCAGAAAGACTGAATCATTGTGCTGCTGGTTTTGGAGCCTGGGGTTCAGATAAACAGTGAAACAAAAGCCTGGCCCAGAAAGTTGTCGCTGGAGATAAACATAGTAGGAGACGGAGATATGGTATGCCCAAACAAGACAGGCTTCCATTCTGTGTGTGTGTGTGTGTGTGTGTGTGTGTGTGTGTGTGTGTGTGTGTGTGTGTGTGTGTGTGTGTGTGTGTGTGTGTGTGTGTGTGTGTGTGTGTGTTGTGGTTGAAGGGATGGGTCATTGTGGTTTGCAAAGTGTTTCCATCTGGAATCACTCTATTTTGGTCAGCTTTTTTTTTTTTAAACTTGGGATGTGTAGCTTATCTAAATAGTCACATAAGACAAAGAGACAGGGAGTCACACGCACACACATTCATACAAACACAAAGACCCACACGTACTCACTGAGACATACTGTACACACAGACAGATTTTGTTTCCATTTGCCGTCTGGAGGACCTACAGACGGACAGCGTGATCGAACAGAGAAGCTCGCCTCTTAAAATAGAAGCTCTGAAAAAGAGTCAGGAGGGCCGCAGGAGACAAGACATCTGTAGATAAGAGACATAAAGGAGAGAGGGAGATGGAACAACGAGCACGCAGTCAAGTCCATTTTACCTGGGAGCTCAGTAGGAGCCCTGTTATACCGGCTTTTGAAAGTAGTTGAGCGAAGTGAGGTGTTGTTTCTGGGCTGTGTGTGGATATGTGTGATTGTGGTAGTAACCTATGGTAGAAGCAAAGAGCGCGGGTTAAAAGGTATGGCAGTAAAATTGATGATCCGGTTATCTACCACACTGTGCCTTTTCCCCCTCATGGACACTAATATAAAATGCTTCTCTTTTTACATGGACACATACTGTAGCAGTGAAAAGCAACAGCACAAACATTAATTATGTATGTATTAATTCATAGACTGTGCTTAAATCCTTCCACCATTATCACCCATGGGGCTGTCTGACATTGCTGTATGAAAAGGGATGCATTTTTAACAGATTTTTGTTTTTTACTTTTTGTTTTTGGCATCTCTAAAAGTGTCACTTGTGTAACTTTGTGATTAAATTTCTTTTTTTGTTTGTTTGTTTTGTTATATTTGCAAGTAGGCACAAACAGACCCATTTTTTTCTAAATCTGATAAGATGCCATTTGGAATAGACTTGGAATTATTCTCTTATGTGCAAAGCAACATTGGCTCAATCCTGACTTTGACAGCTTTGTAAAAACAAACAAACAAACAAACACCAAAATATGACCAACAAAATAAACTGAACACACTGTTTTTTTAAAAGAACACACAACAAGAGGACTACAATTTGGGGAAAATAAAATATATCTATTTTAACTAATTTAATTGCACTGGTTTCGTTTCAGCTCACTGTCATTTCTACTTTTCCTGCACACTCGCTCTAAGTGCATCTTCTGCCACACTCCTGGTGAATGTAGCTGACAGGAGACTGATGAAGTGAAGCAATAATTAAGGAAGATGGCGACAGTATGTTTGGCACTGTAAGGACAGATATAGCTTCCCGGCAAGTTACAGTAAACCTAACAAGAGTGAGAGTGAGTGAACAAATACCAGTTGGGGGGGCTGAGAGAAAAGAGAAGAGAGAAAAAGTCAATGGAGACAAACAACAATAGTTAATGACATGCAGTAGTGCTCTGTGCATCATGGGAAGTCCCCCAGCAGCCTGAGCCTATAGCAGCATAACTAACCAATGATTCTGGGGCACCTGAGTAGTTTTAGTCCTAATCTTAAAAGTAGTAACGGTGCCTGTTTCCCAAATCCAAACTTAATCCAACCTGGGAACTGTTCCACAGGAAAGAAACCTGATAGCTTAAGGCTCCCATTCTACTTTTGAAAACTGTAGGAACGACGATTAAGCCAGCACTCTGAGAGCAAAATGCTCTATTGGGAAAAATAGAGCATTTTCATTACGTTATAACAGAGCCTGATCATTCAGAAATTTGGCTGTTTAAGGAGAAGGATTTTAAGTTCTTCTCCAACCCATTTTTATTATGCTGATAATTTGGCACTCCAAATATGGTCACTTCTGGAGACCTATACCCCTCTTGCTCTGTAACAGCTGGAATTCTGTTACAGAGCAAGAGAGAATTCACCAGCGATGTGAAGGCACCTGAGAGAGCAACACATACATAAGGATAGCTTAGTTAAATAAGTAGACAAGCACATTACCATATGGATGTCTTGGGTTCTGACACATTGTCATGCGTGTATGAACACGAGACACTGGCAGCAGTGTAGAAACAACATATAATTTACTGTTGCATCTGCTCTTATGTGTCTTATATTTTGCACATATGTTCACTATACTGTAACACAAACGAACAGAGGAGCATTTTGCAGTTAGTGTGTAGTTTAAGTAACTTTACTGACAGGAAAAAACAATCATGCTCTCTGTGCAACCAGCTTAAAAGTGACAATGGGTCTCACAGAACCTGCTCACCTTGAACATCCAACATCTTTCATAAAGCACTGATATACACAGGCACTAATATCCTTAATATCCTCACTCCGGCATTCTGCAACAGTCCTTTAAACGGGTTTTAATTCCACCTCCCGTGAAAACTTCAGCTAACCTCCGCTCATCGGCTTTGGTCTGCAAATCAGAAATCTTGAACTATATGATACATGACTTACATTGATTCATCTCTGTTTTTGTTTCAGATCTGTAGGTTAGAAATAAAATATCATTGATTTTAGGACCAAAGCCTCCAAACACCCACTAATAACTTCTATCCCCCCACCCAGCATGACTCATTCCTTTATAATGTCAGCGATTGTTCTACACAGTGGACAGCATCTAATTTATTGAAATTTTTATGGCTATTAAACTTATGTTTAGAGGTAATATTTTAATTAGGCCCTAGAAGCAAACTCCAGTTTGTGATTATTGATCTACAGAGTGTGTCAGCAACTATGTTTTAAATTGGGAAGAAATTTACTGTGAGGCAGGGTCCCATTAACATGACTGCTGTCCTTGGCTGGCAGACATAATTGACCTGGCGTTTTCTGCTTATTTTACCTTTCAACATTGTACTTCAGTAAGGTACAGCATGAAAAGACTTGGGTAACAGAATTATAAAAGCATTTATTCATTGTAGTGTGTGGGGACATAGATGTTCAAGTTCAGCAGAATTGAACAAACTTGAGATTTGTGTTAAAAGTGTGGGCAACCTTGGTTAGCATGGCACATCCATAGACTGAATAGGTGCTTTGTGGAACCCTATTAGCCGGAGACAGCTGGATTTGTCAGATAGTTGCATACGTCAAAAGGTACCAACAGCAAAAAAAAAACAAAAAAAAAAAAACTAGGGCAGCATGGCTAGTTCAACTTAATGAAGAGCAGAATTTGTTTTTTTAGTTTGGAGGAAATAAACTGTTTATCTCTGTTCCACAATTGGACAATTTCGCACGAGTGTCTATGGGAATTGACTAATTTTGGGTGCCAGCTTCATGTGGCTGGAGTTTCTAGCATTGTTTTTCAACTTTGGTTACTGCTAGGCTCTGAAGAAAGTTTGTGTAATAGCATCATTACTGCAATTTGCACCGTATCTTTCAGATTGTACCAGTTCAGCTGCCAGTCGGTAAAAATAAATTGATTTGACATTGAGAAAAAGGAAAACGAAAAAGCTGCTTTTATTTTAGACTTTAAAAATGTTACTCTAATTATATTTTTAAAAAAACAGCGAAATATTGAAGTTCATTCACTGAAGTAGTCGAGCATTTTTTCAGTTTTTGTTTCTTTTTGCACCACAAAATAAGGATTAGATGTTTAAAGAGTAATTGCTGTGAAAATATTAAAACATCATTAGGTTTTGCAGAGTACTTGATGACCTTTTTATTTTATTTATTACCAGAGCAGCAACAAGAATTCAAAAGCAAAACCTCTCACCAACAAAACCCTGTCGACCTTTTCTTTCTATTTGCTCCTCGTCTTTATATCTCAGATCGGGATAAAAGGTTGTCTTCTCTGACATGCAAAACACAATGCAGCATTAAAAGAGCACACAGGGAGGCACTGAATCAGGGAAAAATTGTAGTGTTCTGAGCAGTGAACTCCCAGTTGTGGGTGTTTTCCTGTCTCGATAAGCATCAGAATAATTTGACCTTTTTTTATTTTCTTTGGTTACATGTATTAAACACGAATACATTACTTTCAATTGATTGCTGACCAGTAGAGGGTGGAGGCTTTTTTTCCTCTTTCTCTCTGCCTGGTTGGACCTTAGTTAGCATTTCTGTAAAATATACATGTGTATATATATGTATATGTATATCATTATCAAATAAATGCATAAAGACTGTAGAGAAGTATGATAGAAGAGGACAGAGGCAGTGTATGCAGTGTTTCTTTTTTAACAGTGATCCTTTTGATCTAGCAAAAACATAGATATTGATCTTCTTCCCAGTCCAAGTCCAAAAGAGATCACGGAGGCCAATAACACGTTTGAACTGCGAACAGCGCTGGCTAAGGCCTCTAGGGGGCCCCAGGCAAGATTTTATTCCTAACTCCTGTGCAAAATTACTTCTTTTACATTTGACACAAGTAAGACTCTGTGCCTTGGACTGTAATGAGGAAATGATGAGTGGAATTGGATTTTTATTTATTAATTTATTTTTGTCTTTGTGAAACGTGTTTCAAAAATGTAAGAAAATAAAAAAATGTACATTATTACTGATTTTACAAAATTCATCATCTTATTGTTCTCAGTGTTCAAGCCTCTTACCAACAATGGGGGGGGGGCGGGCTGTGTTATCATCTGCCATCTGCCATGGATTTATACTTTGTGGACGATAAATTCCATTACTCGAGATGAGTGATTAGTGTGGAATCAATTCCCTTTATGCGACATGGCAGTGTCATACGGTGTGGTGTTTTGCTGACTTTATTGCACTAAACCCTTAGGTTTGGATTCCCCGTTCTGCAGTAAACAGCGCTCTACGCATCTACGTCATGCAGTGATGGCCAAGTGTTGTGATAATGGGAAGTAGGGCCTTCACATAAAGCTGAAAATTTCCAAAGAAATCAATATTGAAGTGTAGCATTTCTTATGTATGTTGGTTGTTTTATGGGATTTTTTTCTTTTCTCAAAGATCTGCTGTCACAAATAATCGTATCACCATCTGACAGACAGCTGTTTTTTCCACATAAAAGTATTAAACAGAAAGCACCCTGTCGTAAAGGGTCACAGCTTGAGCTGTTTGATAGAAAAGAACAAGCTCTCTTGCCACATCTGTCACTTTAGACCCGAGGTTACGCCTTTTTCATCCGTTACAACACACCTACATTTTAATCAATCCCCAGCATCGACGTACACCTTCTTCTCAGCTCCAGCTCTTCCATGCCCATGGCTGTCACATCTTATGTCTTACAAAGGAAAAGGAGCTAACATCCCTGTCTTCAAGTGTTCATACGGCCCCGGGCTACACTTCAGATATGCTAGCAAATACCAAACACCACAGAGGCTCTGGGTCTCTGATTCCCGTTTGGTCCTTATTGTGTAAAACAAAGATTTTTTTTTTCTGTGTGTGTGTGTGTGTGTGTGTGTGTGTGTGTGTGTGTGTGTGTGTGTGTGTGTGTGTGTGTGTGTGTGTGTGTGTGTGTGCGTGTGTGTGTGTGTGCGTGTTTAACAATTGATTTAGAGGCTTGTTGGCATAGTGCACAGTTGGATCTGGTTGAATTTGCTCAGACATACAGCAGCAAGGAAACTAACAACACAACCTCTGACCTGATCCTAGGGAATCTCTTATGTCTGAATATTTTTAAAGAACAGAACAGCATAGGTTTAATGTTATACTAAAGTGGTTTTCAAGCACAGGTCACGCTATTTGTAACCATTAGCTTTACCTCGGGGCTCAGATGTATACCCTTAACCAGCCTGAGTTACTCTTCATGTTACAACTGCTTACCAGGAAACATAATATCCTTTGTGAAGTCATTCACAACACTTGTGGATTATTGTACAGCACAGGATTAGGGCCATCTCCCTCCACAACATCTGTTTTACTCTAACGGCTTGTGGAGATTATAGAAGAAAGTGTTTGCTCTGTTACAAACACATGGGCACAGGATATAATCTCATCAAGTGATTAGAATATACAAACTGAAGACAAAAACAAAGGCGTTGCAAGAGAGGGAAATTATGAAAGAGACGGTGCTTAGGAAGGACAGTAGCTGTTGTGGTTTCTTTGAATTTGAGGGACAGACTTTTGCTTTTTTTTTTTTTTTTTTTTTTTAATTAAAATGCCAGTAAATACACTGTGTTATCTTTACACAGAGAACACCTTCAAGGACAGTGAAAGAGAATGCCATAAAAATGTCATTTTGCCAAAATCTTGAAAAACAGACTACCACCACGCAGACCTACTATTAATTTTACATTCACGGGGTCTCACTGGTGCTAAAATCTGGAAAAGAATTGTGTCTTTTATCTAAACTAAAGAAAGGAGAAGAGAAATAACAATTTATTATAAATCAGTGAAACACACCGGGGCCTGATCCACCCCAGCAGGGCTTCCTTGGGTGAGAGTGTCTAGTGATAATGGCCGAAACACTCGATGAATCCAAGGTCCACTACTGACGATGTGTTAGATTTTAATATGATAACCTAGATCAGATCTCTAATCCCTAAACCTAACCAAGGAAGAAATGATGGCTGATTACCTTGGGTAAAAGACCGAACGATGTGTGCCGCTGGTAAAGTTTCTGGGCTGCCTTTCCTCATAACTTCCTATCCTTCAAGATTTAAAGCAATGCATTATCAGGGATTGTAACATCTAGTTCTTTTACTGAATCTGCATTTAAAAGTTTTTATGTAAAATAAGGATAGAAAAGAGTTAGCTTCTTATTTTTTAACCCATACCCTGAATTTGTTTGATTTGGAAGCTGTTTTGATTCTGCTGTTCTCAATGAACCCAAAAAACTCATTAATATCAAAGCTGATTGTTTTTGGAAGTAGTTTTTAGTTTGATTTTAGTTTTAGCTATTTTAGGGGGATATCTGTGTGTGCAGGTGACTATTACTGTGCATAATTATTAGGCAACTTAACAAAAAACAAATATATACCCATTTCAATTATTTATTTTTACCAGTGAAACCAATATAACATCTCCACATTCACAAATATACATTTCTGACATTCAAAAACAAAACAAAAACAAATCAGCGACCAATATAGCCACCTTTCTTTGCAAGGACACTCAAAAGCCTGCCATCCATGGATTCTGTCAGTGTTTTTGTCACACAGCGGAAATTTGTGTTTTTATGTTTTATCAATCTGTGTATTGGTACATAGTGTTGATTTTATTTGCATGATTTTATAGTGATATTTATATTGCATGTTTGTTTATTGATATTTATACTGCATGGTTTTATCCTCATATTTATATTTGTGTTAATGTTGTACCATGTTCCTTTAACCCACTGTGGACTAAACAGATAATTGTAGGCACCTGTGAGGTGGGGGCGTTCCCCAAGGTGGCCTATCAGCCGCCAGGTTGACCTGTTAAAGGGGATGGTGAGCGCAGAGACAAAAGGAGAGAGGAGTGACGCACGAAGGGAGAGGAGGCGAAAAAGGAACGCGTGCAACCCCGCACGTGTATGGAACGAACTGCTGCCTGACTGTGGGGCGCCGCGAGTTGTTCGGCGATCCAGTCCTAACGGCAGGAACGGCAACAGTGGGTGGCGATGGCTGCAATGCACGACAGGGCAGGGATGCCCCTCTGCTTGCATCTGACGGTGAGACGAGGGAGGCCGTGTTCAGGTGTGGAGTGGGTCGGGACTGTGCGGCGACGCGCTGTCAGGAGGAGACAGGTCTGCGATAGGAGCCCCCTCCCTGGTCTGTTGCTGACGAGTTTTACCATACTGGAAGAGAAGTTCCTCTCCTGTCTCTTTCATATAAGGACCATTCGCCCATGTGTGGCTGGACTGTGGGATTATGGGACTATGGGAGAGTAATTTTAGTATATGGAAAACATGTTTTAGCCTTGTTTTAATAGTGTATAGTTATTTCTGCCGGCAGGGTTTTTAGCGGGTTGCAACACTATTTTTATTGTATACGGGGATTTTAGCTTGTATTTGTGACTCTGGCTGTGTTTTTTTTATTATGGAAATAAATGGTGTTTGAAGCCAGCTTAGTTTCTGTGCCCTGAGCGCTGACCCACCCACTCCCCTTTTTCGCTTGTATGTATAAAGAGGTGGTGGTGAAGATTTAGGTCCACCAGTTTAGCGGCTACATTTTGATCTGTTCACCATCAACATTGCGTGCAGCAGCAACCACAGCCTCCCAGACACTGTTCAGAGAGGTGTACTGTTTTCCCTCCTTGTAAATCTCACATTTGATGATGGACCACAGGTTCTCAATGGGGTTCAGATCAGGTGAACAAGGAGGCCATGTCATTAGTTTTTCTTCTTTTATACCCTTTCTTGCCAGCCACGCTGTGGAGTACTTGGACGCGTGTGATGGAGCATTGTCCTGCATGGAAATCATGTTTTTCTTGAAGGATGCAGACTTCTTCCTGTACCACTGCTTGAAGAAGGTGTCTTCCAGAAACTGGCAGTAGGACTGGGAGTTGAGCTTGACTCCATCCTCAACCCGAAAAGGCCCCACAAGCTCATCTTTGATGATACCAGCCCAAACCAGTGCTCCACCTCCACCTTGCTGGCGTCTGAGTCGGACTGGAGCTCTCTGCCCTTTACCAATCCAGCCACGGGCCCATCCATCTGGCCCATCAAGACTCACTCTCATTTCATCAGTCCATAAAACCTTAGAAAAACCAGTCTTGAGATATTTCTTGGCCCAGTCTTGACGTTTCAGCTTGTGTGTCTTGTTCAGTGGTGGTCGTCTTTCAGCCTTTCTTACCTTGGCCATGTCTCTGAGTATTGCACACCTTGTGCTTTTGGGCACTCCAGTGATGTTGCAGCTCTGAAATATGGCCAAACTGGTGGCAAGTGGCATGTTGGCAGCTGCACGCTTGACTTTTCTCAGTTCATGGGCAGTTATTTTGCGCCTTGGTTTTTCCACACGCTTCTTGCGACCCTGTTGACTATTTTGAATGAAACGCTTGATTGTTCGATGATCACGCTTCAGAAGCTTTGCAATTTTGAGACTGCTGCATCCCTCTGCAAGATATCTCACTATTTTTGACTTTTCTGAGCCTGTCAAGTCCTTCTTTTGACCCATTTTGCCAAAGGAAAGGATGTTGCCTAATAATTATGCACACCTGATATAGGGTGTTGATGTCATTAGACCACACCCCTTCTCATTACAGAGATGCACATCACCTAATATGCTTAATTGGTAGTAGGCTTTCGAGCCTATACAGCTTGGAGTAAGACAACATGCATGAAGAGGATGATGTGGACAAAATACTCATTTGCCTAATAATTCTGCACTCCCTGTAATTTGTTATTCCAATTAACTTTCTGTAAAGTGTGTTTTATTTATTTATGTTTTATTATTATGTGTGACAAAACCCATAATAGGTTCAATAGGTAGTCTGATTGTTTGTTTGTTTTTTTTGTTCCTGTTACTATTTGCATAAAATACTATTTTGATACTGTTTTCTATTATTTCCTTACTGTAGCTTGATTTCATATAAAATATATAAAGCAACCTCTCTCTGTTTCTCCACCCCCCCCCCCCCCACTCCCTCCATCCCTACAGCAAATCCTTAATTGCTCAAGTCAACCTGCCTTTCTTAATAACAATCATATGTTTACTGAAAACAAACACACACATGCCATCTCTTAAACACACAAAAACATGTACGCACTTATACACATGCAGACAGAGCATATACTCCCCACCATCAACTACTAATTAAGAGCTAATTATCTAGGCAAGTGTAAACAATCTCAGCAGATGGCAAAACCATGGCATTAGCACTAATGACCTTGAGCAGTGTGAGACCACAGTCCTCAATTCAGGAACAGCCTTTCTCGTTATGATATGCTGCATTCATTAAAATGCCCCACACACACACACACACACACACACACACACACACACACACACATGCACACCGACAACCCAGGTTTCTATTAAACCAATTTTCATTCATTAAAAAGTGTCTTTGTTGTTCTTTACATACAAAGATTCACTAAACTGTATTCTCGTTGTGTTGGGGTCATTAGTTATATTTCATATTAATTATAAGCTTGTGAGGGAACTACGAAATGTAGTTAGGTGCATGTATTACTTGTATTTTATAATGGATGTGTGGTTATTCTGTCTTAGTTGCCTGCTGTTTACAGGTGTCATACGATGATTTTGCATGTATAAATCCTGCACTTATTTATGACTGAACAATCCTGGTCAAATCACTGAAACTGGACTAACTCTTCATAGCTTGTGTAACCTACAGATACATGGATATAGATGGGGCGACCGTGGCTCAGGGGGTTGGGAATTGCATCTGTAACCGGAAGGTCGCCGGTTCGATCCCTGGGCTCTCTGTCCTGGTCGTTGTGTCCTTGGGCAAGACACTTTACCCTACTTGCCTACTGGTGTTGGCCAGAGGGGCCGATGGCGCGATATGGCAGCCTCGCTTCTGTCAGTCTGCCCCAGGGCAGCTGTGGCTACAACTGTAGCTTCCCTCCACCAGTATATGAATGTGAGAGTGAATGAATAGTGGTATTGTAAAGCGCTTTGGGTGCCTTGAAAAGCGCTATATAAATCCAATCCATTATTATTATTATTATATGTTTTACTCTACAGTTCTATATTAACTCTATTAACACACATACATTCAGGTATATTTAGTTTGTTTTAAAAAGAGTTGCAAGCACAGCACAGAAGGAAATGGAAATTTAAACTAGCAACAGTGAGGGTGACCATCATCATCTCTGAAGTGCTGTTAGCATAGTCCAGTTTAGTTTCTCATCATCGTCCTCTTTTCCTCCTGCCTGGCAGCTCCATTTCCAAACATCTCAACCTTGTCTTTGTCACCAAACTGCTCCCCCTGAGCTCTCCCTCTCCCTCCCTCTACTAATTTCTAATCTTTTCTATCTCTGTCACTCCCAATGAAAACAATATCTTCTGCTTCAGCTCTGCCTCCTGTCTTTTTGTCAGTGAGCCACAGGTGATTAACCTGTGATATAAATGACAGGTGATTAACAATAAGCAATGAAGTGCCCCTGAATGTCCCATTCGATATATAGATATTTTTCCCATTTATTCCATAGGAAAATACAAAGAACAAACCTTAATGGGAAGCATTTACTGTAACCGAGTCTTTGAGGATATTGCATTTCTCCTGGCATAAGTCTCCTTGTAGACCTGAGACTAATAATGAATGCTTCCTCTCCATTTGGATCGCTACCTCGGAGCAGCAGTAGACACTTATTCAAATTGGCTTCAGAAGTGCCTGTCTTGTGCCTTGCCTCATGTTTATCAGTGTTAAGTATAAGTTGACATTCCCTGCCACGATTGTTGAAATACTGCTGGCATAACAAACACTCAAGCTCATTCTGACAATCAAAACAGCATTGTGACATTGTTTTTCTCAGATGATTAACTTCAATGAGAGGGAGGAGCGGCCTTGCTGATTGGCCACAGACCTGTTCGGTGTGGTGTTTTGTTTTGTTTTTGTACCCTTTTTTTGCTTCTATTCCTCCTCCTTGACAGTTGCAACACTTCCAAAAATGTGTTTAATTAATTTTAAGTCTTTACCAATGATGCCCTCCTGCTTTTTTTCTTACTTAAGTGAGTCAAAGTGAGATAACTGAACCGTGGAAGTTGGTCATAAATAACAAAATTAGTGACAGGGTGAGGAGTTTGGCCATTCAGGAGGGACTCTGATTACAGCCAGTGCTCGTCCACATGGAAAGGATCCAGTCAAGGCTGTTATGGCATCTATCTAGGAAGCCTCATGGATGCCTAAGTGTGGTATTTTGGGCATTGTCCTACCTGGAGTAATCCCGAGTTAGAACTAGGACTTCCTGAAGAGATAATTAATATCTATCAGTGTGCTTGGGAACCACTCAATGTCCCCTCCTGATGAGCTTGAAGTGGCTGGAATAAGGAAAGTATGGGCTTCTCTGCTCTGACTGGATAACCCGGATAAGCAGTGGAAATTGGATGAATGAATGGATAGTGTTTGTTTGTTTTTATAAAACACACCATAAATAACACTTTATATGCCTGAAATGTATGTTTATTAAAATAAGAAGAATGAAGAAGAAAAAGTAAATCTATTTTTTGAAGGATACACAGACTGTGGATATAGTAAATCAGACAGTTCCAGTAATTCCAGTAAATATATTTGAAAAGTAGCTGAATAAGCCAGGGTTGTACATTTCACTCAGTTATTATAACACTGAGGTTTGCCTCATTGTTGAGCAGGTTTGTGTCTGCTGCTACATTTAGAGACTTTCCAGATCCCTTTAGATATTTTTAATAGCAGCTAGTGAAATATCTATGGACAGCACTGCTTTACAAACAAAGGTCATGCTCTCCCACTGCCAGCATTGTTATCTCTCCTCTTGCTCCTTTTAGCAAATTAGTGGGTAACATGTGGCTTGTACATTTTGAGAGCATTCTCTGGATCTCAGTGTTTTATGCAATATCTCTTAATTAGATTTTATTCTTTTGAATCATTTGCATGATCAGCTTGCAACCATCTCGTTTCAGTCACTTTGTCGCATACAATGTTATCATAGACGTAACACCCAAGTTGTCATGAATCTGAATTATCATGAAGCAGCAATGATATAGTGTATGACTCTGACATGAATTTAGTGTCTCCGCAGTAAAAATGATATGACCCATATTATTGTAAAGGCAGTGCATTATCTTTAGCAGAGGTTTAAACACAGTTATACACTGCCAGTACTCCAACTTCAGCTGCTGTTAGACTCAAGGACTCGGATATTCTCCTGGCACTTCAGTGTTCCTTCAAGCACCCACTTTGTATTCATCTTTCTCTCACCGCACAACAACAACAAAAGAAAGGAAAAACGCCTGTTTCTGAAGCTACAGTTGTAATGACATAATGCTGTGTCACTGATAGTTCATCCGCACATTATAATGAATACAAATAGGGCAATACGGAGCAACTGCAGGATGGCTACACAAAGAACACTTTCACAAAACTCCTAAAAGGAGACATTATTCTTCATGGCAGCCAGACAAGGATGTTCTGCTGTGATGCAATTCTGAATGCATGCTGGTCTGCACCTAATCATCTGTCTGCAAAGGTGGAAGAGAAACGGAGTTCATCTTGTCAGGGCTGCGTGACGAAATGGTGACACTGAATGCAAAGCCATCTGATACATGTCAGTGAGGCGGGATAGGCAGGGTGTCTTTGTGTGCGGCGAGGTGAGGGAAGAAAGGGAGCGCCCGCAAGCGTAGGGAGTGCTTTCATGTTTGGCGCGGCACTTCGCTGATAGTGTTTGAGCGTTCAAATATGCTTTTGCGGAGCGCAAGAACAACTGTCCGTGTTCAACTGAGTTCGCACATGTAAAACACCAGCTGATGGGATGTCAATCGCAGGTGCTGCGCCTGTCATAGTGATGCTGCTGGCAGCGTAGTAAGTGATGGCTCTGACCTTCAGCGGTGACAAGAGAGCGAGGCAGCACAATTAAACTACGCTTCTGCATTTTTCCCCACTCTCCCTCTCTCTTCCTTTCTGTTGCTATTCTGTAATGACAGGTCACACTCACTCCCTTCCAATAACCAAAGTCCAATGCCTGCTGATGACTGCAAGAAATCTTTTCCCAAACAAAAGTCTATGCAAGATTTATAAAAAAAGGGAATGAAATTTGAGGAAATGAAGGGGGGGGGGAAGTATAGTTGTACTGTACAAACATTCCACAAAGTGCCTCTAAAGGCCTTAATGGGAAATGGATGCTCACTTTTAGTTGATGGCTATTGAGACAACGTTTTTTTTTATCAGCCTAATTTCTGAGTTAACAGTAAGAAGCGTGAGGATTGGGTCCAAAATAGCTGATGGTTATTTTAAAAGTGAAACACGAGTGAAAGTGATAAGTGATAAGTGATATTATTCAGTGAAGATGTTTAAAAAATCAGTTGTGCAACAAAAAAAGGACAGAAAAGCAAACAAGTGAAGGGACAGAATAAAGAAACTGAAAGAGGTCACTGACTCAAAAACAAAAAAGAGAGATTGAGTTAGGGATGTGTAAAGGACACGTGAAGCCCCACAATGCATGATGGAGATGTGATCTTCCCATAGACAGTGATGAGCGTAGGATGATGATGACGATGATGATGATGATGGATGACGGATGTTCCATCCTTGGCCCTCTTTGCAGTGTCATTAGGCAGCAAGGTTTGGGGAACCTGTCTGAATGCAGCATGCTGTGCGCTACCTATTTATCACTGCTGTGACTGCTGAAATCACAAAGAATGAATGGTTCCAGTGGTGTCTGTGTTACGGAGCTTTGGTAAGTGAGGATTTTGACAAGTAAAATCTATGAGCTATAACCTCCTACAGCAGTCTTTAATTTTACTGCGGCATATCTGCTAGAAAGCTTTTAGATGAAATGAAATGAAAATGCAGTTGTGGCTTACTTCCTTTTCTAGTCGCGTGTCGATGTGCGTGTTATCCGATTGGAAATTTTAAAACCGTGACACAAACTGAAGACTTTTACTTCGATTTAGTTGCACTGCTACAGAGCAAAGTGTAAAACAAATTTTCCGAAGCTAACAGCTTCAAACTGCACAGTAAATACAGACGTGTGCCTCACCTTAGAGATGGGTTTTTTTCTTTTTTCCGTTTGTTTGATCAGCATTAATCTTCAAAGCTGTATTGTATTATAGGATTATGAAAGATTAGAATTCTGACTTATAGTTTTTTCTTGGTTGTTTGTTTTTCATTTTTTCTGGACAGTGCAAAAAATATATCAGGGACTACAGATAAAAATTAGCCTTTTCTATACTGGAAGCAATATATGTGTTGTGCATTCTTCCTAATAAACTAAAACCGTGATTTCATTCAAGCTATATTTACAGATGTTGTCGCCAAATCACCATATTGGTAGATCCAGTATGTATCAAGTTTCCTCGGGATTGTTGGGAGACTATGCAGTGTGATTGAAAACGGGCACCGTATCCCTGAGAGCACCTTACATAAATCGAATGGATTTTTTTACCCCTATAAAGTGAGAGACCAGAGTGGCTCACTAAGAGCAGTGGAGGGGCTGAGTGTGTGTTTTGAGTGCCCACTTCTGGACACATACTCATCAAACAATGGGAGACATGGTTACGGGGGTGGGAGGCATATCTGTCAGTCAAAGCGCAGCCAATACACTTCCATTTGAGGAAGCTGTCAGTCACCCAAGAGTGCAGTAATGGTATGGTTGTCACCAGAGTAGGAGGCTGGAGTAAAGGGAGGAAGACGAACTCATTTGGTAAACTGGAGGGAGAAAAGCTGCCACTTCCCTGAGACACCACCTGTAATCGCTACCTACAGATTTGACATAGTCAGTGTGAGGATAAAAGGATTGTGACTGAATTAGTTAGCTATCAGGGGCTATTTATGCTAGGATTATTTTTTCATGTAAAATAAAAACAAAACAGTTTGACACAATTTAAATTTTTTATCGTGGCACATTATCTCGCTGGAAGCACACAGTCAACATCTTTTATTTTATTTTTTGGTCTGCTCATAGCAGTCTGGCCATTCTCCTCTGACTTCTGGCACGAACAAGGCATTTTTGCCCAGAGAACAGCTGCTTACTGTATATTTTGTCTGTTTCGGACCATTCTCCATAAACCTCAGTAGCAGTTATGTGGCAAAATCCCAGTAGTTCAGCAGTTTCTGAAATACTCATGCAAGCCATTCTGGTGACCTAAATGACCTTTCCTCCCTATTCTATTGCTCACTTTGAACTTAACCAGGTCATCTTGAGCATGACTATGTGCCTAAATAAGTTGGTAGTATGTAATTGACTGATTAGATATTTGGTGTACCTAATAAGGTGATCTGTAAATATATTTATTAACAAGAATACGCTTGTTTGGGTAGATTTTCAACATCTTTCAATCCTGTTCATTCTTCCCTGTTCACAAAATATATATAAAAAAGCTTTGTAAGCTTTCCCTGTACCCTTTTGACATTTTCCTCTTTCAGTTTTTAAAGAGGTTTGTTTACTACAAACACTCCCTAGCACACCTGTATTGAAAAAGATGCTCTACTTCAACCTCCAACCACTGAAAGAAGAGTGGAAAAAAAGAGAATCCGATAATAAATATTTTTTTACATTCACTTTAAAATGCTTTCTGAACATGGGAAGAAAGTTTTGTAGTTAAACTTGTGACTAAACTTTTGACTCCTCCGAATAATGAATGAAAGCACATTATCAGTTATCGCCTAACCTCTTCTATGCTTTCTAAATGTCAGCAGCACACAGCTTTGGATACATCATGCTATGTCATCGTAGCCAATCATCTTATTCTTTTGTCATGTATTCTTGTTATAGCTTGCAAGCGTTCACACGACTGTTACACAATGCCACTTTTCTCAGAAAAATCAAAAAGACTGAAGTATGCTTCTTCATGGAAACTTCCCGTGCACCCCATGCATCCCACTTACCAGCAGCTTCTCTGATGTATTTTTCTTTTTTGTAGCATCACCAGACCTAATTTTAAGCTCTGACTTCCTCCTGCCAACCTTAAGATTTGCAGCACCTCTACCTGAACAGTCAGTGGCTGATTTGTCAGCTGTGGCAATTGGTTGGTGATACTTCTCTATTGTGTTTCCTGGTAGTTAGGCAGAGAACAGGGATGAGTTCTGCATATTTAGTCATTTTCTTCTCAATCTCTCCTCCTTGAGTCAGCTGCAGCACTTTTATTGTTGGAGCCAACAGTCTGGTCACAGAATCAAGTTGCAAATCTCCCTTGTATAACAGAGCCTCCTCTCCAAGTCCGCCTACAGTTTGCCCCTCGTATCGGAGGTTTTGATGCTGGCATCTTGCTGGTGGTACCAGCCACCTCCTTCTCCCTCAGGAACTGGATCTGATTCTGGCACCCTGCTGGGTTCTCGTGGCTGCCTCTTTATCTCTACAACTTCTGAGCGGTTTTTTTTTTTTTGAACTGCTTTATTGTTTCTCCACTTGAACCAAACAAGTTTTGTAGTATAGTTTTTCAGCATGGGTGGAGGTTTTTGGTATCTATGGCACACTGCCATGCCCGTGGCAGCTTGCAGACATTTGATGTCTGATGAATCAGCACGCTTCCTTCTGCACTGTCTCAACCATCTTGTGCATTTCTCTCTCAGATTGTGTAATTTTTTTAAAACCTCTATATTTTTCAGTTTTGTTTTGTTTGTTTTTTTCATTTTTTGGGTGGGTTTTTTTGTCCATAAACAAGTGGTGTATGTCCTAAAAGATACAGTAAATACGCTTGTAATTATTCTTCAAAATGAGAGACTTTTTTCATTGCAGAGATTCTTGGTCCACACTGCTCTGAATCTGTAGAAAATGAGCAGTATGTGAGTTTTAAATTGTCAGCTCAGGCTTTCGTGCTTGGCTTTTTTTCATCTGCACTCCTCAAGACGTAAAAGTTTGACATCTTTGAAAGGTGTGAGCTTCATATTTAATGTGAGAGTCATTGCATATTCTGTGTTAAGACAGCACTCACACACACGTGTTTAATAATAACAGAAATAACTGTTATTGTCTTCCATTGTTTCTGGTTACTTTGTTTTCTCACACTCTTCTACTTGTCTTCTATGACCAGTTTCATCACATTTACAAGAACCATATTAAAATGACAAAAAAAAAAAAAAAAAAAAACAGAACAAAATTTGAAGCAACATTTTTCTCTTTGGTGCTTGTTTGCAAAATCTAGAAGTCTGTAGGACATAATTTGACAGTAAACTCATTCTGCACAATATATAGAAGCCTCAGTGCCCACTGCCTGCAGCCCCCTTTGCAATAAAATATCAAGTCCTAATACTCACCCAAGGCTTCTGGCTTAAGAGGTTCTGTGTGCACTGATGTAAATAAAACCCTTGTTTTCCCCCATAACCTAATCCTTGGACTTTATTATACACTTTAGAGGATGTTTTTGTACCTCCAGCCTTATAATCAGCGCTGCTCCAACCCACTTTCATCTTTTCATCCTCCTCTTTTATGGTTTATCCACTTTCCCTCATTCTTTCCTCTGACCTGGCTGTACTGGCATAATATAGTGTGGCTTGATCACAAATAATACTCAAAACTCATTAATGAAAGATTACGGTTTCTCTGAATAGCCACAGTGAGCTTTCATTTGGTGCCCATATAGGCTGTGGTACAAAGAGCCAAACACAAAAGGAACAAACATTGACCCCTGCAGGAGCATGAACGACCTTAGCCAGCCTTTTGTGCTGTGATTTGAAGACGTACCCTTGACAAAAAGTAAAGACCCCACTACTAATAAGCAAAAAAGAGGAAATGTTTAAATGAGAAAAATCATGGAAAAAATAAAGAAAAGCTAAACCTGGCTTGTTGTGTTCTCGCATTAAACTAATGCACATGTGTGCCTTCTTGCTGTTTTGGTTCACCAAACACTTGCATTTGTAGCCGGTACAATCAGCAAGAGGAAAGGAAAATAGCGACTAAGCTAACCATCCTTGCTATGAGAAAACATAGCATGAGGTCAAAGAAGAATGTATGGTATAAGGTAAGAAGAGCTAATTGGCTTGCTGAGAAATGAAACCAGCACCATCTATTCAGTTGGCTTTATATAGACTTGCCCTGAAGGAAATTGCCATCCCGGGTTTCCTCCGTGGCGTGAGCGATAAGCAGAGTTTTGTCCTTTCCTTCTAAGATTCCTAATTATTTAAAGTAACACTCAGGTATGCCACTCAGCGTGTTAGTACGAGCTCGGGAGCAGCTTGGGAGAACAAGAAAACAGAGACTGCTTTAGGTTGCCTTCCCAATCGACTCAAAGGTTTATTTGATACACAGCAGTTTATATAGATGAAAAAAGGTTCGTGTGTCAGCAAGTTCTCAGTTCAAACCAGTACAGACCAAATAAGGAAACGTCTTCCTGCCTTGTGAGCAAAGAAGTATCCTGTGTGTAGTTTATCAGTTCAGCTACAATTTATGATCATCCCAGCAAAATACACTCCTAGACATAAAATACAGAGTTCTTTCATTAGTGAATTCTGAAACAAACCACCTAGCCTTTAACGAGCCTTTTTCTAAGAGATAAGGAAGGGAGGATGGGAGTAAGGAAGTGGTCTCGTCTCTGTGGTGTTTTCGACCTTGGGGTACCAGCCTGTGAGTCTTACACCTTAATTCTTGGGTCAGAGAGAAAGAGAAAAACAACTAGTAGATGGACCTTATTGAGTAACAGTTTTCCTGTATAAAACAATCTTCTGTAAATGCTAACCGTGGTATCAAAATATCATAACAGTTCTCCCCTTTTATCATGAAATGATAACATAGTATAAAGACAGAATGTAATAACATAATATAAAGACAAATCATAACTGTAACTGGTCCTTCGAGCAAGCTTAATATCAAAAATTCTGAGAGCGTATACATGGTATCACACAACAGACAATAATCATCAAAAACAAATAATACATGCTGCAATGGTTACAAAGGCTACAATCAGTTCCTTCCATTTTCCAAACGTGTCCTGCAGCCACTTATGTAGCCACTGACCGTGGCCTGTATTGGCAATTAGTTCTATCTGCAATGCTTCAAGTTTATTCATAGCTTGTGTGAATGAACCGTTAGGGGCGGTATTATTGGGAATGAAAGTACAGCATACATCAACGGTTACTAGACCACAGGTACCGGTCCAATTAACAGGTAAAGCTAATCTAAGAGTATTATTCCACATCCAATAAGCATGTGGGATTGGTCTGGTCAGGCGCGTGACCATGTGTGATTTAACTAACTCCCCCCAGTCAGTGTCATTTAATACACCCTCTGGGGGAACAATGATCGAGTCTCTGCTCGAACTTGAACTGTGTGTGTGTTCCTCCAGATATGATACAACTTCAGCCATAGAGACAGCTAGCCATGTCTCATTACAGCGTGCACCTGGGGAGTCAGAGAAGAATGTATAGTTATCCTTTGTATAATCTATGTGTGTGTCTGGGCCAGTTAACTTTAGTCTGCGCAGACATATCATACTAGTATTAAAATGGAGAGGGATCTGTCCTAAGGGCAGTGAGGGCTTTAACCTATTCTTAGGGCGTTTCATTGGGGCGCAGGTCCCTGCGGTGTCATTAGATAACTTCAATAATTCGCCTAATGGAGTCTCAGGGTTAGTTGGTGTGTGTGTGTGTCTAAGTAGGCAGTCGAGAGGGCTCAGAGTCAACTGTAAAGCGTCTTTAAGGAGAGCATTATCTCCGCCGATTTTCTCTAGTCCCTCAGTGAGGGGGAAACCGGATATGGGGTATCCTACTATTACCTGTTCTGGATTAGCCTTTGAACAGACATAACAGTTACTGTTTCCTAAATCACGAGCGGCTGTTCTGGCATTTTCATACCAGGCGTTAGCTCCTGCACTAGAGGGCGCATAAAATGGTTTATTAGTGGCGTCTATGTTGCTATTTACTGATTTTAGGGAACGTGAGGAGTGCATTAAGTAGGTGTCTTGCAAAATGGAGCATGAGGTATCGTCAGCAAAATATGACCTGCAAAAATGTGAACATGGTTGCAGTTTACAATACAAAATAGCAAAGAGAAATCCTAAGGTTAATGCGATAGATATGATAAATAACCTAAATATATAAGAAAAACAGTTCTTCAGTCGTCTTCTGGCCTGGTCCCAGGTTCGAGAGACATCGAATAAGCGCCGTATGATGACAATGGGCATTTCATTTTCTTCATTATCAGGATGGAGTGAGTCTAGCTTTATCAGGTTAGACATCATGTGGTACTTTTGGCTTTCTATTCCTGCTGGATGTTCGAGTACCTTGCTGTGGCTCTTTCAGACGTTGTGTGTTAATCAGTGATTGCGTGTGTGCACTGGATCCGGGCGCTGGCTCGCCTGAGATGTCATCTACCCGTGTGTGTTTATTTGCTCTAGTTCCGGGCGCTGGCTCGCCGGAGATGTCGTCTGCTTGATCCGACGCCTGAGATGGTCCGATTGGGCTGGTCTTAACCCTGCTGGCATGAATCCACTGAGGTTGTCCGTCCGTAAGGATGCTGGTTCTTCGTCACTGCCAGTACAGTCTGGGGCTGGAACACGCGCGGCCTCCCAGAGAGTCCTTGGTTTTAGTGGCTTCTCCAACATGCGTCTCCTTGTCTCCACTGGTGGAACTGTGGAGGGGAAAGGCTGAGAGAGACAAACTTTCTGATAGTTATTATTCAGTTTTTCTACCAGGTTGTGAACATCAGTGGACAATGCAATATACATCACCTTCTACTAGCGGTGCCCCTCTGGAAGCTGACCATGGTGTTGGAAATAGTCTTATTTCAAATGGAAATAATTTGGTTACTGTAGATTGAGTCATTCTAATCTCACACAGGACTTGAGTAAGTAATTTGACCCAGGTCATTAAAGTTTTAGCACACTTTTGAATTACTTCTAATGTGAATGAAGATCCTCTATCACTGTTAATCTGGTGAGGTATTCCGAATCTGGGTATTATTTCATTGCTCAACTTTTGACAGACTACTTCTGCAGTTTCTTTTGAGGTTGGATAAGCTTCTACTCATTTACTAAATTGATCCACTATTACCAGTAAGTACTTGATGCTTCCTTGCGCTGGCATATGTGTAAAATCAATTTGTAATGTATGAAATGGAAAATCTGGTTGTGGTAAATGCTGATGTTTTGCTTTTGATTTTCCTACATTAGTTCGTGCACATGTTAAACAGGTTGCTAATATGCTTTTTACTGCATGTGATGTTTTCTCAATTACAAATCTTAATTTTATTGCCCCTATTACCCCTCTCTGTCCGACATGACTCACACAGTGAAAATGTCGGGCAAGGACTGGCATCAGGGAATATGGGAGGGCAATCAAACCCTTAAGATTTTGTATAAGCCATCTCTGTCTTCTAAGGTACAGTCATTATTCTCACAATAGGTGTAATCACATGCAGAGGCTTGCTCTTGTATGAATTTTAAATCAACATTTGTTCCTAAATAGTCTGGGAGTTTAACAAGTGACAGCTGTAGGGGCACAGATAATACTTCCTGCGGAGGTGGGAGCTGTGATGCAGCTGCAGCCTTGGCTGTCACGTCTGCTAAGGCATTACCTGTTGCTTCGTCTGTGTCAGCTGTACTGTGTCCTTTCGTTTTTACAACTGCAACGGCCGATGGTAGCTGTATAGCCTGAAAAAGTCTTTGAACAAAATCAGAATTTAGCAATTTATTTTCCATCAGCAGATCTAAATCCTCTCTGTCTCCACAATGTGCCAAAGTCATGCACAACGCCAAATGCATAGCGGCTGTCTGTGTAAATCGTCACATGCTTATCCACATGGAGCTCACAGGCGCATATTAAAGCCATGAGCTCTGCTTTTTGTGCTGAGTGAAATGGTAATGAGTGAGCCTCTAGTATGATGTCAGGCAATGTCACCACTGAATAGCCACAAAGAAATGAGTTGTCATTCGGCCTTGAACAGGACCCGTCCACATAAACCGTGGCTGAGTCTGGGATAGGTGTTTGCTCTAAATCTGGACGTGGTGCTGTGGATTCCTGTATACGTGTCATGCAGTCATGATCGTCAAGCCTGTCTGAGCCATCCTGTCGGTCAGAAGAACACAGTATAGGATCAATAAATGTGCTGGCGAATCAGGTGTGCTGCTCGCTTTTATAGTGAGATTTGCATATGTTGTTTAGTTATGTTTGCTACAATGGTCGTGACCTGGTGATTGGTGTGTAGAATAGTGTCATGTGAGAGTGTGAGCTTCTCGCAGTCCCTTATCATGATAGAGCAAGCTGCTACTGCCCTCAGGCAGGCCGGCATTCCTGAACAATTCAGGCAGCACCTTTGAGTGGCGGAGGTCAGCACTCCCTGTAATGCATTGAAAGAGGCAGTCATTTCTGTGGACCACAGTATTCGAGGAGGCTTGTCTTTTTTTTACAACAGTCACGCAGAATGTGGTCATGAAAAGAACAGTCTGGTATCCACTGTCTGCAATAGTTCACCATGCCCAGGAAGGACAGCATGTCCTTCTGTGTAGTGGGACGAGGGACAGAGGTCACAGCTTTGACCCTGTCTGCAGTCATGGAACGTTTTCCGTGAGACAGTGTGAATCCCAAATATTGAACAGAAGTCTGACAGTACTGCATTTTCTTTGCAGATGCTTTGTGGCCAGTCTTTTGGAGGTGCTGGAGAAGCATGTGTGTAGCAGTTTGACATAGTTTTTCACTCGGAGCACAGAGGAGGAGGTCATCCACATGTGGATCAGGGTGCAGCCCTGGAGGAGTGAAGCACCATTGAGAAAGCAGCAGAGCTGTCTATCATGCCTTGGGGCAAACGAGTCCAAGTGTACTGCTTATTTCTATGTGTGAATGCAAATAACGGCTGTGTGTCACAGGTACTGAGAAAAAGGAGCGGAGCATAAATCCACCACGGTAAAGTGTGTATGCAATGCATGTCAATATGCTGTGAACATCTGAAACGAGAGGTGGCAGAGGAATGTTGACTGCATTAATTTGCCTTAAGTCTTGTATGAAACGCCATACGCCAGGTTTGTTAGGCTTTGGCACAGGATTGACAGGAGTATTATATGGAGATACTGTAGGCTTTATTACTCCTGTAGTCAATAAATCTCCTATGATGACATCTAGGGCTGAGGCTTTTTCGACAGAAATGGGATACTGCTTGACATATACTGGCTTATTGTTTTTTTAATAGGTGTACGTGATAAAGTGTACAGTCAATAAATCCTATATCATTCTCACTTTTAGACCACAATGTCATATTCTGGTATTCAGCTGGCAATGTAACTGCAGAAATAGTACAGTGGATAGGTTAGGTTAGATCTATGTGACGACATATTTCGTAACCTATGTCTGAGTTATGTAACAAAATCACTGTTTGACCTTCACTTGTGTGAGCAGTTATCATGTTGTTGAACAGTGTGAGAGAAACAAAAGTGTGGCTCCCAGTCATGGGATTACCTGTTAGTGGCGTCTGTACACGTTTTTTTGGCACAGTGTGTGACATAGAGTACCGGACAAAAAGGATGTTGAGTTCATTCTCTGCTGAGGGTCCAGCTGACACAGAGGATGTTCCTTCTCCATCATGTCGGTACATAGGGCAGAGAAAACATAAGCTGTTATCAGTGTCAGCAAACATTTCACACTTTGTGTTAAATGAAATACACAAATTCATTTTTGCTCTGGGTGTCTGCGGCTGCTGGAAAACTGAGCTAAATTTGCACCTCTAGCTTGTCCAACAGTGCATAAAGCGTTTTATGAATACTAGGATAGATTCATCAGGCTTCTGTTTACACATAGTTATTGCATTTAAGTCAATTTTGTCTCTGGACATTGTGAGCAGGAATTTCTTTAGATTCTTAAAGAAATCGGCGACTTTGTCATTATTTACCCACAAAAACTCTGCAGTTGTGGATGCTTTATCATGCTTTGGGTCTAATTCACCTATCTCTCTTATGAGTTGTGACTCGGTTACTCCAGGAATGCATTGCATGCAAGACTAGCTTTTCCCGCAGTAGATTTATTTTCTATGCTGGAGCCTGCACTAGTTTTATTTGATGTTAAAGCATCTACGCCTGGTTCCGGTCCTTTTGTCCATAGCGGTAACATTTGATGCATCACGTCGCGGCATTCTATCATATTTTCTACAGGACTTTTTAAGCAGACTACTTTTCTTATCACAAATGATATTCAACATTTCTACTGACCTGGTTTCTGGCGATAATCGTTCGGGATAAGGCTCCGAAAAGAGATTAGAATGCATTGTACTCACAGTCCGTAAGTTGTAAACAAAGTCAGTCACATAAGCACTTCCGCATGTTCTGGATACGTAATCATGGAAGTCTTCGCCGATTCGTGGACGTGGGTTACACGTAACTGGAAATGGGAGTCGTACTGAGCTGTTGTTTGAGACTTTAAATTTAATTTTTTTTGGTTTTACAGGTAATTTTGATTTTTTATCGGACTTGTCTGTGGTCTTTGAATAATTCTGACCCATGTTCAGTGATTTCCAGAGGGGTTTACACGCTAGGAGGATTTATGTTAGTATTTTCGCTGCGGCACAGCTGAGGTCACTTTAAATTTATTGCTAGCAATTTTTTGTTTGTGTGAGCAACTCTCACATAGCGAGCAACTTCTCGCTTAACGAGCAACTTCTCGTAAAACAACAGGCAACTTCCTGTGTCTTTCTGCTTTTAATTTACTGCTTTTAACCCTTGTATGGTAATCGGGTCTGTGAGACCCGTTTTCAGTTTTCTTTCGTTTTTTTTTTTTTTTTAACAAAATTAAATTCAATTATTTACTAGCTTTCTGTGAGTGAGCAACTTCTCACTTTTTAACGTACGTTTCAAGATAACAGGCAACTTCCTGTGTCACTCTTTGGTGAGCAACTTCTCACTTAACGAGAAGTATTTAAGACAACAGGCAACTTCCTGTGTCACTCTTTCTGAGCAACTTCTCACTTAACGAGAAGTATTTAAGACAACAGGCAGCTTCCTGTGTCACTCTTTTGAGTGAGCAACTTAAACAAAATTAAAATATTCAAGACAACAGGCAACTTCCTGTGTCCACCAACACCACACAAGGGTTAATTTACTTTATTCGGGGACTGAGGAAGTCAGTCAGTGTATCTCTCTGGATCACTAAGTGAAACTCCGTCAGCATATCCCGTTTTTTTTATGGATCGATCACTGAGAGAGGTATAATATGGTCTCTATATAAATATGAAAGACGCATATTTACCTCCTGTCAGCGGATCCCACTTCTGACACCAAAATTGAAGGAAATTGCCATCCCGGGTTTCCTCCGTGGCGTGAGCGATAAGCAGAGTTTTGTCCTTTCCTTCTAAGATTCCTAATTATTTAAAGTAACACTCAGGTATGCCACTCAGCGTGTTAGTACGAGCTCGGGAGCAGCTTGGGAGAACAAGAAAACAGAGACTGCTTTAGGTTGCCTTCCCAATCGACTCAAAGGTTTATTTGATACACAGCAGTTTATATAGATGAAAAAAGGTTCGTGTGTCAGCAAGTTCTCAGTTCAAACCAGTACAGACCAAATAAGGAAACGTCTTCCTGCCTTGTGAGCAAAGAAGTATCCTGTGTGTAGTTTATCAGTTCAGCTACAATTTATGATCATCCCAGCAAAATACACTCCTAGACATAAAATACAGAGTTCTTTCATTAGTGAATTCTGAAACAAACCACCTAGCCTTTAACGAGCCTTTTTCTAAGAGATAAGGAAGGGAGGATGGGAGTAAGGAAGTGGTCTCGTCTCTGTGGTGTTTTCGACCTTGGGGTACCAGCCTGTGAGTCTTACACCTTAATTCTTGGGTCAGAGAGAAAGAGAAAAACAACTAGTAGATGGACCTTATTGAGTAACAGTTTTCCTGTATAAAACAATCTTCTGTAAATGCTAACCGTGGTATCAAAATATCATAACATGCCCTTCGTTAGGTGAGTACAAAGAGGACAGAGCAATGATCATGATGTTTATTGAGGGGAGGTGGAGTAGCAACTCACGGCGTGAATGTTTGTGCATGTATTTTTGCTTGTGTCGGGAGAGGACAGAGGGTGGTCTCCTTGTTTATATGTATATGCCTTTGTCTCAGTGTGAGCATCAGAGGATGAGTGCGAAGTTGCCAACAGAGACGGGGATGAGATGGATGAGGTGGCCGATGTGTGTGTGCATGCAGCTCTGCTTGTGTCAAGAGCCCAGTGGCATGCCTCACATTGTATGTACTGAGGGGAAAAAGTCACCAGTGAGTATTTGCCTGCTGCTTGCATTAAATCACACAGATGTGCATCTTTGCACCAAAAAAATCAGCAGGCAAGAGTAGAAATATGAAGAAAAACAAGCAGTCTACATTGTGCATCTTTTTATATGAAAGATGTGAATCTAAAAGTTCAAAGAGGAGAAATGAATAATAAAAAAAAACAAAATAAAAAGATTATCATAGAGAAACTCGTGTTAACATGACATTTATTTAGGCATCTTCTTTTTTTTATTTTTTTATCCTTCCAACAAATAACTAGTGCGTGGCAATAACAGAGGCTGACTAAAAAGCCAATTGTAGTGCATTAAAAGCCTTCTAACAAGGCCATGAAGTGGAATTGTTTCCTGCCACACTCCAAAGTGAACAAGTGTTGAATTGGGCGAGAAGCTGGATAATGGCCTCTCCTTCAAACTACCTCAGCTATCAAATGCTCTCCGTATTGACCTGCACTAATCATCTTCACAAAGTGGCAATTTAGACAATTATCCCCCCAAATTTCTCTTTTGAAATAAGTATTTTATCAAATGAATCCAGCACACTGTGCCCACTCATCTTAAGAAGATTTTAAAAGGCTTAAAGGTCAAATTTGTAACTTTTTTTTGACCGTTTTCATTACAGGTTTTAAAAGTTAAAACAATGCTACTTGGGTGTTTTTCAACTGATGCCAATTGAAGATTGAGACCAGGTTTATCTCTTGTCTTTCCAAAGCATGATCAAATTAGAAATTAGAGTAAAAGTAAATTTTTGGTGTTTGGAACCCATTGGTCAAAGAAAAAATAACAAATTAGGGTCTGCCTACACGTCTCATATTTACCTGTTATCATTTTCACTTTATTTCAGAGGCCGTATGATGTCTTGTTGTCAGTAAACTCCTTTAACAGTGGACCAGTGGACCTTTGCAATAGTTGTTTTTAAATTGCATCAATTGTGGTACCAATTTATGTGCCCAAAAGTCATAAAAAAGACAACTTTCCCACTTTTTTCATACTTATTTTAACATTTTAACACCTGAAAATTCTGTTTAAGCTTAGGAGAAAATATCTTTTCTACACTGAGTAATATGTAGTGGAATTGATTTGTGCAGATTACTCACAGTTAATAGTCTGTTCAGATAAAAATAAATTCATTCCACAAGATTTGGCAGGCTGAAATGTTACGATGGTGGCCAAGACCAGTGTGAAATGTGTTATTTTGTGGATGGCTCGTCGTCATCGCAGTTCATTCACACACTGAACTATAAATTTGGCTCGTTAACAACAACGCATGCATGTTAGGTTTAAGTTCAAGTTGTAGTTTGGCAACGTTTTGGTGTGTGTGTGTGCGCGCGAGCTTGCTTCCACGTTCACTTACTTCATAGCGGCTGTAGCATGCAGAGGAAGTGAGCGATAGGAGTATGGTCCTCTCTTTTCTCCCTTTGTCTAGCCTTCCCCTGCTGCAACCCATCCATACATTATTAAGTAGTAAAGAACATTGTTCCACAGCGTTAATTTTTCAGCAGGCCAGGGGTGGACTGCAGATACATCCCATCCTTAAGCCATGGGTTACTCAGGTTGCTGATGCATACTGTCTCGTATAGAGTTCTGTGCATATCAACAGTGTGTGTTCATTATTTCCCCTGACTGCACTTTTTCATCATACAGCTCAAGTGGTGAGCGTTTTTTTGTCTTCCCTCTTAATGTTTTAGAATGACCTAATTCTTTACCTGATATAAAGAAGTCTTCACTGACGTATAAATCAACATGAAGTCTTCCTGTACAGTACTTCAGTTTGGAGCATGCAAGGTCATTTAAGATGTTTCATGCAGCCATATGATACTGATGCATGAGATGCTTTTCAGCTTTATTGTGTCCCATAATACAGCAATTGATTTGGCTCCATAAACATCATAGCTTAATATGCTCAGTGTACTGCGCCCCGCACACCACCACCAAGGAGATTTTTCTTTCTAGATCTATTGGGAAATTAAACCAGCTTGTTCCTAAGTAAGCACATACAGGCACACCAATACACATACATACATTTTTTTGTTTTGTTTTTTTGTAGAAAAAGGAAATTACACAATGGTGACATGCAATAGAGTGGCATTTATTGGCACACAACCAATCACATGTTCCTTTCATTTCTTGTACATAACCTGTTTTTTTTTTTTAATTTATGTAGCTCTGTTTCTTAGCGTTACCTGCTTAGTCTAGATTTGCAAGTCATTATTGACACTTGCGAAGGATTGCTGCAGGTTAAGTGATAAAAGTAAGCATACAAGCTGACAGCTTAGCCTGTCGTTGCTAAAGGTTAACTCATAGATTTATGAATGCCACCTCTCTTTGCTGAGGCCGTTTAAAGAAGTAGACATTTTTGATATTTTAGTTGCTGTGATTTATTGCTATCCCTTCCCCATATTGGGTGGCATGAGAACTGAGAAAAGAACAGTGAGTGATGCTAGTTTTCACAATTTTTAAATATTCATGTGTTTAAAAAAAAAAAAGAGCTCTTTGGCTTTTCACAGCAATGTATTGTGTTATTGTTTTCAATATCCCGCACCAGTGTTTTCCTGCCTTTGCAGATTGTCAGCCATTTGAAACCAAGTGAGAGGTACTTGCAGCACATCATAACGTTGCAGCTTTTTTTTCTCCATTCACTGAGAAAGCGAAGATATCTCACAGAAAACACGTGGAAGGAAAAAATTGATATAAATTAGAATTAATGTGCTGTCTTGTAGCGTCTTACATAGCGCCTTCTTACCACTATGTATGTAAATGGAAATGACATAAACATTATAACATCAAATCTGAAGAGTGCTGGATGTAAATAGCATGCGGACATCTACAAAGAAGAATATTTAAACCTACAATAAAAAAGGGGTAAAAAAAGAATCGCTTCTGATTGGAACCGGGCGTCTTCTCTTGTCCACTGAGAGTCTGTCTCCTGGACAGTGCAGGGGTCTTTTGCAGTGGTGGAGGGCTTCCAGTTGAACTAAAACTGTGAGCGGAGAGCAGACCAGCAAGAGTAGAGATTATTGGCTGGCAGGGTGGTCTCCTGGGAAATGCAGTTCTACAGGCAAAGAGGAGGAGGCGTCACTGAACCATGAATGAAACAAAAAGGGAGCCAACAATAAAATAGTGAAGCTTTGTGCTAAAGTAAGATGTGTCTCCTTTATGTAGTATGGACATGCTATGTATGTGCATATGAACAGAACAGTGAGCTGCTCACTGGCTTTGTATTGTGAATTTGTGTACAGTATGTGTAACTGTGTGGACACAGGCTAGTGGAAACCAGCAGCTGGACTGGATTTGAGTGTCTCTCAGGGATGAGCAAAATATCAGTCAGCACAACCACACACGCCTGCCAAATCTTCCTTTCGTTCTCTCTCTGTGTCTCTCACGCACACACATACACGCACATACACACACAGACACACACACATTCAAAATATGCAGTTTCGTACAGACATACATTCACTGGCACAATCTGGATCATTTCCCTTCCAGAGTGCACACGGACACACACACACACACACACACACACACACACACACACACACACACACACACACACACACACTGAGCAAGAGGGCCAGAGCAGTGTGCTAAATAAAATTAGACAGTAGAACAGATTTTCACACCCAGCGGGACCATTAGCAGCTCAGTTAGACCACCAGCAAACTTCCATCCTCATCAGCATCACAAACACATTTTGACACCTGCCATGAAAGAATGGCATGCACACACGGTGGGACACACACACACACACACACACACACACACACACACACACACACACACACACACACACACACACACACACACAAAAACACGCACCTACACATGCACACATCATTTAGAAACAAACAAATCACATGTGGACAGATACATACGAACGCTAGACACCTCCAAACTCACATTCGTTCCACATTATAAATCAACGTGTAGCAGTAGGTTTATGAAAATGGACTGTAAAAGCTATAATCAAGCACCTGTGCGTGAGTGCATGAGTTTGTCTCTATGTGTGGGGCCCCCAGGCTGCAGCTGAAATATGTATGCTGTGTCCGGCAGCGTTGAGCCCCTGAGGATTGAGCTAGGAGGGAGGTTGCTACTCATGGCTGCCACTGCAGCACCACAGCCTTCTGGGAGCTGGAAAGTACTTCGTTATCTGTGGAAATTCACTGCTCCGTTTTGCACTGGCCACAAAAAATCTGAAAAAATAAATGTCATCTGTAAAGCCGCTGAGCTGTATTGACACGGACTTGGATCTATTCAAATGATGTGCTTTCACGAGGATATTTTTCCTTGAAAATGGACACAGGTACCTGCTTTACCTTTATTTCTGTGTGTATTTCACAGCCATTTGAAATAATAATAATAATAATGATCCAGAAAGAACTCTGCCTATGGATGTCATGGACACATTATGCTGAAGGCGAGTGCGTCAGTGATCTGAAAAAAAGAAATCACATTGCCAGAAAGCAACAGTGAGCAGATAAAGTTTAAAAGTTGCAGACTTGTGCAGAAAGAATATGTTTGTGTCACAATTACAACCTTCAGAATATTTTCATACATGTTATGCATTATGTATAAGTAAAGTATAAGTATTTTATATGTGTGGCATTAGCACCTACAGACTGCTCTTTAAAAAATTAGATGTTACATGTGCAGCATCAAATTCACAAAATCGTATTTTCTGATGTAATCAGATGGTCGATGGTCTTATTAATTCACTTACTTCTTATTTATGTCCGTTTAAATCATGTCCTGTATTTCACATTGCTCCACAAAGCACCTTTATTTTATGTGTCTTATAAATAAACCGACTTAAAATGGTGTTTTGACCTTTTTAAGCTAGCCAAAGGTATTTGGAGTGAAATAGGAGAAATATTCCTGACTATAGGTCTTGTTTTTAAAATTTAAATCTCCTAAATTATGAATTCTCACCCCAGGGCAGGCATTTGTACCTGGCACCGTTTTCATTAATGAGAGAGCCGATTTAATTGACTGTGCTGCAGACTCTGTTTTGAGTCTGCATTTGACACACTACCCTTCACCTTTGCATGCACACACAATTATATACACACACACACACACACACACACACACACACACACACACACACACACACACACACACACACACACACACACACAGTGCTTTGAGCTGGCATGGCCCCAGGGAGCATCTCCTGGCATGGACTTTGCTGTATGCAAACGAGGGGGTCTCTAACACCCAGTAATCCTTTGTATTTTACAGGAAGCATGCAGCCGAATAGTGGAAACTTAAGTTGGGTCTAGTCTGTCTGCGAGTTCATTTGTAGCACTGTTCACACTAATTGGAAGTGTATAAGAGCTTACTGGTGGCATGAGACAGACCATCCAATGTGTTTTCTAAGCCTTTTTATCTGCGCTAATAGCTGTGTACAGTATGAACTGTAATAGCAAGATCTCAAGTGGGTGGTGTGTCATTAAAATCTCGATACTTCAGGTCTCATCTTTGTCTCACAAAGTGATAGCAACATGCTGCACATTTATACTTCCTGTAGTTGTGTGAAAATCATTTCCTCTGAGAAAAAGCATTGATTATTTGTTTAAAAAGCATCATTAAATCCTGTCACATGTATGTGTTTACAATATTAAAGTGTCAGGAAATTGTTGCTATAGTTACTCCATGTTGCTAAAGTGCTGTCAACATAAAGAATGTATAACCAGCCATGTGCACAGGAAGCACAGATTCCCATATGGGTTAATTGTGCATCAATCTGTTGGTAATGCTACGGGTCACCGGTAGGGGAGGACTGCATTCCTGCTTTCCACTCAAAAAGATATGAGCCGTGTATTGCTTATTACATTATTCCCCTCGTGATCCCACTTTTGTTGTAATTATTATGCAGAAAGCACAATTAAAACACGTTTCATATTCATATGAGAAAGATATGCATTTTAATACAGGACTGTTTTTATTATAGATGGCAACATTTGTGTGTTTTATTGAGAAATACAATTGACCTTTATTTGCGTTCTACATTTAAGCCTGGAGACCCACCAAAACACCAGTTCAGATAAAACTCAGAGTTCTTATTAACATAAAAATTTTATTTGTTGATTTTTTTTTTACATGGGGTCATGTTGTATGCAATGTTTTGATCACTAATTGTTAACAAAAAAATATTAATTACTTCTGGGCCTAAGTTATTATACTCCTAGAGTGCTTATACTGGCACTGCATGTGCTGATTTTACTGTTAGATAACACTGATGAGCTCTTATGGACGTCCTAATGAGAGGAGCTACTGGAGATATCATCAGTGATCAGTGTTTTCTTTGGCCTCACACTGCCCTGTGCTTGAATGGATATGTGTTTCTGCGTGATACAGTGGTTGCCTTTCATTTGCATGTGCCCCCCACCCCCTTTCTTCCCTCTTTTTGACGGCATTGCTTCCTCTTGTCTCTTTCCCTGCTTCCTCTCACCTCATGCTCTTTTTATCTGTCCCTCGAAGATAAAACCAAAGCGTGCATCGCGAGGGAACGATTAGTCTCGGCCATCTCAAATAACTATTGTATGTCTCAATCACCCTCATTCTCAAACTATCTCCTCCAGTGTCAGGCATAGCATTAACCCTCACTGGAGAGGCCCTGGCACTCCAACTCTAAAGGCAGCTTAGAGTCTATTTTACATTTTATCTCTTTTTTTTTTTTTGCATCTGTTAAGCCCTCTGTCTGCCATCCTCATCGCTTATAGATCATTCACTCATTTTTTGTCTTATATCACTTAACCTAAGTGTTCATTTTTCTTTTCGTTCATTGTGTATTCTGTCTTTACACTGACAAAGACTTCCCACTGTGACTTTCTGTTAGCTGTGTCTATGGTTTGACTGAACTTTATGTGCCCTTGCTGTATGGTGGCTTTCTTCGTGTTTGACTAGATTAAGGGATCAGATTTTAACAGAACGGAAAAGGCTCACTTCTGAAAATGCTCAGTGGTGATGTGAGCCGAATTTAGCAGATAAATGCTGTGTGTTAGCTTGCTGAGTCTCCTATGTCTTCTTATATGTGTTATAAATATTTATGCATGTCAGCCTAGCACAATACTCAGGTTATCAAGTGAGAAGTCAAACCAAAAGCTGTTGATAAATATGCATCAAGAATTTATGAATATTCATTATTGAATCACTGAAGTGTGTTTTTGCACTTTTGAACTTCCAACAACTACCATTCATTCCCTTATCATTTTTCTTGATGTTCTTCGTTATGTAACTTTGTATCTGCCTCAGTCTATCACCTTGGTTCTTGACGACAGAGGTATTTCAGAAAGTTCTTCAACATAATTTAACATAGTAATTAAATCTGCTTTATATTTCTCTGGAATGACATGATTAGTCATCTGGCTCTTTCGTAACTTGTCTGGAGAATACACGTGGCTGTGCATTCACGAGCTCCTCAGCTAAAATGCAGTAAAATAAATAAGGTGCTTATTTGACTCTCTGATATTTTTAGGATATGCAAACCTGTTGGGAGACTGTGTGCTTAATAAAAAGTGGAACGTAATCATTAATTAAGTTGTAAATTAATTAAATGTTGTGTCGGGTAGTTTAAAGACAACAGTATCAGATGTTTCAAACTTGTGAAATTTCTCATTTTGAATTCTGATGTGATCTACGTGTTTAAAAAAAATTAAGAACCTTGAAAAACAAAGAAAAACCTTGAAGGTCTGGAAATCTATTTATGATGAGTAAAATAAGCAGGGTTTTTTTTGTGAAGGACAATAAATTGCTAATCCAGATTCTACATGTATCACAGCAGCTTTGGTCTGTAGTCTGGATTTCAGGCTATACTGCACTGCCTGAAGTCTTGATCTTGTGGACAGAAGTTTGTTTTTAGCAGCGCTGCTCATCTGTGTTGCATTTTACTGTAAGGGCTTCTGTAAGGGTCCCACTCAACTTCTATCTGTGAATATAGGAACAAAAAAAAAACTAGATGCAAATGCAAACTATATTATGTCCGTCCATGATCAGCTACTGTAACATACATACATTTAGTGTAAAGAAGAATCTTTAGTATTTAATCCAAGTCTGTAATTTTAAGTGAAATGCCTGTAAATCATCTTTAGGCTTCCACTGTTTGACTTTCATCCCCTATTTTTCTCACCATTCCTTCACTCTTATCAGTCTACCTCCAGTGGATTTGTTGAGCCAGAATAGAGGAACAAAATATCAGCACTATAGATCATTTTGACAGTTTAATTTCAATGCCTGATTATCAGTCAATTTGATAATTATATTATCCAACCATCCAATTAATGTGTTCTATATTTACAATGATCATCAAGTAAGCGGTCCATTTTTGCATCATTTATTAAGGGTGAGATATTAGAGCCACGAGAGACCTTGACAGTTTTGCTGTGCAGCTTCTTGATTGAGATATAAAAATCACTGTGTGTCTATTGCGACGTTCACTATAGGCACCACCCTACAGAGAGCTTCTCGCCGGTCTTCCTCAATCCATTCCGTCACACTCAACAGAGCGTGTTCAGGAAACACAGAAGGAGCGAAAAACAGAGCGATACAGAGTGGAGGCGAACAAATGATGAAAGGATTTCATGCCTCCTCCTTGGCTTTACTCCTCTCCTGTCTGCTCTGTCTAGCTCGGAGGAAGGTACTGCACTGTGCCAATGAGCTACTGACACACAAGTGCATAGAGCAGGAGATGCAGGATCAATCCTTCATGACTTGATGCTTTTGCTTCCTCTTCGCGGTTAGTCAGACTTCTCTGAGACATTAAGAGCAAGTCAAAATCACCCACAGCAGACAACAGTGCATCGTATCAGATTAGGTAGCTCCGAATGGGACACATTCACAGAGGGTTTTCCATCTGGAGTGTGTTTAGATGCCAGTGATAAATAAATGCAACACAGTTTACTTTGTCTTAAATGAAATCCCAGCATCTGACCATAGACAATCCGTAACAGTCAGAGAGATGTAAGCATCAGTTACATTTGGCTCCCTGTTTAAGTGTATTTGAAAAGTTTCCGAGGACTCTGTGCTTGCTTCTTGTCTGTGCTTACATTATCAAAGTTAATGTGATTCCTTCTATCTTATCTGAAGAACTCCGTTTTCCTGACATTCTTTTGTCCCTGTATTTGTGTGTGTGTGACATTTAAGAGTTTGCATTGTTCACTGTTTGTTTCCCATTAACTGGTTTTAGGAAATTGAAAGACTTTAATTCCAAACATTTGTCTTTACAGATGACGTGCCTCCCTACTTCAAGACAGAGCCAGTGCGTAGCCAGCTCCATCTGGAACGTAACAGGCTGGTGCTGACCTGCATGGCGGAGGGAAGCTGGCCACTAGAGTTTAAATGGATCCACAATAGCACAGAATTAACACGCTTTTCACTGGAGTACAGGTGAGCACAGGCTGATGAACTGTAACTAACTAGTCATGTGTATATTTGGTGAAATTAGGATTAGTATTTACCTTTTTGCCATTAGCTACAGGCCTACTGTAAGAGATAAACTATGAAAGTCCCATTCAGTCAGGAGCAGAGATTAGTCATTGACCCCTGGTAGCCACTGGTCGCTAATTCACGCTAGCGTGAAATTGATTGGAAAGAGGTGCACGGTGTTGCACTGAAAACCTCCTTTGAGGTTTTGAGTTTGAGTACACACCAAGAGGAAGTGAAACTGTGAAAAATTGTGACACAACCTGGAAATGGAGTCTGTTTGCACTAAAAGTAAAATGTGCTGGTTGCAGCAGTCAGGCACAACTTTTCAAAAGGTTGTAACTTTTACTGTGAAAGCAAACAATGTCCACTTCCAGTTTGCAGTGAACTTTTCACAGTTTCACTATAGCTCAGAGTATAAATGGCAAGTGTTTGCAGACAAGTTGGCATCTTCCATGAAAACTACAGGTGAGTACAGGAAGGTTTTTGGTGCAACACCCTCTTTACAAACTCGTTTCACCTCTGACAGCCAGCTCCAACTGGCTGGTAAATACAAAGGTTGTCGATCGTCCTCTAGGTCAGTGTGACTGAGACCTTACTCTTTTAACGTACATGACACATGTGATATTTTGATTTGAATCTATCTATCAATCTATCGTTTTCTGGTAATCCGAAGTCAGTTCACAGTGTCAGCACGTTAAGCAGGTTATTCCAGATGTCCTTCTCCCCAGACAAACTTGGGGGATCCCAGAGTGTTCCCAGGCTAGATGAGATCTCTCCATTGTGGTCTGGGTCTACCCTGTGTTCTCCTGCCAGCCGGGCGTACCCACAGGACACACAGGAGTAGCAGCTCTACTCCAAGATCTGGATTTCAACCACTAGTTTTTCAGTTGTTACCCATTTTTCATGAGCATAGGTGAGAACCGGGATGCAGATGGACTGGTAAATCAAAAGCTGCACCTTTCAGCTCTGCTCTCTCCTCACCACAACAGTCCGGTACAATGCCTGCATTATCGCTGACGCCACACTAATCTCCCAGTCAAGCTCACGTTCCGTCTTCCCACCACTCGTGAATAAAATCCCACAATACTTGAACTCTCTTGCTTGAGGGATGGTTTGAATTTGACCTAAAAAAAATCCTTCAAAGGGACCTGGTCTTGTAGCCACAGGTAGCCTTACTTGATTATTCTGATGCTACAGAGAAGAAGCATGGGCTATGTAAGAACATCTTCTGCACCCTATTCCAGTTAGATAGGTGTTTAATGCTTGTTTGATGAAAATATTTTTTAAAATCAAACTTATTTTAAATTTAAATTGAATCAGTGTAATATTATGGCTCTAAAAGCACATCTTTATTTCATTTCCAACACTGCTGTGGTAATTCTCAAATTCAGTAGGGCAGTGTGGTACTCTGCATATGCATTTTTAATTAATCCTGGTCATAATCCATCAAACATTAGTGCATTATAAATAAAGAAATGGCTTATTCTTGCTTCTTTTCTTTTATTGCCTCTAACCCCCCCCCCCCCCCCCCCCCCCCCCCCCTCTCCCTCGTGCCTCCGTGACCTCCATCACTCTCTGTCTCTCCCTCTGGAGAGGCTGCAAACAAGCGAAAGACGTGAATGAGGGTTAGTGCAGGAGATAAACCGTCTTTAATGGTAACTGGAAGATCCCAATCACGAGGCAAACATTGCTCTTATCTCAGAGAGCAGTGTGCCTCCACCGAGCGTTTCCGTGCGCATGTACATGTATGTGTGCAGACAGCAGTACAAATGAAGCGCCGGACGATTGATAGAAAGCTTGCTGACGCGCAGCAGATCTTAGCTGAACTGTTGTGTTCACGTGTGAAAAAGAGAACGAATGTGAAAACAACAGTGGCTGAACATAGAAGCAACATCAGGGTTGTTGATGGAAACGCTTTCTTGGTATAATCTCTGGAGACAGATGAGACCAGAGTGAGAACAGCAGAGCAGGAAGGGCAGAAGTGAGACACACAGCTGCTGGAGGAATTGATGAGAATGGACTGTACCTGAGAAAACCACTGCTGTTGGAAGCTTTGGGCCACTTTGACTGTGTTATTGGGAGAGTGATTGAGTGACGCTATGGGTGATTAAACAAGTACTCAGGCACAAGGCTGGACAAGGTTATGTCTATGTCAGTGTGTATATCATATAAAAGGACTGTTAAAGCCATGCAATTATCCCATTCAGGATTGTTTGGCTTTACAAATAGATATAAAAAAGAGACTAATCAAAAATACCCTCAAATTGCTGTCATGCGCTTAGACCATCTGTGCTTTACCAACGTCCTGCTAGTAATAAAATAAAGTACACTGCGAAAAAGAACGTGAATCTTGCATAGGCTAAATGCAACATGCAAACAAATAATAAAAGGACCTTTATAAGGATCTAGAGTCCATATGAGTAGCTGAGTACTTAAAAAATCTAAATACCATTTTAACTGAAGACCGAGTGCCCTGCTATATACTTTCAAGAGTTTGTGGATGTTAGTTTTAAGTACGCATGCCTTTTTCTTGAGGTTTTGTGTCCATTGTATAATTTCTTCATATATATCAGCACCTCTCTTAATGCAAAACCGTGGCGCTCGTGTTGTTTATATGTCGGTACGCACTCCTCCTTATTCCTCAAGTCGGCCTTTCTTTCCGCCAGCAGAGTATTTCAGCAGAACAGACCCCCATATTAATGAGGTTATGGCAGAGGTCCCCAGTGCTGGGCGCTGCTTTAAATATTGACACCATGTGACTTGACCTTGTGTCCTCTGGCAACCAATCAATGCTGAAAACTTTGCGTGAGCATTATAATTCAACATGTAGGTGTGTGCGTGGAAGAGTTAAGCAAGTGGCTGACTTTTAGAGAGACCAGGATCAGCACTGACAAATGCCACATGACGGAAACTTCATCTATACAATATCCAATTGCCACACGCAGATATTCACACATTCTGGCTCGCGTGCTGCTTTCTTTGTTCCTAAAAAAAATCATTTAATAGCCTTATCACCAGATTACAATTGAACTTAGGAAGGATGAAGATTATATCCAATACAATTAAGAATTTTTGATCCTATTAGGCAGATAAGTCTCCTGCACACAATGCTTCAGCAAATCAATAGATCTATAAATACACAGAATAGCACCACAGCTTCCTGTCACGTGACCAAAACCTCAGGGGTGATTACCTGGCACTCCACCAGTCTTTTTGCTGCCAATTAACCTAGAAACTTAATTAAGAGAGTTAATTATTAATCGGCCCTCAAGAGGCATTTTTGTTTGTCAATTGGTTCTTGGCTGGGTTGGTGGAGTGTGGCCTCTGCTTCCGAGAATAGTAAACTTTTGCTTCTTACTCTAATTAGATTGAAAGACAAAAGTAAATAAATAAGTCTTAAAGGGTTTTACAAAGGCAGAAGGGAATATAGTAGTTGTTTGTTTCAGTTATAATAATTTGAAAATAGCATTCCAGAGAGGATACGTTTTTTTCTGAAAGATCAGGCAAATGGTTAATAACTTTAAGAATGACATTTCAAATTACAACTGCATCAGTAAATGAGCAGAGAAATCTGTGAATCCAAAGGAAAAGGCAGAAAACTAAGAGTAAATGACTGTAATCTTCAACCACAGATCTCCAGGAGAAACCTCTGTACGGGCACAAACGGGGGTATGGATATGTCTAATCAAGACTCCCTCACCACAAAATATGAAACAAATAAATACATAAAAAATGGTACAAAAGACATCGCAGTCGCAGCGTGACGAGTTCGTGTTGATTGACTTTTCATCTCTATGATCTTCTGCATAATAGGTGCTTTGCTCTTCAAATCTGGCATTTCACAATCAGGAAAGAAAAGAATAAATAGAAAATGAGATTAGCGTTTGACAGCTAGCTTGATAGAATGTCACTTCACTCTTTGCAATAATGATTCATCTTTGTAAAATGTGGGTGCGCCTTCAGAAATGGGACGGTAATATTGTATATCCGTGTTTTTGGCAAATCAAGAATGTGCCGGAAGCTAGATGTAGACAGATATGTGCAGATTTTTAAACACTGCATGTACGTATTTCCTAAAAACTCAACCCTCACCCAGACGCCCCTCTTCACACTTCACACTGGGCTCTCCTGCATTCCCTTTGTTCGTCTTGTCTTACTTTAATCCATACATAGATGAAATACCACTAAGCATCCACATTTTTTCTCTTTTAAGCAGATATCATTTCATGTTAGCTCTGAACAAATTAAAACAAGTTCAGTACAATGTTTTTCAATGTCTGGGGGAAAAGCGAGAAGAGATGACAAGCATGCCAACTGGATGAAGATGAAGGAAAAGCTGGTGGAAAAAACTGCCTTTTCTTCACACACCAACAAATATTTAGAGGAAGCCACAAACATCATTGTGCCTAAGATTAGTTATTGAGTTATTAAATAAATTATATCCAAACTTAAGACCAGATAAAGTGTGTCAGTTTACTGTCCTGTTGGGAAAGTGCCATCTGTCTCCAGCTACAGTGACCACCACCCAATGAGAGGTTCATACGACAGCTGCCCTAAATTAACAGCGGTGGTAATTATGAAAATTGTTTTTATTTGTTTCTGTAATGAGTACATATATAACAGACACAAGAGTAGGATCCAAGTCATGGTTTGTGTGTGCTCTGCCTTTTTACTGTCATTAAACAGCAATTTATCGCACGAAATGTGAAAAAACCCTGTTGAAAATCAGACAAATTGAAGATTCCTTTTGTTCCCGTCTCCATGTGCCAAAACAAATGTGAATGCATGTAGAACAGGAGGTGGGTCAAAGTGTGCATGTGGAAAATGAAATTGCATGAGGAATAAAGCACAGCAGCAAATAATAAGACCTTGAGATTCAAATTTGCCCATTCGCTCACTGTCATTTTCATTTCCCATTTCCCCAGTGTGTTGTTTTCTTTGACACATCCCACATATCCTTGCTCCTTCTACTGTCGCTCTTTCCAATTGTCACACACAATTGTTCTAGCGAGTCACATCAGATCTAAATAAATAGTTTTTATTTAGCGGGTCCGTGGCACTCTCTACTTAATCTGTATGCGTTTCTTTTATATGCTTGGATTTCTGTGCTTTAAGGCCCTGTGAATAAAAGACATCAAATAAAAGCAAAACAACAAAACAGAAAATCCAAAGCTACTTCACTGGATTAAATGAAAGTATCCTTTCATGTAACAATAACAATAAGAAAAAGAAGAATTAGTATGCAGACTTGACCAGCGTGAGACATAACTGAATTTTTCAATATACAGGTCAAATAAATCCACATGTATTATTAAGCTGATTGGTTGAACGCATTGTTATCCTTGTTTATTTGCTAATGTTCGGCTAACCTTTATCCGTGCTAAGGAGAAAGAGTTGCAGTACCTTAGGTCAGTACTTGAATCCCATCATGTTAGGGATGGGCACGCCTTGAATACAGTCAGCCAGGCAGCATCTCTCTCTGGATGACCTTAATGGATTTCTGGCTATAACTAGAAATGTCCATTTTCTATCTCTCTGGCATTCTCAGCCACAGCCCCTAGATACAATAGATTGTACCTTTCTCTCTCCTCCCTTGCACGCACTCACTTCTTGTTTTCTATGGCTGAGCAGAGTGAGTGAGTCTCAAGTGCAAGTGAGACAACAGGAGAAGAAGACACTGTTTTATTTTGCACAATATCCAGCATTTGTTCATGCGTGTGTGTCACTGTGCTGCTGGCTGGTATGGCTGCTTCTCTACTGTAGAAGCACATCCATACTGTACTGTATGGATGTGCAAGGCCATCACGTTATACGAATAATTACACTGAATCTCCAAATTAAACAGGAAGTAGCCTCACTTTATCATGTTTATATAGTTTACAAAGTATTTTTACTATTGTAGTCTTTTAAGTTCTGATATAAATAGTTCTTAATTCAAGAATGTTTCAGTATCCTTTACCAATTTCATCCTTTGTACAAGTATGCAGGCTTTTGTTTGTCGTATATTTGCAACATAATATGTTCTGGCCTTCGCGACTATTTCACAGCTTTGATGAATGCATAGAAAAGGAAACTGGCTTTTTCAGACATTATAGGGCGGAAATTGTAAGATAAAATGATCTTAAAATAGTATTAGTTTGAGTATACTGTCTCCTTTGGACACTTATCCCTCTGCGTCATCCTAAAGAATAGAAGAAGCTATCCTCTGTGGACCTCTAAAGAATCTATTTATTTCCAGTAGCTTAAATGAGAAGTCCCAGTTACCTGTGATGTAGTGGATGTGTTAGGAATTAAGAAGAAACTGAGAAACATTTAACCAAGAAAACATTTCTTATATGATCCAGTGCATCTTTAAATGGAATGTCCTTAAAAATATATAGTTGATCTCAAAGAGTATTGATCTCTTTTCAGAGACATTACGCATGCGGTGGAGCATTTCAGAGCTATAAACAAGTATCTTTGATTTTCTGTCAATGTTGCTTTCACGTGTCGCTTTCTGTGATGGATATTTCAAGCACACGGTAAACACACTATAAGCATATAATCATCCTATTAGAATAATGACACACATCAGTCCATCATGATCCCCTGAATAAATAAGTAATTAGGCTGTCAAAGCTAATAATTATCCACTGCAACTGCTTTTGTTTGTATGCTACCCTTTTGAATATACAAGCTGTTGAAGTATGCCCTGTTGCTGTTAAGTGAACTCGTTAAGAAAAGTAAAGTGACATCAAACTGTTATATGAGGTTGAAGACCTTTCTGTTAGCTGTAAATGTAACATGAGGGGGGAGATCATTATAAGTGAGCGGTCACACATCGTGCTTCGTTTCGTTTTTTAGTCAAATCTGATCTTTGCATCACGTGACACAGCATCAACAACACACACACTTTCAGATCTGGTTTCTAATTAATTGCAGTGTTTAGTAGAGAAAAATGTTGGTGTCATTACCAGCTCATAATAAATTTATGATGCTTTATAATTTATTATGATTTACTTTTATGATAAGATAGGCTGTAATTACAGTGTCCTTGCAGTGTGTGAATGAGGTTTTATAATGCTAGTGTTTAACTAGCAATTAAAGTCGAATGTTATTGGAGCTAACCTTGGTGAAGGTATGATGTTATTATGGGAACGCTCTAAAAAAGAGTGCACTGCAGCCACCTACAATCAAAGATGATAGTTTCTCCAGTTATCCGCTGCCATCTCTTCATCTTTTCCCCCTCTCTCGCTAACCTGTTTTCATTCTTCCATCCCTTCTGTTCTCTCTGCCTTCCTCCATCTCCAACCCACTTTATGCCAAGTCCTCCCCTTTTTCTCATGTCCCTCTATCCGTCTCCCTGCCACTCCTCCAACTAATCATTTCTCCTGAGTGGGGCTAATTAAAGGGGATCTGACGGAGTGTGCTGACCACAGGAACATCAATCAATCTCTGTCCAACACAGCGAGCCCCCGCTGACTCCCCCAACCTGCTGCCAACGTGCACAACTCTGCAAAGGTTAATTGTATTCATTATATAAGGGACAGAGTGAAAGAGGGAGAAAGAGAGGGAGAGAAAGTGAAAGAATACTAACTAAAGTCACCCTGAAGGTTCTGGCTCTAGGGTGAATTCTCTCTAGGCCTCAGTGAGGTTAAACTTCGAGCAACGACACCACCTGTCAGATATTTCTCGCTCGATATCTGCTTCTTCTTCTCCAAACCACTGAGCGAGCTCACTTTTTTTGTAACAGTCTTCCTTTGCTGGCATCCCATTATCTATTCACCTCCTCTCCCTTCCATTTATGCATAGCATATATACGTAATTGTATTCATTTAGTTGATGGAACATATGAAAGGAGTCACACATCATTAATAGAGCCTACTGATTAGTTGATTAAGCCTTAACAGACTTTGGGCTAAAACTCATTTAGTCCTTCGGGCCCAAGTGGCGCTGCTGGTAATGAGGTTTGATACCACTTCATTTTTTTGTTATAGATATTAAAAGCCTTCCAGCACATCCAGCCATTTGTTGTTACGGCACTATATCAATTTCAAAAGCACTACATTTAAAGAACAGAGTCGGCTTTCTGGACCTTTTCAAGCTATCGGGATAATTCAAAGAGCAAACTAGACAGTGAGTGGTTAGTGAAACTTCAAAAAGTGAGACACAAACTGGAAATGAAGAACTTTCATCTTCAAAGTAAAAACTGCATCTTTTGAATTGTGTTGGTTGTAGTTGCAAGGCGCTGCTTTTATTTTGAAGGGGTAAGTTTTCCATTTGCAGTTTAGGTTGCACTGCAAACTCAGTTTCATGTTTCGTTCCATGCAGACCTCTAGCTATCGCAACAATCTGCCATCAACCAACACAAACAAGCGCCATATACCGCATGCTTGGGACGGCCAGCAACCTGCAGCAGTCGCTCCCCAACCAGTCGCAGAATACATAGTCTTTCCTAGCAAACGATCGTTACCAGGGGGTCATTGACCAGTTTCTAATCAATGACCCCCTGTTACTTTGACACAGCAATCACTCACAATCAGTGGAGAAATGCACATTTTTATATTGTGACTAATGATTACCAAGTGGTTGCTGACAGATCTCTACTCTGTCCGATGGAGGACTTAAGAAGATTCCTTGTCCAACAGGATAATGGCATCCTCGTTTTTTGAAATTCACATGCAGAGATTTGAATGCAGAGTTTTTTTATCCAACTAGCAGAAACCAGAATCCTGAGCACAGCACCATGCTCTTCTAGATATGCGCACTATGAATTAATTCTTCCTTTTCATGTGGAACAGCAAATCAACAGCTATCTGCTTATTTGTTGTCTTGCATGTTAAAGGTGGTGTGAAATTAAGTTTTCTGACACATACATGAGAGACTGGTGACATAGAAAAAGCTGATTTGAAAAAGGAAAACTGTTGCAGATTCTACTTTCCAAAGCATGCGACTCAGTCGTTTAATGAGAATGAGTGATGGTGTTCTCGACCACCATGTTTAAAACACCAAATTAGAAACTTAGTTCAGAGAGATTACACTGACGGCACACTAAAGTTGCTCTAGCAGCTCCTTCTTGGGTGTTCGTTTTTCCTCACTATGTGAATATTTGATCAGTGTAGATCAAGTAAAATTGTTCTGAATGACCCTAAAGCAAAATAGATGCTCGTTTCTACTTTAAAGTCTGATTGTCAGCATGATCAAAATCACCAAATTTAAAAAATATATTCTAGCCTACTTCTATGTGGAAACTTTTTAAATATATTTATGTGCGTGTAATGCAGGAGGGTATGTTTTTGGTTAGCTTGCTTTAAAAACACTATTAGAAAATAGATATTTCTTTTTTCTTCTCTTGAGCCTTGAGCTCTCTGCAGTGCTTTTGAATCTCTTGATGCATTTTTAGTCAACTACAGAAGAGACCAGATGAGTGCTTTTCAGATATTTAGGTACCATTAGGCATATGTAACAGAGCATTTTTAGGGGAATAATTATTTTGATGGCCTCTAAAATACAACTGCTTTGTTTGCAGTTATAGTTTTGCTTCTGCGAGCATCCAACTTCACTGCAAACAGCTTGTTGAATGCACTTCTGAACTATGAAATTGCTCTTTTTTTAACAAATAGTCTCACTTATGTTCTCGCCAAACACTGATTCATGACAAAAAAGCCCTGTGTAAACAAAAGGTTAAATCACAAAAAAACTTTTCAAACAAACTGCATGTGGTTACTATAGAAACCAGTACATACAATTACTAAAGGTTACTCTCAAACAATCTGCCTGGCAGTGCTCTAAGCATTTCTGAGCACATATCATGCAGGAATGTGACAGCTTTGCTGTCACACATGCTCCTAGTGGGAACTGTTTCACCTCCTACAAGTATGTATTTTGACAAGAGTGTGCTGTGCTAGAGTGACTTTCAAATTAAACATGTGCAACTGGCTGTAGGCTAACTTGCAACTTCTGCATGTTGTGCTGCTATGTAACATGCCATTAGAGACTGTCCGTGCAACCACTTTAACAGCCGGCCGCTCCTTGTAGCTCCCTCAGTGCAGTCATTTCTTTTAGTTATTGGAAGGTTTTAGGACGTTGACACCTGCCGTTTTGAGGTGTGCCTGATCTCTAAAATGAATTGCCCTAATCCATTTCGTATCCTGGTGCTATTGAAGTTTTCTCTCACAGACGTAGCCAGGTGTTTTCCAGATATTGAAAAGACACAAGCACACAATCAAGTATCACTTTGCAAGTAATGAAAAGGGTTTTTTTTGGCTGCTCCCTTATTTTCCCAAGGGGCTGCCATGGTAGATGGATCCCCAAATTTGATTTGGCACAGTTTTTTATTTTATGCCAGTTGCCCTTCCTATCTGAACCTTCTCATTTGTCTGGCAGAAAGAGTACACTGTCTTCTCATCTTTTGAGGGTGGATTTGTGTCTCCTCCTAGTCTCAAACTGGGGATGCCCACCACTATACCACATATTCACCTATTAGCTTTCAGGTAATCAACTTGGTAAACAATTGATACCCTAACAAATCAATTTAAAAGCTTTTTGTTCTACAGAACACAATTAGAAGTTCAATGTGCTTGAAACTTTTTAAAAGCAAAGGTCTATACCTGCGTTGAATAAACAGAAAGTCATTGTTTTCTCTTTATGGTTTCATCAAACTGCCCATTCTCACTCCCAGCTTGTCATAAATCAATGCTTTCAAAGGACCTTTTGGCTTTATATTTAAACGCATTGGTTAAGCGGCATTTTTCAGCCTGCAGGGTTAATGTTAGGATGTGATCTAACTTGTAAATGAATTTGAAAATAAAAAATTAGTACACAAACCATCATCTCCTCACTAGCCTTTTCTGAACGAACTTCCAGATGCGTACTTTGTTCCTCATTAAAAGAGGAGCATTATCTGTTGGCTTCAGAAATTACAGCAGGTGGTGAGTCAAGGCACTGATGCCAAAAGAGACACTAGCGGAGTCTGACAGAATGACAGCATTTCACACTATTTAAGTCATTTTTAGGTGTGTCTTTGCAGTCTAATTGCAACAAAACAGGGACTGTTTTAATGCAGTCCTTTCTCAAGCCAAAACCTTAGACACCTTAGCAAGACAGTGCTAAGTGTACACTTCTATCCTTGCAAAAAGTACATGTCACTCTGCCGCCACCTGGCACTGAGGCAGTACTGCTATCACAGCTGGACACCGAAGTCAAGGTCATCGTGAGAATGTCAGCTGCTGAAGACATGAGGCTTCAACCTTTGTCCCAGGGGGGTGTTCTGTTTGTCTCTGTGTGTGTGTGTATGTGTATGTGTGTGTATGTTTGCATAAAAGACATTTTAATGCAGGTGTTTGCTGTCTGAGCTTAGTGCCTGTGTCTAAGTAAGTGTGTGAGGGATGGCTTCACTGTGATGGCTGGGTTAGCCTCTCAAGTATCATTATCGGTGGAATAAACAACAGCTAAGCTGCGATGTCCTCAATGCCCTTGTTCTTCTATTAGATAGTCTTAAGTTTGTGTATTTAATGTGTGTGCGCACTCAAATGCTTTTCAGCTTGTTCGTGCCTATAAATTAAAAAACTTCTTTGAATTCTACTTTTGTCTTAATTAGTTTTTTTTTTAGTTTATTAAGAGTTAAAAGTATTTAAATCTTTTTCTCGTGTGTTTCTGTGCTTGTTAAAAGGTACCTAATCCCTTCACTGGACCGCTCCCATGCTGGCTTTTACCGCTGCATTGTGAGAAATCGGGTGGGAGCCCTTCTGCAGAGGCGCACAGAAGTACAAGTGGCCTGTAAGTATTAACACAGGACGCAGCTGAAGCACAGATCCAACGAATGAATAAACGGCTGTCTAATAGACACATGCTGATTTAAGCGAGAGAAAGCGTGTGCGCTTAACTGCAGCAGTTTAGTACACAGTAGGCCCACGCTATCTTTGGGTGCCTTTGTATCAAGGACTGACTAGGGAGGGACAGATGCTGGCAGGGTAAAAGATCTACCTGCATCTCATTCAGAGTGTTATCATCCCAGACAGCTGTTCCACTCAGCATTCTCATTAGATTGATATTGTTGCCATGGTTCTTTTTAACTTTGCTTCATTTCAATATGACCGCTGCTTTTTTCATTCTCTCTCCTTTGTCAACAACATCTGTTGTTTCTTTGGCAAAAATAGAGCTCCCGTGCACAGTGTTTCTGCAAATTTTCACATTCGTTTTCAGGCCACTCAGCTCCCTCGTCTTGTTAACGAGCTATTAGACGTGCCACTGAGGTGTCTGGAGTGTTGTCACATCAAATCCACCCCCCCTTCCCATATACACAACTTGTCCATTATCGTGCTTTACTAGGGTATGCCTGGTTCACTTGCTTCCCTGTGTTCCAGCCGCATTTGAATGGATGTAACGTACAGCTGTACCTGTCGATGCACTCAACCAGCCACTAAAGAGAAAGAAATGGGAGGGTGATAGGAAATTGAGTCCCACGGGTCGACTTCTCTCGTATTCGGCAAACACACTGTTGCCGAAGCCTCTCCTCCAGGAGACAGACTTTTTGTGGCGTCCATCACTGGTTCTGTTTGTTGTTTCGGCTTCCTCCCTCTCTTGACTTTGTCATCTGGCCACCACTGCTTTCTATTTATTTCTTGGCCTCCACCCTGCTGTTATTTCAGTTCCTATTTATTCCAAACACTTCCCATTTCCATAATTCTCTTCTTCCCTCTCAGTTGCTCATGAAGTGGTATGGATGGTGACGCAGAGTAAAAAAGGAGAATTAAGGACACCTGCAAAAGGAATGGATGAGCTGGACAAGGGAGGGAGAGGGAGAAGAAGAAAGAAGGAAGGATAGATGGAGAGATTTCTTCTAGAAACTATTCTATTGAGGCAGCACAATTAGAATTGCAGAGACACACCTCAGAGAAAGGGAAACATGCCGAGGCATTAGAGATTAGGGAAGAAGGGGAGGAGGACATCACATCACTGAAACTGCAGATCAAAGTCGGGGGATTTGCACACTTCCCAGATTTTCATTTAAGCTAAGCACCACAGCTGCAGCGTAAAGCCAGATTACCTTTTTTTATTCTCTTGAAAGAGAGTGAGGAAAAATAAGTCTGCCATCGATTCACAACCACCGCAGCATCCTCGGTTCAGACTCCCTCACCTTCATCCCTGAATGTTCCCGAGATATTATCTCCAAAATGTGTGTCATAATTGGGTTTTCAATGTAACATTTTATTTATTTCTGCCTATTGTTCCCCTTTAAATCACGGAGGCAAATATATGATCTTTGGAGAAAAATAATGCTGTGACTGTGTTTCAGACTGTGCTGGAGGAGGAAAACATAAAGTCTACTTGTTACTGTTGTCCTGTAAAGGTTTACAATCAGCATCTGCTAATGTAACAGCATAGGGGAATTTCACAACCCACAACAGATGAATTTACAGCTAGTTGATAAATTCCCATTAGAAATCGGGAGTGGAAAGGGGGGGGGGGGAGGTGGTAATATTAGTCCAGCGTTTTGTCAGCTTTTAAGATATAATGAGGCAAGGGATGAATAAAAATACTCTAACAAATGAAATATATTACGAGATAATAGAGAAGCGGCATAGCTGGTCATCTACTATGTTGCGCAATGCACAAATTTAGTGGGTGATCAAGATTGATTGCCTTTGATGCATCCACACAGGAGGATACGGGATATGAATATTAGTCAATTTAGCGTCCCTCGATGTCCCTCTGTGAGTCGTTACGTGCCGGTTCCTTCTAGCCTTGCTTGATGTACCATGGAAACCATGGCAACAACACTTTGCTGTCCATCAAATAGCTATAGTGTGAAATTTCACAATAGACAGCAGATGACAAAAGCTCTGTGGTTACCAAAAGTCAAAGAAGAAGAAAGCAAGAGTAATTTGTTCCTGCGACTGTCAGTCTCACTCTCTTGTTCTCTCTTGCTTCCCTTGTTTTTGTCTGTGTATTGTGTGTTTTCCTTTAGTTATGGGAAGTTTTGAGGAAGGCGAACGTACCCAGTCAGTCTCTCAGGGAGAGGGTGCTGTGATTCCAGCACCACGCATTCGCAGCTTCCCTCAGCCACAAGTCACCTGGTTCAGAGATGGGCGCAAGATTCCACCCAGCAGCCGCATGTGAGTTTTCTTCTCTTGTTGTTTTTCTGTTTTTTTGTTCGTTGGGCCTTTTGTGTCTTATTTGGCTTTTCTGTTTGACTCTAGAAATATTTTTTGGGTTTGTTTTTTTTTTCCTTTTTTTTTCCTTTGTCCCTGAAGGTGTTTGAGGGCTTTAGTTTGAGAGCAGCTGTTCCTACCTGTTGTTTGTTTTTCATCTTGCTAGATTTTGTGCTGAAGGACAGCTTGAATTTCTTCTACAGAACAAGGGCTGAAGACAAAACGGTTTCAGCACTCTGTGTGCAATGGGATATCTCTCGTCTTACACATTTTTTTTCAATTTTGTAAGAAAACCCTTTTCTATTTCCTTATCTATGTCTTTTTCTTAATGTTGCCCATTGTCTGTCTTTATTTTGTTGTTTTTGCTTGCCAACCAACAGCAAAATCATGGTCTGACAGGGCTATGGAGCACTGGGCCTCCTGACAGCCTATTTGTATTGCTGTCTCATTCTGGTCACTTAAAAAGGTAGAATGCAAATATGAAGGTAGATTTTTTTAAAGTGCTTTCTTCACTTTAACGTGCTATGTGGCCCAAGAAAGAAGCAGATACAAACTTTGTTATTTTATTACTAATTGAAAATGTACTGCATCTGTACACTGTCAGCACAACCTGACAACTACATTTCCCAAAATGCAACTTGACTGTTTGGTTTGGGCATTTGCATGTATTATGTTAGTTTTGCCTAAAATATCTGAGTTACTTTAGAATATTTGTCCATAAATATACTTGCCTATACTTGTGCTCCAAGAACATTTGACAGATTAATTAAGATTATGTTCCCCGTGATGCTACACAGGCTACACCTCCACACGGTAGGGTTTTAACTTTATCTTTCAGTGACTGACATTGTACTGAGGTTACTCACATCTTTGTGGGGGGGATATTTGTGTGTACCAGCGTGTGCGTTAAAAAGTCACTTATCCCGTCTCATCACATCTGCATTTCTTCACAGTGGGAGGTGACCTTGCCCTTAGTTAGAGTGAATCTTTCTTATCATCTTCTCATCATCAGTAATCATCCCCTGACCTAGAATCACAATGAGACAAATGCCCAGGCGTACTGAGAAGATGAAGGTTGCTGGCCACCGGTAGCCTGCTCTGTCTGTGTTTTTAAAGAATAGTTTTTTTAATAAGAAGGATCTACAAAATAAGTTGAACTTCTTATTTCTCTCAAGCTGATGCGGTTGTGTTCTCTGACATCGTTACAGCTGGTTCCTTATTTCTCAGGTTTTTTGTAACCTGGTGTGCGCTGTGCAGATAGAACAAAATGGACAAGCTGAAGGCATGAGCGAGCCCGTCTTTACGAGCATCTCTATAATCCATCAGTGTGGGAGTATAGGAATTCCCAGATGGCATTGAACTGTGTTGGAAGATTGGTGCTTCAGCTAGAAATGATGAGACGTTCTGTGGAAAGTTATTGAAAAACAGCATTGTATTTGTCTTTGAATTATGTACTTCCTCTTTCTGTGGCGCAGACTGTAGTTTTCTCAGCAGTATGCTGTTCTTTTAGAAGATCTTCAGCAAATCAGTGAACCTCATGCACGACTATAAAAGGTTATGCTTCTCTGTTGACGTCACAAGTGGTATGTGCAGTGACCAGTGTGTCAGGCATAATAGCGGCTTCATTTGCCGTTCTGTCGCTGTCTCCCTCCTCTATCTCGCTCCCTTCTTTTGTCTCCATTATGGGCCACCCGCTGTGTGTACTTTGCTGCTCTTCATCCTCACTTCCTACCCCGCAGCTCTGAGAATGCTAATATCACATGCACTACCAAGGTCACAGTGTGCAAATGAGCACTGTTGATAACAGGCAGCCTTTTTTATTGAAAATCATTTAATTGAATTTGATTCATGCCACTAGCGTTTACTCTGTAGAGGCATCAAAGTCTCGCTAGTGGAGGAGAGAATGAGGGAGTGCGACTGAGTGAGTCGCACCAAACCACAAGTGTTGCCGTCATGAAGGCTCTATCTCTCTAAATCTGTCACATCGTTATGCATTTCTTCAGACGTTCTCTTGTTGTAAGACCACCTGGAAGATCTCGGTGTGCCATGTGTTACAAGAGTTATATAGTGGAACAAGCTAAAGTGGAATGGCGGTGAAGGAGAACGAGGACTGACAAAAACATGCCATGGATTAGAACCAGGGTGACCATTTCCCCAAATTGTCTCCTGCTCTTGCTAGCCATCCTAAGGTGTCATAAGTTTAATTTACAGGCTCCTCATTTACAGGGGTCTGTCTTGCTGCTTGTCTGCGCCCCTACAAAAGAGAAAAGAGCAAAAACAATCAGATCGCTCAAAAAATGTCGAGGCTCTCATCCAACCAATCTAATACCTAATATAATTCACACTCGCTCTGGAGGCTGCTGTACGACCAATTTCTTTTCTTTCTTTTTTTTGCATTGTGCTTTCATTTAGTTGAAATTCTGGGAGTTTCCTCAAACTGTATCGTGTAGTTCGAGAGTTCTTGTGTGATATTTTTTGTACGTGGTAGAAAGGTGAGAGAAGCTGAGAAATCACTCAAGGATGACACTTGTTGATTGCAAGGACTCTTGTGAGGTGCTCTAGGTCTCAGGTTGGGTACACATATAAAAATACACATCTCAGGAGAACAAGTACATACCTCAAAATGTTTGTATTTATAGCTGTATAAATCTTTATCTGGCTGCAGAATTGAATCCATGATTCAAATGCAAATCTTTCGAATACATAGGGAGGATGTCTGGAGAATAGAGAGTAATCCTCTATATACAGGATTACTGAATATAAGATTCAGTAATATAGATTATAGGCAAGATTCAGATATCTAAGTATTGATTAATCAAAAAACTGGTGGAGCATACAGCTGCTGTACAGAACATGGTGCAAAGTGTGTACTAAATTTCCACTTACTAAGCTGTTTGGCTCCTAGGCATCAATTTTCAATAAGTGATGTTGAATGTTTTTAGACCACTTTTCTCAGTACACACAACACCCACATCATCACATGCTTAGCTATGAAGCTTACAGAACTTGCAGTTCAGTCCTCAGGTCTTTATACCTCACTGTTCACAATAAGGAATTGCTCAGATTGGATCATGTCCTCACCTCATCTTGTTGTCCCGTCCTGATTCGCCTCATGTTTCCTATTTTGGCTTAAACTGCGGATGTCTGTGGCATTTTTATGTCCTTTGGCCACCCACAGCTGGGAACTGAATTTACTCTTCAGAAAGAGTAAATATGATCTAGTGGATGTGTGCAGAGAGGAATGGATTTTGGGTGCAAATCAAGTTCATTTCAAAAAAAAAAAAAAGAGAGAGAGAGAGAGAGAGAAAGAAAAGGCTAGCTCACCGTCAGTATTCGATATTGGAATGCTGCTGACAGCATAAAATGCCCCCTTCAGTTTATCAGGGACTAGGGCAGTGACTGTTCAAAACATGCCTGTTCAAAATAGCCTGATTGCTTGGCTTCCAGTCTTGCTATTTGCAGCTTTCTCAAGATCATAGACCAAGCGTTCACCCAAACTCCTTCAGAGTCGGCACTGGCTTTGTAGATTAGCAAATATTAATATTCACACTTTAAGAGGCTGACGTCTCATTAGGTATGACCAGCACTGTTCAAAGAGAGAATTAACCCTGGGTATAATATGGCTGTAACGAATAGAACGTGTTTACTTTCTTACGCGGGGTCAATGATGAAATATTTAGGAAATCCATTTGAAGGAGCTGAAAGATGCTTCTTTGAATAACTGAAATCGTATTGAGTGGTTTGTTTTAATACCAGAGCGTACCATGTCCATTCAAAACATGTAAAACAAATAATAGAATTACAATCCTGGATCCCGTTCTGGCTGATCTGGCACCGATTATTTCAGAATAATTGCATGATTATTTCAAAATGTGGTTTGAGTAAAGCACACTTCAGCACTCCAAATTCTGATTGTGATTACTGGTTTGACAGTCATTTCACAACTCTGGTTCTGTATAAAACCTCTCAAAGACATTTTTGGGATTCTTATACAACTTGACGGTCCCGACTGTCCATTACGGGTCAAATTCGAATTTGTTATATATTTTGGTTTATGCCATCTAAAGATGGTAATGGGGAAATATGTGATACCAGCTGAACATCATTATGTTAGTAGTATGAACACACCACCCAGGCCTTGAATGTGTAAACTTAATGAATGCTGCATTTTTGCTTCCCTGCTGCCAATATTCCCCTTGGCAAGGCTGCGTCTTACTGTGGCACAGTGACTGCTCACTTTCTGCAATGTGACTCGTGCAGCTGCAGAGACTCCTTTGCTCTCTAACAGTACGTCCATAAGCTCACAGAATCACTTATTGATGCGTTTGTCTCTTACAGTCTTTGCTGTGCTCATGTTGTGTACTGCCCAGGTTCAAAGCACATGTCCTTGTTTGACTGTAAGCTGAAATGTGCAACCAGACATTGATCTAGCTTTGCTTTAATGAATCAGTTCAGTCAGGGTCTTTTTGTTACAATATATGAAACAGGATGCAAGGAGAAAAAGAACTTTCTAATGGCTGACATTCTTCTCTCGGTGAATGGAAATGTAGTCGAGAGGATCTTCTCCATTCAGCTGCTGTGATTTGTTATGCTATTTTGGAGACTTAATGTCGTGTGTAATCAGAGCCTCTTTTAGTTAAATGCATTTGCCAGGAATTGTGTGGCTCCTGGCTGAAAGGTGAGTCTGTCGTTAGATATAGCGCTGGATTCTGTCCTCACTTTTTCACATCTGACAACAACTCACTACCCACTACCTGTTGTTTTTCTCCCAGAAACTTTCTATTGACATTTTGGCATGGATTTACACCGAAACAACCTTGTAGAGGTGTCTGTTAAGACAGAACACAGAGGAGCCTGACCTGGAGGAGTCAGTGGGAGGACATCGTTGAGACACATACACACACACTGCAGTTCGCTTGAGTAATTTGCTGTAGCTACTGATCAATTAATGGGCCCTGCCTGGGATGCTCAGGTCCTGTCAGCGTGCTATGGATTCTCCATTAGTCACGAGGACCAGTGAATAGCCATGCCCTTCCTTTGCATTTGCCTACAACTGCCCAGCATTAGTCATGAACCTGACAATCTTCAGGTCAAGAGAGAATAGACGACAAGGAGAAGCAAGAATAACATAAAAAAAAATTACAATTTACATAGATTCCTAAATGAATGAATGGATGTATCTAGTCCTACAAGAAATGACTTACTATTCTTAAATATTTCTTGGTCCTCACTACTTGCAAGAGACCAAGAAATCTACTTTTTTTTCTTCCTTTGTCCAAAATTGACTGTTCATCAACTAGATTATTAGAAGTTTGAACAACAGCTGAAGCTATTGTGTGTTTAATTAAGACAAGATATATTTTAAGATAATATCCATCTGTTGTCTTTCTCTGAAGTTGGGTTGCAGTGGTAGCAGGCTATGTAGGGTATTCTAGATGTCCTTCTTCCCAATAATACTCTGTAGTTCCTCCTGGAGGACCACAAGGTGTCCAGTCCCAGGCCAGTGGAGGTATATAATCTCTCAAGCTCTACCCTAGGGTCTCCTTCCACTAACAATTTCCATTTCTGGAAAACCTCCAAATGGAGGTGAGGCATCTTAATGAGATACCCAAACAGCCTCATCTGGCTTCATTTTACATGCAGGAGCAGTGGCTCTACTCTGAGATCCTCCTGGATGTCTGAACTCCTCACCCTATCTCTATGTCTAAGCCTAGCCACCCTAGAGGGAAAACTAATTTTAGACAACTGTATTCACGACCTTACTCTTTTGGTCATTACCCATATTTCGGATTGAGACGTAGATTGATCGGTAAATCGAAAGCTTCACCTTTTTGCTCAGCACTCTGCTCACCATGACAGTTCAATGCAATGTCCGCATAACTGCTGATGCCGCACCAATCTGTCAGTCCAGCTAACACTCCGCATTTCCATCATTCATGAATAAGAGCCCAAGATACAAGGAAGCCTCGAGCCTCTCTCCCCAATCCACAGGGAGCATTCCAACATTTTCCATCAGAGAACCAGGGCCTAAGACTTGGAGGTGCATGAGCAAGGTCATGCTTCAATGAAGCCAAAATTATATCTACCTAATGATTAATCCTGAAAGTGTACACTTAAAAACTTTTTAAAAAAGTTTCCTTGTATTCCTTTCAGTTCTGTGCTGTATGTTGACGTCTGTTTATACAAGGACAGTGAAAGTAGAAAAAGAAACTCCAGGGAAATCAAAAGATCTGTGAAGCAGCAATCAAGAGGTTTTTATTGTTGTTTTGGGCTCTTGCCAATATTGGTAGATCTCTAGGTTCCACTGAGCCAGACTTTCTTCCTTTATTTATTTATTTATTTTTAATAAGTCTTTAGCTCTCCAAGCCTTCTAAAGATCTTTCAACATTTTTCTTCAGACATTGGCTGTTTTTTCACTGATTTTCAGTCCTTGTTACCATTTTCAGATGATTTTTTAGTTAACTTATTAAGCCATTTAACAGTGACCTATACAGTAAATCATTCAGGCATAAAATAGGCCAACTCAAACGATCAACGAATGTTGTACCTTAGCAAAGAACCAGTTTTAAATTGTATCTATAGGGTCCTGTTGCAAAAACACATCATTTATTGCCATTGTGTTAGTTAGCTTTGTTCAAATCTTCGTCACTTTGTACGCAGGAGGTTATGAAAGAGGTACAAGAGTGAGTGTCTCCAGTGTTCTGTAAAGCATGGTGGAGACTGTCATGATTTGGGGCTGCCTTTCAGTCAGTGGTGTTGAGGATCTTGTCAAAATTGATGTTATGAAGTTATGAGTTATGAAGGCAGCAAAGTCCAGATTTTCATCCACCGTGTAGTACCACATGGAAAGCATCCGATTGGCAACAGTTTCATTTTGTTATCATTCATTTTCAGCAGGGTTGGGGTGATTCCAAACAGTAAAAGCATGCCTGGGTAGAAAAACACACAGTGGAATACTAAAAGTGTTGGATTGGATGTCACAACATTATTAAGGTAGTATAGGATCGTCTCAACAGCGAAGGGAACAAAAGGCAGCTAACATCCAAAGAAGAGCTTTAGACTTCCTTCAAGCCCGGAGAACTATTTTTGAAGAAAAAAATCAAGAAAGCTACCTTAGAGAGTTCAGGCTCTGTTTAAGAATAAAAGTGGTCATTTATTTTACGTTTTGTTGCCTTACATACTCTTTTTCCGTTTGTGTTTGCACCTGTTTCAATAAATCACGGCATCTGCTTCCCATTTTCCACTGATGCATTAGCTCTTGCATATCTGTAAAGTCACAATTACCGTTGAATGATATGTACAAGGTTTTTCTAGTGACATATTGTATGCTGATATCCAGACAACGTTTTTAAGGAAAGCCTTGCTTAGTTCAGCAATAGTATGACAAACCATATGCTGCACATATTACAGCAGCATAGCTCCATATAAGAGTGCTTGACCTGACACTTAAAATTTTAATGGCAATAGCAGTGCATTATGAAATGAAAAATATGACAAAAAAGCCTCAAATTGAAAAGCTAAAATCATGTAAAAAGCAAGAATTGTAGCACACTAGCCTTTTAAAAAATTACAGCATTTGGTCTCATTAGTTTCCAAACTCTTGTGGTGTTGGTCAAAGATGTGATGCAATACAGATGTAAACATGCCCATGCATGTTTGAATTGTGTGGCTGGCATCAAACTCAAAATGAGCACATTTTTCCCCCCAAAAAATATGTAGAATTTCCCAGCTTTAACATTTGATATATTGTACTGTTTTCAATTAAATATAAAGTTTCAGTGATTTGAAAACCATTGCAATGTGTTGCAGCATCCCAGTGTTTTAACAATGGGTCACAGTAGAGCGATCCAATCTAGCTAAACCACGCTGTGAATGGGATCGAGAGTCGCCACGGAGACTCACAATAAGAAATGATTGATTATTAAAAACACTTTCCTATTGAACGACTAATGAATTAATTATTTTTAATCTTAATGCAGGTTGATTTTTATGTAAGAATTCAGTTGATGGTTGAAGAATTTAGGGGTGTCCTGTTATGGTAAGACAATCGAGTTACTCCGCTAATGAAGGCTTGTCTTAAATGGCTTTGAGTTCATTTAGATGTCACTATTTGAGCATTATTGGGGACATCCTTATATTGGTTTGAACACTCAATGAACCACAAGTGAAAGGGAAGCAGAAAGCGAACAGTAAGGCACAAACCTTCAGTCCATACACCCAGTGAGAAAACAAGTGCCTGTTTTCATGACCAACACTCCCTCACCTCCTCTCATTTCTCTCACTTCTTCATCCCTCCATCCCCAGGAGCTGTGGCTTTTTCATCACAACTCTGTTGAGCGGTAGGGCTTGTAGCCTGTTGCTTGCTTTCACTCTAGCTTTCTTTTTCCTTCATCTGTCTACTGCCTGTGGTTTGACTTATACCTTAGCCAGCGATGTGAGCCATTTGATCCTGCTGACCCCCCTCTCTCTCTCTCCTGGGGGAAGCCATCAGCCAACTGGGGCCATTTGTCTGCATGTAATGGAGGTCTGAGGCTGTGGAGCGAGGTTAGGCCCCTCACGGCCCAGTGGAGAAGGACAGCCACGACAGATGCCAAAACACTAGAGAGTGTGTGTGTTTGTATGTGATAGAGCAGGACCAGCACTGTCAGACTGTGTCAGTGCTGGATTAACAAAATAAGATATGTATACAAGCTGACAAAGTCGGTGGTTGAACTCTCTGGAGATGCACTGTGAAGCCACTATTCCAGCGCTGGGACCACATGTTTTTAACTAAAGGGAGCAACCGTGATCATTGTATATTTAATTTTGCTGTAATATAATTTATTTTTAATAATGGAAATTAGAGACGGGAAGCAGCTAGTGGCAAATAAAACATTTATAGTTATATCTATTTCAATCAAACATAAATCCTCATCATCATTATTGATGAAAGTGCTACAGAATCATTATAAGGCTGGCATTCATTGAAAAAGCGCCCTTGATTCTTTACATAAAAAATTGATCCACAAGAAAGTAATTGCATATGGGAGTAATACTGCTTATTGCTGCAAGCAAAATTAGGGTTGCGTAAAAGCTGCACAGTTGGCCAAGATGTTTCTGGGCAGCTGTCCTGCCTACCAGGCTCTCTTGTAGACCATGGCTTTTTCTGAAGAATAATAATGGAAAAGGAAATTGGGTTGGAATAAAAAAGAGAAAGCATTCTAAGATGTGGGAATAAACATTAAAACTAGACAGAGACAGAGGCATGTTCACACATATCTGATTTGTCCAAATTTCTCAGCCTTGTGGCTTGATAAATCCCTGCACCGTGCCGGATACGTGCTAAGCCATCGTTATAAGCAAGCCTCCGACAGCTGCTCACAACACCGCTGAGAGATGGGGATTTGAATAAGAGTGACCAAAATCAGACAGACAACGATAAAAGAGAAAAAAATAATGAACATGTTAAAGCGGAACTTCAAGAAGCATGTAAAACATTAACTGCTCTTTTAAGCGAAATTCTTATCTTTCCCTTCTTGCTCCCTTGATATACATGCAAAGCCATTCAGGATAATTGGCTTACTTTTAATTTCTTCCAGCGTCATGTGGTCTTTGATCCCTGAGGCCCAGCACACACTGGGAGTGGTTAGATGTGCTGAACAAGCTGTGTAACCAAGTTTTGTGTGACCCCCACTGCACCAGCCCTGATTACAGGCTGGGGGGAGTGAATGCTCAGCATGGGAGCACATTAAAATCAACTAGCAGGGGGAAAATGCCTCCTGCTCCTAGAAACTGATGAAATCTGGTTTTGCTCTGGATAATATTAGTTTGAATTCAGTTTGGCAGGTGCTTTGACATGCTCCTGAATGATCTTTGAGGGAAACTAAAGAACTTCAAAGATCACCTGATACGTTGCATTATCACAGAGAGAATGGGCTGCGTCGTCGAGGTCATTGGAAAGCTGTGGTTAGCAGTGCTAGCTTGTATATTTTGGTCTTTCATAAGTGGCAGGTAAAGAAGTTAAGCCCTGGATTGTGTCCCCGTTTTGGAAAGGTCCTGGGAAGCCACCCGGGATTCATTCGGTGCTTTGGACACTTCCGTTCTACCCGCATCCCTGAAGAGATCCATAATTCATGGCTGTGTGTCCAGGATGTCACCGCTCCAGCGAGCTAGCATTAAATATTTACCTCAGATCATAAGCCACAGCCATTGAGGCCTGCTTGTCCCTTTAGGAAGAGTGTTTTCAGTCTCAGCATGCATGAAGAATCCCAGATGAGCCCAGCGACTGGAGCTGCTTTAAGATGTTTGAAAATCAATCAGCTCCAAGATGCATCTCATAAGTCATCACGCTCTAAATGCTAACAGCACAGGTACCTCTATGCCACATGCACAGCATATTGCTCTCTCTGCTGTGTCAGATGGTTTTCCTGCCTCTGTGAAGCTTTTTCTTTTCTTTTTTTATGGGCATGCACAGTTCTATATATTTTCTGTATTTGCTTGTGAGCACCATACTGTTGGCATCTTTTTTTGCTTGCTTTCTCATCAGCTCTCTTGCTCTCTTGCTCCCCCTGATCATGCACAGCAGGTATTCCGATCCCCTACTATGAGATGAAGGTGGGGATGGAGGAAAAAGTGGAAGGAGAAGTGGAGTGGGTTTGATTGGAGGAGGAGAAAAAGAGGAAATCATCAGCTGTGAAACAGAAATGTGTCTGAAACTTACACGACAGGGGTCGTAGTTTTGTTTTTTGTTTTTACACTTGTTTTTTATAACAAACAGCAAAAATTACACTATTTCTAGAATACATGATCAATGACTTGGGGAATAGTTTTTGTTTTTGTTTTTTATTGATAACTGAGATTACAGTTAGAGGACAGTTTTAGCACTGCTAATAGCCTGAAAAGTTTGAAGAGGACTCCAAAAGGACTATTTTCCGAAAGTGTTACTTGTTTGTTCTTTGGGCTTTTTTGTAACAAATATACCGATTTTTATGTGTATTGTGTTTTCAGCTCAAACTTTAGAATTTATAGCTTATTTGTAGTTTAGAAGTTTATCTATAAACAGCACAAGAACTACTTCTGGTGGGATGGAAAGAGAAAAAGAGAGATGAGGAATAGAAAAGTAAGTAGATGGATACATGAAATCAGAGTAAATGCGATATCTGGAGGAAGGCACCTAGTTGGAAATCTGTGTCAAGACTGAAGACGGGCACACATCACAGGAGGGTGGGGGTGGGCTCTCTCACTGGTGGCTATAGTGACGAAGAAAGGGAGGACTTGATAAAGCCAACATGACACCAGGTATTAGCGCCTATAGGCCTCCTGCTGAAAAATGGATCAGTGTTTATTTATTCAGGCATTACTAAAACAGGCAATAAGAAAGATGCTGTTGATCCCCACCAAAAGCAGTTTGCTGCCAAAATGCTGGCCACATGAAGCAGAGTGGTATAAATAGCTAATTAAAAGCTTTGGGTTATTAAAAGCAAGGCTATCATATTTGTGAAGCGACTGCACAGAAGTTAAGACAGGAGAGAATGTCAATATTTCCGCTTTGCTCAGTCAGCGCTTACACATTGTTTACACATTGTAAATCGATATACCTAATGCTGCTTGAACAGTGTAATTAAAATGTTAAAATGTTTAATGCCTTCCTCAGCCACGAGATAAGGTGTGGACACAAAAGCAAACGTCAGACATGTTTAGTTTTAATTAGGCAGAGGGAGACGGCCTGAAAGTTTCTCTGTTTTTCTGTTTATAGAAGCTTTCTATGAACGGCTCACTTTTTTCTTATGTATATATCAAAGTTTTATTCCTCCTCCTCATTGAATGAGCAGAGTGATTTTATATCTCTTTTCTTTTCCTGTTCAGTGCCATTACTTTGGACAACACACTGGTTATCTTGTCTACCGTGGCACCCGATGCCGGACGCTACTATGTGCAAGCTGTAAACGACAAGAATGGAGAGAACAAGACCAGCCAGCCCATCACCTTGTCAGTAGAAAGTGAGTAACCCCATATACGTACGCTAATCAAGGCTTAATTGGAAACGCATTTAGGCGTACTTTTACTTTTATTATCATGTCCAAGCCTTTTAAGTTTTTGAAGGAAATATTAAACATTCACTTGACATCATGAGCCTTTACATACCAGGCTCACAGTTTGATATATTGGCTTGAAAAATGTGTGATTACTAACTGTTTTTAGTAAGCCCCGGTGCAAAAACAGTATTTAAAATGGCAAAAGGAGAAAAATGTCAAATTCGGTGTCCATCAGAACCAACTTTCAACTGTCTTGATGAGAGCTAGATGTATGAGTTATGACCCAGAGATCAAACAGTAGTCTTCAGGAGAAAAGCCCAAAGGCACCTCTTCAGGTCAGGAGTGTGACCTGGTGCGCCTTCCTGACCTGATGCGCTCATTCAACATTCATCCTCCAGGCAGAACATTGTGTGCACACTGAAAGCACGTTGAAAAGAGAGAAGTTCTTTGGTCACGCCATTAGTCTGTGTTGACCAGCTGACCCTCTTGACAGTTTAGGTTCCCCTTTTAGTTCTTCCTCTTGACTAAAATGAAATTCAAGTTGAAGGCCTGCTTTAGAGACGATCCAGCGCATAAGTAAATTGCCGGCTTTAAGCAAGCGTTTTAACCCTCTCAAGACAGGCGTTGCAGATTTGCAACAGTTAAAAGCTAACAACCTGATTACCCCACATACATATTTTATGAGGTTTTTTTTACTCAGAAGTACCACTGCAGGTATTCTTTTGTGCATTAGCAACAAAAGCTTAATTTGAGCCTGAGAGGGTTAAAATACAGCAGTACTGGGAGTGTTCCAGAGATGCATAAAGAGACGACCTCAAAGGAATATAGACAGAATTTGTCAGGTAAATTTTTTAATTGTACCTGATTATGTTTCCCATCACTGTGGGAGATTTAAGCTTAACTACCTGAGTCTGTACCAATACTCGCACGTTGCAACATACATAAACACACACACCCACACACGAATACATGCACAAAGTAAGAGGAAGCTGTACGGACAGAGGCACAGGTAGATTGTTCTTCTGCCAAGTTAGTTAATATTCACAAGCATCCTTAGCTTGCATGACAAAAAAAACCAAAAAAACACAGAATACACAAATCAAACCAATTCGGTCGGCTTCAGCTCAGCAGAGTGAGATATAAGAGGAAACCTAACAGACAGCATCTTATGACATGGTAGACTGGAGTTCATTATGGAAGTGAATGAGGAGGGTGAGGGTAAGATATTATAGTTGACAACACAAGGGAGCAAAAATAGCCTGTGGCACATGTTGAGAACAATGGCAGAGTTGATTATACAAGTGCTAGAACACACACACACACACACGCACGGGTTCAGGCTATACAGAGCACGTAGCAGGAGGTCTCGACTCAGCAGGTGTAATGGGAATACACGATTTATACGAATGCTCCTCACATATGCACACACATGTGCGCATGCATACACGCATACAAGCAATCAGATGCAGTCTGTTATGAAAGCCGGTATTTGGAGTTTGTGCATGTGTTTGACAGAGCGCTTGAACTTTGCATGTATGCATCACTTATTTGCTGCGGCAGCTGTTGCTGCAGTGATGCCTCTGACACTGTGAGCTTACCTGGGTCCGGCAGTAGTTGCCTAAGATTTGGCAAGGCCAAAGGACAAGGAAAGGTGGAGAGCAGGAGTCATGCTCAATTTACAATTTATATACTCGGGATGAAGTTTTAAAAATTCATTATAATTTCAGCAAGGCTCCTCCTGTGTTTTTGTTCTTCTCTTTAAAAAAAAAAAAGAAGATTTCTTTTCTCTGCAAGATAGTAGTTTGATATGGACATCATATCTTGTGATGTGTGTGTTTGTGTCTGTGCATGCATCTTAACACCCAAGACTGGTTAGATTGAGTCATGACAGTCCCTGTAGCTACATCTGACATGTGCGCCCACAAGCACACTTCCAGGGCATGATGGGATTGACGGATCAGTGTGAATTTATCGCAGACGTGACACATCTCAAGCAGCACACACACACACACACACACTGGGGTTTCCTTGCCATGAGCTGTGCCATAATGAACACACACACACACACTCAGACAAACTCACACAGAAATAAACAAGGATGAGCATGAAGTGTTGAAAATGTGGGCTCAGGCACATGCGGACACACGCGCACAACAGCCTCTTCGCTTCTTAAGCCTCATGTTAGTCAAACAGTATTTTTCTATCGCTGCTTCTGGTTCTCCGGCATATATCTTGTTATACACAGTGAGTGCACTGTCTCATCGTATCTGACCAATCTCTCTGTCAGAACTCAGATACAGTGCGTGCACTGGTCAGTTTCAATATTTCATGTCGATGAGCACCCACTGGGTGGAAATGAAATTTATAGGTCACTACAGTCCAAAGAACCCAATGAAATCTCATCAGATTGTGCCTCTGTTAATTATATCCTATTCCCATCTATCAGGTTCATTGATCTTTGCTTAACATCTCCATGTTTTGTTGACATGTTTGTGTGGCGACCTGACTTTGTGTCTAGATGTTGGAGGTCCAGCAGATCCCATTGCCCCCACCATTATCATCCCTCCCAGGAACACCAGTGTGGTCACAGGCACATCAGAGGTCACGATGGAGTGTGTGGCCAATGCCAGGTAAAAATTCCTGGAAGTGCAGGGTTTCAAATGATTCAGTACAGTCCAAAATAGAGGATTTTATGGGGCTATTTTTCACAGTTGAAAAGAAAAATAGTCCCAGTGAAATGACCGTTGGTGATATATTGCTGCATGTCAGTGGCAAAACTCAGAGAACTGGGCAAATAGAACCAAAAACATCTACGGTGCTAGATTCTAATGGTAAAGAGTCAGAAGCTAAATGTACTTCAGCTGTATAATTATAATTTGCTTATGTCTGCTTATGTGACGTGTCACACTGTGAGGCTTTATGGGCTAGCACAAAACGAGCATTCTCACAGGGACATGGATGTTACAAACACATCTCACATCCTTCTTTCCTCTCACTAGACCTCTTATCAAGCTGAGTATCACATGGCGTAAGAACGGCGTGTTGGTGAACAGCGGTTTGAGTGACTTCAACCGCAGACTGACCATCCTGAGTCCTGTGGTGAGCGACGCCGGCTACTACGAGTGCGAGGCCATTCTGCGCAGCAGCAGCGTGCCTTCAGTCAGTGCTGGAGCTTATCTGCATGTCCTTGGTAAGAGCTAAAGGCTAAAATATGTTCCTGGCAGGGTCTTGTGTCTATTATTTTTGGGTATTAATATCACTTAGTACTTTTAGCTGTAATTTTTCCCAATACTTGCACACTTCCAGGTGACAATATCTATTTATGAAACTCATTACCTCATAGTTTCACACCAGTTCACACATTTTTTTTCTTAGAGGACAAAAGCAATAAAAAAAACCATTCCTAGAATTTCATGTGAATGTCTGACTATTATAATGGTTCACAAAGTTTATATGACTGAGTGCCACTTAGGAACCCAGCAAATGATGGAAGGCCATATATAAAAATGCATATCAACCACTTTTAGGCTTCTTTTTTTTTTAAACAGATGCATTTGTCAGGTTTAGTTTGCAATGATCTGCTTAAAATTGAATAGAAACCCCGGTCTCGTCGAGCGCTACTTTGTCATAGCATAACACGAAGTGCAGAGAAACTAAACCCACAGTCGTGAATTCTTTCCTTTTCACACCCGCTGGCCACATAAAATATTTCCATGGGGCACCAGTGGCCCGCAGGTAGCACTTTGAGAGCTCATGATCGATTACCTTGTAGGTTTACTCAGACACTGCATCACAAATACTATTTGAGTTTTTAGTGTTCAGTGCTGCCTGAGGACAGAAACACATTCGAGTGAAAGCACAGATATTAAGGAATTGCTCTCTCCTTGCTGCTTCAAAGTCAAGATAAGTTTGTCATTCTTCTCTCTCGTGCTTTGTTTGTTATTTGATATCAGTGTCTTTGCTTTTGCATTTTATACAACTTCAGTATTTGGAGCACATTACCATAATGTTTGTATTTCTATTCTTTGCCTGTTGGCCTTAAGGTTTAACATACACTCAAAAAAATCTGTTGTTGGATGAACACAATTTAATCATGGCACCCTTTTTGCACACAATTTAACCAAGTACAATAAACCATTTTCGATCATGTCAAACCAACACATTTAGCATTTGGTAGTTTAATGTAATCAGATTACGTTGGATCAACATAGTATACTTATATTGATTTGAAGTGATTTATTTAAGTATGTAGAGTGAAATTTGTTTTAATTCATTCTACACAAGTTAAAAAGTTTAGGAAAACACAATTAAATCTTGTTGTTTCAACAACTACTTTGTTAATCAAGGCAATTACTGCAAGTCTTGCTTAATAAACCAATATGGGGTTGATGATTTCACTCATTTCAATCGAATTATTTCAATTAGATTTGTTTACATTTGTTACACATTTAGAAACCCACTACTTTACAAAAAAAGTCACAATCAGATTATGATAACATTAACTTTATTAACTGGATTTAGTGGACAATATAAAAGCTTACCATTTTTGTACACCTGCAAGCATTATGACACTTCAAAAGGTAAAACATTAGGATACTTATTTACATAGATAATATGTTGGAACCAAAGCTTCCACAACTAAAAACAGATGCAAAATTTGCTCAATATATAAACTGTATTTTAAAAAATTAAACTAAAAGATAAAAATACATCTCCCACTTGGCAAGTTAAAACATGTAACAAAATAGAATTACTATTGTGTGAATTTGGAAAAAAAAAATAGAAATAATTTGGGAGCAATACAACAACAAAAGAATCCATAGGCCAAAAAAAAAAAAAAAAATAAGGATTAAAAAAAAATTTAGGAAGTAAAACTAAAATAGAAACAGAAGGCTTAACATCAAATTAAATGACAGATGACAATTTTTTTTTCAAATGTAATTAATTACTTGAAATGAAAATCTATATTTGTTTGGTTTATCTCATTGTAATAATTATTAGTTTGACCAATTTTTATATTTCTGTATTTATTTTTTAATTTTGGTTGCAGTCCTCCACAGCTAGCAATATAGTTTTGCTCTGTCTTAAAACATGCTAGCAAGCAAAATGGACACAATAATACAGTGAACTTAACAGGTGGCAGTGGTCTTAAACTTTACAGGCCCTTGACACATAAACACAACATAGTAACAGTGCAGCTAAAAACAATGAACATTTCTTTGGGAAAACCCCTCAATGCAGTTTCTGTAAAATGTTGACTTTGTTCTACAGAGGAGAGAGAAAAAAAACAAAAACAGAGGGGGGCACTAAAGCACTCCAATGATATCTTCATTCAACACATGACAGCATTATGGTATGTGTGAATTAGTACCTATACTACAAACTCAGAATTAAATGAAAAATAATTAACAGAACAGTACTTCTGATCCATTTTGAGCCATCTATATAAGGACAAACAAAAATCATCTGCAGTGCTGTATAAAAGGTGAATTGCCCAACAGAGAGAATCCAAAAAATTTAAATGAAAGAAAGAAATATAAACAACTCAAATATTAACATTATATATTGGAAATCACCATTGCACCAATGAACCATTCAAGACCCATCAGTCATTTTCAAGTGCTCTCACTCCATAAGCTTGTTTTTCAGAAACTGTGCCTTTGAAGAGAGCTTTTGTCCATCAAGATTTAAAAGTATCTTCTGGAGGACTTCAAAGGTGCATTTAAGTTCTGGTGGGTAGCTCAGGTTCAAACAGTATATGAGTCCAAACAACAGAGCACATGCTTGTGCAATGTTACCCAAATCAGTGAGAGCCTCCACACCCTCAATCAGGACACCAATGTCCTCTGGGTCATCTTCAGGTTCAGCACCCTCCTTCTAGATGACGTACACCCCCATCACAGTTTGCTCCATGCAGCTTTTTGCCTCACTGTCCGTATCCTACGTGACAAAAATATAAGACAACAAAGTAAAATTTAAGAGATTGTTTAAACAACTGTTTCTATGCTGTTCATAAAATCCAAGTAGTCAAAGTAATAAACAGAAAATTACACACCACTAAAGCAGTTGTTAATAATTACTCCAATACATAAATGATAAAATACACCTCTCATGTCAAAAGAGGTGGCATAATTTACCTCTTACCAGCCCCTCCCCCGAAAGGGCCATTGTCCAATTACACATTATAGCAACCGTTACTGTGTCTGACAAACATTAACCTCAAGCAAGATGGAGAAGCGGTGTGCCCACCGATAGTCCGAGAGATTGTGTCTGGAGGAGTTGTGTTCTTTCCATTCACAAAGTCAAAAACAACGTGAATGGATTAAACAGTGTGGATGGCCCCACTCCCAGGTAAATGTACCGAACATTATGAAGCATGTCTGCTTGCACATTTGGGTACCCGTTGGTGCACAGAGGAAACCATTTGTTTGTCGGACGTAGCAAGAGTAACTTAGGGGGACAGGACTTGAGAAAAGGCTAATTCAGCTGCTAAAATAAAACAGGTATAGAAGTGTTAGTACTAAACAGCTCAAAGTTCATAGACATTTCTATTTACAAATACTGATGACCATAGCAATGAAAAAACAACAGGACTTATTTTAATCCAAGTACAGATTCAAAAGCAATGTTGTCTTGATGCATGTTAAAATACATTGTATGTTTGTGTATCAAGTTTAACTACGGTATGCATAAATTTCTTTCCTTCCAATACCAAATTTCAGAAATTCTTTAATGCAGAGCTTAATACTGTTTGGTATTCAAGACATCCTTTCCCCAATACCAGGTGTCTTGTTGCTAATCTCAAAATTTTAATTTTAACGATTTGCATTTGAGGCAACGTCACAATTTGTATGAGAATGTTACAGTCAACATGCTGTCACAATGACTCACCAAGTACTCCTTTAGTAACTTCTCATAGTCTTCGTTTAGGTAGATGCACAAGGACTTCAAGATGCATGCTCGTCTGGTATGGATGTTGTCATGCTGGAGAGGAGGAGATAATATGAGCCAAAACCAGGCTGTTTTTCTTAAAGCTAGGGTAATCAGTTAACTTGCATAATTATTCTTTAGGTTAGAACCGGGCATGTATCATTTGTTAAGCCGAAACAAAATTGACAAACTTCACCTCCAAATAAAAGTTATTTTTGCTGCCTATGACAAAGTCTACTCAATCCTAATACAAACCTTGGAGATGGCAAGCATGAGACCTCTTATTTTCTTTCCAGGTGTCCCTCCTTTGCTCAGAAAGATTTCCATTAAGCGTGGTGCATATTGGTCAAGCTCGGCAAAGAAAGTAGATAGCAGAGGCTTTGTGGTGATTCGCAGAAACTCCTTGTCAATCTGCAATAGAGAACAAATACATTGATTAAAAACTCAACTGTATATTTCACTCACTTCACATCCAAGCTGACTAAAGCTGCCTTTAGAAGACCATGCAGACATCAGTACTGTCATTGATGACGGCTTCTGAGAAGCTTTTGGTCAATTATAAGATCTTAGTTGTGGCTGCAATATGCTGCCATCAGATGCTTTTCACAAAAGATTAAGCCATGACGGGATAAAGAGGGGTCTAGGGGCGGCGCCCGGGCTGTGACGTGCAGGGTTGCGTATACAGCGTCAGACGGAAGAGACCGGTAAACAGGTCTATAAACATTCAAGCAATAACCTATAATCATTTCTAATATGACGCACTAAATTAAAATCACTTTAGGTTTAAAAACTTCAATAAATACAGATATTAAGAAACCCTCAGAGGAATGCGATCCACATGTTTGCGATACTGCTGCGCATATGTTTAACCATCGAGCGTGTTTTCGAAATTTATGCTGCTGCTCAAATTAACCCGTTAGTTACGAGCTGGAGAAAATGTGCAATGAGCTGTCTGTGGCGAGGAGCTGCAGTAAGGAAGGCAAGAGGTAGACGGACGCAGCACCTGCTTTAAAACATGACGGAGAATAGTCCCTCTTTTCTTTCGGGACCACTCTAAATAATGGTAGCTTAGATTAAACTCCAGCTGTCTGACAATAAAGTGTGGAGGATTCTCCGTTTTAGCACAACGCCTGTCTGATTGGTCATACAGTCATGCCTCTGTTGCATTCACTGAACCCAGGAAAAGTCATAGCACTCAATTAGACTGATCCCTTCTGGGTAAAAAAACAAATAAAATAAAATAATCACTGGTTGATAAACGTTTGTGGGTAAAGCTGAGAATGTCCTGGTCAGCCGAGGCCAGCACACATTCCATATGTCATCAGAAGACCTCCCTCTGTAGCGCAAAGACTTCATTCAGAAGTTCAGCATTGAAGAAAAATTGCGGTATATCAGAATGAAGCTTGCAGGCACAGAATGCAGCAATATCTTGTTTTGCCAAGGCATAGTGGCACATTTAGAAGACACACCATTGCGGGAATATTACTCTGATATGCCGCTACATTGCGTCTTCTAAAAGAGGCTTAAAAAACAAATGCACAAATGTCTCTTCAATGTAGACCTGTGAAAAAGCAGACCAGAGTACCTGTATAACAGTAGAGGTTTTGGTTTAAGTGTTAACAGAATGCCATCTGAGGCTGTATTTACAACATTTTATGACGAGGAAGGATCCGGATCATTCTTATGTCCTGATACATAAAACCTACTAAATTAAACGGTACTTACTTTTTCACATTACTATTTTCAGTGATACAGGAACCAACAACAGGTAGTACTTTTAGTTTTGGACTACAAAACATAAATTACATGCAACATCCAAATGCATTTTAACCACACTTGCCTCTCTCGCAGTGAACAGAGCTGGCCATCTGCTTTTGAAGTCTGCAACCATCGGCTGACCCTGAAGAACTTCTTGCCTTCTGTATGAGAAAGTCTTCTCCATTTTCACACTCACAACAGAGTCATTATTTCTTTTAGTCAACTCAGAAAGAATTGCAACTCTCTCCTGTTCCAGACTTTCTGATGTCTCTCCTTTTGGATGCTGTGGACAATAGTTAACTTCAGCTCTTTTGGGTTTCTTCACATTGAAGGCTGCCTGACGGTTGTCACCAGACTTGTTTTTGATGGAGTTTATGGTCACCTCTGTACATCCAAGGCCTCTCAGTTTGGTGCGGAGGTTAGCCATTTTATATTTTAGGCTAATCTTCCACCCATAACAGCCATTGAAAGACCCCTGCTCTCTAAGGCAAGGATGCTTTTTCACAAGAGCTTCTGCAACGTCAGTCAGATCATTGTCTGTTGGGTAGGCTTTGAATTTGTATATTTCTTCAGCCAGTCGTTCCAGAATTTGGGATTTCAGTTTAGGTGAAGGGTTCAATAGAGTTCCCCCATTGGCGCAGGCAGTATTGGCCTTCTCGAGTTCAAATTCTGCCTCATAGCTAAATTGAGGTACAGTGAAGACACTTGGCCAAACCCAGTGCCTTGAGGATGGTGAAGAACCTGAAGATGAAATAGGCTCTGTATCATCTGTGTCAGCAGAGGAGATGGATACAGACTCTGTTGCTTGGCTTTGAGAAGTTCTTGCATCTTCCTCCTGTGGGCTTTGCAAAAATATCACCTTAAGGGTGCCTTTGTCCTTTACTTCTGAGACATCTGACATATTCATGAACTCATTTCCAAAGTCCTCATCTTGATATTGAAGTCGAATATCTTGCTGTAATCCAAAACTTGTCTTTACTGTGTGGCACAAATCTTCAATTGAGACCGGTGTCCCTGCAGGAAGAATCAACTTCCTGGCATCATCTTCACCCAGGATTATCCGCAGTCTTAGGGGTGACGTCATTTTGAAGATCTGAAAAATATCAGCAATTCTTTTAGAAAAAGTCACCGTTTGGCATATCAACAAGCAACAATTAGGGACCCTTGTGCACTTCTGTGCAACTTTAAAAATAAAATTTTTTGTTGTGAAAACAAAGAAGAAATACATTAAAGGTTAAAACACAATTTCTCTTATCTGTTTAGACTAGAATGTAAAAAGAGCTTTCTGAGGCTACGTCAGCCCAGAGACATAAGCAGTAGAATGAATACTTTAATTCTAACTAAAAACAAAAAAAAAAAAACCACAGCAAAAGAAGTTATGATGATGCTGCTGCAATACTGTAGAGGATGACAGACGCTGGCAGGTAATTACTTAATATATTGAAAAATTCACTGTACTTTAAAAGCAGATTTTTGGAAACAACAGGAATATCATCATCATCCGTCCATCCATTATATATTCTGGCTATCCTTAATATCATCATCCTGCAGTAAAGTACAAATGAGAGACGATGCATGCTATGTGTAAACATTATATACTTTCATAATTATATGGACCTGTCTTAAGTCTGGTGACAAGGTGAGGTAAGGGCACAAACCATTTGGTAAAATTTGGGTGGCTCAAACTAAGTTGTAGGGAAGGAATTATTTGCTGGAGACCATCTTGTGTTTATGAAAATCAGTTCACAGTGAAAACAATATGGTGGAATTAGAAATTCTGTAACACTTTAATCAACCAAATCATAACAGGTTTCACTCAGAAAATGTAATTTTCAACAAATCTTTAGTTTTGATTTGTTGTGTTTTGAAATAAAAATCTTAGTTTTCTAATGCATACATAAACAATTCATTTTAAAATAGTTTTATTTTCAACAGCTAACAGACCAAATCAAAAGCATGACAATTTCACAAATGCTATAGGGTAAGAAAAATAATAAAAAATACTTACAAGTATTAATTTTGTTTTCCAAGAAAACTCACAGATCTCTTTAGAGTAACCAGATGCAGTCCTCCAACAGAATCAGAATCAGAATCAATCAGAATCAGAATACTTTATTGATCCCTGGGGGAAATTATTTTTTGTTACAGTGCTCCATTTTAAACCAACATTAAGACAAGACAGACAATACGCTAACTAAGAATAGTACAATATATACATATATATACATACATACATACATACATACATACATAAGTCACTTATAAATAAATATTTGGAAAAGAAACATGTGTAGTTGTAGCAGCAAACAGTGTGTTAAGTGGATGCGTTGTACAGGGAGATGGCCACAGGCAGGAATGATTTCCTGTGTCGTTCAGTGGTGCTTTTCGGTAATCTCAGTCTCTCACTGAACGAGCTCCTGTGACTGACCAACATGTCATGGAGTGGGTGGGAGGTGTTATCCAACATTGTCTTTATCTTGGACAGCATCCGCCTCTCCGACACCACCTTGAGGGAGTCCAGCTCCATCCCCACAACATTGCTGGCCTTACGGATCAGTTTATTAAGTCTGTTGGCATCTGCGACCCTCAGCCTGCTCCCCCAGCATGCAACAGCATAGAGGATCGCACTGGCCACAACAGACTCATAGAAAATCCTCAGCATTTTCTGGCAGATGTTGAAGGACCTCAGTCGCCTCAAAAAATAGAGACGACTCTGGCCCTTCCTGTAAAGTGCTGTGGTGTTTTTAGCCCAGTCCAGTTTATTGTCAATGTGTACTCCAAGGTATTTATAGTCCTCCACAATGTCAACACTGACCCCCTGGATTGAAACAGGGGTCAAGTGTTTCCTGGTCTTCCTGAAGTCCACGATCAGTTCCTTGGTCTTTGCCACGTTGAGCTGCAGATGATTCTGCTCACACCACGTGACAAAGGAGTCGACCACAGCCCGGTACTCTGTCTCATCATCCCTGCTGATGCATCCAACCACCGCAGAGTCATCAGAAAACTTCTGAAGATGGCAGGTCTCTGTGCAGTGGCTGAAGTCTGTGGTGTAGAGGGTGAAGAGGAAGGGGGAGAGGACAGTCCCCTGTGGTGCCCCTGTGTTGCTAATCACCTTGTCAGACACACACTGTGGGAGACGTACATATTGTGGTCTTCCTGTCAGGTAATCAACAATCCAGGACACCAGAGAAGCATCCACCTGCATCGCTGCTAACTTATCACCCAGGAGGGTCGGCCTGATGGTGTTGAAAGCACTGGAAAAGTCAAAAAACATGACCCTCACAGTGCTCGCCGGCTGGTCCAGATGGGTGTAGACACGATTGAGCAGGTAGATGATGGCGTCCTCTGTTCCGAGACGAGGCTGATAAGCGAACTGAAGGGGATCCAGATGTGGTCTTACTATGGGTCACAGCTGGTCCAGGATGAGCTTTTCCAGGGTCTTCATGATGTGGGAGGTCAGTGCCACGGGCCTGTAATCCTGGGGGCCACTGGGACGAGGCGTCTTTGGTACAGGGACGAGGCATGATGTCTTCCACATCACCGGGACCCTCTGCAGACTCAGACTCAGCATAAACAGTTTATGAAAGACTCCACACAGCTGGGGGGCACAGGCCTTGAGGACAAGGGGACTCACTCCGTCTGGTCCAGCAGACTTGCCTGAGTGAAGTCTCCTCATTTGCATCTCAACCTGGTATTGAGTGAAGGTGATGGGTGCGGGAGGGGTGTCAGGAATCTCACAGGAGGAAACATGTGAAGAGAGAGGCTGGCACAGTGGTGTGGCTCTGGATTCCAGGCTGACTGCAGGTGAGGTTGTGGGGGTGGGAGCAGACACTGTGGTGTCGAATCTATTGAAAAACAGATTCAACTCGTCGGCTCTATTCTCACCTCCCTCAGCTCCCCTGCTGTTGGTTGGCCTGAATCCAGTGATGGTCTTCATGCCCCTCCACACCTCTCTCATGCTGTTCTGCTGGAGTTTCCAGAGTAGGCAGCTAAGGGATAGTCATCAACCAGTTCCTCATGTGCAATGACAGCCACCTCCCTCACATGTGACGTGCTCAGTTCAAAAGCTCTAAAGTGCTCCCTATACCAAGCAGATATCTTTCTCACCAAAAAATGCAACTTCCCTTCCAAAACACAGAGCTGCAAAATTTCAGCAAACTCAGGCAGACCAAATGACTCTCCATGGATAACAATCATTCCTTTGCTGTAGTTCATACCATTGTATGACACATTCTTCGCAATGTGAACATCAGTTTCATCTGGAAGCCTTTGGTTAAAAGCAGCTGCAATGTCACTTTGGAGCACATCAATAGGCACTGATGAAACATTAGTTACCACCAACTGTTTTTTCTCATCAGACATATGCAAATGGTGAGCAATGACAAGCTGGTGTTTCCTGGCAAGTGTGAGAGGTATGTTTTTAAAACAGTTGGTGTGGCGAGCAACCTGTTTAAAAAAACTATGCTTGGCCTCAAACCTCATTGTCCACTTATGAACGAGAGGTCCAAAGAGACGTATCATGACAGGATAGTGCTCTACAAAATGGTGTTTAGGAAGAATACGGCTGTTTGGAAAAAGTTCTTTGTATCTCTGCCGATGCTCTCTGATTTTGAACTCAAGATATGATATTGACTCATCACAGTGGATAGGGGCAACAACAAGTTCCACTATATCCTTGAGATCCAAAAGAACATGCCAGGCCTGTTCATCTTCAGGAACAAGGGGACCAATAATAAAAGGCAACAAGCGAAGCAGAGCCCAATTTTCGTGTGCATTCCCCCCTATATGTTTTTTCCTTGAGTAGGTATGTGGTATGACGTGAGGACGATTTGTCTTATCACCCCATTTGTAGTCAAAACTTTGGATTGAACTGTTAAGTTTTTCTAAGGTGAAATACTTTTTGGAGATCAAAACAGCCAAGCATTCCGCTAGTTCTACAGGTATAATGCCCTCAAAAAAATCATGTACTATATCCGGGGGAAAGCCTGAAATAACATCAAAATGAGAGAGACTTTTAGTCAAAACACAGTCACGTTTAACCCCACAACACAAGCTTGAGGTTTCCAATGCAGATTTTAAGTGAGCCAAATGGAGTTCGCGTGTTCTACACTCAAAAACGTCTGCAGTCAAAAACTGAATTTCAGTTTTCTTTGCGACACAGAATCTACATATGTGTTCCCCAGAAAAATTTTCAACAAAACCTGCAAGCCCGTGAGCAGCTAGGTTATCAGCTATTACACAATTTACAGTGCCTTTAACGAACTCATTTAACTGAGCAATAAACACACCGTGTTGTTCCAAGATCACAAGATCTTTTAACAGGGGTTTCAACACCTTTTCAAACCCAAATGTCTTTAAATCGTCACTTTTACAAAGAACAGCTAGGTAAATGGAGGAGAGTGCTGAATGAGAGCCTGGAGGCAAATTATCCAAGACCCAATAAATACCACAAAGCTTGTGTTTTTTGCGTGAGGTTCCAAGAGGATTGCAAACCTCAAAATCATCAATGTAAAGTGTAATGGAGATTCTCAACACGTCAACAGCTAAAAAACTATTGGTTCTAAAGTGCTTGCCATCTCGGAAAGACCTGTAAACACTCAGACCATTAGCCAAATCCTCACTTTTTTCTTGTCCTATATGTTGCTCAATCACTCTATCAAGTATGTGATTATGACTCAATAATTCTTGCAATAACTTTAATAAAGGAATGTACTGAAATGACTTTCGTTGATCAACAGATAAAATGTACTCAACAGGCTCTACGACCCTAAAGTTATGCTTATAGTATTGTTTTCTTTTAAATGAAGTTCCAAGAGGACCACACTTAGCTAAAATTTTTGATACAGGGTTAGAAATGCACACTGTATTGGCAAGCTCCTCAACAACAGCCTGACCAATATGAAGGTTATGGCTCTTGAATACCTCTTCAACAGTTCGTTTTGTGATTGAAGTACAAGCAGAACTTAACAAAAAACTCAACTCCTCCACCAAGCCATCTACTGCTGTAGCTGGAATTTGAAATATATGTTCCAATTTTAACAATATCCCAGCTATTTTCTGTTCAACAAGATCTGTCAAATTTTCAGTGGAATGATTACTTCCTGACACAAACTCAGTTCCAACTTCAGGATCTAAAAAATCAGAGCAACTAGCACCTACACCTTCAGGGTCATCAGAATGTTGTGCTAGGTCAAAACACACCACTAAACCTACCTTGAAATCTTTAAGTGAATCTGAATGATGCTTCCTCTTTTTGTGTGAATAAAATGTACCAAAGATATTTGTCTTGAAAGAGCAGCCTGAAAATACACAAGTTACTGTCTCACTATTTCGTAAATGTGATCCAATATGTCTAAAATAATCTCTCTCTGTGGTAAGGTCACCGCAGTCACATAACTCACACCTAAAAGTGACTGAACTAACAGCTGTCTGTTTAAAATGAGAAGAATGACATCTGTAAACATGTGTTTTTAGTCCACACCAAGTCTTAAATGTGCATGGACAATTTACATATATACAAAGATAACGCTGGCTGGGTCCATAATGGTGATGTAATCTACAGTGTTTCAATAATTTGTACCTACTACTCTCCCTGATGGAACAACGCTTGCACTGCCACATACAAGTCACTGAAAGAAAAAAAGAGAAGCAGTTTTAAGGATGGTTTTATTGTCACCTTTTTTTTCACTGGGGCGATTGTGGCTGTGGGGCGATTGTGGCTCAAGAGTTGGGAGTTCGCCTTGTAATTGGAAGGTTGCCGGTTCGAGCCCCGGCTCGGACAGTCTCGGTCGTTGTGTCCTTGGGCAAGACACTTCACCCGTTGCCTACTGGTGGTGGTCAGAGGGCCCGGTGGCGCCAGTGTCCGGCAGCCTCGCCTCTGTCAGTGCGCCCCAGGGTGGCTGTGGCTACAATGTAGCTTGCCATCACCAGTGTGTGAATGGGTGGATGACTGGATATGTAAAGCGCTTTGGGGTCCTTAGGGACTAGTAAAGCGCTATATAAATACAGGCCATTTACCATTTACATTTACTTTGATTAAATCATAAAAGTATCATAAAAAATGTATGATGGTAAAAACTTACCATGTATTAAAGAGGAGGCACAAACAATCAGAAAAAGGGGGCAGCTTTCTTTGTGGTGTTACTATGGTAAAGAAAACATACAATTATTTTATAAAAATTCCACAGTGGATTTTTTTTTTAACTTTGTTGGAAATGTATAAAAAAAATACAAATACATATAAATACCTCTTGCAATATAAAATTCACAGATAAATATCCAATCTGTTGCCAAATGTAATAGCAGTGTTTCACACTATGCAATAAAGATGCTGGTAGTTGCGGTAAAGGTTCGACAGGCAATTTTCATAACTATCCGCCATTGCCTTTTCCTTTGACCTCGTGTTCATGCTCTTTTTCCCATGCACTAGTATTCAAGTCAATTCGAAGGATGCAGCCCCTGAATTTGGACACAGCTAATATTTAGCAACTCCCGCGCTAGTTTAACTTGCATTACCGCGAGAGGCCGAATGCTTAAAAAAAGGAGAGAGAAAGAAAGAAGAAATGCAAATAATAAAAAAAAGTGAAGAAAGACCATGTCTTCTAAACCGTCATTTAAAACCAAAGTGAATGCTAACAGAGCTAGGTAAAAGTTCAATGAGACAACCGTTGAACTTTTACCTAGCTTTAGCTAACTTCGTTTACTTTGAAAGTGAATTACAAACGTGTTAAATATTGAACTAAACATATCAATAACCGCTAAAAACACTATAAAACTGCAAAAACGGGTAACAAAAAAAAAGCAATTAAGTGGAAATGCTAATAATAATATAAATATAGCCGGAGCGGATTAGAAATCAGGTATTAGACAGTACCGATTGGCACCGTCTAATACCCGATTTTCACAGTATTTGCTCCACTCCCGCTGTCTAATGACAACTTACACATTTGGAATTAAAAACATTGTTAAACAATTAACGGACGGAACAACTTCGTTTGACTAAGATATTTTCAGTTATTTATCACTTACCTGTATTGTGGAAGATTCCGCAGAGAGAAACGGCAGTTCACTGAACAGATATAACTTTGTCCGCGTTCCCGCCTCTTCACGTCTGGGAAGTTTGAGCATGCGCACTAGGCATCGGTTTTAGAGTTGTTGATTTAAAATAATTACATTTAATTGAACTGAAGAATGCAAATCTAGTTAATTAAACTTTTTGTTATTTTATGTTAAACCAACAACTGATAATGATTTAAAAACCTAAACTCAATATGTTCATGTTAAATAGACAAATGTCTATTGAATTAATCAAACAACTGCCTTAGTTGACTTTTTTGAGTGTAGTTTTTAGGTGTTTATAACCTTTTTTTATTATGGTCAAGTTAAAGAACAGACTAATATTTTCAGTTTTGGTAGGTAGTTGTATGTACCTTCATATCAGCGTCTACGTGTAGCGACCCACATGCGTCACATATGTAGAAGTAAACTTTAACAGACAAGAGTGACTGTGCGAGCTTGATGCAAATATTCAGTCTCACTACATAAATGTGGTAAAAGCATGACTGTGAAGTTGTGAGGCAGTAAGGGGGAAGTGTTATTGATTTAAAAGGGAGAAAACTAATGGTTGGCCTCAAGAAATGGTTTAATAGCATTGCTTGAGTCACATTTATTCCATCTGACTGAAACACTTTGATGTTTTCAGGGTTATGATGTGATTCAAAGCACAACGTGGAAGGGGGGGCTTTTTCCACGATACTGCTAACTGAGCCTTTTCTCTACCCCCCCCCCCCCCCCCCCCCCCCCCTATAAGTTTGAAGGATAGCCTAACCATTACAGAATACCAATTACTCACTTCTATAATCAAACTAGTCTCACCGTGTTCTGCTGCGTTATCTTATATTTGGCCCAAAATTCAATACGTTTAAAAGCAGAAATAACTTCTGCTTTAATCTCGCGTTGTTGTTTTTGTGTTTCACTAATGTGTCTGCTGTTTCAGAGCCACCACAGTTTATAAAGGAACCGGAGAAACACATCACAGCTGAGATGGAGAAGGTGGTTGACATTCCCTGTCAGGCACGGGGTGAGAGCTCGCTGGTATTACAATAAGAGAATGTAAAGTAAACCCTATCAGAGGAGAAATGTTTGAACTGAACCCCAAACTCTCACTCGCCCACCCTCTGCAGGAGTGCCCCAGCCAGACATTGTGTGGTACAAGGATGCTTTGCCTATCGACCCAGTGAGAACACCCAGGTACAGGGTGTTGGTGGGCGGCAGCCTCCAGGTCAACGGCCTACTGCCTGATGACACCGGCATGTTCCAGTGCTTTGCCCGAAATTTAGCCGGAGAAGTTCAGACCAACACATACCTGGCTGTTACAAGTAAGTGCTCCAGCAGCTTTTCAAGGAATTACTTCACCCAGATAATTGCTACTATTAAACATGTTGTAAAGTGCTGAATTTGAGCTAAACATTCACTTTTTCTTTTACTGAAATGTGTTAAATATTCATGCAGCTCTGCTAAGCTTCAGCTTTAGAAATGTCAAAGCGTAGTATTTTAAAAATGGAATCATTTCAGAATACTGAAAGCAGGTTGACTCTTGCATAGAATGGTTATAAATGGATGTATGGATTTACTCTCTGCAATTCAAGTAAAAAAGCTAAATTTGTGATTATAAAGACAAGTTAAGTCTTTATTTTCATTTAAAAAAGAAAATAACATCATGGTACCAAACAAAGCAGTGACCTGTGTATGACTGGGCTAGTAATGGCCAATCTCCCAGGACAAATGCGAAAAGTGAAGTAGGGTTTTGCTGTAAATGAGCGTGTGAGCTCAAGGGCCCTACGCTGAGTGAATAAAAGTCCAAATAAAAAAAAAAGAAGTGACAGTCTGTTAAACAAACTGCTGCACTCTTGGTTCTCTGCCTTTGGAAAACAAACTAATTCTCATCATACAAGAACCTGACTTACTGTAAACACTGCAAGAAACACTCAACTTGGGACATGAAATACAGATGAAAACCACAAACAAAACTTTGGTTACAGGAAAAAAAAACACAGAGATGCATCTTTTTTTTCTGTAGTAGTGGCATTTTTGTCTCCTACTAAGAAATCCGATACCTAGGCAGTGAAGAAAAACACTTTAGATGTGCACTACGTCTGAAAGCAGAGTTGTGATTGCGGCGTCGCTGTCAGTTGACAATATTGCAGAAGGGAAGCTTCCCTATATAAACTAACAATTAGGCCAACAACGACTAAGTTTACATTACTGTGGAAAGGCGAAACATTAATCACGTTTGCTGCTAAACTGTAATCACCTAAATGATGGGAATTTAGAAGTCTTTTTTTTCCCCTGCGCTTCTGCCACTGTTGGTATTTGAAAATAACTGCTAATTTTGCTCTCACTGTGCATCTGTTTGGCAAGTTTCTGACATCTAATTTTCTTCACTTTGTCTCAGTTCCTGCTGCCTTCGCTCCACGCCGTGCCGCGTTATCAGAATTCATAATATTCCGTCTCGCTAAATCACCCCTTCCATCCCTGTTTTTCTCTCCTCTTCTTCTCTCCCCCCTCCTTCTATGATCTCATCTTATCGTCTTCCTTTTTGTCAACACAATCATGTTTGTACTTCTCCTTCAGCCCTACTCCCTGTGTCCTGAGATTAGCAGCGCACCTATGACAACTCCCTACTCCTCCTTTCCTCCGGGAGTGATACAGTTTTCTGTCATCCTATAAAAGCTTTGATTTATTGCATATCATAAATACGGATTTTAGTTATCTACAAATTGCCTTCTTTTTCTGTCTATACTTCTTCTCCATTCATTTTCTTTTCCTTCCTTTCATATCCGCTATCTCTGCGGGTGCAAAAAATAGACCGGCAGCAGACAGTTATGGCACCGAGGTGAAGCCTGTGTCAATCCGTTTGGAATTAGGGGGACAAAGCATCGACTAAACACTGCAGCTGGCTGCTGCTTACAAGAAATACGTTTGAAGTGGGGCTTTGCCTCAGACAGTTATTCTCTCACCTCTATAACCCTCTTACCCTCTCTCGTTACTGTACTGAGCTTCCTTTATTCAGTGTGTGTTTGTCTACCCTCAGGCATTGCCCCGAATATCACAGCTGGACCCTCTGATAGCACTGTGATCGACGGGATGTCAGTCATTCTGCACTGTGAGACCTCTGGAGCTCCAAGACCAGCTATCACCTGGCAAAAAGGTCTCTTTTACACGCATACTCACACCACGAGAGATTGTGATGTCTGTTATCTGTAAAACATTGGGACCACAGTTTGCTGTGGCTTAACAAATAAAGCCTGATATGATTCCTTTACTGGGATTTACCTTTTGCCATGTTTTTGTGTTTGCATTCCAATAGCAGATCAGGGAAGCAGCATCCTTGTTTTTGACAATCTGCTTTTCTCATTTTTTTCCCTTCTGTTCTGTGTGACCCTTTTCTCTCTGCCTACCACTTCTGCTGTCCGTTCCCATATGCCAGGTGAGCGCGTGTTAGCCAGCGGTTCAGTCCAGCTGCCCCGGTTCACCCTGCTCGAATCAGGCAGCTTGCTCATCTCGCCTTCACACATCTCTGATGCCGGGACCTACACTTGCATGGCAAGCAACTCCAGGGGCATTGACGAGGCATCTGCTGACCTTGTTGTTTGGGGTAAGTGGGCTTTTAAAAACACATATACCTGATGTAATGTGTTGAAAAAGTCCTAACTTTGTGATAAAAACAGAAAATGAAAGAGTAGTGCAGTTTTACTGAGAGACGTGTTTATCAGGAAACAAGGTTGTGCTGTATAATAACAAAGGAATGCTCAATTTCTAAAAACAAAAGCATTCTTCTGTGCAAGCCTGGATTCATCATTTTGGTGTTTTCTTCAAGAAGCCATCAAAAGACAAAAGACAAACCAGGAGCAAGTCATTTCGACTGAAATGAGTTTCCTGAAATTCATTTTTTTTGACATTTTGTAGACCGTTTTCCCCTCTCTCACTTCCTTCATCTTTTTCTCCGTCTATCTCTTTCTTTTCTTCTTTATTTTGTGTCCACAGCTCGCACTCGGATTACCACCCCCCCACAGGACCAGAGCGTTATCAAAGGAACTAAAGCCATTATGAACTGTGGAGTCACACACGACCCAAGTGTGACAGTCAGGTAAGGGTCCATTTAGAAACACAGATTAATTAAGGCACAATGCATATTTATATACAACAGTTTCTACAGGCTGTTAGTAAAACTGATGTCACCTGAAAGCAGTAGATGCTGTTACTCAAAAAAGGAGGCCAACATAAAATAGGCAGGTTAAAAGGGAGTCATTCCCTTTTTTTCTTTTTCTTTTGTTTTTAATGAAAAAGGGCAAAATACAGCAAATCCAAAAGCGAAAAGTCAAACACTGAAAGCAAGCAAGCACTGGGAAGGAGCTAATGCATGCAAACAAGCAGGAGAAAAAGTGAAGAGAAGCAAAGTAAGTCGTGCGGTTTGTCTTCCTGATTAACCCGTCCCACGAAAGGTGAATAAGTTTTACCCAAGCTAAGCTGTCATGTCTTATATCTGTGAGAGATACGGATTCGTAGCAGAGGGAACTTCATTTTTTTTTTTTTTTTTTTTTTTTTATTCATTTTCAGGCACAACAAATACCTATATTGAACATAAAATACACAAAACAAAAAACAAAACTTGCCTGAAAAAGGAGTGGGACGAAGAAAACTTATTAAATCCCACCCCTATACTCACTCATCAACAAAAAAAAACAATAAACTTCCCGCAGCTACGCCCATCATTGCATACAGACCCATCAACAGCCCCGGGCAGATACAAGCATCTAAGCGGCAGCTCGCAACCAACAATTAGAGCCTTCATAACTGAATACAGAATATATAAATTATAAATTGCATTACCACAGGTAACAGGCAGTAATAACTACAAGTAACAGACACACATACATATACATACATATATATCTACACACACAAGTACATATATGTACATACATACGCACACTTTATTTTTTATTTTGGAATCCATACCTCCTTGATTCATTTTTTTTTCCTCCTGGCAGAAAACTATTTCAAAGCCAGTTCAGTGTACTGTAGGCATTTGTATAGGGACCTTACTCTAAGACGTTACCTTGTAGGCAAGGTTTGAATTATTTCTATTTTCTCTTTATTTGCTCCTGAAACAGTTATACACGCTGTCAGGTTTGCAGCTGAGAGAAAATACCTGAAATTGTCTCAACTGGCACAAGAATACATCTAAGCAGCCCACTAATTTAATTAAAGTAAAATTTACCTGTGCCTTAATGATGCGGCGTTGATTGGTAACCCTATTAATTTACACACTCACAGTTTGCAGCCAGCGTTTCCTTCAGACTTTAGCTGCCACAATTGTGTTTCTTTTAGCCATTGTTATATTTCTTTAATCTTCATTCCTTTTATGGTGGCTATAATAGTTTTCCTTGTGATCTCTAGACCTATATGTGTGTACAAATGTTCATCTGGGGCATGTCAGTGTGTGTCACAGATGCATTCTTCATTGTTTGGGGCAAAATTTTAAAAAACTTACTTATTTAGTAGGATATAACATTTTGGAAGAAACTTTTTTTTAAAATTAAAAACAACAACAACAAATCTGAAACTTTGCCAGCCCTATCATCTAAATGTGCCAATGCCCACGGTGTCCACAGATCAAAAAACCGAGTTTCAAATGTAGGAGTCACATCCTCAAAAGCTGCAGAATCTTTTTTAGTTCACGCCAGGAGAAAGATTCGACCAACACATACTGATCAGAAGACCCCAGAGACCTTTACTAATGAATGTGGGTGCCTGACCGTGCAGAGGAATCTTAACTTGACTTCTCAATTTGATGGCGATTTAGCATAAAAAAAAAATCAAGGCTAGTTAAAAGGACCTGTTTAGAAGCTTTGCACCACTATCTGGATCACTTCTAAGGGACTCAGCCGTGTCTTCCTGGTGAAGAGAAGATTAAAATAGATTAACTCATCCTGAAACTCATCCTAACCTATTTTTATGTATTTCTTACATGTTTAATACCTAATAAATCTCTGCAGCTGAGCTTTTTGTTTTTAGATTGGCTAATAAAGACGCTTCATCCTCAGCTTGGTTGTGTATGTCATTTAATACCCTTATTATCTTATTTTCACCACTACAATTCTGCTATAGGGAAGGGTTAAGGGTCGCACAAAAATAAATAAATACATGCACTGAATTGCTGTTACTACAGAGAGGAAACCTGTGACCTAGACATACACCTACGCCTGTTAACCATGTTTGTCAGCCACCAGCATATACATATTTCTTTACATAAAGAGTCCCTCGCACAATATTTTACAGCTGCTGCCCAAACCAGCGCAACAAACAACCCTTCCACAGAAAATGTAGTGAACTCCGAGCATGTAGCTGACATCAGTAGTGATCAATAGTCCCTTTCTACTCGGAGGAGAAAGCTGCATTTGAAGCCACGTTTGTGCCGCGCAGTTTTGATGAGTGTGAATCGGTCGTTTGATATGCACCCGTCAGCCGCGATGATATGCGGGGCACCTGTGATGGTGAGTTTGAAGAGACAGGGGAGAGGAAGATGAAAAACCACACTAATGACATGTTTTTCTTAGATTGTGGTCGAATAAAAGAAAACCAAAACCTCAGTTTACTCTTTGCTTTACTGTCAAAAAGAGTTAACCTGCAATCTGAAGGTGACATACATATATATGTACCTGATAAGTTCCACTCTACAGCGGGTGGCAATTAAATTATCCAGCGTTAGCTTCTGGAAGTATGCTATAAACGACTTTTGACAGATAATTTCATGGATTTAATTGAGCAATAAAGTGTAAAGAATGTGCTTAACATGCAGTATGAGTGTGTGCGATTGGCGTGCAGGTGGTGAGTAATGCTATATTGTGACTAATTGTAATAATGGAAAAAACACAGAGGCTGGTGAATATCGCAGTTTCCTTTTTTTAAAAATGTGTTTAAATTGATTGACTGATGCAGTGGAAGGAATGGATGCAGCAGATGATGATGACGTTGATGACATTTAACAAGCCAGCTGACTGAAGTCTTTGTATTCCAGGCATGTCTGGGAAAAAGAGGGCTCAGTGATAAATGTTCAGTCCATCCCCCGCATGCGGCTAGATGCAGATGGTACGCTTCACATCTCCCAAACCTGGTCAGGTGACATAGGCACCTACACATGCAGAGTGACCTCTGTTGGAGGCAACGACTCCCGCAGCGCGCACCTCCGTGTCAGGTAACAAGCCCTCCTCCCATCATTCACCATCACCATCGTGCGACTTTCTATTTACCGGCCTTCCTTTTTCCTCTCACCCTTTTGATTCTCCAATATTCTCCAGTGTAAAAACACAGGAAGCAACATGTTCTTTGTAGAGACACAACACACACACACAGGCGCAGCACAGACATTTACATGCATACGCATGTGCGAGCGCCAGACACATGAGTGCTTACCACCACTGCTATTCTGTCTGTTCCTATTGACACTCTCACCTGACACACTTCCAGCCCCAGGGGACCTCCGCCTCCATTCTCCATCTCCGATACTACACATGCATGCACGAGCGCTTCTGTTTTTATTCTCAAATCCCTCGCTTCCACATAACTTTGCCTGCTACGGTTATACTTTGGCACACAGAGAGCCACAGCAGCGAGAGTGAATTGAATATGAATGTGACATCAAACTTTCTGTTTGCCAGACTGACTGACTGATTGTTTCTGTCTTTGTTTATCGTGCTATCGGCCGTCTCGTTGGCTGCCTGCCTTTTGACTGAGTTACCGTCTATATCAATTCATTGCTATAAGGTTTATCTATCAATCTGTCTGTGCTTATCTGAATTTATGGCTGAATGAATTAATGATCCTCTGCTTTGGCCTCATTTATTCATGTCTCCCTGTGCATTTTCTTTCTATCTGTCTCCTTATGCCTTTCAATCCCTTTCCTCCCTCCAGTGATATCCATCTCGTTTTGTTTGCCTGTGTGTCCATCTTGACAAGGAACCATCTTTGCTGTCTCGTCTCGCCACATTTCATCACCTGTCTAACTGATCTCTCTCTTACAAAAGATTTTTGCCTTACTTTAGATCTGTACAAGCGATCTTCAGAGAAAAACGAAACGTTCGCTAACTCCCTTGGCTCCGCGGCTTGTTTGCTGTAATAGAGAGATTCTTTTATTTATCGCTCTTGTCCTGCTGTTCCCTGCAGACAGTTGCCCCATGCCCCAGAGAACCCTACGGCCGTGCTGAGCAAATCTGAAAAAAGAGCCATCGACCTGGCTTGGGCCAAGCCTTTTGATGGCAACAGTCCCCTCATACGCTATATCCTGGAGGTTTCTGAGAACAGTAAGTCATAAAATGTCCTGTCTGTTCCAGTCATGCATCCTTCTCCTGCATCCTTCTCTACCTTCTATTTGATGAGTTAGGTTTGGGGAACTCAGCTCATGGGATTAACAGTGCAGCAGTGAGTTAAAAAGAGGCTGGTTTAGACTCCTGTGTTCACAGTGTTTTTCCCAAGGAGCTTAAATGTAAACAAATACAGCAAAAAATTACAAGAAGATTAAATAGAATTTGAGATCAGGATCAATATCACTAATTAGAAATGTCCATCATTGCCTTTAGGCTCAGCATGGATTTGTAACTATAGCGCAGTCGCTCTGTCCAATTTGCATTGCTGAATTAAATGCACTGAAACGAGGGGCTTGTCACTGTCGGGTTATAACACTCATAAAAGTTTCATTATGACATGATTACCATTGAAAAGTAACCCGATGCAGAACAAATGCCGGTATAAGCAATTTGTTCGACTGGCATAACATCAGCGTAACACCTCTTTGGAACACTTTCATATAGCCTACAGGCCTTCTTTTGCATATAGCGAGTAGACACCGGTAGCATCTCCTCTGTCATATTACTAGCGCCAAGCTTCTTAATTTTCCTCTGACTTGCTGCTTTAGCCGAACTAAAAACTAGCCGCTGTCGTTTCAGAGCTGTTGCACCAGCATCATTTCCCTCCTCCGTGGGCCACCGGCGTTGTGGAGCGTCTGTGCTAATCTTGCAGGTGTCCGTTATTAAATTTGAAGTAGAACTCTGTGCAGCTGACACTTATTATCACCCAGGCACGCAATTAGAGTTTCACTGTTGTGTCTTTCGTCTTCAAAATAAAGTAAATACTTCCACAGCTTCTCTCTTTTCTGCCATCTTGTAAGCTGAGCTACACGAGCAGACTGGTATTTGTCAGTGTCACGGAGTAAGAGGGAAACGGAAACAATGCTTTTGGGACTTTTGCTTTGTATTGTTTTGTAGAATCAAAGAGAACAGGAAGGTGAGGTAAACAGTATTAACATTAATGGTTTGCCAATTTGGAAGAAGTCCCTGAATAACTGAGGATCCAGGTTTTCCTGCCATCAAAAAACATGCTAGGCTGATTCTGCTGTTGTTGTCCCCTTGATAAATGCACTGGCTTAAATCTGGAGTTGGTCTCAGGGTGCTGTATGTCAGCTGCTCTCTGCTCCTAATACTTAAATGCAGAGACCAAGTTTCCCTGTGGGTACCAATACTGTTATTGCTCTTCTATTTTGGGTTTGTTTGTTTTTTCAACCATTGCTTGGTTTGTTTCATTAAATTGAATTTTAAAACCTTCTAAGACAAAATGACTGGAAGGCATTAAATTGAAAATCCCTTTTGATATTGGTGAAATTCCTTGGAATGTAGCACTCCTTCCTGAATGGAACAATAGCAATAACTCAGGTGTGTATTTGTGTGGATGCGCATGTAGGAAAAAAGGTGTAAAAGTTGATTTTCTGTCTTGTAGATGCTCCCTGGGCCATCCTGCTGGCCAATATTGAACCAGAGTCCACAGCAGTGACGGTCAACGGCTTGATCCCAGCTCGCTCCTATCAGTTCCGCCTCTGTGCTGTTAATGATGTGGGAAAGGGACAGTTTAGCAAGGAGACAGACCGGTGAGCTAAAGACACTTTTTATATCTCACATCAACATTTTAAAAGCTTTTTTGTCCCTTTCAGCACACCATTTAATTGGCAGTAGCAGTGAGAAACCTAAGCAATGTCAAAAAACAAGAGTCAAAACAGGACTTTGTTGGTTGTTAGTAAACAGTACATTGTGTATATGAGATCTGTTTCCTAGACAACCGGATTGACTGATCCCTTCAGTCAAGAGTCGAGAGAAGAGGGATATACATGTAAGCCTCCCGAGGAGAATACACATACAAACGTGCGCAATTGCATGTAAACACGCATTTTCAAACGCGCATTTTCAAACACACAAACACCTACTGACTCTGAAAGCCACAGGGAGGATTTAGGTTTGAGGCGAGACCGCTGTTGGCTTCTCTGTGGCCTCACACAACTTCAAGCACTGATTGTTCTCCCTATCCCTTCTTGCCTCCATTCTTTTCCTCCACCAGTCTGTCACGCTGCCTCCTGCTGGGAGCTCCCAAGCCATAGGAGAGCCATAGGGAGCTTCATTTGTGTGTCACGGGGGGTGCAGCACAGAACTCTCCACGAGACCATTTGGGACAGTTAGTGCCAGTGATCTCGCTCCCATCTCTCATACACATTTTCTCCCCAGACACACGGGGTGTTTTATCACAGTAGAAATATAGCTTTTAGGTAGCCTAGGTACCCTTTCAGTTCCTCAGAGGTGATTTCAAGGTGGTGAGTATTGCACGTATTTCGGAGAGCAAAAGCAAACAAGAAACGGTGACAGTTTTTTCACAAACAAAAGGATATGGAAGGACACAGTTATGAGACAGAAGATATTGTACGGGGAAATGCTTCAGCTGGAATTTCTTCATTTTTTAAACTTCTGCATCGAGTAGCTGGAGCATTAAAACTAAAATCCTGCCTGCCTAATAACTCATTGGTCTCCCTTGAAACAAGCTCTGACCTATTAAGGTATAGACATGAGATCTCTGGGGTTGCTTTAGACCTTTGTGAGTGGGACCTCTGTGGACTGAACCTGTTGCAGTGCATCCCACCGGATTCCTATTCCTTTAGCTATTCCTGAAAGGGTTTTTGTGGGGCAAGATTTTATGCTGAGAAAAGGACTGTATGTGTGCGCTGGGTCTATAGAAATGTTTACGTGGCTGGTACATGACTGCCAGGACCCAAAGCCCCCCATCTCACATGCTTAGAGACCAGCAATGACCCTTTGCCAATTCAAAATCCTTGCAAACTTTACTGAGGCTTAAGATAGCAGAAAGCAGACAGCAGAAATAGATGTTTGGTGTTACACACGAGTTATCACATGTTAGTGGTTTTAATATAATGTCTTATCAGTGCAATATTTGTGTGTGTGTTCTGCAGGGTCTCTCTCCCAGAGGAGTCCCCCAGTGCTCCTCCTCAAAATGTCATTGCTAGTGGTCGGACCAACCAATCTATCATGATCCAGTGGCAGCCTCCACCGGAAAGCCACCAGAACGGCATCCTCAGAGGCTACATCGTTCGGTAAAATCTCCACAGACACCTCCCTGTCTCTTACATTTATGTGAATGGTTAGAATTTACACAGTGTTGATGGTCCATGTTTTAAAATGAGGGACTCCAAGTACTTTCTCAAGTCAGTGTAATAGAAATTTGATCATATTTTATATTTAAAGGAAGCTACAAAGTGGTGTGCACATCTATTGTGCTTCCTTTGTCAGTGTTCTTACGTGATGATGGATTTCGTTTTTGATTTGTGACCTTCATATTTTGCATTTGCACTTTCTTTCTGAACAGACAGAAGTCTAAATGCTTTTCTACAGTGTAAAATATTCTTCTAACTTTATTACCAGTGCATATATTATTGATCCATCTATTTTAATTTATGTCTTTGGTTTTGGAGTGGAAAACTACTAGGAGCAGCTCACTTGGAGTATGTTTTACATCCCTTACCGCTGTATTTAAAGATATACATGCATATCTTGTCTGTGAGGAAACAAAACAAAACAAAATTTAATGGCTGATTTGACTTAAAAAAAACTTCAGCAAGTCTATTAGGTAAAGTCAGCAATATGCCAAACTGACTGTAAATCCTGTAGGCATGTAATTAGTTTGGTTTTCTGTCAGGCTTTTTATTCATTACATCCAAATAAAACAGCAGGTGTTTTCCAGACAACAGTCAGTGCTGTCAGTTTTTAATTGCTTGTTGGCTAGTGCTTTGTCTCCCCCTAGCAGGGATTCTAATGCACTGCTGGGCTCAGGTAAAATAGTAATGTCTTTGTCAGTGAAACAACTAAACTGTCAGAGATAAGGTACAAAATCTGCAAACACATGGACTCTCATCCAGAACAGGTGTCCAATCTTCTGAATAGTCCAACAAGTTTATACATGTCTATCACAGGTATCGTCTCACTGGGCTGCCTGTGGACTACCAAATCAAGAACATTTCCAGCCCAGATATGACCACACTGCTGCTGGAAGACCTCATCATCTGGACCAATTATGAGATTGAGGTGGCTGCCTACAATGGGGCAGGTTTGGGCACTTTCAGCCATAAGGTTACTGAGTGGACCCTGCAAGGAGGTAAGCACTCAATAGCTCTTTCCTTCTTATTTAATGTCCCATTATTCAGTGAGCATGCATGTATATTATTTTTTACTAAATTCAGTCAAGCTTATCTTTAAGATGTGTCAATCAAGCATTCAGTATCTTACAAATACAGTGTAAATCTTTCATTTTATTTTATTTCTGCATATATATTACTGAAATCAGCTCTAAAAGCTAGTGCTAACTGTTATCTTCTTTGTAAGAAACACAATGATGTGACTCTAAAACCCATAAATAGGTCACACCACTGCAAACAAACCCACAAAGAGTTCTGGTGTAAGGTTTAAGTACCAGAGAGAGAGTAATGGTGGTATCTGCTCTGACCTACGCAGCAGCAATCAATACTGACATCTAAACAGATGCAGGCAGACTTCCAACAGCGAATTGAAAGGCATTGTCACACCCTTGCTTTTTGCCTTCTGTTCTTCTTTTATTTTTTCTTCCGCTCTGTCTCACTTTTTCTTCCTCTCCTCATCCATCCCAGTGCCCACCATAGCTCCAGGCAACGTGCAGGCCGAGTCGGTCAACTCAACAACTATCCGTTTTACGTGGACAGCCCCTAACCCCCAGTTCATCAATGGCATTAACCAGGGCTACAAGGTCAGTAGACGCCGCAGTGTCAACACCACCAGTCATCACATCCACTTGGCAGACCTGTCACAGTTGAGCATGTAGTATTACATGTAGCACAGGGGATTGAAAAGCCAGGGGGGTTAACGACATTTGGTGCCAGTGTGAACAATGGATTCTGTTCACCGATTTGTCAGTCTGAGGTCATTCTCTTTATCCTCACGACCATTTCTCATATGTAACTTTGTAAGGCTGCGTGCCCATAATGATAAATGTCTTCATTATTTTGTCAGACGCTCTCAAATGTAGGCTATCTCTGCCCCTCTTGTGTGCACCTTGAATAAATGTAGCCCACAGGGATTCTCAAAACTGCATCCATGGTGCAGTTGTACTTTTCTGCTGACTCCACTGAGACTTAATTATGTTTTTGGGTTTTTCTTCTCTCTCTTTTTGTCTGTCTGTTGAATGACAGTCCACAAGTCTTAGTCAGCTTGGTGGAAGGGTCATACTGTAAAGACCCAATCTGAATTTTAAATACCAGGATTTTCTCCCGGGAAAGAGACTTAAGAAGCAATGAGAAAAGGGGAGGTAGATAGTGTGGGCGGTGATAGAAAGTGTGTCAAAAGCAGAACAGAGAGCTGGAAAATGAAGGCGGACAATCAAGCATTTATCCCGCTGACATCCTCTAGCCAATTCTTTACTTCCCTGGAAGCTCGCTCACTCTGAAAACTGGAAACAACCCAATAGACAACCATTGGGACTCATTACCAAGCAGCTAATTGGTCAATCCAGACCCCATTTGTAGATGCTATATGGTGTGCAATGATGGGATGCTATCATGTCTCTCTTGAGCCTACATTGGCGGAGTTATTCAGTCACTCTCCCCCAGTCAAAACCTCTTTAGGGCATTTTTCTAAATATATTTGGGAGAGCTATGATGCCAAATCTCTCCTCGGAGTGGCTTAGGACCACCACAGAGAGACACTACTGTTAGTTTTGTGAGAATTATTACAGAAGAAAAAGGATTAGTCGCTTTATTTTCAACCGTGTGGGTAATTTCCTTTCTTTTTTTCTATTTTTTTCTTTTGTTTTTACATTGTTTTCCCCCCACTTTAGTTGCTGGCCTGGGAACCTGGAAAGGATGACGAAGTTGCCATGGTAACAGTACGACCGAACTTCCAGGACAGCGTCCATGTGGGATATGTGACAGGTCTGAAGAAGTTCACCGAGTATTACACCTCTGTGCTGTGCTTCACCACACCCGGAGACGGCCCCCGCAGCCCGCCTAAAGCATTGAGGACGCACGAGGACAGTAAGTGACTTTTCTTCCACACTTTTGCCTCTCCCACGGTGGCATGGGGACACATGCATCTCACAGTAACACATCCTTTGGGCAAGATCTATTATTCATGTAGTAAGGAGTTGTAGAAAAGTGCTAATGAATGAGTATATTCGGCATCATCATAATTGGGATATAGTTCTTTACAGAATATTTGCGAAGTGGTAAAAATTCCCAGTGTACCCCGGCTCATATTCACGGGTTTTTCTTTCTTCGTTTTTTTCAAATTTTAAAATCCAAACTCTTAAGATGTCAGCAATGAGTGGCTATTTCCAGATCCTAGTCAATCACCTGTACAGCTGTGGCTCAAAGCCTCTTAGGCGTGCTCATTATTCTTATTTGTTCCTATTCAGCCCCCGGTGCAGTGGGTCATCTGAGTTTCACCGAGATCTTGGACACTTCACTCAAAGTCAGCTGGAGTGAGCCCAGCGAGAAGAATGGAGTTCTCACAGGTACATTCACATAACTCCCAAATTATACTTGTAGCCAGAGGCAGAAAAGGTGAGAAATAGCACCTTTTTTTTTTCCAAGGTGGTATTTGTCAGAGTTGGGTTGACAGACACCAGTCGCATGAGGCAGTGCTCAGGTTGAACTGAGACCGGAGGATTTGGTTTTATATTGCAGCTGCTTGAACTCATTTACTGAAGCCAGCCCAGGAGAGGTTCTTTATCGTTAGTTGTTGTTTTTCTTTGTTTTTTGTGGGGGTTCATGCACATAGTGCTTCCCAAGCCACAGACAGAATATACCAGCAATAAGACAACACTTGAGAAAAAAAAAAAAGAAAGAAAGAGAAGAATATTTGAAAAATGACATTTTTCAGCCAACATTGTCTCCTCTCCCAAGCTCTCCATATGAAATATCTCTCAATAAGGCTCCCTTCGAGAGGCATTGCTCAAGTCTTTTGCAATCGTAGAAGAAATATACAGAAATGTGACCATTTTAGTATGAAACAGTATAGTAATAAAAGGGCAAAAAGTCCTTAAATTATCATACATAATAAAGACCAATAAAACATCACATTGACTGATGAGATAGATCATTAAAGTGAATCTTTCAGTGGTAAGAGTGCAGAAATGGTTATTTGGCTTTTCTTAAAATTACATTCCCTACTACTCAGTGATTTTTCTATAATACTGGCCAATATATTGTTTCTATTATTTTTCATGCAACCACGCCATCGACTTATCAGTCGCTTAATGTGCAGTAAATCTTTCATTCCATCGACTCACATGCAGAATGTTTTTTCTTGAGTATTACGTTAAAGAATCTAGCTAACAAATTGTTAAATGTTTGCACAGCTTGATATTTAGCAGCATGTTGTAAAGTATTTTCCAACATTTCAATGTGTTGCACGCTCCCAGGAGACAAACACTGACATGCCATGTGAAATTATTGATTTGGCAAGAAATGCTGCTTAATGCTTTGTGCAATCACATGAAAAGAGCTGCTGGCCAAGGAGCAAATTGCATTAACTTTGAGCGGGTGAGCATGTGTGTCTGTATGTGTGTATGGGAGTGGGCGGAGGATGCGTGAGTGCAGGGAGGTATAATCACAGGCTTATTTAATTTGCTATATTCAATTTTTGATGAAGTTAATTTAATATTTCTGTTAGCTTGCCCTGTAGCACGCAAGCCTGGAGTTGCTATTGTAGTAAAACTGCTGTCAGATTTTCCCTTGGAGGATTTTCTGTCCGTGTCCACTCATCACTGCCTCTCCTTAGGTTACCGCATTTCTTGGGAGGAGTACAACCGAACAAACACCAGAGTCACCCACTACCTGCCCAATGTCACCTTAGAGTACAGGGTCACCGGGCTCACTGCTCTCACCACCTACACTATTGAAGTGGGAGGAATGACCTCCAAGGGCCAGGGCGTGCTATCCTCCTCCACCATTTCCTCTGGTGTTCCACCAGGTTAGTAACCAAGCATTCACTACAGATACATGAGAGCCTGTGTGCCCAAAATTTTTTATTCCAGATGATATGAAAGAGTAATTAAAAAAAAAAAAAAGCAGCTTTTAGACATGAACTGCAGCACTGAACTTTTCCAAACATCACCAGGCAGAGGTGCACATGACAACACAAATTACTGCAGTATATTGAATGTTAAATAGTCTTTAACCTCCTAGCTCATACTACAAGCCTGTGTGGTGTCATCTTGCATCAATTCTTGCGAGTATGAGAAAAGCACTGAAAGTTCAGTGACTTCACAGCTTGTGAGTGGTCAGCTCCTCCGGCAGAACGCTTTCCCCCAAAAAACAAAAGACAATTTTCCAGATTTTTCTGACACTGTCTAAAGTTCATGTGTGAGAATGGATACACACTAGATTCTACATTTCTCACATTGCAGTTGCATCTTTAATTGTGCCCGCCCACTTAAGTCCCTCTCCAAAATGTCAGTTTGTATTGGCAGCTCCTGTTTCGATGTTCATTCAGTCTCATTGTAGACATCGTCAGCATTCATTTTTTCCGTACTTGGAGAGCGCCCTCTGGAACAGAAGACGTTACACAATTGTGTTGAGGCTAAGTATCACTCATCCTAGTAGTCCCTGTAAAATCTGTTAACGGTTCATGTCTATTTTGAGGAGAGGTGGTGGCATGTTGTGAAAGTGAATGAAAGTACGCTTTTACATGATACCTGCAAAAAGCAAGTGTTAGAAAAATTGATTGACATTACAAGTGCCATAGCATTTTTTTTTTTTACATACTCAGACAATATCTACCTTTATCCGCATGCCTTCATTCTCAGGCAGTGTGCAGTTCCAATTAACAATCATAAAACCTTTCCAAGCTCAATTAATTCTCAAGTCAAAATTGTGTCTTTATTCAAATTAATGAGCAACTGGGGACCTTTACTGAACCTTCCCTTCCCGTAGATTTACTGTCACGCATTGAACTCGGTGCGTACACTCAATGTTGTCTGGCGCCAGACACAATGAAATCTGACCCCGGTCACCTCATCTAGGACAGAAGCAAAAAAAACCAAAAACCTGCACATGCACGTATCTCCCCGACATTCGTGAAATAATAGCTCCCTCGATAGCATTAAGGACGATTACAGTGTTTAATGATTTCATATTTGCAAAACGGTGCAACAGAAACACAATGCCCACGTCAATTACTGGAGCTACATTTAGAGGCTGTACATCTGTGAAACCTGTGAAATGACAGGCTGTTTTATTGAGAACAGGCCTCAGTGTAGCACTTACGTTCAGAATAGCAATTACTCCCATTGTATAGGTATAAAGAAAACGCCGATGTGCCTGCAACTGTACTGTAATGACCCAGCTAAAAGCAGCCTTAGTAATCAGTCATGCAAATAATTTAGAGGTGGTCATTTTACAGCGACACATAATCTGCGTTTCATTATGATTGAATATATTCACATTTAAGCAATCTTGGAAAAAACAGTTTAGTATCCCCATGTGGCAATGATGATATCTTTTTTTCAAAAAATACTGGGTCATACCGATGGGCTATGGTTTGGATTAATGTCTTCAACTAGAATTTATGTTAACTATATTGCGCTTTGGGAAGAGGGGATTGCCTAGTAGGTTTAATATTTTAAAAAGTATGAGGTAAAAAATGATGAATAATGAATCCGTTTTTGCACTCGCATAAATTATCCAATCCTACCTAGACAAGCACAAAAAGTGTTGATATTCATATACGCAAAAATGCTTTCTTGCTGTTCTTTGAATTCACCATTTTCAGATTTGCCCCCCCCTTCTCCAGGATTACCAGTGAATAATCCATTCTTATTGTTTATTTAGCTCAAGTGTAAACAAGTAGGATATCAGATTGAATCATATATCCAGATAACTGCAGTGTAATTGACATTCATGGCATTGTCTCTATCTGTGTACTGTGTGTAAGCATCTTTTCCAAATCTAATCTTCTTTTTTGGTGTCTTGGCTGAAGGTGGGAGCACTCTGGAGAGAATAGGATGAGATAGCAGAGAAATATATGTGTGCAGTATCTGTTCTGCCACAAGAGGGTGCTGTGGTTGATGGATTTTCCTATGTAGTCCACAGACTCAACAACTTGCCCTGTGGAAGAGGCAGCAAGAGAAAAATATCCATATCTTAGTGCACATTCTCCAGTGACATAGTAATATCAGCCCAGTTATTGCTTTATGTGACTCTTTTAATTGTTTTGTGTGTTTGTTTTTTGCTTCCTCACAGAGCTTCCTGGCCCTCCTACCAACATGGCAATTTCCAATATTGGCCCACGCTCCATCAACCTGCAGTTCAAACCTGGCTATGATGGCAAAACTTCCATTTCCCGCTGGCTAGTGGAGGCCCAGGTGAGCCAGATTTTAACTGGAACTAATAATTTATTTGTTTTTTAGTTATATTTAAAAAGTTCAGTAAAAATTCACTACTTTCCTCGGTTCCTCAGAAAGAGAGGTGCAGTATTTGACTCATCTGTTGTCTTATTCCCAGGTGGGTGCAGTAGGAGAAAATGAGGATTGGTTGATGGTCCACCAGGTGTTCAACGAACCTGAGGCTCGCTCCTTAGAGGTGCCAGGTCTCAACCCATATACCTCATACAGGTAATTACTGGAAACTTGTTTCTGTGAATCTTTACTGTGTACCTGAGTTCCAAAATTATTAAATACAAAGTACTTCTGCAGACATACTACACATTCACCTCAGTACACATTCTCCTGTGGCAGAACACATGCTGAAAAGAACAAATAAAAACTGATCTGCTGCACTGTACTTTTGTACAGACACACAAAGTCACATCAGTATTAGTGTTAACAACTTAACAATGCCAGTTTTAATTGAAAGTAATCATGTGCCATTTGTGTATGTGCACTTTCATTTCAGCATGTCCCAGCAGCTTATCTTATTATGTTTTCCTTTAATTTGAATTCAAGATTATTTTAAAAGTTTTTTTTAAGTGTATGCCTGATTTTTATCTTGGCTTGTTTTTCACGATCGCATTCAATATAAGCAATTAGCATTTCACTGAGCCAATCCCTAAAGGCTCACAACAGCTATAGTTCTCATCATTCCAACATCAGCGCTGCCACTTTTCATTTCAATATAGTTAAATGCAAAAAAATTGCTGTTTTGCATATTCAGGCCATAACGCAAATAAGCCCCCCACAGCATATTCATGCTTTATTCATATTCAGCGCTCTGATCTTGTTCAAATGCAATAAGCCTCATGTAAGAGGATGCAAGTGCGACTATAATGCTGATCATTGCAGGTTCATTTTAAGCTGCCAGATTCCCAGTTTCAGGACTACAGCTGAAATCAAGTAAGTGTTTTCTCAAGCGAGATTCATGTTATGATGTTCAAATCCATATACCAGGTTTCGGATGCGTCAGGTGAACATAGTGGGTACCAGTCCTCCCAGTCAGCCCTCCAGAAAAATTCAGACCCTACCAGCTCCTCCCGACATGGCCCCTGCCAACGTCACCCTGCGCACCGCTAGTGAAACAAGCCTCTGGTTACGATGGATGGTAAGGAGAAATCTTTTTCTAAAATGCCAGTTTTTGTTAGTGATGTCACACTGTAAGAAAAACTTGATGAGTTGAAGGAAACAGGCCTGTTAGTCAGTCCAATCTCTCTCAATGTGAACACCATCTCCTTCCCCTCAGCCTTTGCCTGAATGGGAATATAATGGGAATGCAGAGCAGGTGGGCTACAGGGTTCAGTACTCCCGTGCAGGCTCACAGGGCCATCCACTCACCCATGTTATTACCGACCGTCTGGAGAGAGAGTTTACTATTGAGGACCTGGAGGAGTGGACAGAATATGAGGTCAGGGTCCAGGCTGTAAACGGCATTGGAGTGGGACCCTGGAGCCAACCGGTCAGAGGCAGGACACGGGAGTCTGGTGAGTTCCACGCTGTGGAAAAACGCTATTTTGTTTGGAAAAGTAATGCACAAACTTCATTAGATTAGTCAAATCTTCTTTTTTCTGTTAAAGGTCAAATTCCTAAATTGCCTCACACATATTTGTGTGAACATCAAACACATTTTCACAACCCAGAAATAAAAACACGCTGATTACTTCTGTGATACTGTATTTGCAGCATCTGTGCTGAATATCTTTATTATTAGTCATATTAGAGGTGTCAAACAAACACTTAACACTTTGCCATATGGTAAATCCATGAGCAGATTGTTTCCTGCTCAGATGCCCTGCTAGAGTATTTTTAATAGCCTCTTTAATATAAGCAAAGACACTGCTTTTCCATTCTTGCGTCTGCTTTCACGCTTTCACCAGGCATTGGACAGAAAGACATGGAAGGAGCTAAGAATGGAGTCTGAGGAAATTGAGAACACATGGACTTAAATGTGGAATTCCTGCGCTCTTTTTTTCCCCATACTCCAGCAAATTATTAGGAATCAGGCATGTTGTCCAAGGATGAGTGCCAAGGAGGAGAAGAGCCCTATTCTTGAGGGTTTTTTCCACCAAGCCAAAATAATAGAAGCTTCTGTGTGCATACGCAAACACAAATAATAAATCCTTCTCTATTTTAGATCCGTATGTACAGTAATTGCCCTCATACACAGCATATATGACAGACTTTTTGGAATATGTGGCAAACAGTAGACTATCCAGCCCTCTAATCTCTTTATTGTTCCCAGTTCCCTCCAGTGGTCCCACCAACGTCTCTGCCTTTGCAACTACTTCAAGCAGCATCCTGGTGCGCTGGTTTGAAGTCCCAGAGCCGGACAGGAATGGGCTCATTCTGGGCTACAAGGTCTATTTCTGCTTTTTATATTTGGCAGCTATACACCTTTTATTTACTGAGCTTTCCGAGGCATCTAATTAGTTTGGAAAAAACTTGAGCTTCTTTTAAGCTGTGAAATACACAGCATGGTTGCGGTTTTTGAGGCTATTTGTCCTACTTAATTTCCACATTCACTTTTCCCAACCTCTTTCTCCTGTCTCCTCACCGAGTCAGGTGGTTTATAAAGAAAAAGACTCGGACAGTCCAGTCCACTTCTGGACAGTAGAGGGGAATGCCACTCACAGTGTCCAGCTGACTGGTCTGGGGAAATATGTGCTCTATGAGATCCAAGTTCTGGCATTCACACGGATTGGAGATGGACGGCCGAGCTCTCCACCTATTCTTGAAAGGACCCTGGATGATGGTAGGAACACAGGATAGAGCAAGATTGAGCATTCCAATTATGTAAAAATAAATAGCAATTGATATTGTGCTGAATACTTTGGTAAGAGAATTAAGAAAAGGGAGGGGCTACTTATATGTTATGTCTAAAAAAACTTTAAATCTTTGTGTGGTCTTCACAGTCCCAGGACCTCCAGTGGGTATCCTGTTCCCTGAAGTCCGGACCACCTCAGTCCGCCTTATTTGGCAGTCCCCTGCCCAGCCGAATGGCATTATACTTGGTTAGTACATACAAAATGTTTTTTATTAAGATTTGGCCCCTAATTCTACTCTAGAAATCAATGGCAACAGTTTTTGCTCCCAATCATTGTAAACATACTTTTGCAAACTTTGATTTGGGTTTTTTTCCCCAACTAAGTGGATTAGACCGTATTCGTTGGGGGAAATCAAGTCTTGTTATTTTCCGGTTTGCAATAAAGGGACTGGGATTCTCTTGTTGGCTTACTGGGGATTTCCTTGTGAGTATTTATTCCATTAAACATCTGTTGGATAATTTAGTTTAAACTGTCCAGTGTGACAGACCTACAAAGTAGCATAGAGGAGCAGATGCTAATGAAATCCTGTCAGAAGGAACACAGCTGTCTGCAGCGCAGCTTGATTTCCCTTTTATTAACAGTATAAACAACTGTTTCTTCAGATACCACTGAAATACATGTTTCATTCTAACCCAGAGCATCTTTGACAGCTTTATTAAGACCATTTGTCTCTTCTCCAGCTTACCAGATCACGTACCACCTCAACTCTACCAATAGCAACACAGCCACAGTGGATGTGCTGAACCCTAGCGCCCGCCAGTACATGGTGACTAACCTCAAGCCAGAAACTGTCTATGTGTTTCGCATCACGGCACAGACAAGGAAAGGCTGGGGTGAGGCGGCCGAGGCGCTCGTGGTTACCACGGAGAAAAGAGGTAACTCGATGTGGATTTTAATACTGACATATTCGAGCGCTGGATATGTGGGGGAGTCATAAAAACAACAATTTAATTGAGAATATGAATAAAATGTTTCATCTGATGCTGATGAAGTGGTGTTTGGAAGCGTAGTAGCAACATAATTTGTATTTCTCTAACAATGCAGGAAATATAGTAACAGTTGTATAAATGGTGCTGAGACCTGAGAACAGACACATGTGTATGATCTCCGTAATGGCATAACATGCAGAGAGCTGCACTAAGCCTTTGTTGCACTTAGTTCATTTCCAGTCAACAGTTCAGCGAGCAGATGTGTTTTCTAGAGGAGTGTCTGTGCCCTGTGGGTATTTATTGAAGCACTCTGATGTCATTGTGAGAATGCATCAGTCCATCTGCTTCCCTCAAGGCATGTTGTGGATCGTGTACTATGCTACTTTAGTTTCTCAGCTACTTTTCATTCCAGCACCAGAATCACACTTTCTTCTTTCTTGTCAGCTCTACATAGCTCATGCAAATATGAGTAAATGGAAAACAAGAAGTATATTTTAAAAAAACTGTTTCTAATAGCTCCAATTTTTTCCCCCGCACATCTGCAACTTCTCCAAACACTCAGTTTGTCCCAATTCATGTGTCACATGCGCACACAGCAGTCGTCCTTGTATTCCGTTGCCCGTTTCTCTTTCCCTTACTTGCCTCTGTTTTTGCTCCAGCTCGTCCTCAGCCTACCAGCCGCCCCCTGGTTCCTCAAAAACACGTTCAGGCTCGCCAGGTGTTGCTTTCATGGGAGCCTGGTAGTGACGGCCTGTCCCCCGTGCGCTACTATACGGTCCAGCTAAGAGAGCTTCCTGAAAGCAACTGGACGGTCCACTCAGCATCTGTCAGCCACGAGGCCACAACCTACATAGTATCCAGGTAGAGTATCATCAAGTAACGACATCTGGTTACGTTAAGGTGTAAATTTTCACATTCCCTTTATTAGAACAAATGTGTTCTCACACTTCTTGCTGACGCTTCCTCTTTAATATTCCCCTACCTTTTGAATAGCTGGCATAAGAAATGTGTTCTTTTAAAGAATAATGTTTCCAGAGGATTGCAGTTTGGAACGTAAACGATGGAAATGCATTTGGCAAGTACAAATGTGAAACTGTATTTGCCATTAAGGTTCCAGTTTGGTTTAAAGTATGCCTAATAGTTTGCTTCTAAACCTCGCAGTGAGACTCTCTTTTTGATGTATGGAGTTTAAAAAGTTTGAAGTTTCAATGCTGCAGTTTGTGATAAAGATTGATGTGCTTTTCTGTGCTTTCATCCCTAAGGCTGAAACCCTTCACATCTTACCAGTTCAGAATAAAAGCCACCAATGACATAGGGGACAGCGAGTACAGTCAGGAAAGTGAAGCAATCACAACTCTACAGGATGGTAAGAGTAACACGATGAGCAAAAATCTTTATTCTCATCGTTTACAGCATAAAAATCTGATGACATGATGCATCGTTTACCTTGATCAGAAAGAAGTGGGTCTATTTTTGATTGCTGTTAACTAAGGTAAGACTAAAAGAGTCCAAGTTCAAGTCAAAACGTGCTTGTTTGGAGACAGGTTTCCTGTGACCAGCCAACTTGTGCAATCACCTTGCACTTAAACATGGCCCAGAGGTTGAGGGTGTTACATGCTTAACGTCTGGACAACCAATTGGTTACCACAACTGCTTGGCAACAAAGTGGTTTGGGACAACTTGGCTGCCGACTGCAAGTTATTCAAAAATAAACTTTTTTGAACATCTATTTTTGCTCTTGTGTGACTCATCCTTAAGCACAAACTTGGTATAAAGCTGGAAATGTCTTGTCTGGCTTGCTCTGTAGCTAATAAGAAGTGCCTCTAAAGCTTACTCGTATGTAATTTTTTGAATGTATGCATGTCATATTGATGTATGGCACATTTATGGTGTGTTGTGCAAGACACTTTCTTGGTGAATGTGGTCATTTTCATTTAGTGACACTCTCAAGCTGTCAGCCAGTGTGAACGCTAGTGTTCATTTTCACAAAACAAGCTATTCCTTTGTGACATCTTTTATATGTTAGTGTATAGTATCAAGTTGTTATTTAAAATGTAGGTTAAGTTTAAACACAAAAAGTCAGAGGTATGACTTTGATCTGTATCATAGTGAAAACATCAATTTGCCTTTTGCTGTGATTTGGACATTACTGGCAAAGACAACAACTGCACCATCATGAGACAAAAGAGCAACTTTATAAAAGAAAACAAAAGTTTGCCCAGTGGTGCTTATCCAAATCAAGAAACTCTGCTGATCTTTCCCTCAGCTATTTCTGACTCATCAATGGTTCTTCTGTTGTGGCTGTTGTGTATTTATGCTCCATGAATGCCACTGCACGTGGATAGGTTAAGCATCTTGAATTGTGCAGATTTTCAGGTCAATTTAGCTCATTTATTTCACTTTTATTACCCCAGTGCCTGACGAAGCGCCCTCGATTCTCTCTGTCACGCCATACACAACAACGTCAGTGCTGATCCGCTGGCAGGTAAGAACAAACAAAACAACTTTATATATATGTTTTCAAACTTCGTGATCTGTTCGAGTGTGGGAAAGTGGCTTCTAAGAGAGCTTGATAGCAAACAGCAAGGCCTATACTTACAGTATAGACTGATAAACACACTGCCACACTGTCTGCGTAATAAAAAGCACCCTCACCCGCATTCCCACCTGAATTAACAGGTCATAAAAAGAAAAACAGGAGGCTCTGAGACACAATTTTAGTTTTATGGAGAACACTTGTAGACTTTATGAGGATCGAGAGTTGCTTGTGCTTTTTTTCTTTCTTCTGTGGGTTTGTTCCTCTCATTGTTTAATCAAAGGGGATTTTTCTTCAGCTTGGTGTGACATGGCATGATTTTGTTTTTTCTGTCTGTGTATAACAGTTACTCTAAATCTTCTTAGTTGATGGTAAGTTAATGACAAATGTCAGTAATAACTGGGGGGGTTTTGGCAGTTTTTTAGCAGTGAAGAAAAAAACTTGTTAAAAGGAGTTGGATCACTTGGATCGCATGTAGTCTTCCAGGCTATCTGTAGGTATCAGATGTACAGTGATGTGCTACATTAGACTAACAGTAAGTCTGCATTTTTCTCCTCAGCCCCCCTCAGAGGAGAAGATAAATGGTATCTTACTGGGCTTTCGCATTCGATACCGCGAGCTGCTGTACGACCGTCTCCGCAGTTATATTCACACAGTCAACAGTGCATCCGCCTGGGCTGAGCTCTCTGGTGAGAAATAACTGCTACCAACAAAATACATTTTATTATGCCACCACCTACACTATAGGATCCTAAGAAAAATGAATTGTGTACTATAACAAGTGGTATATTGCATTAACTGGAACTCTCCGGTGTGCGATTTGAAATGTGACATTATGAATTTAAAGACCATAAAGAAATAACCGAGGTTAGAAATTGCACATCAAGAAATACAGTCCTGCGCTTTACTTCAGTAACACATAATTATAAGTCTCTGTTATGGTTGATTATTCACATGCTGTCTTTATGCGTCAGCAGCCCCTTTTCCATTAGAGGAAAATTCTCACAAAGGCCTATACTGTTGCCAAGATTTCCCCACTGGTCTTGACACTTCACAGCAAAACATTTCATCTTGTGATCAGTGGTTATCAGCTGCAGGCTATTATTAGGTTTACTCTGGAGCTCTCTCTCTTTCTGCTGCTTTGTGAAACTTGGCCTATAATTTTCCTCTTGTTGACTCACTCTGTTGCTCATTCAGAGCTATGATCACCATCATTGGGTTGTTTTTTCTTATAATAATGTTGCTGCCCTCATTAACAGCAGCAAATTTTTGACTTTGAACCCTACTACCTTTGTCTCTCCACTTAACAGCTCTTATTTTGACTTTTTTTTTATCCCTTTTTTTTGTGCAGCTCCCTACAGCCTCCGAAATCTGAGTGATTCAACGCTCACCCAGTATGAGTTAGACAGTAAGTTTCGTTATCTCTCTGCCTCTCGAAAGCACACATATAAACACAATAATTCAATCTGCAAACAAATTAGGTTGAAAAAACAAAACCAAAACTATTTTCCTTTTGAATCTCAATTTTTTTCTCAAGTGCCCGGCTTCCTAGAATAGAGAACTCAGAGTGTTAAGCAAATTAACACAACATTTGGCTGCTTATAATCACATTGCTCGGTACAAACACTTCTACTGAGGCCAGTGGAGCGCTTTGTACATAGAAATTCTTGAACACTGAATACACAAGCGTGCCTGGTCCAGCATGCTCTTTGGTTTGCACATGTCAGCTTATTTGGATGAGCACTGCAAAAGCAGATGGTCACATATTTCTCCTGTACCCCCACAATGCACAATTCGACAGACTCATAATTACAGTGTCACTCTGTGAATTTGTAATTGAAATAGAAATGTCTTCCGAGGGCAGCAGTGTAAAATTCCGTGTAGTGTTGTTGTGTGGGTGGGTGTGAAACCATTCAGGGATCATATCCTATTTATTACGTTTTCTACTTCAACTAATTGTTTGGAGCACCAGGAGGGGGGGGTGTAGGGATGCAGACATGGATCCCCAGGAGGTCAGCAGACCTCTTTACAGTTAACTGCAGAGCAATGGTGACTTTCATAAATGGGAAGATATTCCCATGTAGGGATTTTGCATACATGTCACAGATTGGTGTTTGATATAATTCCTAACCTTATATTCCAAACTGTTTACTTCTACTGCAGAGCTAAGTAAACACAAGCGTTATGAGATACGCATGAGTGTGTACAACGCCGTGGGTGAGGGGCCAACCAGCCCTCCACAGGAGGTGTTTGTTGGAGAAGCAGGTATGCACACTTCCTCTTATGGGCAAATAGATTTTGGGGGGTCATTTATCTTTCTTAAATGCCAAGTCTGTTCAGTTTTAACTGAATAGTTTCTCCTTGAGGCTGTCATTTTCCTAGTAAACGCAATGAGCATAGTAATGAAAACAAATATTAAAATCGAAAAACGTCATCGTTAAATGCGATATATCTGAACGGCTGTCACAGTGCCGACGGCCCCGCCCCAGAATGTGGCTATTCAGTCCGCAACAGCCACCCAGCTGGATGTGACGTGGGACCCTCCACCTGTGGATGCACAGAATGGAGACATCCAGGGATACAAGGTCAGAGTCTCTGCAAAGTGCCGCGTCTGGCACAGGCTCAACATGCCTTACTGGCTCACTTTTAGAGTGCAGCGTAACAATACAACAGTGTTCTGTTTTTATCATTAAATATTTACATTTTAGTGGTTCACATGAGATTACATCCATCTGTTGTTAATCACTATTAAATTGATAATTTTACACTTTTAGCGAACAGCGTTTTCCAGAGGGGGTTTCAGTAAAAGGTTCCGTCTGCTGCTCAAGAAAACATTTGCAGGGAATAAAATATAATTGTGTATTTCCCATAGGGGAGTTTGAAATGGGACTGAGTTTCATAGAAGCAGAAATTGCTGCATTCCCTGAACAGTATCTGTAGATATTTATTTATGTCTGTGCTATTCCATGTAGATTTACTTTTGGGAATTCCAGCGTAAGAACGAGACTGAGCGGATGCGGACTCTGTTTATGCCTGAAGGAGGGGTGAAGCTGAAGAATTTGACTGGTTACACCACCTATATGATCAGTGTGGCTCCATTCAACGCCGCTGGGGATGGACCCCGAAGCCCACCAACGAGGGGACGCACTCAGCAAGCAGGTAAATGTGACAATTAGACGCCAGACGTGGCTATACAAAATCGTTTATCAGTATGAAAGAGCACAACAGTCGGGATCAAGCAGTGTAGTAAAACAAATATTTCTGTATATAACGCACGCACACATGATGGAGATGTTTTCTAAAAGAAAAGACAAGCTTAAGACAAATGTGGTAACATCGTGACAAGACTAAAGCAGATAAATTAGAGCGTGTACAGCCGTGTTTATTCATTTGTCATATTTATGTGCTGGTGGCAGCACCGATGTTAGTTTAGAGAACCCTGAGAGTTTTCTCAAAGTGGATGAGTCAGCCATGGGGAAAGAATTTGATTTGACGATGATGCTAATCGTTGTTGTCAGCAGCATGCCAAACGATGTTAGCGGAGCCACACACGGAGCATAAGTTTCTAATCAGCTAACCCATTCTAAACTTACTTGCTGAATTTCATCTTTTGTCTGATGCTATGAAAATTTTGTCAGCGAGCTTTGAGTCTCCAGGCATGCTTTATCAAAAAGGACCCCGTGCGTTGCCCCCTTTCTTTGTTCTTCTTCTTCTTTCTGTGACTCGTGGGACTTTCTACCTCCGTGCCCATCTGCAAATGTGTCAAAACAATATTTATCTTCCAAAAAGCCATTTTTGATGCGTTTTACTACTGTGTCCCAGACTAGTAAAAAGGGGAAAAAGGAAGGTGTGCACAGATCCTCTGTTTTCCCCAGTGCTTGCTGTTTTGAGAGGAGGAAACAGATGACAAGCTGGGAAGGGGGTGGCATGCATTAGGAGGATAGTTATCCCTTTTTATTTTTTAAACAAAGAGGCTTTGTCTATTGCAAGCGTCTCACCCCCTGCTCAAGAAGCTTAAAGGCAGCAGAGGAAAATGTGTTTCTCAGCACAGTGGTTTCAAGAGTTCAGCCTGTTATAATGGGGTCTCGAGGCAAAGAGTGTTCATTGTGATTATGAATTGCTCTGCCCAAGGTCAAACAAGTATACGTAAGCAATGCAGAACCTTTAAATCTGTATGTAGTTTAACAAAAAGTTTTTTTTATATAATCAGTGGAGTTCTGCTCATGCGCGGAGACTCAGACTTGCAGCAGTGGTTCTGGACCTCCAGAAGAGTTCTACTATAGAAACAAGAAACAGCACCAGTGGAGAATTGTGATATTTCCACGTTTATCTATATTTTGTTGTTAGCCTCAAGAATTCCCTTAACTTTTTGTTCAGATGAGAAAACTGAATTAGAGATGTATGCCTCTGTTTGAGGCCTTTGATGTAACCATGGGAAGGACCACTGTATTGATCAGACAGAAGAAATATATGTCATGACATTAAAATGGCTCGTGCAAAAATTTACTTGGTATTTCATGAGAGAAGTTCAACTGAAGGCTAGTGAAGCAAGGGTTGTTTTTTTGTTCAATCCACTCATCTGGTTGTTTTTTATTATTTGACAGAGTCATTCTACAAAAATTTTAGATGTTTTTGACATCTGTATGTTTCAGCTCCCAGTGCTCCCAGCTTCATTCACTTCAGTGAACTGACCACAACCTCCGTCAATGTGTCCTGGGGCGAGCCCACCTTCCCTAACGGCATCATTGAGGGCTACCGTCTGGTCTATGAACCCTCCACACCTGTAGATGGTAACAAATTCTTAACAATGTCAGTTTTCTCTGCACTAAATGGATGCTGGCTATAAAAGCTTAATGCACACTACAAGATCTGAAGTTTTAGAGTCAACGCTTTTGCGTGTCAGTCGACCTTCTTGCAATCTTGTGATGTGCATTTCTTGAGCTACGCTAACCATTACATAAACAGCTCATTATTCATTGCAACCTTATACATATCTACTACTATCATCTTAAATAATACACTGCTTCGGTGCCAAAATGCAAACATGTTTCTAATTCCATTACTTTCTGTGTGCATTTGCGTATGTTGGGTGTGCTTGCACATTGCCTGGCCTGTGTAAGACCTGCTTTAAATGTGGTGTGTTTGTCTAGAGTCTTCAGTGGCCTGTGCCGACTGTCTCCACTCCCCCTCCCCCCCAGGCGTCAGTAAGACAGTGACGGTGGATGTGAAGGGGACCGGCCCTCTGTGGTTGAAGATCAGAGACCTGGCAGATGGCGTCACGTACAACTTCCGCATCCGGGCCAAGACCTTCATCTACGGGCCTGAGGTGGAAGCAAATATCACCACAGGACCAGGGGAAGGTAGTTGCAGTGATGTTTTGGAAAGCTGACATTTTGTCACTAGCCCTTTAAACACTTATTACTATGTTATTCTTTCTCAGGTGCCCCAGGACCCCCTGGAGAGCCATTTATTACGCGCTACAGTTCGGGCCTCACCATTCACTGGACCCCTGGAGACCCAGGACGTTCTCCCATAACACGCTATGTAATTGAGGCCAGACCCTCAGGTAGGGGATTTAGTACAGTGGTTTTGAAAGTGGGGTCTTGGGGAATCAGAGGGGTCAGCCATCCATAGCCAAGGGGACTGTAAAATACATTTTGCTGTAATCTTAGAAATTAATATCTAAATATTAAGAATAAATATCCAATCTATATCCCAATTTGATATGGTTGTGAGACATGAGATTCCATCTAAGAGTGCAAATGGAAGCAAGCATGTTTTTGAAAGACGTTTGGAGACTCCATGCTCTACAGGATCGCCCCATCACTGGCCTTATGTTACCTTCTGTGAGATTTTGATTAAGGAAAGTGGTGTAAAGTGTCAACATCTGCTGCCCTGGAGTCAGTGTCCCTGGCATTTTAATGGGTTATTGATTCAGGCGCTACATTCAAGACAATTGGCATCCTGTTTCAACTGTGATTGACAAGTCCTGGCATGGCAATGAGGGTGATGGATGGTAGGTGACTCACAGGCAGAGATGTGTTTCACTGCTCCTGAGTGAGAATCGGAAAGGCTATCTAGTCCTACATTTTAAAGGTTTCAAGGACTGATAGGTATTTTATGGCAGTATAGATTAAATGGAGGGGGGGGGTCCCATATCCCATATCCCCCTTATCCATATGCCAGTGGTGAAAAGTTTCTATAGTATCCAATTACTTGAAAAGTTATTTTTGCCTTTAGATCAAATTACGCTGTTTTTTTTAAAAATGTTTGTCAAAGTTCAGCAACATAAAAAATTTATATCCATACTTGGTTATATTTGTGTACCCTATCAAGGAGTCATAGCTACACATTTATTTACAAGCAGCAGGGTGTAATAAATGATCTCTGGCATGATTTCCATAGCAAGCAGCAAGACATCTAACGCTGCTTCATTTGAAATATGGCTGCTCCGCTATTTATGTTGTAGAATTTGTTGGTTGTAAATTTTTACGAGAGCAGTGAAATTGATGGATTGTGTAATATTTTTAAGAATTATCAATTACCCTCGGAGCTGCCAGCCAGGCCGGAGCCTTGTATCAAACAAACAAACAAACAGCCTGTTAACAATGACATATTGACACTGTTTAAATATTTTTTGCTTGCTTAACGAATATCGTCAGCCTCCTCCGACCCAATTTTTCCATTAAAATTCCATTACAGATGAGGGTTTGTGGGATATCTTAATCAAGGACATCTCCAAGGATGCAACATCGCATACATTTAACATGGACATCCTGAAACAAGGTGTCAGTTATGACTTTCGGGTCATTGGAGTGAACGACTACGGCTATGGCTCTCCGAGTCTACCTTCTCCCTCCATATCTGGTGAGCTTTCTTGTATTTGTTAATAGAATTGAATGACCTGAATTACATTAACTTTCAGGCTTAATTAAATCCCCTTAGGTCATTCAGACTTCACAGGAATGTGGCTACATGTTTTTAACAAGCATGAATTTCAATTTTCTGGGGTTTTTTTCTTATCTAGCCCAAAAAGTGGCTCCTTTCTATGAGGAATGGTGGTTCCTGGTCGTGGTGGCTCTAGTGGGACTCATCTTCATTCTGCTGCTAGTTTTCATCCTCATTATCAGAGGACAGAGCAAGAAGTATGCAAAAAAGTCTGAATCAGGTGAGTACACACAGTTGTGCAGCTAAGTGGAACATTTAACTATCATGGAAGCTTGTATTTCGCTTCCAGCCTGGTGGCATGGAGGGAATCTGATAACTTGCCTTTTTTAAATAAAACAGTAAAACTTATTACAGGGATTTTATTATTATTTTATTACTTTTGAAATACTGAGCAGAGAAATTGAGTTAACTTTGTTTTGTAGGGGGGTGAATTCTGCTTTTGAATGAATCAGGTCACTGACTGGGTTGCAGGGGAATAAAAAGCAGAGAAAGAGAGAAAGGAAGCAGGAACGGGGGGCATACTTGTCCATTCAGAGCAGCTCTGACATCAGCGGGTATTTCCCTCAGCTCAGCACTTTTGCCAGGGCTGTTTAACTGCCAGGCAGGGGAGGGGTGGGGTCCCTGTGGGTCACTGCCCATCTTTCTGACTGATGGAGAGAAAACAAGAGGTTCCTTCTCATTCCAGCACAAAGACACTCTCAAAGCCTCCATATCCTCCTCTAGGAATCTGGCCCAGGCCACTGGACCGACCGAATGCTATTTCTTTTTCTCTGTGTTGGCATAACCACCAATTGACCTTTAGTACCCTCGAGCAACCATGCAGGTCCTGGCCTGGCTGTGGCCACCTGTAGGATGACTGAAAGTGTTTCTAACCTATAACATGGTGAGAAATAGTCTCGAAAAATTAATCTTATATAGAAACCATCCTGTTCATATTGTTTAATATAGTAAAATCATGACACTTAAAGTCAAAGTTAAACATTTATGTCAATTGTGAGTTTAGCCCAGTCATTGGTTATAGATTATGAATGTGCTTCTTTATATACAGAATTAACAATAATGCTGCGGCTGACCTAAATTTATAGTATTGGTAAATACCAAAATCTTTTTAATGCTTTTTTTAACAGTTAAACCATCATTATCTGCAAGGTCTTTAACTAAAATGATATTTAATTTAATGCGAAAATATAATTATTGTTGTTATCCATGAATTTTCAAGTGTAATGTTTTACAACAGAGCTGGAAATATAGTAAAGCACATTATTAATTTTTGATTCAGATGCCAAATTGCATTTTTTTTACTTGCATTCCTGAACAGAAAAAAATTGTTTTGGTTTTTGAATCTTATGCTTGATTAATTTCTGACTTATTGGAGAGGTGCAGAGCCTGGCGCTCAAGTTTAGGTATAAAAACATACAATTTTTGACAGATGTCTAAAATATTTATGTTTCTCTGTTTTTATGATAGGTGGTTTAATAAATATGTTAAGCCCTGTCTATGTAATTTATACTAAATTTGTGTTGCTATATTCTAAGGGAATTTCCACTGACATGCCCTGCAAACCTGCCGAATTTCTCATTTTCATTCACATGTTTTTTGGACACTTGAAAATCTACATCGCTTGACTTGACGCTTATTAGGAAAAAGTTTACTTTACTGTTGAGGATTAGTTTGTAAGAATTATTACAGCTCTTGGAGCTGTCTGTTTAATAAAAAGCTAGAGTCTAAAATGGTTGGAATACCTAACAAAGACTGGAAACAGGGAATCAGCTAGCTGTATGAGGGAAAACACAATCCAACAACTAGCACTTCTGAACCTCACTAATTAACATCCCAAGCTAGCTAATCCCAGGGTATCTAAGTTAATCAGCTCTTGGCTCCAGTTACATATTTTGTTTTATTGATCTTTTCTTCTTATGCTTGGCTAGAAAGTGAAGAAGTGTATTTTTTTACAAATTGTGAGTTATTGCTGCAAGTCATAAATATGAATACTACTACAGTGGGGGAAATAATTATCTGATCCTTGCTGAATTTGTATGTTTGCTCACTTACAAAGAAATGGACGATCTCTATTTCTTTGTTTGATTTTAATGGAGTGACAAAAACCCATAAAAAAACATATCATAAAAATTATACATTGATTTAGATGTATGTGTGAAATCAGTATTTGGTTATCAAGGAAAACACAACTTGGTGGAGAAACCCAAGCAGTAAGTAAGATATCTTTTTTGGAGATGGTCACTGGGTTTGAACACGTTTCAGGAGGGACTTTGGCCTACTTCGCTATACTCAAACTCTCTAAATCCCGTCGTTTTCTTGGCTGCTACTTGGCTTCAGCAACAGATTTTCAAGAGGATTGAGATCTGGAGACTGTTCCTCTGTTTGGTCTTGGCCATGGTGGTGGAGAGGTTGGAAGGGAAGAAAATATTCTCTGGACAGGCGTGCTTTACACACATAACAAGTTGAGATCAGTATCTATAATTGATTGATTATAATCTGTGTGCCACACGAGCACACAGGCAGTTTGTCCCCTAGGGATCATATACTTAATTCACTCAATCACAAATCAGTTTATAACTGTTATGTAGAGTTTTTTCTGGATTTCTGGCTGATATTCTGTTTCTCGCTAAAATTAGAGACTGTATGTTTCTTTGTAAGTGAACAAACTTACAAATTCAGTAGGGAATCAAATAATAGCTCCCCCCGCTGTATTTACTTCAACAATTTGAACCTTTAAAATAAACACAATGACATCTGACGGCATGACTGATGAAGTAAAAGCCTATGTAATAAAAAGTGTAGACAGCTTTGGGAATAAAATGTTATTTCAGTATTGAGAATTTAAAGGGGAAAAAAAGATCACGTAGTTCCATCAGTTTTCCCAGACACTAACCTGCCTGTCCATCTGGCCTGTGGTCACACAGTGTCTCTGTACGTGTGTCCAGGTAACAACTCCAACTGTAACGCTCTCACCCACGGAGATATGGTCAGCCTGGATGAAGGACGTTTCCCAGCTCTGGAACTTAACAATCGACGGCTGTCTGTAAAAAACTCTTTCTGCCGGAAGAACGGCGTCTACACCAGGTGAGTGAGCAACACATTTCCAAGAAAATTCATGTTCCGATAATATTTAAAAGAAAAGCTTAATTTAATGTCCAAATGAAACAGCCATACGGTAAAAATAATTGGGTAATCTGTGGAAGCTATACCTCATGCCTGAAAACACTTTCAGCTCTGTTGAAAAAAAAAAATACTCTTGACAACTCAAATGCACTTCTTCCGCTATCTAAAAGCAGCATATAAAGAGACTCACTGCAGCCTCTCTTAATGAGCTTCTGTATTTCTGTGAATTCCCAGCAATACTGGTCTTGAGGCCATGGCCTTGTTTTAAAAACCAATCACTGTGACTGACACCTGTGCTGAGAATACTGCACGAACTAAGTCATAAGTCCAGGTTTAGATGTGACTGCACACTTTGTGTTAGCTCATTGAAACCTGTTTATTCTGCATATAAGATGTGGATTTATAGACAGCTGCTTTCATGTTGTTTTTGGACAGACTGTCAGTTATGTCATGTGGATATTACTATCCTTTGAGTGAAAAGAATGCAAATGAGACAAATGCATTCTCTGACTGTTTCTATATACCGGTAAGTAACAGTAAGCTGGAGAAATATGTTTGGTTGTGTCTTTCTATGAGTATATGTGTGTGTGTAACCTTGAGGACAGATCAAAGCAGGCACAGGTCTTTGAGATGCTTCCAGGCAGCTTCCTACTACTGTGTCTCTGACTTGAAGGGGGAGGCTCAGAGGGAAAGAATGCACAGATGTACAGTCAGCATTCTTTGAACTCAGCCCATAGCGAAGGAAACCAAATCCCAACACCTGAGTCTCCGATTATAGATTAATGCCACATCTTGATCTCTGGTCTCTGAATACCAAAGACAGGATGAAGTTCTTTTGCGTTATACCAGGATCAGAAATCAAACACGTTCCTAATCCTCCTGTATTCATTTTAATTCAGAACTGTGTCAGACAGCAAATGCCATTTGAAGCTGATCCTCACAGAGATTTTCTCTATGTGGAGATTATTTGTTCAGAGTTTAATACAAGGGCCAATATGTCTGGTGGAGAATCTCAACGCACAGGGATTTCAGTACCGTTGGACACCGATGACTTAATCTGCCCCGCTTAAACTTTAAGTGTACCTTTTTCCTGTAAGGAGATCAAAATAGATAAACACATCAATCTGGTAAAATATAAAGAATTTAGATAAAGTGTGGTCTCATAAACATATATATATATATATGGCAGTAGTAATGAGTGCACACTAATAGCACATAAACGGCATGCTATCAAACCAAAGAACTCTAAATGCGTCTCAGGTTTGGCATTCAAATTCTTCTATGATCAAGAGGGAAGGATTAAGAGTGCAATCCCTTCTTGGCTTTGTAGTAGCGTCTTTTTGTTTTTTGAAACCAACTTTGACACTGGTTGTGGGTTTAAAGAGGTCTCGGCGAGGTAATTCAGTGTAGATTAACATGGTTTTAAACACTCTTGAGTGACAAAGCTTCCGAACACTTCAGACATGTTAATGAGTCCCTTCAGGCGATTGTAGCAAGAGAGCCTGGTAATGAGTAAAGACCAGGGGGCAGATTTGATTTCACCCTCTGGTTCTCATTCCTTACCTGACGTGCTGCTGACTGAATTTTGCTGTGAGAGGATTAAGTGGACCCTTCTCCGTCCAAATGAGAGCGCTGATAAATAATTTACGCCTCATTCAACAGTGTATGCGAGTCAAGGAGAAGGGGGTGAAAGTGGGCTGAGATTCCTCAGTGTTTTAAAACGGGCAGTTTATCATAATATCCCAGTAGGCTCGCAATAGCTGTTCTTCACTTTGGCTCGATTCTTTGTTTGGCTGTGTTAGGAGGGGGCTTGCTAAGAGGACTACAGAGGAATGCAAGTTGCTGAAGGTTACTTTGTGGAGTCCTTCTGGGGATAAGTGCAGATAAAAATTCAGACCTGTGATTATGGAAAAATTATACTCCTGGGGGAAATTTCCTCTGTCATTAACTTAAAAATCCAGTAACATTTACACTGATGCAAAGCTTTGTTGTTAAACGGATCACTAAAGGATGCTGGAGAATTGGGGAAAAAAGATAGCTTGTTATTGCATTATTTATACTTCTGTATTGGTGATACTCAGTTTAATTTTTTTTATATAAGATATAAAAGAACGCATAAAAAACACAACAACATACTAAGAGGGGTAGTAGAAGTAGGTCGATTGCATTTACATTAATAGGTAAAAACAGTAGACATGCTGTGTACAAATGTAGCGACCCTCCTCCAAGGGCGCTCCTCCAATACTCAAATGTATATAAATGAATATACATGTGCATAGAAAAAAAGAAGAAGAAAAGAATTATTCAATATGGCAGCCCTGGCAGAGTCCAACTCCCACCAGGAACGGGTCTTGCTGCAGTTGCACAAGGACTGGATGATCTGTACAACTGCACCAGTGAGCCAGTCGCCCCATCCTCCTGAAGCACCTCCTACAGGATGTCCCAGGAGACATGGTCAAATCCCTTCTCCAGGTCCACAAAACACATGCAGACTGTTTGGGCAAACCTCCCCTCAAATTACCTCAAGAGGGTAAATATCAAGAGGATAAATAACTGATCCAATTCCTTTAGCCAGATTCACCAGCTTAGGATCAAACTGCAGGGACCTCTGCCCTTTACTGCTGCCTGATCCACAAGCTTAATAAACTAATTGAAACTCAAGGGAAAAACAAGGGCGAGAGAGTACGTTTTCACTTGGGATTTGAAGACTGTTCGTGAGGTAGATGATGTAAATTTAGGAGGGAGGCGGAAATGTGACTGGTTTGATCTTTGAGTCAAATTTAAGAAAGGAATAAAAGATGACACCAAGATTGTCAATCTAAGATTCTCAGTCATGTAGAAAGAGCACACGAATTAGAAAAACTTGAGCTCATTGTATAGGAGCACTCCATTGTACATGTTTCAATTTTCTAAAGTTAAGTGAATTAACTTTAGTTTAACTCTCAGAGTGTAATTGAGTTAGAGCTTGCTTTGTGATTTCCCAGTGGAGTTTTCCATTTCGTCCACACTGCACTCAAAGTACCAGCCCTGTGAAAACTGCTGGAATTTACCCGCATTTTTGAAATGCTCTCCAAATATATTTATATGGAAAATGCTTATGCAAATGCACTTTCAATGTGTGGAGCGGCTGTGTGTGCACTCCAGCAGCTCCACTGGCAGCGACTGCCGGCCGACGCTGTGGCCTGGAAAGTCAACAGGAGTCAGTATGTCCAAGTAGTCTCTGCCAAACCAGCACCAATCAGCAGAAACAGATGGGTGTTTATTTAGGAGGACTAGGAACAGTGGAAAATGTGGAGGAGATTAGGAACCAAGAGCTTTTTTATTACTCTCATATTTACTGAAAACACCCCTGACAGAAGCGCACCATTTTAGGGAATGCTTTTTTCCAACTATTTCACGTTTTTCCCATTCCATCTTTCTTTCAGTTTTCAGGTTCATTGAACACCTTGTCCCTATCCTCCCTTCCCCCACACTTTAATGATCCTCCCTTTCCTCGGCCACCTCTCTTTAAGCTTCTATCTGAATTCCAAATGTGATAACCTAAGTATGCGCACTGACACGTTAATCCATGCCATCATTTTGTGTAGTGTGCAATAACATTTACCCGAGCAAAGCCTGAGGCTGCAATTTGTTTGATGACCCCTTGAGTTCAGTTTATAATTTAGTCACAAGAGCCTAGTGGTTTGACATTCCACAGCCCACAGTGAGGACTGAATCAAGGAAATTATTCACTGCAGAAGAGACAGGCTGTAAGCAGCCATCTCATGAGTGTCCCATGATTCTCATCTAGTTGCCCTCCTACACACACTGAAAGAGAGAACACATGTGAGCTTGACAGGAAGCCCTAACTGTAGTGTCTCAGACGTTAGAGAGAACATCTAGAGTCACGGCATTTGCTTGTTTATCAAAAACTGTATTGACTACAATTTCTAATTTTAAAGGAACAAATCTATACAAAGAATAAGTAATAAGACAGTTAACCCAGGTTTTAATAGACTGGGAGTATTCTTTAAGTTTCTTTTTACTATTTATTGGAATAGAGCAGCAGAGAGATGACATGAAAGCTGGAAGAAAACAGTCTTGTGGTCGATTTGAAACTGGGCCTCTCCATTAGCCTGCTCAACCCAGTGAGATGTACTGGCATTTAAAATACAACCTGATTTATTCCAAAAGGTTTTGTTTTTGAAAAGCCAGGGTTTCTTTTGTTAAGCTTGACAACCAGTTTGAATCAAACTAATTGTGTGCATTTACTCTTTGATCAGGTCTCCTCCCAGGCCCAGCCCAGGCAGTCTTCACTATTCGGACGAGGATGTCAGCACCAAGTACAACGACTTGATCCCTGCAGAGAGCAGCAGCCTGACTGAAAAACCCTCGGAAATCTCAGACTCACAGGTGCAATAGCATTATATTGTTTTATACTGCATCTTCCCTAAGTAGTATTTCAGTCCTGTTTGTACCTGTGTACGTGTACCCACCGTCATCTCCTCAAATTCCTCAGGAATTCAGCTTTGCATTGTCAGCTGTTCTGTGGTTTTTTTGCCTGTTCATGCTGGTGTCCTTTCTGTGTCACCCATCTCAATGTGTTTGGCCTGCAGAGGTCATAAGATACAGCTACAGTAATGCACATGGCGAGATGAGAGATTAATGACTCTGCTTACTGGTGGCAAAGCAGTTTTTAGACCAGGCAGTAACCTGTGGAGAATGTCACTCTACAAACATCCACCTGAGATCTAGGTCACTGCACTCAGCCACAGCACTCATTATGTAAGGCAGCGAGAGGGCATGCACTCTGCAAAATTTATTTTCCAGCTAGCTACGTAGTAAAAATTGCCTCTCCAGACAGATAGTTTATCCAATATTCCTTTTCAGCAAGTCAGATCAGAGTTAGTTAAATTGATCTCTATGGAAAAAAAGAGCACTGTATTGGATCTTGATAGTTAAAACGCGATCATAATTTTGAGTTTGTTTGAAGTTTTAAAGTCTTCTGTTCAGACTGATAGATTATTAAAAACTGATGTCAGAATGTCTGACTTGTGGCCTTTGTGCTGAGCCAAACTGCTTTTACCCAGCGAGTGTGATCAATAAATTGTGCCCTTCTGTCTGTCTGCATCTGTCTTTCTATTGATCAGCGTGTGCCATCTTGGCTTTTGTCTGTTCTCATTCTCACGCTTTTAACCAAATTAAATTTCTTCTGTCTGGTCTTATGTGCGTATACACTATGCTGTTTCTGTTTTCGTTTATATCACATCCTCTCTGTGGTTTTTGTGATTCATCTTGCAATCTGCAGTCTGGTTTGGAGCCTTGCAAGATAAAAGCATCAGGGGAAAGTAGTCTGGAATTCCCTTGCTATCAGGCTTCCTTCAGTTTTTTTCTTTCACCTGGGAATTCTTTGCTCTCTGTATTTTCCCAAATTATCTTGGAAAATCTTTCAGATAAATAAGTCTGTAGTGTGAATTCCAAAAGCCAGAAATCTCTCCCCACCTCGCTTTATCGGGACCTAAGTCATGCTTCCAGATCAAATAGAAATCTCTCTACAATGAAGTGCTACAGACAGGACCTTTCACAGCACCATAACATCCCCTCAAATGAAGCATTTCAACATTTCAACGCCTGTCTGACATATCTACCATTCACACTTGTGTATTGTCAAGCATGGCCCTAATGCAGTTACTGCCCCCCTTGGATGACGACACTTGTCTGCTGCCACTCTGCACATTCGAGGGGTCGATGTTGGCTTTGATGGAGTGAAATGCACAAAGCCTTTCTGTTAGCCCAAGGCTCCCCTGCCATGCTCCTGACAGACCACCATATCAGCACCAGTGGTGCTCAAAAAATCTAGGAATGTTCTTTGAAGTTTTATTGAGCGGATAACTCATAGCTATCAGTATGACATTGTGCTGTCTGTCCTCCTTAATCCCCGCGGCCTCCCCCAGCAGGTATAAGTTCACTATTGTGCTCCTCGTGAAGAGGGGATTTGGAGAAAGCCAACATTGACTTGGCAAGGCAACAGGGTCACCATTACTGTTCTGCTCCCCTGCAGGTAGAGACCTATTGACTTCCCTTTTTCCTTTAGAGTGTAGGTTTTCTCGCTTTCCAAGGTTGTCTCTGTGGCAATGTCTTTGTGTGTAATTTAAAGCCGAAACCAGTTAAAGGCAAATGACCTCATCTCTGAGTCATATTAAAGATTATGTTTATTCTGCAGAGTGGCATTCCAAGGGAGAGAGATGAAAATGTCGGCTTTCTCTCACATACTTTTTCTTTCAGACTTTGCCGCTCTCTTTCTCCATCCTAATACTCGCTGCCTCTGTGGTTACTGCAGCTTTTTTTTGGCTGAGACTCAACCGACAATATTATCTGTAATGTTTGGATTGTCACTAATGACAACACACTAATTTTGACCAGCCACGTTTAAAGTTTCATGTCATAACCCAGAATAAAGTTCAGTTGCGACCGCAAATAAATAAGAGTTGATATTAATAGCTTTTTGGCTTGTGTACAAAACAGAGGTTATTGGAAAGACGCAGACATTTATATTGGCTGGATGGGATGAAGCGCATGTAAAACGAGCATTAAACTGACATGCTTCCTTAAACTAGGCATCACTTCTAAAGGGAAAAATCTGAATAAATGCACATGCTTCCATTATGCATTTCATCTTTCTGGGGCAGCTCTAATGATCAATAAGATTTTAAATTTCTCTGAATATAATTGTTCTGATTAAGCAATATGAAATTTACTAGTTGGAGACTGGAACTACAAAGGAGGCTTAGGCCTTGCCTTGATGGTGGCAGTATGCTACTTTGCTTTGATAAAGCTGGTATTTTAGCGCTAGCAAAAGTGTCCCATCTTCTCCTTTCCAATTTCCTGCACAGCTTTTGCTAAAAGCTCATAATGATATATGTGCTGTGAATGTGCAGGGATTTCAAGTCCCCTCCAGCCCCATATACACTGCCATTGTCTTTATCTCAAAGGACCCCTGCTGTGTTCACTTCATCAATAAGAGTGACTTAGACAGCATCCCCTTTCTCCCCCTCCTCTTTGCAATAATCCATAACAAGAGGACAAAGGGCCGACTGTTGGGGTATGCATCAATTTTGGGGGGGATGGGGTTGGGACCTTGCTTACCAGAGAATTTATTTACAAAGTGCAGTAATTAATTCAAAGCGCTTTTAACATGACTGTAAGTCTATGTCATTTCTGGAGCAACACATCCAAATAAAAAGGGGAATAATTCAGACGGTGGCAAACACAGAGATGACAGCAAGCTCATTTTCAGCAAGCCGATGTCAAATCTCAAATAGATTGTCTGAACGCCTACATGGTTTGTTGATGATGACCAATTTATCTCCAAGAAACTGTAACTCTGACCCATGATTGATGCACATCTTTGTCATGTTTTTTCTCAATTTTATTTCCTCCTCTCCTTTGTTGTTTTCCCTCTTCTTTGCTAGCAACTGTAAACAGGATCACAAGGCAACTTTATTATGCCGATGATAAAATAAAGTACTGTCAAGAGGTTTCGCTAGTTAATTGGATAGATGTCTTAATCTCTTTCACCGCCTAATTTAACATCAAAATGATGAAAAAATGCCTAATAATTGACGCAGGCAGGCTGGTATGTGTCTGTCTTACACATATCCTTGCATAAATGAGACGGTTATTCCCTTGAGGCTGAGGTGCAATGCTGCATTTCATGCCTAAAGTCTGTTTCTGTCACACCATTCAGCTCTAGTAATTAGCTTGTAATGAGTTGAAATAAGGAGCTGTATCAAGGGCTGCGCGGCCCCAGAGGCAAATTGTTAAGCATCTTTACTTTAGGTTACTCAATTGCATCCGTGTGTTATTTCTGTTAAATATTGGTGATAAACCAAAAGCAAAGGCAGACAGATTGGAGCGCTGTACTTGTAAGCAGAACAATTTAACAGTCACAACATCTGTTGCACACACTCGAAAATTGTGTCGGAGCAGGCAGGAGGATGCAATTCCCTGTGTCAACACTTGGTCTACAGTCACGCTTTCCCGTTGCCACACACGGCTAGAGTGGTTTTTCATCTCTCAATGCTGGCTTAATTCTTTTAGAGTGAAGTAATGCCACTTGAAGTGCCTCAGTGTGTCTTGCTGGTCCACTGTGAATGGATGTTTTTGTGTTGCTGTGCTGCTAAATAGACTGGTATGAATAGAATGCTTCTCAGACCTAAGTGTTTTAAGTGTTTACAACTGGGTGACAATATTGCAAACAAAAACACAAATACTGAGCCATCCCACACTCTGGCTCTCCTTTATTGAGAGGAAAAACGATATAGAAGAAAGGGGGGGAAATAGGAGGTATGTTAAGGGGAACGTGGCTTGTGCAGTATCTGCCTTTGATTCCCACTCCCTTTCAACATGTAAATTAATCAGAATGTTTTTTTGTATGTAATTTGTATAGTATATTTTTTTTCTCTCATTTCTTTTCTAAATGTACTTGTATATTGTTCACATGTTGAAATAAATTACCAATCAATCAATCAATTCATGAGGGAAAAAAACAGGATACTTTCTTTTAAAGAGAATCAAAATGTAGGATCGTTTTTCCTATAATTCAGCACACAAAAGTTTCTGTTTGGACTTTTATAAACTCTGCTGACATGGAGAAAACAAAAGCTTTTATATAGGGGTTTGACATAGGCATGAACCAGGAGGCACAGGGAAATCTGAGACAACTGCCATATGTATGACATATGTGCTGTGCAATATCCAGCGAGAGATCTGTTCTTTGAGTGTGCGCCAACAGCAATGTTTCTGTACATGATTATGAAAGGCCCGAGAGAGCAAGAAATTTCTGAAACGCTCACGATTATCAGCACCCTCTCGGTGGTATACCACTTTGAAGAGAACAGGCTTTTGTTATGCACCTATTGCATGCTTATAAGAGCGTCTTTGGGAAATTATCCAGTGACATTTTTGGCACAGTCAACTGTGCATATGTTCATTGTGGCAAGGTGATTAATCAGACGCTGCCTGGCCGATTGGCAGTTTGCTTTCATGGCAATTAGATTACCATGAGCAGTCCCTGCTGAGCATTCAGTGATCACGTTCCTTTTTGTTTGGTGCATGGAATGTTTCTTGACATGAATACAATAGTGCTTCTAGCTCAACCTGCAGCAAGGTGGAAGGTCACTGGTGAGAATGTGCTGAGAACTATTATTTCTTTACACATAGCAAGAATGGAATTCAGACTGAGTTAAAATGTGAAGCAAAATAACTTTAACAGTGCTTCAGTGCTCTCAATATACTCTTAAAGTTGATGGTAGTGTTGGAAAATGCACTGCACAATACAAAACTGTGTTTTTATTTCATCCTTTTACCTTTTCATACCATTCGCACAGAATGGCACAAAGGCTGTATTTATGCATTTATTTATACATATTGTGGCATTATCACCATCATGACTCGGCCATTTGAATCATTCTGTTATGGTGATGTACTGTAAAACCCATTGTTTTGTTCACCCATAGGAGGCGCTGGTGTTTTCATATGGAACAGGTGGCCTACATACACTTCCACTGCATTTGGTGAGGTTCCTGTGGCTGCCTGCTTTGAATGTTATATAGCCCTATAGGCGACTGGTTCCAATTGGTAGCCCCCATCCAATCCTTTCCCTCAGATTCCTCTTACATGTTAGGTTTTATATGCCACACTGTGTAACACAACACCAAGCCCTGTCTTGCTGACGTGGTGTGGTCAAGGTCTTAGATCCTGAACATATAGATCTGCTTATTGGTTAAAGTCCCGAAGACAAATTGACCTTTGCCATCTCGTGTTGACGGTTTTCTTGTGCACGTTTCAGTAGCAAGTCATCCTTCATGCTTTGACCATCTTTGACCATTTTGTCCGTCTGTACTTGTGCTGTGTTGTAAATGTAAGTGTTTGCATGTGTTTGCTTTTTAGACAGCTGTGGCTGTAAATTGATGCCTTAGAATAACACAATAACTTCATGTTCATTTTCATTCTAGCCTCAACATCTTTAACTGCTACACATGGAAACACTACAGAGTCACACCATACTCACAACATAAACCGCTGTCTCTTCTTTTTTTGGCTTCTCAGGGCAGCGACAGTGAGTATGAGGTGGACCCTAACCGTCAGAAGACCCACTCCTTCGTCAACCACTACATAAGTGATCCTACCTACTACAACTCCTGGCGTCGCCAACAGAAAGGCATATCCCGGGCGCAGGCCTACAGCTACACAGAGTCAGAGTCAGGAGAGCCGGATCACTGCGCCCCACCACCGCTGCCCCCTCTACCTCCACTGCCCCCCCAGCTGAGTTCACCAAGCCCTCAGCCTCAGCAGGCTCAGGGCCAGCCCCAGGGCCAAGGCAGCCTCTTTAGACCCAAAGGTAGCCGGACTCCCACCCCCTCCCAGCAGAGCTCCAACCCTCCGAGCCAGCACAGCACCTTGTACAGGCCCCCCAGCAGTCTAGCCCCTGGCTCACGGGCCCCTATTGCTGGCTTTTCCTCTTTTGTGTGAAAAATACTGAGGACATAGAAACTTCTGAAAATACCTACCCAACTTGTGTTGAAGAAGAACATAGCATTGCAGTCAGCCCAATCAAGTCGCTCATTCTTTATTTTCATCATCAATTTATTTTTCATAACTTACATGTTATTTTTTTTTTGTGAGCTTGGATGTATCAAAACATTATGATACTTTTTGAGGCGTTTTTTTGTCTAATGTGTGAAAATGTGCCAGTGTAAACTTTGGTTTCGCTCACCGGCTGATAAAAACAAAAAAAAGGTCTCTGCAACATCTATTCACTTTTATTTTGTTAGTTGAAATACTTGCATGGCTTTATCATTTATTTCCTTCTTTTTACTTTTTTAAACTCATTCAGTGGTAATATCTGATTCTGTACAAAGTCACTAGAATCTTTGAAAACACACACACACACACACACACACACACACACACACACACACACACACACATATAAATATATATATATATACATATATATAAATATTCTATAGTAGACATGCCTAGAAGACAAAATCAAGTCATTGCTGACTCTACTTTGACGAAGACTGATATGACAATATGATGGAGCCATATTGTGGAAGTTAAAGAACAATTATTTGTTTGGACTGGATGTAAAAACAAAAAGCTGCCAGCGTAAAGGTGGAATTTATGCCAAATCGAAGACATTTAATGTGCTGGTTGTGAGAGTTTTAAAATGACATTGAAGAAGCAATCATGGATTAAAATGGAAAAACTCTCTGGCCTATAACATACACATACATAAAAAAAAAAGTCAGACAGCATTTGGCCATAGTAGTAGGTCAAATGTCAGTGACTGCGGCGTGCCTGAAGGATCCTGCAGATATATGAAAAGAGTGTATATCTGTTTAAGTGGAAGTGTTTAAGTCTGTTTTTTGTGAGTGTGTTACAGTGGATCGAAGATGCCTTGATAGAGAAACACATATTTATGATCTCTGGCACCAATTGTGAATGGACTGTTGATGGTGCCCCGAGACTTTGGCATCGTGTTGCCTCATGTGGGCCGGGAATCAGTTTGCATACAAAACCCATATCTCATATTTCACTTTTTGCTGGCTCACATAAACACTCACGAGTCCGATTCTACTGAAATGCTTTGGAATCCAATTAAGAGGTGAAGTCTCAAAACTGTCATCAGGAACTGTTATAAGGGAGCACAGCTGCTAGTTCTACAGTGTGATTTTGATAAGAGACCAAGAGGATTCCCACCACCCCCCTGTTTTCTTCCCTGCTGAGATAACTTTTCGCTGTCACTGATCACTATCGCTGGGCAGCGCCGAGCCTGCACCAAGAGATGATGTCATTGAATTGCCTCACCTCTTTTCCTTTTATGTAAACAACCACTCTGTAATATTCAGGTGTGACTGTATTGTCCCAGATGCAATTACGTGTGTGCGCGTGTGCATGTGTGTGTGCGTGGTCACTCTTCTCGTGTGTAAGCTTACAGATCATTCACTTTATGTCTGTTTATAAAGAGATTGTTCTGCAGCAACTGTAAACCTGCCCGGAGTAACGCCACAGAGGGCTGACGTGGTCCAACCACCTGCCAGGCGCACTCATAACGCTATAGTGAAGACTCAGTGGTGTGTTCTTAGTTTTCATAGTTCAAAAAGCAGAAAAAAAATGTCATCTACTTTTTTTTTTTTCAATTATTTGTGGGGTGATTTCATTGTACGCAACAAAAGCTTATCATGCAGAATCTGAATGAATATATGATCACAGTACATTTCTGAAATAAATTATTTTTCAATGTTAACCGTTCTGGTATTGAATTGTGAAATGTAAAGGGGAGATGGGAGGAAGGGAAACATGCAAACAGTGGTGTTAAAGGGACTTTTTCAGACTAGGCAGAAAAAAAGGCCTTCGTTTAGAAGCAGTAACTCCAACTTTTGCCACAAACCATGACCACATGACCTCTGTAGCTGTGCCACAGTAATCAGCAGATTTCCATTTTCAGTAGCACCCATCTAATCTATTTCCTCTGTAAACCTTCTCAGGCACTCTAGCACAGTAAATAACATACATGGTGATCACAGTAATCTCTTATTCATTCTTATTCAGCTCTAAGTGTGTGCATAATCAACTGATTTCAACATTATTGAGGACCTATGTGCAAATCGTACCACACCCATTGATCACTATCTACTCCATTCCTCTTGTGTGTCTGTTTAAATCTTTCACAATGCCAGTCGTTTAGTTGTTGGCTTACTTCCCAGATCCAGTTAATTGGTTGGTAAACTCTGAATATGCCAGAATATGTGGTAAACACACCAAAACAGCAAATGTTTGAAGACTTTACGTTAACTTTCCAATCTTTGTAGCTTTTAGAATAAAGAAAAAGACTGGACTGATAGACCTCTGAAGCTTCCCTGAGTATCACGCGATGTTGGGCCACATGCTACGTCTAGACATGGTTTCTTCAAACTGGGCATCATGGTTCGTGGAATCACCTGAGTAGTTTTTCTTCAGACACAGAAAGTAGTCCCTTGCTTTCTATTGAAAAAAATGGCCATTGTGCCTCTAAACATGACACAAAAATTTCTGCAAAGTGCAGCGAATACTATTTACTGTAACATGTGATAAAAACCTTAAAAGAAAACAGAGTGCACAACGCCAGAAGCAGTCTGTTTACAAATGAGTTCTGTAAGCACTTGGGATCTGTCCATGGCTAATTATTTAATTAAATCACATCTAACCTTGTGTTACTCAGGGTAGAAATAAATTGGATCATTGAAGATTCTTTGAAATGCTGTTATCTGGTTACAAAGTCCCATCCTGACTTCTTCAGCTTTCTCCTGGTTTCCAGATAACCACAAGTGAGATAACTCAGTCGGGCCTTTGACCCCTGTGACTATACATTAAGTGATACCAATATCTACTCAGGACATAGGTGATGCACTGAAAATATATGTGCAAACATTATATGCAGTAATACAGAAGCACATGTACAGTGTCAGATGGTGTTAGATGCTAATTGTATCACAGTCAGTCACTTGATCCAATGCTAACCTACTAACCACATAGGCATGAGAAGAGAGGAGATTAGATGGGATAGGATTGGACAGGGAATTGGAACAAGAGCGTCCAGAGCACTAATCCCTTTTTTGAAAACACATGGGAAATTTCCCTCCAACAGAAGAATCACAGACCGGAGGTTTTTCACTTGTTGAAATGTTCATTTCCTTCTGTCTCTCTCTTTCTTCTACCCCTCAGGAAATGACTGACAGATAAGAGTGAGTTGGTGGTCCCTTTTTAAAAAGGGAGCCCAAGGTGCTAAATAGCCCTGATGAGTTTGAGAACCCTCAGTTGGAATATTAAAGGATTCAGACAGAAGGTGTAGTTCAAAGGAGTTTGAAACCCTGAATTTAATTGCCTCATTTGTGAGCTTCACTGAGTGTGGCTTGGGGATTTGAAGAGGATATACTGACAGTTGGAGAGGATACTAATTTCCTCTGTGCTGTTCATAAATGCCTTCCTAATGTATTCTTTGTATCAAGCTTAAATTGTTTTCTGACTTAGTGTACATTATAGGCAAGAGCAGAAAAATGGCCTCAGTCATTTCTGAAAGACCCTTTGCCCCAGAGAACCCCACTGTTCTCGCAGTTTGAAAAGACGCTAACTTTCCACAGTATGTGGGGAAAGTAAGACTTGGGAATGTGAGGCAGCTAAAAAATTGTGACATAAATTGTTTTCAGGACTCATAGTAGGTCACAATTATTTATATCTCAGTTGAGAGGCTTTTTATGAGAAAAGAGAATACCTTTTGTCCCCATTTACTGTAGTCATTTAGGCTGTGTGCAGTATATAACAAAGAACACAGAGCCACACAAGGAAGCAATAAATGAATAAGGGGCCTGCTTCAGGGAAACCTGCCATCAAAGTGTCATGTTCCTGCCTACCCTCGCTGAAGTTCTGACAGACTTAAACAGAGTATGCCGTAAAACAATACACCACTAATTGGCTCATCATGTTGAAATATAAGCCCTAATGATATTTACAGGTGGGAAAATTAGGCTTTGACAGACAGGTGGGCGTCAGTGGAGAATTAAAGTTCACACCTGAGGCCCAGCTTACTATTGTAACCACACCCACGCACACACACATGCTCATTTGTATGTGGCCTGGATGATTTACACATCAGACATTGTAAATTTGCTTTGTGGGTGTGAAATTAAAGGCCATTTTTAATGTAATCTGGAAATTGTCAGGAATAATTGGAGAAAAGGGCACTATGTCTAACCTAATTACCTCCATGGCTATTATGAGTTAGTGATCATATAAATCAATGTGCCTGGACCTTTAATTATAGTAATAGGCTACTTTTCAGTGCATTTGTTCTAATACTACAAATTAGAAAAGAGAAGAACATTAACTCCTGTTGTAATTGTGTGCTCTTGCACTAAGTGCACATTTCTGAAATTTAGCATGTTTGAAACCAATAGCAGTCATTTATGTGGTGCTAAAAGGCTAACGTGAGAAAACATACTGATTTAACCATATTAGCATGACCTTTAGTGCATTGTTATTCACCTTCTTCACAAGTTAGATGATACATTGATTCAGTGTATGTATATGATATATGAAGTTCTGTCCACTTTTAACTACTAGTCTATATACAAGCATTTGTAAACGCGAATTTTATCTACATATATATAACAAATAAATGAGTCTAATACGTTTTTTTTTTTTTTTTAAAGCTGTTATTTTATGGAGCTAAATATGGGTGCAACATTACAGAACAGCAGATTTCCTTGTTTCATAACAGCAAGCAAGATTTTATTATTTTTATCTGTGTTTAGATCATGGTTTAGATGTGCCAGTAGGCAAATTCTGTTGCATTTGGGCATAGCAGAGTTTGGCTATAACCAGTTTCCCCTGCCAGCCTCATTTCTAAGGTAGCCCGTGCGGTACAAAAAGCCAGACGGTGGTTGCTTCTCCCTTAAGTGTTCAAATGTTTTACTTCGCAGCAACTAGTCCCTGTCAGCTAGCTTGGGGAACAGCCTTTACCACTCACTGGGTCAGGCTTGGGATACTCAAGTTGAAGTCCCAGCTATTGTTAGGCGTTGTGGATAAATGGCGCTCTGGCCCTTTAAACCGCAGCAGGAGGTGGTGCTCTCCAGCGCGGGAGGGGAGGGGGGGAGGAGGAGGAGGGCCGCTTTGTGAGCCACACAGATGCAAAGTAAACGAACGTTGGGAGCACCAGAACAGGGACCGTCCTGCCACAATTCTCTTGCTTCTCTTTCTACGGACTCATAACTAAGTTTGTGCTAACTCACCCTTCGCGGTGTTTACGGAAAGTTGAGAGGGATATAGTCTGAAACTTCGCCACCGCGTGGACCTTAAAGAAAAAGGTAACGTTTCTTCGCGGTAACCTGAGGAGTGATGTTTTGTTGTATTACACGTATCCAGGAGCTGTTCTGATGACGAGCGACGACTTTTAGTCATCTTTGGGTTGTAGCCAGTGTGTTGAGTGTAGTTTCCAGAATACTCTGTGGGGTCAGAGGAAGAGGCGTAGGTTGAAGTAAAGCCAACGGAGTGAAATCTGCATCTCATTTGAATGTCATCTGCTTCTGGACAATCAGAGCCTGGCAGTTTCATCGAGCTCCTCGGTGTCCCATATGGAGCCAAAACAATGAGCTCTCTCGCGTCCTCTGTGTCCTCCATCAGCCCGAGGAAGACTGGGAAGTACAGGGTCAAAAAAGATACAATAAAAGTAACCACCTGAGTTTAAAACATATTCAAGAGCCAACACGTTAATCTAAAGGGTGCTTTTTTAAAATTACAAATATCCTGCCTGATATGGAACCATTTTCTTGACCTATGCCACTATAGACTTTGCTGTGCTTTCAGTTTGAATAATGGCCAAAAAGCTGTGCTGAGCTAATAACTTTCGTTAAAAGTCATGGGATCTCCTGAGGTTTTTTTTTCTTTTTCAAATCCAGTTTTGTATGACTTATTAAAGTTGGATATTTTTCTTGTTTTGGGCCCAAAAACTACTCAAGAAAGGAATTAGCTGGGTTTACCATTGCAGAGAGTGACGTATTTCACATTTGGGATCCTCTGTGGTAATGTGCCCACAAACTCTGGCCTTTCATATTGTAAATAAGAGCAACTAACTCAATGAAGCAGCAGATATCCCAGAGTTAAAACTAGGTTGCAAAGTCTAAGAAAAGTGTCCCAAATAACTATATTTGGCTACAGGACGGGTCATGATTTAATCAGAGCAAGGGGCAGATGGTTGCATGAGCATCAGTTCTCTTCAGTGAGAATTACGTAACATTAATACCGCTGCTGTTGGATCTCAGTGAAATCTCTGGGAATCTAGCAAGAGCTCTACAATCTAAACAGCTATTTTCACCCCATCTTTGGCAGGCATATTTGTCCACCTCCCTGGATCATTAGGGAGTTTTTTCCTGTTTGTGGTTAAAGACTTGGCACTTACCTCTTATGGTCATCATCCCGCCTGATGAACTGAGTAATTTGCTGTAAGAGTTGCCACAGTGGCTGTATACGTGCCCGGCCTCATTCATCATGCTCTAAATGAAGGCTGTATAGTGTGTGCCCGACTTTAACTACACTGTCCATAAAGTCTGCAGGTCCGTTTTATAACATTCTGTTTCATTATTCCTCACTCATCGTCAGCTCTTCACGCTTGTTAAGCTGTCAGTCTGGACAATAGTGAAAGGACGCGTTGACTGATGAGTTCAGGTCTGGTGTTGACTTTGTGTGACTATTGCCCTTGTCCTACACACAAACACAGAGCAGTAGTTAACAAGAGCCCAAAGGTTGGTCTGTTCTTGTCATTTTGCTCGATGAATCATTTACGTACTCTGCACTGATAACTCTAAATCAAAGAACTTAGACGAGTGCAAAAAACTAGACTAGACTAGAGAAATCTTGTCTTAACTCCGACACTGACTTGCCACCATCCTGCCAGCGCTGCCACTCTTTTTTTCCTGGCATCCTCTTGCGTCTCTCTGTCTTCTTTCCAGTGACAACAGTGCTGCATTACTGCACACACTTCAGGCCTTTCAGCTCCTTAGTGGATGTCTTCTCCAGGGCTGCCAGGCAGATATCTCACCATCGAGATCTATTGTGTCCACTGCACAGCCAGTAGGGGAGGGAGAGTATGTGTCATCTCTGACTGTGCTTTTTTTTTTTTTTTTTTGCTATGGAGGCTCTTTGAGTTTCCTCTGGAGGATACTCCTGCTGCGTTTTGAGGAAGCTGGCTACTTTCCCAACTCTTGGCTGTGGTGAGGTCATTACAGTTTTATATTAGAAAGAGGGTGTGCAGTAGTAGAGGTTGTGGACGTGCATTTAGACTCATGTACATGAAAACATTTACTTCAGGCAGTTTTTGTGTAGTTAGTAAAAACTGAGGGCACCTCATTTCCTTATAGACTTTCTGTTTTATTTGTGTGTCTGGGTTTCATACTACGTGACGGTTTAATGTAAGAGCAGAAACATTTTTCTTTTTGTTTTTATTAGGCGATAAATATAAATTGGTTAACCGGAGTCAGATGTGACAACTTGGAGTAATATTCCCATGCCTTAGGAAATGGCCTTGTAAATTGTTTGCTCATCTACCTTTATTCCAAGCTCCATGGGAGACTGACAGGTAATGATGAGAGAATGTCTTGACATTTGGCTCAAAGAGGGCAATTTGCAGCAAGCAAAAGGTCATTATTGAGTTATTCGTGTGAATTAATACCTTTTGGATTTACATTGAAAAAAAGCCCTCCAGAGCTTTGAAACTATGGAGGCCTGATCATTTCTGCAAAGTCTGAATCATTTCACGAGTGACGCATGTGCACATTTTTTAAGCTGTTCTTTCTGGTTATGTTGAACTCCCCAAGGAAAGTTGCTTTGTCTCAGACAATTACAGGATTCACCCCACCTGCAAAGAAAGCAATGAGGTCTTTGAAGAGCAGTCATGCTGAGGATGTTTGACTTAACCTTTGAACAGACTTGATATGAAAAGCAACAGTTTAATATTTTATCAGTGTCTTCAGGTTTTTGCAAATTATAGTTAACTCTGAATGTCAGAAAAGAAAAAACAAATTCATCAGAGACCATCATTGTCTTATTTGATGGCAGATTAGAGGGAAAAAGTACGAAATTGTTCACATAGAAACTTGGACATGTAGACATATTTTGTAGCATCAATGTTCTAGAAATAATTGCATAAACATTTAGCAACTTGAACTAACCTGAAACAGTGATACAACAGTTTTGTTTTTTTTGTCATTTCATTTCACATGACATATCTTTTCTCAGAAGAGTGTGCTCTCTTTTCTTTCGAAACAGCCCCTATGCACCTGACACCCCATCACCATGCCTATGCCTTTTTTTTGGTTATCAATGTAACCTAACCAGTTCAACGGGAAAAACGTTTTACTTTGCGTTGCTAAACACTAAAGTCATTTTGTCCTCTCCCAACAACAGGCTGACAGCATAGAGTAGATTTCAAAATCTGTCACGCAGTAGTACTGTATGTTTTGGCACAGTATGATCTCGTTTTTGCATCACCTGTCACTGTTGATGTCTTAAACTCAATTGTTTAAACTGTGAAACCAGTCTGGAAAATTGGCACGCGTGACGCAAGGCATTTCAAAACTGCTGAATGTGGCCGGCTTGACTCGATCCCATGTTGCAAAGTTTCAGAACACCCTCTTTGGTTTCAGTTATGTTGAAGAAGATAACAAAACAATACCCAACATCAGGGTGATTGGCGTGTCCAAATCACATAATCCAAAATCCTGTTGTTGAACCAGTGTGGTTACACAAATCTACTTTGCAAGATGTGTTGCAGCAACTTTTAAACAAGGTAATTATTTTTCTTCCAGTTACACACTGGTATGGGTACCTTGGCTGCCAATACAGGGTACTGATCCAGCACCAGTGTTAGATTAATAAAGCTTTTCCTTACTGAGAGGAAAGGACTGGGAGTTTTGCTTTATGTCTAAGACAGCATGAGGGTCAATTGAAAGATTACTTTCCTAACTTCAAATTTAAATTTAAAATGTAGCAAAAATGTTTTTTTAATGGTCTTTTTTTTTAAATCTATCAACAGGACCTAGACCATAAATGGAATGATTATTTAGCTAATTTATTTGCTTTTGTCATAGTTCCGCTCAAAATAAAAGTCTTTACTGCATCTTTCTGTAATTCATGGTCTCTGTTTCACATTGAGTATACCTTCTCAAATGGATGAAGTAACAGATAAGAAGTCTTATCAGATGGTGGTTCAGTGGTTAGCTCTGTCCCTTACAACAAATGGGTCCTAGGTTCATACGGAGGTTGGATATTCTCCCTGTGTTTGCACAGGTTTTCCATGAGAGCTCCTCTTTCTCATGCCATTGTAAAAACAAAACAAAAAAACACCCTCTGTTATCACTGTCCATGTCGGCCGACGGACTGTTGACATAGGCTTGGATCATATACTAAACTACCAACCTGTTGGCTCCTGTTAGCTTCCTCCATGCTTTGTTAGCTCTTTCAGTAGCAACCAGTGCACTGCTGCTGACACATAGTTTAATATATATAGAACTCCCCAGAATTGCATTGTTACTGGGGCCTGTTGAGTTTTGCTGATCCAGGATTAAAGCTCATGATGAGGACCTCCTCATCAGAGTTGGTGATCAGGACCTGGTAGTATGCTAGTAACAGGCATAGAGTTGAATAGAAATGTGTGTAAACTACATCAGCTCTTTCAGCTGTACTGGCAACAGTGGAAGCTTTCATGCAATACAGAGTTGATCATTAAACAGTTATGATTGTATTACGTCCTTTTACTTACCCTTAATTACGGACACAGTATTGCAATTAATAGGATGTATTTCTGCACCATATGTGCCGACTCTTGTAGACTTGGATAATATAGTGTAGAAAAACAAACCAAAAATAAAAACACAGTAACTGGTGGTGTGCAGCTGGCAGTTTTTGTCATTGGCCTTTTTTACACTCCAATGAGCCATCATTGTTTTCCAGCATTGAGTGACCACAGAAACAGGTGGTTTTGGCCTTAAGCATACTAAAAGGACAAAGGAAGTATGTTGGTCACCACTGTGACTACCAGATGACAAAGTCATGCAAGGAAACCAGTTCAGGAGATGGGAACAGTCACATGAGTTGTTGTGGGTTCTTGTCATGCATATCTGATAATCCTGTGAGAATCACACATTTCCTGCCTGAGCTTATAGAGGTCCTTTTCTAGGTCAGCAGTTCTGTGTTGTGAATGGACTAGGGTGAAGTTGCAATACCTAAATTGATAAGGATCGAAGTTCCTTTGTCTCTTTGTTTTAACTGAATGTGTTTCAGTATCGTTTACATGAATCAGCTTTGAGGCCCGTCCTGTGTGAGCTTACCTGCATTAGTCTGTTTCCCTTTATAGGTATGTGCGTGTGGTTTTGGGTGTGCCAGAAGGGTTTGGTTCGCGCCTTCCTCTCTGTTGTTTTGTTTTCCATTGTGCTTTGTGTGTCTTTGCTGGCTTCTCAGTTACAAATACAGTTTGTCTAAATCCAAACTGGGAGCTAGTGAGATGTGTGTATATACTTGGGTTTTTGGGGGGTGGGGGTTGTATGTGGATGTGTGAGACTCTTGAACACATTTGTGTTAGTTCACACTTAGTGGCTGATGGACTTTAAACTTATTGTTCACACCCACAGCAGGTTGAGTGTATGCACTCTACTAATTAAGACTTTATGCTGCCAGTTTCCAGGGAATCAAAGTTGTTATTTGAGTGCCAAATCAAAGTAGTATGCCAAATGTCTTTAAGAAAACCAAATCAAAGAAAGACGAACTGCAGTAAGATGACACCGATGATACTTGAAAGGTTTTTACTGAGAAAATCAGGTGGTGATGCATGAAAGCTCTTAGGTTTTGGCTCTTCTCTCGTCTGGCTCATAGATAAACAGAATTTATTGTTACGATTTTTTTCCTAAATTGTTAAACTTGAATCTCAAGTTCGTTCTGACCCAACTCCCAATTATATTTAATTAGATTATTGCACTGACTAATCATTTATCTCAGTTACCTTACCAATAAACAGTGTTGGGTAAGTTACTTTAAAATAGTAACTTAGTTACATTACTAGTTACTTCTCTCAAAAGTAACTCAGTTACTTCAAGTTACTCGTTACTTTCAAAGTAACTAGTTACTAGGGAAAGTAACTTTGGTTTTACTCAGAATTCTCTTGTTAATGTGTTTCTTCCATAACTTTGCCAGTCTTCTAGCTTGCTTACTTGCCACAAGTGCACTGTGCCACCTACCAATAGAAAGGAAAAGATAATGTGCATATTTCCACGAGAGAAATCCCACGCCTGGACCGTTGTTGACCGCCGCCATGATTCTAGCCTACGTCACAGCGTCATGTGCGCCTTTTACATCCAACACAAAAACTGCAGTCGTGGTGCTTTCGATTGTACTCAGAACTCGGAAATTCTGCCTTCTGAATAGGAAGATGTAGGCAACACCAGACTGCAGATGAGCTGCATACAGAGCTGGACTGGGACAGAAAAATCATCCCGGGCATTTTGACTAGAGACTGGCCGCCATTATAGCAAAAATCATAAAGCCTTTGAATGAAAACAAACACTGTTGTGACAGTGATGTTCACTGTTTTGATGGTATATATGTATCAATCTATCAATCGTTTGTTGTAAGATTCAGATAATTATTTTTTTAAAAGCGAGACATTTTAAATGAGAATAAGAAAGAAAAGTATTTCTTTGTGCCCCCCTTTCCCTATTAATGCCCTACATGCCCCCCTGGCCACACTTTGCTAGACCTGCCCCTGCACAGTTACCAGCTGTCAGCTGCTTAGAAAAGGATCCTGGGGTTATTTGTCTCTCAGAAACAGTTCATAACTTCCCTTCAACTCATTCATGTCACCTAAAAGGTAAACCTGTTTCTCCATCACCTGTTCAGCTCTGATGATCCAGTAAGGACATCTCCTGGTTTCATCTTCATGTTTCCCTCTTACCAGATAACCAAACCGACATCCTGACCAGCAGCTTTTTTGCAGCTGTGGCTCCAGCAAACATCAGCTGATACTAGAAATTAATATTAAATAAATTCTAACAGCAGCTGATCAAGCTTAAACGTGCTGCTGTTGTTTAGCGCGACATCCGCTGGTTTCCTCTTTCTGCGCAAAGTGAGCGATAAACAAACAAGAGAGCCGATCAGCTGATCATTGATCAGTTTCATGATTGAAGTAGAAACGGGAGAGGGAGGGGAGAGGATGAAAGGAGAAGAGGCAGCTGTGCAGCAAAGACACAGAGTAACTCCAGCTTTGTGTCTTTTTCATTGTAGCTGAATTACGGGACAAACTGTTCCTTTTCACCTCAATAAGAAACGCGTAATATTTTCTCTGAATACCAGACGGGAAGGTTGGCAACTCTAATAACTTATGAACAAAATAAAGTTAAACATCATTAACTTCATAGCACCCACCCAGCTGTATAGAAACTCCGTCATGCTAGCTAGCACGCAGTACGGAAAAAGTCAGAATAACGAAAATAAACTCCACCTAAACTTGGTTCATATCTGACCCAGAGAGACTGCAGGTCATAACTTCTTACCTGAAGTGCAGTTCACACTTGGACCGGCGGCCGCCTCGGGTCTCTTTTCCTTCTGCGTCCCCTTTCCCTCATCCACCTGCTGGCCTCCACCACTTGCTAATGTTACTGAATCTGTGGAAGCTCCGCGATAGCCACCACACGAAGTAACGAGTAACGACCCTATCTAAATCCCAGTAACGAGTAACGCGTTCCTGATTTTGGCATAATAACTAGTTACCGTGCTCGTTACCACAATAATAACGTAGTTACTGTAACGCGTTATTTAATAACGCGTTAGTCCCAACACTGCCAATAAATGACCTTGATGCATTATTTAGCTCTTTATTTATATTGGCAGTCACGTAGGATGATGATAGGGCGCTTTGGCTATGACGATTGCCCAACCCTTGAGGAGCAACTGAGATGTAATTTATCCTTGTGTGCTAGTTGGACATTCCTGAAGAGTCACTCTGGTAAGAACTTAAACACATGCTCACTCACAGCAAGCACAACATCTACACACAGCACTAACAAAATCACAGTGGATGCAGGTAAATCAAGGAAGGGTGCAATTAAGCTTACAATATGCTTCAGGAGTGCAGTAGCTGTGTACCGTGTTCCAGTTTTTATCTCTGTTGTCTTGTTATGGCATTTTTCAGCTTCTCAGCTGTTGTGAATTGCTATTATCTGGTTGAAGTGACTATGTTTGCGGGCTTGGGTGTTCTCTTTGGTCAGCGAGTGTTTAGCCTGCTGCAGTCGGTGTCATTAAAGTGAACACCATGGGGGTTTATTAACTCATCTTGTTTGTCAGGGCTCTCTGCTTAAGGTCTTTATAGTCAGTTTGGGTATTTGAGTTTAGCAAGGAGGCTGCTGATTTAAAAAAAACAAAAAAAAAAAGTAACAAAAAAAAGCCACAAGCTGCTGATAAGTTGACGCAGAGCAGAAAACGGTCACTTATCTTTCAGTCCCATTGAGAGGCCTACTGCTGCTTTTACCAGAGAGTGTGTGCGGATATATGCGTTGAGCTTGGCTGTCTGGCACTAGATTATCTTTTTTAATATAGTGCCAATTTTTTTTATTTTTGTTGGGGTTTTCCCCAAGGTCTCATTTTTAAAACAACCAGCCAATACGGCATGTAAGCTGTTTAAACTTTCTAAGTATAGTGTAAGCCAAATGTTACAACAAAGCATTACTTTCCCTCTTTGTCATCTACAAAACAATCCTCAGTTGAAATTCTGCATCGTTTCACGATCCAGCAGCTATTGGACAGTTAATTCAACCACTTGGCTCAGATCCTGACCTCTGGTACCAGGCGTGAATGCTGTCTATTTGTTAGAGACTGATGGGGAGGATTTTGGCGATTAATTAGACATGTACGCTCACGTGCGCATACACACACACGCACACAGAGTATAGTTCAAGCCATCCACAGTAGGCATAATGAGGGCTTGGGTACATTTCATGCAGGACACGGTGAAAGAACGTCTGTCACTGCGCTGGCATGACTGAGTGAATCCAATGTGGTGACACCCTCCGCCGCCCTTTGAGGATGTGTTTCTCTTCAGTGAATCCATCTGTGCCTTCCCTTTTTTGCACAAGTCCCTGAGGTAATATTGCTTCACATGGGAAAGGCTTTACTCCCTCTAATTTTTACTCTAGATATTATTCATACACCAAGAGGGGGGTGTATATATATATATTTTTTTCCCCCTCAAAACAAACTCTCGGTAGACTTGTTTGGGCAGAGGCTTATTTTTTAATCAAGGAGCATGTTCATTATCTATCTGTTTGATTATGAGCCAGCCTTTTTCTCTTCTCTCTTTGGCTGGGGCACAGCATGGCAGCCCACCCAGTATTTGCTGCTTTGTCCAGCCATGCAGGAATAACAGATTTATAAAAGGCCAGTTTGACTGGAAACACAAAGAATCATTTGGAAGTTTGTCCTGTGCTTCTGGATATCAGGATTTGTAAAGACTGAAAATAAATTCATTTGGTGTTTGTGTCACAGGAAGTGTTGGGGTCGTAACTGGAGGTTGTGCCATACACCCTAAGGAACTGTCGCAGTGCAGAGGGCTAGTCCAGACATGCTGGTTTTATTCGCTCACGCTGAAAAGGCTGCTCTTAATCCTCTTGTGTTTTTGTTTTTGCCTGGGTGGCAGTGGGGCCCTGGAGGCTGATACTCCACAGTTTCCACACACACAGGTGGTGGTACTTTGGCAACAGTCATGCGGATGTAGGTATGTCTTTGTGTCCTGGTTGTTTGAACTCCTGAAGGCTTTTTACATGAAGCACTCAGCATTTCAGGAGTGACCTGAACAACTCATCTTTGACCTCTGTGTAAGCCCATTGTCTGCTTGTTTCAGGTTTCAAGTATCTTTAAGCTGTTGTGTTGCTTAAATCTCAAGTTCAGATTGCACAAACCATATTTGTATTTTGATACTGGCACAATTGCTTTCTTTTAGGCTTCTGGTAAATCTTGACCAAACTATACCTCATATCAATTTCTGCTTCTGTTCTCTTATTACAGCTTAACAAGGTTGCTGTGTATATCATGACAAAACCTAGCACCCCCTATATTATATGACCTCAATGCATGTTTATTGCACATACACCCTTTAAAATAAAAACAAAGGTATTCTTTAGGACTTTCTTTGTTCTGTAATTTGTTACAGTACAGTAGAAATGCATTACGTAAGCATAACCCATTGAAGCACATACAGCATTTTGCTAATCAATGCATTAGAAACGGCACAGAAGAGCTGTTATTGAAAAAAGGCTTTGTTAGTATTAAGTGATTATGACCATTGTATGGATTTTAGGCCAAATAAACAGCATTTCCTAATTCAAAGACAGTCTTTCAACAGCACAAGTCTGTCTGGCTGGAATTTGATGAAACTATACATCAATGATTGTTTGAAACTGTGGTTGTCAAACTTTTTCCACCACACGCCATATGGCATGGAATAAATACACAACTCAAAACGTATAAAAATATAAGTTAAGTGAAAACAGGTCAGCATAATAGCATCAGTAAACTCTTGGTTATGTTTCCTTCCCTGCATAAATCGTATTAATTCAACTTAAGTAATTTTCCCAAATGCAGTCTGGACCTGAACTTTCTAAGACATTGCCCATCGGAGATACGTGTGGGAATACAAATATTCAGTAAAGTCAGAAGGGTCTTAAACCTTCAAGCTCTGGATGTCCAGTAGCAGGCATGTGACACTGACACATTCCAGTGAATTCACAGCGAGTACGCTGGTGTCATACAGTGCGTCCTGCCGTCTGCATGCTCTACCCACGCAGCACAAATGTCTAAACCCTACAAAGTATTTCCTCTAGTGACGGGGTGTCTCAAGTGGACCTTCTCCTTACTTCAGACTAGGGCTGCCACAAACGATTATTTTGATAGTCGACTAGTCACTGATTATTTTTGCGATTAGTCGACTAATCAGATCATCATCCATTGGACGTAAAACGTACAGCTTATTGCACCAGCAGCATCTGGTCTTATATAACTATCATTAGCTTACAGCTTGTAAGTGTTTAAGATATGTGCTAACTAAAAATAAAGACAAGATGATAGTTTATTAAACTTTAATGAAATTTACAGATTGTTTCGGTGAAGTTTAATAAACTCCTTGCTATCTAAAATATAACAGGACACCGGAGTATATTCTCGAGCATCTCACACTTCTGATAATCAGTTTTCTGCTTGACGTTTATTCAGCTGTGTAAAAACTATAATTTAATCTCAGCCAAACCGATTTACTCAGGAACAAATAAAACACTGAAAAAAGCCAAACAATAACATTTTGAAGTTATCTAAGTGACTTATATGTTTAACCTGAGTAGCGAAAGACGGCGGTGGGTTTGAAAACGATTTGCCGGGAGTCCAGTGTTCTCAGTGAGCCTTGACCCCGGCTCGCTATCGAGCTAGTGGGTAACAGATGTCTCCGAAAACGTCGGAGCGCTTTTGAAAATATGTGATGTCTTGATAAACTGAGCAGATATTTGAGGTTTACACAGCTACATTCTCGCCTGAAAATATGTTAAACGTTTATTTTGTGACCCAAAAAGAATAATAAGAGTTAATATTAAAACTAACTAGCTGCCGCCATTGTTGGAAACTGAGCTGGGCTGTGCTATGAATTCTGGGACAAAGCTTCTTCTTCTTCGGGGTTTAACGGCAGCTGGCATCCTTGTACATGCAGTGCTGCCATCTTCTGTTTCAGTCCATTATTACACTCTTAAATCCTACTACTTATTCCTGCGTCTTTTGTGATCTTACAAAGCTTCAAACGATGCGTCGACTATTAAATCAGTCGTCAACGATTTTGATAGTCGACTTAATCGTGACAGCCCTACTTCAGACATTGTCCTGAAGTGATTCTCTCAACTTTTCTTGGAGTTCATGTGAAAAAAACTGCTTTATTTTCACTTCATATCCCTTGGGATCAGTAAAGCATAGCTCTGTGGCTACACCGAAAAAAGATTATGGGAATTCAACCAGCGCAGAGACTACAGAGACATTTGCTTGTATTTATCTAAAAATCTCAATAGCGTGTCACCCTGCAATGGTGATGCTGTGTTTCACTTTAATGTTTTTAACACTTATCAGTCTGTTTTACTTCAATGCAAAGACTTTTTGTATATTCTAACTTTTGTCTTTTCATCAGCCGAGAGAACACTTAGTGATCAACAAGAATAGCTTATGTTACAAATTTACTAGTGACAACTTGCAGACGTGCGTCTGCACAGCTCTGCCTAGAACCTGCGTGTTAGAAGTGGAATGCCATTGCAGACTCTTCAGTAAAAAAGAACTGGCTGGATAAATTTGACTCTCATTGCTTCCCTGTTTTCTCTCTGAAAAATGCAGTGAGACTTGCAAATAAGCGGGTAGAGCGTGTTCTAGACGTGCTTATATTAGTGGGATCCATTCACCATGTAATCATACTTTGTACAAGTCAGTTTCACCTGTGTTAAGTATGTATATCCTTTACTGTTGAGAGGTGAGGCCATTAGTGTCATAACATTCTGCATGTTTCTGCTCAGGATACTTTTGCTGTTTATCATGCAAGGCTTGCCTTAGAGCTAGGTAACTATAAATGAAGTTAAACAGGAAGAACAGGTTCCTTATGTGTCAGGCAGTAACAAATAAGCAAAGAAGCAAATGATAGTTTATTGTTTTTATTTGTCTGTAGCAGAGCATGCAATTGTAGAAAATCACGTCAAAAGTCTTTCATTACTGTCTTATGGTGTTAGTCAGATGTTGTGTTTTTTTATTTTATTTATTTATTTATTTTTTTAGATGCAGTTCTGATTTAGTTTTTGGGTGCTGTTTGCAGGCGGAGCAAGCCAAGCAAGGCCAAAACAAACGGCATATTTATATTTATTATTTATTATCTGTGTGGTGAGTTAAGGCAAGTAAGTAGATTTGCTTGGAGGAAACTTTGAGGCACATGAAAAAGCACCGTGAAGTCAGAGGGAGGCTTTGCTAATGAGCTGCAGTTACATGATGTGAGTCGAAATCAGACTCATACATAGTTCATGAGTTCTCCTAATCCTTTAGTTTTTGCACCATATTTAATAGTATTTTTAATTCTCTTACATGTTACAAAAACATTTTTGAACATAACCACAGAACTCACATTAATACAAATTCAAATTGCTGTAAAATAAGATAAATAATTGAATGTATTATTTTTAACTCCTTCAGCAATGTGATCTGTTTCACCTTTCAACAGTCGTTCTTCTCTCTATAACTTTTTGCTATTTCAGTGCTTTTTTTTTTTTTTTTTTTTACCCCCACGCGCCCCCCCACCCCCCCCCACCCCCCACCCCCACCCCCACACCCGTGGGAATCATCTTCACCCGTGGGAATCAGATGTTTGGTGTGAAGGTTAGAGCCTGCCAGAATAAGTGCTAATGAAATTTCCCAATCTTCTTTGTCACTTTGAGTTAAGAACGTTCCATTGTTATGCAGCTCCATTGATTAACTGATTAGCAGTGTCATAGATGGCGTTGGCTAACTTGAATATTCATTTGCATATCAATGACACTGACAGTGGGAATGAACTATAGAGACGACTCTGGGTAGTTCAAGGTTAAAACGAGCAGAAGTTTTCTTATTGCAGAGACAGCTTAGGCAGTGCATTATGTGCTTAAATATATGCTCGTTATTCTAGTATTAAAAATAACAAGGTTTGAATTTACCCTTCACCTGACTCTTTGTAATATTTGCATGAAGGCCTCCTCCACCTCGTGAAAAAAGGATAGACTGTTTCTCCATCTCACTTTAAAAAATTTAAATGGAGCCAAAGATAAAAACAGAAACTCTTATATAGTCTGCATGCCGGTTGGTTTAACATGACAGTAGCCAAGTTGTTATTGGATGAGCAGCCAAAGCCTCTTTCCCCTCTTTGTTGAGTGGAAGGAGAGAAAGTGACACAGGATAGCCGAGGACTGCAGGGCGCCTGTGATCCTAAGGATTACAAGCGTTACGCTGAGCGCTGATGAGCATGTTGGCTGTTGTGATGTCATTCTGCCCACATCACATTCTGCTGGCGACATAAAATGCTCTTAATCATTCATGGCCCTGTCACCACTTGTCTCAGTTCAAGCTAGTGCCATGTGGGACTCCATTACATAAAGGCTTTGTCACTGACTGGCACAAAAAACAAAAACCGATTCTCAACTGAAGCAAACTAACAATATCTTCATATTTTTAGGCACACTGAGTGCTCTGACACAAAGTTGTATAAGCCTTCTTTGTGTTGCATCAGTAGCTATCCAATAGGAATATGATCTTCTGTGTGAAAAAGAGCTAAAATGGAATTTTGCCCCCAGCTGGGCTGGGAGTGTCAAGTGTCAGGTCAAACTGGAATCACTGATCAACCAATTCCTTTTCAACACAATGTATGAGTAAATGCTCGGGTTTAACAGCGTTTTTGTGTTTAAATTATTTTCTATTTAGATGTCTAGACGGAGTTGTAGTTAAGCCCCATACTTCCATTTCTTTCATCTAGCTAGTAACAGTAATAAAATGAGAAGAACAAAGGGTCACCTAGAAACAGAAAACCAAACAATAAGATACTCCCGCTCGCCTATTGTGCAATGAAATCTATCTAAAAGGTCACCATTTCCTCTTCAAATACACTCTACTGATGTGAATGAAAATGAGTCCTTGAATCTGTTTGCTTTTCCAAAATAACTTTTTATAGTGCTGATAGTCATGCTGCCAATGACTTTAACAATCTAAGCATTAAATGTACATATAACTGATGACAGCATGGACAAATTTCCCCTGAGAACTAAAAAAACAAAGAAGAAACATCCCTTTTCTGTGTAAAAGAACATTTAACACTGTCACCGTTTCATATGGAGAGCATTGAACCATTCTGGAGTGTTATTTTGAAACTGAATGGTGAAAATGACTGTGTCATTTCTCATAATGTATGTTTTTACAAAGTACTGAAAGGCTAAAACTGAATATGACAGGACTCCAGGCAGGTCATGCTTCATTTTTTTTGTCACAGCCACAATAATGGGGTCTTGATGACCCTGCGGGGTTTTGAAACTATTCCTCATCAAAGACCAAGGGGCTCCCCAAGGCATAAAATGGGCCATTTCCTAGAATGACTTAAGGTGTGAGGTTTGCACCTTTTGATATTCGAGAACTCAGTGACATCTTTTATGCTGAGGTTGAATGTCTTCGAGTCACATGGCACATCAAAAGCTTCCGCCCCTCAGCTATTGCAATGTGAACTTTGTCTTATTGCCTGGCATGTGGTCACCGGGAAGGGTTAATCCATCTGAATGAGTTGATCTCTCCATGTAGGGGATAAAATCTTTCTCGCCGTTTCTGGTCAGCTTAGAGACAGGAAGCCCACTTAGTAGCCAGCGCTCAGCTCTGACGTTGCCATAGAGAAATACAAAACTTTGTGCACCAGGGAGGAACATGTAAGATGATGAGTTGTCTTTAGCGGTCAGCCACACATTCAGCAATCTTTTGTGCAGCAGATACTAATGGGGCAACTGCACAATGCATGAAATAATAAAGGGTTTACCCAATGATGGATCATACTGCATTAATTTAACAACAGTGCCTCCGCTCCGGAGGATATTGGTGGTGTTTGTTTGCTTTAAGCTATAATCTTGTAATTTGGCACCCAGTTGTGGCGTAAATAGCTTTAGTAACAGTAAGCTCTTTCCAGTTGTCACGTATATGGGTGTGAGCTTGAACTCAAATAGCTTTTTCAACAGAACAAGAAAATAAGCCTTTGGAGTACTATCCTTATTACATTTGGTCTTTGTTCAACCACTGTGAGAACAATGTGTCTCTTCCATTAGCACCAGAACTACTGAAGAAATCTTGAATGAAGGTGGTGAATATGGAAGATAAAAATGTGGCAGTGGATAGAATTTAGTACTCTTTGGGGATGATCTGTCTTTTGAAAGAAGAGCAAAAAAAAAAAGAAGAGCACTAGCTTTTATCATTTATCAAGCCCCCCTCTGTTCCCTCTAGTGCATCAGTTCCCTTTCCAATTGAATGGGTTCTTGTCAGAGATGCAAATGTTTTCATGGGTGACGTTTCTTTGGAATATTGTTGAGTGAAGCCCCCTTTCATTCATGGGGGATACGCATGCAGCCCTAGAGCGTGGGCTTCAGCGTGAGTTTGAAAACACTGAGAGTAATGGTATTTCTGTCTGGCTTAAACAATTGAAGCCATTGTTAATGTCAGAAACACATGGAGCTAGTAGACTGTAGCTAGCACATAAGTGGGTGTTTAAACCTCTTTTCCACTGCATTTCTGTTCTAAGATCATGTTTCAAGGTTTAAGTGGTTTAAGGTCAGTTTGGTCTAAGGATTAAAATTAGTTGTATAGTCATTTGGCATGGAAAAGATCAAACTGACCTGTGAAAGAATCATTCTGCTTTCCAAAGGGGGTTTCAAAACCTTTTAATCTGCTACTTTTCACCAAAGCTTTATAGACAAATGTAATAGAAGTTGCTGATATATGTTATATGAAAAACAGATTAATACGGAACAAAGTACACTGCGTGAAGTGTTCAAGTGTTGCCTACGGGGTTTAAAAAGACAAATTCCACCCAAAAAGAGAATAACATAAAAAGCAGTTTTTGGAAACTATTTATCTCTTGAAGACAGGGGAGGGTGAGAGCAAAATGTAGTCGGTCTGGAGTTTTCTGAGCTGTGCTGTAAGTCGATCCATGCTGAAGAGATGTTGTTCCTCTTCAGTCTTTTTTTTTTCTTTTTTTTTCTTCTTTCTTTTATTTCTGCCAGCTTCAACTGCTCTAGCTCACAGTATCCTGTGTCTTGCTGGTTATGTAACAGGCAGGGGCCTAAATGGGAACTAAAGCACAGCAGTGATGGCAGGCACTGCAGCCCATGAAAAACGGATCACAACAGCAGCCCTAGACTTTTAGAAAAAGCTCAAAAATGTATCAGATGAATCGAACTAATTTGAATAGGAATGAAGTTTACCATGGTAGAACTTCACAGGGGCTATTGTGACTGGGTTGGAGTAAGGTGAGGGTGCTTTGAACTTTGTACAAGAGAGCCTTTTCACGATTGCATAACACCCTTACAGTCTTCTGCACAGAAAACCTTTTAGAGTTTAGAACCACTCAAGTGAGCCTTCATTTTGAAGCCCTGGCTACCAAACTTTCCATGCTTGATGGAGATCAGAAAAGAGCATTTTATGCAATAGTGAGTAATGAGAAATGAATAGAAAGAATTCTTCAAAGCAGAATGTTACATTTTTATCTCAGTTTAATGGAATCTATTTTTTTTTTTATTACTTGTTTTCACTTTGCCTGCCATGTTGCAGAGCTACATTTAGTTTACAGAACTACTGATGTGGTTTTAATGCTCTGTATTCTCCTTCTTCTTCTTCACCACAGGCTTTTTCAACCAAGGACCAGAATGGCTCTACTCAAACACCTGAAGTTATATGTGCTTTGACAACATCCCTTACAATTGCTAAAAACTTTGAAAGGAACTCTCCTGACCACCTTCAGATCCTAATTTAAATTTTACCTGTGGATCGTTACTAAAAGACTGCCATCATGCCCATTCTTAAGCAACTGGTCAGCAACTCCAATCAGTCAAAGCGGAGGTCTCGGGCTGACCTGACCGCAGAGATGATCAGTGCTCCGTTGGGGGACTTCCGTCACACCATGCACGTGGGCCGAGGGGGCGATGCCTTTGGGGACACCTCATTTCTCAGCACCCGTTCAGGAGAACCTCCCAGGGAGCCAGACAAAAAGCAAGGCTCACCAAGTTCCAAGCCCGGGCTTCTGTCCCGTACCTTCAGAAACAGCAAGCGATCTCAGTCTGTAAATCGGGCGGACAAGTGTGAGTACAATGCGATGGCACCTTCTGCCGGCTCCTCTCAGTTTGTGAAGACTGCCATATCCCTGCCGTACCTGAACGACGAGGGTACTAACAGAGGTATCCAACTGCCAAAGAGCGTTTCCTCAAGCCCAATGAAGAAGGTGAATGAGATCGAAAGCAAGCCGTTAAATGGAGCAGCAGCTATGGCAGCCCTTGATCCAGAGCTTGAGGAACGGGATTTTGGCGAACCTACAGATTTGCCTCCATCCATGCCTAAGGGAGGTGGGATGAAGCACGCAGAGTCTATAATGTCCTTCCACATTGACCTGGGCCCTTCGATGCTCGGGGACATCTTGAGCGTGATGGAAAAGAAAGGTTGGGAGGAGGATGACCTTGGCTACGAGGAAGGCAAGGGAAGCGAGGGCCATGCTTCGCCGTCCCTCATTCCCCACATAGATGATGACGATGCAGAAGAGCGAGCCCCTGCAAGGCCTCCTCGCAGCATGTACCAGCAAAAAGCCATGGTGGATCCCTACACCCCTGAGCTACAAACCAAGAACAACCACCACAATATGGATAGCTGCTCTGTGTCCAGCTCTGGTTCTGAGGAGAAACCTAACTACCGCCTCCATGACGGTGACACGGACAGTGCAAAGTACAGTTCCCCACGTGGGGGAGAAGGAGAGAGAGATTTCACCTTCATGGACGAGGATGATGACGATGAGATTAGAGTTTAGACTTTAGCTGCCAAGAACAGTTGAAAAGGACTGTAAACATGATAAATAAGGCTTTTTCACCATGCTGTAGCTAGGGTGGGCTAAATGCACGCTACAGTGCAGACTGACTGGCTCACAAAGTGGCCCTTTTTGAAGTGTTTGGGTTTACTCATATTACTGGTAAAGTCTCAGTTTTCCCAAAAAAGTATTGTTTACCACATTTAAACCCTTAACCAAGAAGAAGCAATTGCAAACCATTAGTAAATAATATCACAGACATATCATTTTAAGAAGAGAGAAGAGATGACAGTGAGATTGGGTAATGTGGATGTGTGGTATGGATTCTGTGGAAGGATGTAGGGAAAGGATGAGGAGTGAAACCAAGATGGCGTTAGAATCCCAGTGTGTGTGAGTGAATATGGGATTTTATTTGCCAATGACACTATTTTGGCATAGACACTAAACAGAAAAAGTTATGCCTTTTTAAGAGTTTAACAGTTGATTTATGCTATTTTCTACTTTATTGTATCTGCAGTATCTGGGAGTTAGTATACAGCAGCCTGCTGCTGTTTTGAGTTGGGTAGATTATTATTTTGTTTCCATTTTTCATTGGGAATATCTGCATTCTTTAAATTCACAGACAGCTGTAATATTTATTAATTTGTTGTCATAAGGGATGGATCATTCTTAATGTGCACTCCTTAGTCTTAAAATTGTGTTGTTGTTTTTTCCAGATATCATAATTTCTTATGGGTACTAAAGACAGAACCATCTTCTTTGTTAGAGGTTGGCTGAATTGCACTTAAATACTGGCCTTAAGTAGGCAATAAATTGTCTTAAATCACTCCTGATCCCATGTTCATTACAGGGAAATGTCTTTTACAAAATCAGAGTTGGTGAAAGATTTTTTTTTTAATACAGAAAAACTGTGAATTGTCAAAAAGAGGCCTTTTGTAAGTGTTATGTGTCTTGTACTTTAAAAAAAAAAAAAAAAAGCAAGACAGGAATTGTGATTGTGGTAAAATATGTGTGTCTGTCATGCCTCTCATTCCGCTTCTTAGCTGAAGTAGGATTAGCAGGTCAGTGGAAAGATGTAAGACATTTGTGAAGGGAGTTGCCACCATATAATTACATTTAAGCATTTATGCTTCTGTCAAAAGCATTCCCTCTCTCTGTACATGTGTCCAGGCTTGTCTCTGAGAGCAGAGAAAGGATGTAGCATGTTTAAAGTGTTATTAGAGGACTGCTACTTAACAGATGGGCATCAGGTATGTCTCTGAGCAATGAGAAGGATATTTACTTCCCAAAGTGGACCCAAAGGTGATAATACTCAACTCCTTTACCCAACCAGAATCACATAGTAGGAACAGATGATTAAATCAACCAATCATCTGGCTTCTCCCAGTCTACTCATTAAATGTGCGAGAATATTGGCCCCCGACCAGCTGGAACTGCTCCAGAAACAGATAGGTGGGCTGTTTCCCTTTGGCTTTTTTTGTGTTTAGTTGGTTTCACTCGGTAGGCTACTCCAGATTACTTTCAGCTAGAGCTGGGCGATAGAACGATAACGATATGTATCGCGATATAACTTTTACTCGATAGAGAAATTAAGCTATCGCGATAGACCTCGCCGCTCTTGTCCTCTTAAAAAAAAAAAAAAAAAGGTCAGCCAATCCAAATTAAGTAGCGCAGAGCCGAACCAATCACAGCCGCAGCGTCACGTCGCGTGACTTGTTACGTACAGAACAAGTGCCAAGCCGCACGTGTGTTTGTTTGGGAAGCAGCCAGCGGGTAATGGAGCCAGCGCGTAATGGAGGAAATGAGTGTGCCGACTAGAAAAATCCACCGAGTGTGACCGAAGAGAAAACAGATGATGGTTCCAATGCCGGAGAGATTGTCGAACGGAAGAGCCATAGAAGTTCCATAGTGTGAAGGTATTTCGGCTATTTCAAGTCTGACAAAAAACAGAGTAGCGTGCACTGTAAATTGTGCCGAAAGCAAGTCTGGAAATACAATAAACTGGTGCATGCGTCACACTGTGCGCCACGTTATTGTTTCGGTGAAATGAATTTCTACAATACTGTTACTGTTAATTCTACTCTCTGCAGTGTTTAAATGCTTACATATACACACAGTTACTGTCCCTCCACACATACGACTCTGTTCTGCTTCTATGCCCCAGCTTTGTTTACTTTTTCCCACCGAGGCTTCTAGACTTCTGATTGGCCAACATTTCTGCACGGTTAGGAATCTAGCGCCACCTGCTGCTTTGGCATGTTCATAGCAGCGTTTTCTTTCATTTCTCCCTTTATGTGTGGACGGGATTATTTTTTAAAACGAAAACGGAAAATCTCCGTTTTCAAAAATACCCGTGTACGTGTGGACGTAGCCTCAGTCTCTGACTGGAAGCGCTAATTCGTCATTCGGCTTTTGTCAGACTAAAGTAACTGTTAAAACTGTTTGAAAAGCTCAGCTATACAACAAGGAGAGATTGAGAATTTCCTTTTAGTTCTCAGTTTATTTGATATTGACAAAAGTTAGTCAGTTTTGTCTGTTCTTCTGTAAAACAAACTAAGATTTATTTTTAGAATTAATATTTTGTTTCTAAGTGGAATTGACAATTTAGTCTGTTTCGTTTGTTCTATTTTGAAACTTAAACGCTTTAGCGGCTGCCTTTTGTGTAGTTTGCAATATTTGCCTTTATCTATCTGAAAAAGTCTCATGTTCCTTAAGTACATCTACCCTGTTGAACTTATTATGGGAAATAAATATTTAAATAAAAACAAGCTGCTGATTATTTCACATTTTACTTGTGAGCAACGGCACATTTAAATCTTACAAATATAATTATTTGTCTTATATCGTGATAGATATCGTTATCGCCTGAAATGAAAAAAACATATCGTGATATGAAAAAATCTCATATCGCCCAGCTCTACTTTCAGCTATAAATTACACAGAAAGAGTGCGTACTTTACTTTCTTGTATCCATGATTAATGTCTGACCTTCTTCTATTATTTCGTGTTTTTAAAAAAAACTAATTGCCACATTTGACAAATGTTAGCTTGGAATTTCCTGTTGTGGCACTGATGCAGGGTTGTGTATATAGAATCAGGATGCTGTGCCATTCTGTTCTGGGTTGTTGTAATGTTTTGGAACACTATGTGCCCGTATAGATTGCAAGACGTTCTGAAACTGAAGGCGATCCTGAGGAAATTGCCAAGTATGTTAACTATATTGTTGGATAAGGTATAGAAGTCCTGAGTGGGGAAAAAAAGTGGGTGTCTGTTTTTCTTTTTTTTAATGCATGATCCAAAATGTTTTCTTATGCCAGGGTATTTTAAATTTATTTTGTAGGAAGTTTGTTTTTGGGTTTCTAACATATTTTCACTCAGTCGATTGGGGTGGAAATAAATTGGAAACATTTAATTGTAATTTTTCACTTTGATTTTCATTTTTCTGTTACATTCTGGTTGTAATTGGTTGGTTTTTCAGCATCAAAACTACTGGTTAGTTAAATGAAAGAAATGTGGCCCTGGCAGAACTTTTCTTTTTCCTTACTTTAGTGGAAACCTTTCTCTTCACCTGTCTCACAGATGTGGGGGGAAAAAATCACTCTGAAAGATTACACAGACAACACCTTAATTTTCAACTCCTCACTTGCCTCTCAGGGCTTCTGTAGTAATGTTAGCAGCACATTGGATTTAGTTTTTTTCTACTTCTGTATAGATATGCATTATAGACCTCTTTTTATATTTCAGTGTATATGGGCCAAATCTTAGGATGTCTTCTGTTGATCAGTTTTGTAACATGTAGTGTTTGGGGTGATGCAATCCCTTTTGTTCATCTCCAAGACGTTTGCTGTTATCTTTTGATAAAATAATGTACATATAGGTAGTGCCATCAGCGATTACAGTAAACAAGCTTTGTTACCAGCAGTGTGACTATGAGATCCTACTAAGCAAACAGACAAATATTGGATTTAACATGATATGGTACATATGTGGTCAGATTGTGTTTGCATTGCGACATTTTCACAGCTGTCTGCAACACCAGACAGTATATTGCTGTAGATTTTGGAAGACATAAATAGAAAATTGTGGAAAAGTACACAAAATTATGCTAAAATACTTAATGTATTTTTAGCATAATGATCTTAACTTTCGGGCATTTGTTGTGTTTCTCTGTGGGAAACTCCTAAGTAGGCCAGAATAAACCATGTAAAAGAATTTGCAAACACACTCTGCCCCAGGTCTGCTTAGAAGTTTTTCATTCCCTGACAGCAATGGTGTGGGGAGTGGGGAAAAAAAAAAGAGAGAGAGAGAGATAAGAACTGCGTAAGACAGCTGGCTCAAAGTTCAGCTAAAGAATGTTTCCTTTTTTTCCCCACTGGCTTTAGTGATATGCCAAGTATGTACTGTTTTCTTTCCCTGTTCCATATTCTGGTTTTACAGTATATTAATATATTTATCTTCACTTTTCTTTCTTTGAAATAACTTCTATATTTTTCAATAAAAGAGAAAGCTGATAATCTTTTACTGTGATCAACTTTCTTTTGTTTCATATTTGCAAATCTGTCATCGCAGGCTGCGTAATTTTCAAACTTTTTAAATGTGTAACATTGGGCACAAAACAGGCAGAAAGCTCAGTATAAACTGTGCCGTCTACTGCAAGGTCCGATTTCAATGAGGGAACTGCAGAAAGAGCCAAATCCACAGTTTAACAAACACACTCTCGCAGTGGATTATTCTACGCAAATAACCCTGAAATGAAAGATAAAACCCCGTGTTAACAGTTTTCACATCCCATCATGGCAAGTGGAGTCCTGTGAGCTAATTAGGATCCTTCAGCCACACTGCTTTTGATAGGCTTTACAGCCTCGTTAATACAACAGAGCAGTCCTTAAAACGTGCACTGTCTCATCACGGTTCATGAACCTTACAAACGAGAGTCAAAAAGGCAAGAAAACATGCATTTATGGCGTGTTAATGATTGATAAGAAGAGTAGTACAGAAATGTACAGATGGAATAAATCTGTTTGTTTTTGCTTTTTTAAACCTTAAATGGTTTCTGCTATTAAAAACCATCTGGATATGCGATAATATGTACATTAGCTTTACTGTTACCAGATTTAACTTGCATGTCTGGGTTCAGTGCAGCTAGTCAAAGGGTTATGAAGAGGATTGTGATCCTAGGTCCAAAAACAGCAGCTTTCTTGTTGAAATACAAGCTTTAAATAGAGACCTGGATCATTTCTGAAGCAATTTTTCAAATACATCTGGACAGATTAAATTGGCTTAATTTGGCATAACCATGGAAAATCACTGGAAAATATAACAGGACATTTATTCAGGGATGCACTAAAACAAACAGTTTTAGGTTGTTAAATATACATTTGTGAGGGAATACTTCATATCTGACTAAAATGTATTTTATTTGTTTCTTTTCTTAAATCCTCCATCCATTTTCTTCTGCTTATCCACATCAGGGTTGCTGGAAGGGCTGTCATAGGTGTGGCACACCACAGGCAGCAAAAAGGAGTCTATCATAGCACTTATACATTTTTAACCCCTTTTTTTTATTATACCACTTCTTCTTACTGTTATTAAAAATGTCAGCGATGAAATTATTCAGCAGTAACACTTATCTACTCTACTTCGCAGCACTAGTCACTATGACACTTCTCATGAATAATAAACACATTTACATTTTATGGCTGTTCACTTATGTAAGATTTTAAAAACTTGATTTACTATTGGAATTTTTTTTTCCAATGTTAAATAATTTTCTTTTTTTCTTTTTTCCCCACCACGGTTGAAAAAGTGCCTTGAGTCCAGTGGCAAATTCAGAGCAGTTTAATTAAAAAGGATAGTTTTCTTTTTCTGCTTGGCAGCTCTCCGTAAAGCCGTCTATACACACCAGGAAAAAAAAAAAAAGTGGTGCTTAAGTGTGAATTTCAATAGTTTGAATGAAAAAAATTACTTGTGGATAGGCTCATTTAAAGATATGCTACTATTGCCCTCTAGTGTTATTTTCATGCAAATACAACTTGAAAATGGATGGATGACAATAAGTTGGAGTGAAAGAGACCAAGTCTGTGGCAGCGTCTGCATTGCAAATAATTATTTATGTTTGTTTTTACTATTTCCCCCCCCCCCCCCAATGTGCTAACCAGTGCAGTGCCGTGCCAGCCTTAACCAATATCAGAAGAGCAAAAGACAGTCAATGGGTTATAAATATATCTACACATCGGAAATCTAAATACAGTCTGTGAGCTTATTTCAAATCTCTTTCATTTACACTGGTTTATATCAGGTTATTATGGTGTTGGGGGAAAAAAAGGATATTCTGCAAATACCAAAAGCTCAAGCAGATTTCTCAGACTGGTCTGAAGAAAAAAAATATATTCATAGGTTTTCCATCCTTATTCTCCGACATCTTCTCCACAGTGGGAAAGAGTTTGGGGAGATTTAAAATGTCCTCTCTGTTCTTTATACAAATACACCAGGAGTGTGTAAATTTGCTGGAGAAAGCCAGCTCAAATTCCCATTTTCATTAAATCATCTCAACCACAAGCTGACCTTTCTTGTGACCCAGTTTCTGTTTCTCATCCAAAATGTATTAACATAAAAAAGTACTTAATATGCATCATTTCAATATAGAATTAATGTACCCTTTTTGGTCAGAATGCAAAATTCCCAAGCAAGTGAATTTGCTTTTCAAATTGCCAGGAATAAGAATATACATCTTCCAACTGAACCCACCGAAGGTAATTGCCAGTATGACTAATATTGCACCTTTTTGTTTGTCGTTTTCACGATGCAACAAAGGGAGAACAAAATGTATTTTCATGGGCAGCTAAGAGGATTTTTAAATTATGCTTTCAGTAATGCATCTGGTTTGTGTCTCTCGGTGTCTGGAGGAGTACAAATAGTCGGATCACAGTGGTGACTCACTGAAGCAGTCATGTGGAAGTGCCAGTAAGATGAAATCCTGCTAAAAACAGTCCAGGCATTTACCCCAATTTCACACCTCTGTGATGATTAGAACCTTTTCATATCCAGTTGATTCACTCATTTATTCATTTATTTATTTATTTAAATCAAGAGTGTTTCTAGTATATATATTCATGCCTGTGTTCATTTCATTATTTCCCTCTAGGAAAGATTGATTTGATATTTTACTTTAATATTATGTAAACATAGACATCAGGAAATATTAGAAAACAGCTATGCCAAATTCTATATCTGTAATATTCCAGAAGAAAATTTTATTTATTCTCCTGATTAAGTTTTTGCATTAAAATTAGAAAAGGGGTTGAATGGATAACCACTAGATGGAGCTAGTGGCTCTAAGTGACGCTTGAACAAGGGTTTTTCTTCTTCTGAGACCCCAGTGTTTCAGTGTCTTTATTGTTTTATGTTTTTTTTTTATCTATATTTTTATTAATTTCACCACTAGTTTTAGTCTTTAAACATTATTTAGGGCATATGCCAAGAGGGAAGATTTAGGAAAATCTATATAGGTGTAACTTTTTGGAGGCAGTTGACCCACAGTCTTGTAGACATCCACATTCTCAGTGAACATGTTAAAGTGTCATTTGGTAAGTTAAGATAATAAATTTGACAAATGAACAAATACTACTGCTAAGGAAATTTCCTCCATGTTTTTCAAACTTTTTCAATTTAAAAATTTGGCACAAAATATCTGTAATCTAACAAAATTGTTACATTTTTTTAAAATGAAAATTTTATTTTTGATTTTGCTAGTTTTTTCCACAATAACGATAATAAATAATTTTTAAAAATAACATCCTCTTTTAGGTTTTTTGTTTGATTTTAGTCACCTATGATAACCTTTGTTTCGATGGTCATCATATTTCTCACAGGTTAGTGTTACCCTGTTTTTTCTTGTGTTGTCCTTTCTAACGTTATTTTCTCATTTTTGGAGCAGAAACGTTGACTTGCACATCTTCCCCTTTTACATTATTATAAACAGTTGCAGAATGAGGTCAACATCATCTTTGTTGATTAAGGTTTTTAAAAAATATGTTATAATGGCATTTTCACCTTATCTCCCTTTGGTAAATCCAATGCAAACAGTTTGGTATTTATTTTCACATAAGCAGTGATGACACATGGATGATCTCGAGCCTGTGGGAATGACTTAATGGAATGCAAACGATGAGCTGGAAATCTCTAATGCTGTGAAATGCTGGGTTCAAATTTTATTAATCATATAGCAGAATCCAGACTGGCAGCCTTTCCAAGTTACGCCTCACCTTTTACGCCTGTGATAGGCTCCAGATCCTGTGTATGGATGGTTGAATACAACATTATTTCAAATTAAAATAATGACTAATATATTCAAAGTGCTTTACATCATCTTTATAATTGTGTATATGGGAGTGATTTATATCAATAAAAAATATTTGCATATTATTGACCCTTTTTCTCTCAACATATATTTGGCAAAGACTGAATTTAATCATAATTTGGCTCTTTTTAAAGCACAATTTTGAGAGTTAAGATTACAGTTCATGTGTTTCTAGAATAATTGTTGAGGAGAACCTCTTATGCTGAGTCCTTTAATGCAGCATCACTTAAATGTACCTTTAAACAAACATTGAAAATCTCTTCCAGACTTACCATCAGTCCTTTCTTTCTTTGTTTAGTCTGAGCAGATGTGTTTTTCTCCTTTAATCCACCATTTTATCCTGTAATAAGATACAATTGTATTCACAAGAAAGCAGGGCAGTGCACTGTGTATTCATGTGCACACAAAGCAGTATAAAAGAAGAAAAATACATACAATTTAATACACTAACCCCAACTTGATTTTGTCTACCAGCTCCATGTAATGTAGTAATGAACATGTGTATTTGTTCAAAAAAAAGATTTTTAATATGTGAATGCTGAGAAAAAACAACCAGGTTAAAGTATACCCCTTTACTAAGAGGTATAAGTGAATCACATGCAGCTTAAACACTTAAATATTTAGTTTTAGTTGTGCTGAGCCAGCAACTCAATCTTTTCAAATGAGACCACGGTTAAACAAACCAATGTGGCTGTATAATGAAACTAGAAGCTAGCACCTTGATGTGTCTAACTGTGTATATAGCTGTGATTGAGTTTACAACAAAAGGCATGCAATGACTTGTGTTGTTATTGCAGTGGAGAATACATACATAGCCTGGTTGTGTTCTTTGCTTTCCTAAATATTACAAAACTGATTCAGTTAAATGCATATGTCGATTGTGAAAGCTGTTTAAAATGATCCATCAACTCAAGGACCAAGGTCTGGCGCTCATAAATTAAAACTAATGAGGTTGGCAGGTGACTTTTTTCATGGACATATGCAATTTTCAGCCGAGCAAAGCACATTTAAGTGAAGGTGTAACAGCCGGACACTAACAGCTTTCACTAGAGTGGTCTGGAATAACAGGACTCTGGAAAAGGCCCCCACCTGCAGGACTGGGTGCTTGCATGAACCCTTTTTTCAAGTGTGGTTCTTCTAAGCCAAGCTTCAAACCCTCAAACCAAAGAGAAACCAGGACAGGATATTTTAGTGCAAGTTTTTTCAGGTGGTGCATTTAAATGGACAAATTTTATTTTTCCTTCATTCCTTTAATAGATTTTAGCTGATGCTAAGCATTTCAGCATAGCTCCATATTTCGAATCATCAGCAGAAAAACAAAAACAACTTGTCAGGTTCTCATTAATCATGATATTAATCATGCTAAATGGATTGAAAAGGGACCAATGTGAGAAGTGCGTGATGGAGGTTAGCAGAGGTGGAGGTTACAGAAACACATTCTAAAGATATTACCATATTAACATTTCTAAATTCTTTTAATGATTAATCCTTTGAAGTTATTGTACTAATATAAGTTATTTTATCAAATGAAAATACATTATTTTGAAGTATCTCTAATGTAACATTTGGAAAAGTTAGTAACAATGTCATTTAATAATTAATTAAAACTAATGAGGTTGGGTCTAGCACCTTATATAGCCTCTGTAGAAACTATCTACACCCTCACTTATCTTAACTGCACTACTGTATAGCTCTGTGTAAATAATCATTCTGTACATTCAATACTCTTTAATCCTACAACTGTTTACAACTTGCATAGTTCCCATTTCTGTATAGCTGTATATCTCAGATTTCTGTAAAGTTATTTATTTCATATTCTGTATAGTTTTTCATATTTATATCCTGTTCATAGCCTGTACATAGCTTGTACTCACTACAGCCTTTACATACTTAGTTATAGAATATTCACAACATACTTCATACCGTGTACATTATAACATACCATAATAGACCCATTTCTGTAGTATACTTACATATCTATACTATTGCTAATATATATTGTAATATATCTATATCACTAAAGCACTTCTGGATGGATGCAAACTGCATTTCGTTGCCCTGTACCTGTGCATGTGCAATGACAATAAAGTTGAATTCTATTCTATTCTATTCTATTCTATTTTTTGAAATGTGGCAACATGCTAACTGGACGCTAACAACTAGCAATATTCAACTAGCTGTGGCAAAAAACTTTACATTCACCAGTGTAAGGTACACCTTGCTGATACTTGGATGGACCCCCTTTTGACTTCAATACTAACTTCATTTTTTGTGACATAGATTCAATGAAGTTGTGAATCTCCCATCCCTAAACATATCTATGGCAGTGTTGCCAACTTAGCGACTTTGTCGCTATATTTAGCGAGTTTTCAGACCCCTTAGCGACTTTTTTTTTCTAAATAAAGTCGCTAAAAAAAGACGTGAAAGCACGTATCGCTTTTACTCTCAACAAGCAGCGGGTGCTGTAACGCAGTCAGTTCTTCTTTTACTCTTATGCTGTTTTGTGGATCACAAGGTTTAAAACTACTTATAAACACACACACACAAAGTAACTCCACCAGAGTGCCTATTTCGGGTCACTTTTGCCGGTCCAAGCCCGGGTAAAGGAGCAGGGTTGGAATTGTGACATTAAAAAAAAACAATAATTGCTAAAAGAAATTTAATTTGTAGTTCTAAATAAACTCTAAATGCATTTAGGACGTTTTTTTTACTCACTTTATGTCTCTTCCACGATGTTATTTCTCTCTCCAACAATGTAGGTTACAATTAGATTAGCATGACCAATTATGCAAATTAGACGATGACGTCATTTAGCGACTTCTAGCGACTTTTAGGACAACCAATAGCAATTTTCCTTACTGAGGAGTTGGCAACACTGATCTATGGTACTCTATTGGAAATCTGGTGACTCTGGAGGCTATTTGAGTACAGCACACTTAATGTTCAAAAGAAGACGTTTCAGATGACTAGAGAACTAATGGCATGGTGTGTTATCCTGTTTGAAGCTGAAGATGTGGCACACTCTGATCATGGACATGGTCAGCAACAATACTCAGGTAAGCTGTGGTGTTTAAATTATGCTAGGTTGGTGCTAAAAGAATGTTACAGCAGCAGTCTGAAGTTAATAAAGGGCATGGTGGATTCATACCTTCATGCTGAATGCACCTTGCCTTCATCTCAATGTTATAGCAAATTTTAAGACCTGGCCTTTTTTCCAAAACGCTTTCTGTTGTACAATATTGGTGAGCCCATGCAAATTGTAGCCTCAGTTTCCTGTTCTTAGCAGATACGAGTGACACATATATGCTGCTGTAGCTCTTCTGCTTGTTTGATGTGTTGCACATTTATAGAAACTCTTCTGCATCTTTGGTTGTAATGAGTTACTGTTGCCCTTCTGTTAGCTCGCAGCAGTCTGGCCATTCTCCTATGACCTCTGGTAGCAGCAAGGGTTTGTGTAGAGCTCTTTGTATTTAACACGCTTAGGCAGCATTGGCAGCTCTAAGAGGAAATACTTTAGTGTGCTTAGCTGAATTAATTGTTCTTAGCTATAAGTGTTTTCTTATTTGGAGTATTTTTTTCTTTTTTGGGAGGATTTAACCGTTAGATTAGGTATTTGATAAAATACACATTAAATGCCAATGAAGATCCATCCATCCATGCATAAACACTTATACAAAACAGGGATTATTGGTATGAAATTATATGAAATTATAGTACACTGGATGTTGTCACCTATCACAGTAAGCTGGCAAAGTCTTCACATGCCATAGCTTCACATTGCCTCTCTGACATTATACATCCTGTCTGTTACTACTGGAAAACGGACAAACAATCCCTTTCAGTTTCCTCTTAGCGTTTCCTGCTGTCAGCTGAGGGGTCCAGGCAACACCCTTTTCTTCACCCCTCTTGGATTTAACCTCAGCAGGGTGGACCGAGTCAGCTTCCTTCCCCATAAAGTGGCTTTTAGGAGGAAGGGCTGTGGTGGTGTTGGAGAGGGGGTTGGGTTGGAAAGGCATATTTATGTTTTCATCTTCACCCTGGAAAGAGAGGAAAGGAGCCATTGCATGCATATTCCCTCTTGCTCACTCTTTCTCTCTGAATGAAAATCCTGGGGTGGGGTTGCGAATGATTTTGCAACAAAATGCAGGGGAGGAAATGAACTGGACGGTACTTTACTACTATATCATGTGCACCTCCCTTTCCCCTCTAGTGTTTATTTTTTTGGAAGATGTTTTGTGTATTTGTGTGTGTGGTTAAAGATATCCCGAGGAAGGGTTTCTAGTTTGTGGTCATAGCTCCAGGATTTGGGGGTTATATTCCTGAAACCCTTCATAAAATTTGTCCAACACAGACAAGCTCAATATCCAGCAGGAAATGACCTCACTGTTACCAGCTCCCATCCTACATCCAGTATGGCTGATGTGTTAATTGTCACTGAGTCATGACTGCCAAATACTTCAGAAATTTCCTGTGTCGATAAAGCTGATTCATTTTTGTGGTACGATATTGTACAATAAAAAGCAAGATCGTAAGATAGTTAGTCACTCTTGTACAAATATATGACAGAATAAAAGGATACAAGCTCATATGACGCCAAAGTAAGGAATTAATTGAAAGGTCAAGAAGTGTCTCCACTATATCAAATTCCTACAATGAATAAAGGCCACCATCTCTACTTCTGTAATCTTAAATATTGATATCCTACATGAACTGGCATTTCGAAACTCCCGAGGCTTACCGATCTTTTTTTCACATATTACATTTTGGAGCTTTGCTTGAGAATTTGGGCCATAATGCTAGTAGAGATTTCCTGTCGGATGCAGAAAATGAAAAATGAGTACTTCTGACTATTTAAAGGTCTGATTCACAACAACATTTACTTTACAAACCAAGCAAGCCTCATGTTGACTGGCAGTGGTTATAGCCACCAGCACAATAATGAGCCATTAAGCCAGCCATTCACAAACCTCAGTCACTATAGCCATGCATCACCAGCAGACTGTTAGTTTTCTTTTTACTTTTTTTGCACAATTTGTCCTTGAAGCGGAGAAATGCGCAGCCATTAAGTGTACAAGTTTTAGACACTGGAAAGTTGGTGCAGAGCATTAAATCTTTCAGACTTGCCCTGTTTTTCATTAACCTGACAGCACCCTGATTACTTTTTAATAGTCTCAACACAGGATAAGTGTGTTTGTACAAAACTGCATAAAAATACAGACATTTACATGATTACCACATACTGATGTCAGAAAGAAACAACTATAAAAGAAACCTTGGACTTGTGTAGCCTTTTGCTCGACATAGAAACTTGGAAATGACAAATGGAGTATGAGGACAGAGTATGCAGACTGGCAAGGGAGTATGAGAGGCAAGAAGAGGCCATTCAGATGGTGGAAAGACATGCAGGAAGCTCAGAATATCTCCTTTAGAGAATATTTGATGGGGGTGTGGCTTCCACCACCACCTCCACCACTGGAGGTGGTGGTGGAAGCCACACACCTAATAGGCAGCTAAGAGGCAGCTCCTTCATACCGTCAATAGTCAGTCCTAACAACACATTACACATCAATCGATTTAAACACTCTATTGTAAGTAGGCCTACTGTCCAGTCTTGAAAACATCAGGTGGACCCTGGCTCGCCATTAATCCTGAATGTTGGAATAAAGCTCTCAATATTAATGTCAGACTAACCTCCAAGTTGCTGATGAAGACAGGAATGTTTCATATTCCATGTTGAAAGTGGTTTAAGTTTAGCATTTAAGTGAATTTAAATGTAATTTAATTGAAGCAACACTTATGGATGTCAATATTTCGCTGCTTAACTATAATATTTGACAGCATAGAGAATGTTTCAGAAGGCCGCTAAACCACAAAGAGATTCAGAGAGTGACGATCAACTTCCTTCCTCGTATCCAGGAATTTTCTGTCGAGCATGCAAATGGCCAAGAAGTTTTCACAAGGACCACACACAGTGTAATACAGCACCTCCTTTTTAGGTAACGGGTTTATTTACATGGGCACTATATGTATCAACCACCTCAAAAAAGGAAAAACCAAATACATGTGCAAATAATTACTTTCATATGCTTGCAAACTATTTAAATTGTTGAGGCGTTTTGTCTGTGAAGACTATGAAGCATTTCTAGAAAAACAGGCAAACAATCCCTCCTCATAGATTGCACGAGGATTCAGCTCAGAACCTCAGTAACAGAAATTCACTTTCTCCCATGCTGTTTCCCACCTGCTTCTAAAACATCTGACGTCATCCCAGAACTGTCAGATGTAAAGAGTATGTGAGTGATGCAGAAAAACAGCATGACTCTGCCCATTTTTCACCCTGTGCTTTACGCTGTGCACACAGAGAAAAACAGAGATACTAAAATAACACATGCAGAACTTACACAAACTTATAGTGATCACTAAACCCTCCTGCTCGTATAGCATTGCATATCAAAAAACATATTTACTTTTTTTTGGCGTGTTTTACATTGACTTAAAATCCAGATTAATTCATGTAGCTCATGTAGGACTTACTAATTGTAACTCAGCAAATAGGAATTAAATTGATATGATGAAATTCCACCTTCTGTAAAGTTCTGTTGTTCTGTAAGCTTAAAAGGTTTAAAAGATGGTAAAAACAATAGTAGTGAGTGGATGTGTAAATGTTTTTCCGGACCAACTCCAATCCACTTTGTTGAAGGAGGGACTTGTCATCTCACTTCACCTTCATAAGCATGCACAATTATTTATTCAGCCTCTCTTTTGCAACACTGAAACAATGTTTACCTTTAACTAACTTTAAAAGAGTTACCAGTAGCTGTATTTATGCATCCTATCCATACAAACGGAATATTTTGGAATGATCCTTCTGTTAACTGGACTACAAAGCTTCAGTTCTTGCCTTTTCTTGGAACACACAAAGACAGAACTGTGTTTGACCTTGATTTAGCCGAGTCAGCAACTTGATTTAGCTAACTAAGAGAAAGTATGATATCAGCTTTTGCTAAACTTGCAGACTGATTTTGCCCCACATCCTCCACAGTGTTGTCTTGCTATTAAGGTCAGTTTTCAAAACCAGTGGAGAAATGAGGAATGACAAAGTTGAATATTAACTTTTTAAATTATCTCATAAAACGTCTGGCAGTTCGTATCTCGCTCAGGCCGCTTATTGAAGCAAAACAAGGATAATGTGTCCTTTACTTCCATCAATATTATCTTTAGGCTAATAGAAACTTTGATATCATTGTGGCCTATCACATCGCCCGTGTACCCCTAGACAAACTGATTCAGTTGTTTTAAGTGTAGGTGTAGATATGACCCTTGACTTCAAAAACACATCTTGCGCAGCAACCGAATGATGTGTCTACATGTGAGGCATACTTACATAAACCCAGGATAGCCTTTCAGCGGCTGTAAATACACAACCATGCAAGTGTAAATCATGGTGTATCTTACTGTAGCAGTGACCCGTCTGATATCTTGTTGAACGGTTGCCTTGACACATGCACATGCAAGCACACGATAAATGCAAATACACATGGATAGACATGGCTATGGAGCTTGTGGCTGTGCAAACCACACAGTGAACTTTAGACATGTTTTGAGGGGTGTATTTATAAATGGCGAGCCCACCCAGCCTGGCATGCTTCAGATGCTTTGGGTGTTACCAGAACTGGCACCAATAAAGGACAGCAGCATTCCTGAAGCTCTCAACACTGGAGGCAAAAGGGCCAACTATAGCAATATTTGGGGTTCTTTATGGTCTGATACACAAGGTTTCACACACTAGTTGGAGGAATTTGTCATCCTATTCAAATCAACACTTTTTGTTGGAAAAGGTCACTCGGGGCATTTTAAGTGACTGGGCGTGTCTGCAGCGTTGACTGATCTGAGTGTATGTCAGGTCACAAGGGCAGGATCATCCTATTTAGCATGTCCAGAAAATAGCTGCTCTCTCTCATGCGCAGCCCTCTCTGTTCTAACACAAACACACACTAAGCAGACTTGGGTGGAAGTCTCCAAACCCTAACCCCGTGCAAACTTTCCATTCTCCAATCTGTGGTTTAAAGTAAAAAAACATCTACTAGCTTGTTTTTGGTACGCGACACTACATCAAATAACACACAAATAAATTACAACAGCTTTAAGATTAACAATTTGAAACCACATATGAGAACGTGAGAGCAGAAACTGAAATGTTGTGGCTTGTGATTGCCTGAGCTGTGAGTCATAAGGACTTTTTTCTTTTTTTTTTTTTAAGGTCAAATTAAGTTTTTCTTCTGTTCTAAATCAGATTATGCTACCAGATCAATCATAATCAGATATTAATATTTAAAAAAAAAATCACATTTCATCTACATCATTATGCATATATCCAAACTAAGCTATGGATCTACCTTCATATTTATGAGCGAGAGTTATAATATTGATCTTCTCATTAAACTCTTGGCAGGAACATGGATAATGTCAAAATATATTTCTCCAATTATTTTGAACTAATTGTCAAAATTACATCTCAGTGCAAAACTGAAACCCCTTCTGTGTCAGTAGGGCACAGACCATTCAGACCAAAACATGGCAGCACATTACAGTAAGTGCCGCCATTTAACCTTAATTACTTTATCACAGACACTGAAAATGTAAATGAGTATATTAAAGTCCTTCCGAATACTCTGCAGGTGATGTTGTAATTGGTGTTGTAAAACCTAAGGGGAAATAATTTTGCTTTATAGGCTGAGAGAAGATGCCTTAAGTCAAAAGAGTGCAGCAAAGAAAAGCAAACGGTGGATCTCAGAGTACAAATGCCCACAGAGAGTTGCGGTGGCCAACAAAAAAGGAAGAAAAAGAAAGATGGAGGTAGCAAAGATCATCACAAACCCCTCAATGTGAGACAGACTAGTGAATGTGATTCTGATTCTGTCTACAAAGGGAATCATACTTGAGAGCCTTATTTATTATTTTTGCGTCTGTACATATAGAAACCTATCCAGTTTAAATGATGATACAAACCCTTGCATTAACGTCATTTCAGATTAACGCTGACAGCACTAGTGGGAACACAATGAATATGACTGCACATTTACGCCGACATCATCCTAGTGCAAAGACAAGTGGAAGCAGACAAAAACAACAAGCACGCATGCTACAAACTTTACCCGAGTCATTTAGACAGCCGTTAGCACATGATTCTCCTTATGAGAGTATACCCCAGAAGAAGCGTATAGTATAGCTTTTATTTTGGAAAGAGCCATTTCTCTGTAATAAACTCTCTTTTCTAAAGATGAGTGATTTCTCGATCAACTAGATTAATTATTTTATCCCTTTGTTGTTTCAGCAACATTAAATTTAAAAACTGTACGTTTGAGTTAAAATATATATTTATAATTTTAATAAATGACAAATTAAAAAAGCATGAACATTTTTTGTATCGAAAAAATATCGAACCGTGACACCAAAGTATCGAACCGAACCGAACCGTGAATTTTGTGTACCGTTGCACCCCTAGTAGACAGTATGATTTACAAGTTCAGTTCAGTTCATTTCAATTCATATAGTGCCAACTCACAATAACAGTTGCCACTATATGGCACTTCATTTTGTAAGTTTGGCGTTTTTTTTTTTGTTGTTTTTTTTGTCTACAGTAATAGAAAGAAAGCATCAATAATCAGACGACCCCTATGATCAACCATTTGGAAAGCACAAGTTGGATTAAACTCCCTTTTAACAGGTAGAAGTCTCCAACAGAACCAGGATCAAGAAGTGGTTCCAATTTGCTGTGACCAGTTGGGTTCCTTCAAATGTATCATTTATCAGTCAGTTAGCTACACACATTTCTACAGAACCAAAAGGAAAAACCAGAAAAACACACAAAACAGCCAAAAGGAAAAATTTCTCTGTAAAAAGAATAGAGCCAACAGATTTTGGTTGTTATGAAGACTTGGAGTTTTAATTGTTGTTATCAAGCCAATTAAAGTACTTTAAGGAGCTTTGAAACCATGTGGTTATGCTTTGACTAAAAACCTAGAACTATATTTGTAGCTTCCTCACTTCAGGAACACAATGCTTATATTAAAAGTGAATGTGTAAATATGTGAGTAGTCAAGGATATGGCCCATTTTGAAATTATATTCTGTATGCAGAGTCTAGGCTCAGGAAATTAGATTTTAGGAAGCAGATACTCTTTATTCTTTTTTCTTGAACTTGTCCAGAAGAGCGTCAGCAAGTTCAGGTCACAAGTAATAGAATAGAATAGAATTAGAATAGAATTCAACTTTATTGTCATTGCACATGCACAGGTACAGGGCAACGAAATGCAGTTTGCATCCATCCAGAAGTGCTTTAGTGATATAGATATATTACAATATATATTAGCAATAATATAGATATGTGAGTATATTACAGAAATGGGTCTATTATGGTATGTTATAATGTACACGGTATGAAGTATGTTGTGAATATTCTATAACTATAAGTATGTACAGGCTGTAGTGAGTACAAGCTATGTACAGGATATGAACAGGATATAAATATGAAAAACTATACAGAATATGAAATAAATAACTTTACAGAATCTGAGATATACAGCTATACAGAAATGGGAACTATGCAAGTTGTAAACAGTTGTAGGATTAAAAATTATCGAATGTACAGAATGATTATTTACACAGAGCTATACAGTAGTGCAGTTAAGATAAGTGAGGGTGTAGATAGTTTCTACAGAGGCTATATAAAGTGCTAGTGGTTGTGAGTGGTGGTTCAGTCCATGTTATTATTGTGTTTGAGGGTACAGTTGTCCATTGTGGGTGTGTGTATGTTCAGTCCATGTGTTAACGTGGGTCAGATGTCAGGAGGCAGAGTTCAGGAGTCTGACAGCTGTGGGGAAGAAGCTGTTCCGGTACCTGGTGGTCTTAGTCCGGAGGCTCCTGTAGCGCCTCCCAGAGGGCAGGAGGGTGAAGAGTCCATGTGATGGGTGACTGGGGTCTTTGATGATTTTCCCAGCCCTTTTCAGACACCGCTTCCTGTAGATGTCTTTTATGGCAGGAAGTGGTGCTCCGGCGATGCGCTGGGCAGTTTTCACGACCCTCTGCAACGCCTTCCGGTCCGAGGCAGAGCAGTTCCCGTACCAGACTGTTATACAGTTGGTCAGGATGCTCTCGATGGTGCAGCGATAGAAGTTCACCAGGATGTCTGAGGACAGGTGGTTCTTCCTCAGAGTCCTCAAGAAGAAGAGGCGCTGGTGAGCCTTCTTGACCAGCTTGGAGCAGTTGGTCGTCCAGGTGAGATCCTCGGAGATGTGGACTCCCAGGAACTTGAAGCTGCTCACACGCTCCACAGCCGTCCCCTTAATGTGGATGGGTGGATGTGGCTCAGCATTCCTCCTGTAGTCCACTATGAGCTCCTTGGTCTTCTCGGTGTTAAGCAGCAGGTTGTTTCTGTCGCACCACTCAGCCAGACGATCCACCTCCTCCCTGTAGGCGGCCTCATCGTTGTCACTGATGAGGCCAATCACCGTGGTGTCATCTGCAAACTTAATGATGGTGTTGGAACCATCAGCAGGTCTGCAGTCGTGGGTGAAGAGGGAGTAGAGGAAAGGGCTCATCACACAGCCTTGTGGTACACCGGTGTTCATTGTGATGGTAGATGAGCAGCGGTTATCCAGCCGGACATGTTGGGGGCGGTTGGTCAGGAAGTCCAGTAACCATTTGCAGATGAGGGAACTGATACCCAGGTCTGTCAGTTTCCTGATGAGTTGTGAGGGGTGCATCATAATAAGCTCATTTATAATATAGATGCAACCAGACTCTACTGCAGGAGAATGCATGAGTAGACGAGGATAGGAAGCACTAACCTGTGCAAAAACCATAATCACTAACTATAATCAGGTGAAGAATGGGTGCTACTCTCTTGTGGGTTTCTAAAAATGAAGAGAAACCACTTCATTACAGTGAAGGAAGGGAGAAAATTTATATTTTAACTACTTGGAACTTTGAAATTGTGTTAGCCTTTGTGGGAAAGTTGCATTCTTTATAGCGGTGAGCTGCTGCCCTGTCTGCTCCTCATTACTGCTTTAATGATAGGCCAGGTAACTGAAGCAGAACCAGCTTCAAAAATTCAACTTCTGTGTTTGCTTTTCTATATTTGCCGTCTTCCTTATTCCCTTCCACTCTCTCCATTTTACTGCTTTTTTATTTATCAAGTAATTTTTTCTCCATTTCCTTCCATTTACCACGCCTGTTATTAACATCTTTTGGCATAAAGCCTCAAGACAAAAATTTCAGACAGCGCCATTCTTATCGGAAACAGCTTGTTAGGTGTGAAGCCCCTTTGCTGTGTGCCACACACCTAGTTACAGCCTGCCTACATAACGTAAAATATTTGGATGAAACTGCTGGAAACTGCGGCATCAAACAAAGCCTACACTGTTCTGCTCACACAGACACAAGGGTGGCGACAAAGAGCACCAAACATAGCGTGTGATGGGATGCAGTGTATGGACATTCGCTTGAATCCTCTTATTTCTCCCTCCACAGTTTACTACGTGCATTCTCTCAGTTAAGGAAAATGTCCTTGTTTTACCATGTCTCCTCCTCACTCTTGGACATTTCCTCTGTTTCTCCTTTCTCTACTTGCCTTATAGTGTTCTTTCAGCCTCTTATGCTGAATCATTTTCATACTGGCTTTCAAATTTTTTATATGCCCTTCTGCTAAATTCACAAGCTCATCAACCCTCTTCAAGACAGACAGATGCCCTCCATTTAGCCTCCCTCGTTCTGCAGTTTCTCCGGAGAGCAATTTTCTAAAAAGCTCTTAAAGGTTCTTCCTGTCTGTAAAGCTCACAGCAGCCACTCCCACAGGATGGATTCTGGTCTGCGGATGAAGAAGAAATGTTTGTAAATATACCTTACATCACAGTTGCTTCATGCTGAAATGTCATTAATTCTCACTGATATAACTTGTTAATAACCAGAGTGGGAGGGCGGTATGATATCATTTTGGATGGTGGGGGATTATTGATTGCGCTCATCTATTTCTTTCATCACTGCAGGCAGGTAGTGAAAATTTCACAGTTTGTCACACGTAACAGGTCTTTCTTTGTCTTTGCAGACAGCAGGCATTGAGCTGCAAAAAACCCTACACCTAATAAACAGTAAAGTAGCACTTCTGTCATGCAGGCATTCACTTATGCAACAGTTCCCTGTCTGCAGACCTTCTAAGGACAAGAGGAGACAATGCAATTTATTTCCTTTGCTGGTGCTGTTATTATGATTATGTTTCTGTGCACAGATCCAGTTCTCACTAGGATTGCTGAGCTCTAAGATTTCACAGCTGTACTGTCTGGTTGTGAGCAGTTGTAAGCTGAGGGAAACAGTATGACGGAAACACATCTGAATGTGTGCATGCCTAAATATATACATGTGGTAAATGAAAATAGTCCAGTTCCCACTGGCTTAGAAATCCTGAAGATAACCAATATTATATTTACAGAAAATTCTCTGTGCACACTATATGTACCATTGAAAAAAAATCTGTTTACTTTATCATTATGCATGAAAACCAAAATTCATAATTGTAGATATGCATTATATAGGTTATATAATCTATATAATGCATATCTGTGTAAAACCTTTATATCGGCTTCTTTCTCTCCGATCTTTTAGGAGATAAATGAAAAAGAGCTGAGTGCACAAAACATTAAAACTTTGCATATCATTTGTTTGACCCTGAATACTTTGCATGCTTCTGAAAACATGCAGGACTAGTTTTTGATGATGCTTCAGTGATTATACACCTGGTCAGCCAGACAGTTGATCGGATGGAGCTGGCAGAGGTCCGACTTCTCACAAAGTAAGGGACATCACCTTATATTACCCCACCATACTCTCCTACACAGTGAAACAATTGCAAACATCACAGTGATGAAGCTTATGCTCTTTCATATGCAGCTGTCCAGGGGACAGTACGATGAGGTTTTCCACTGCAGGATCAGTGAAATCCCATCCCTAGTGCAGCTGTGCCCTGCTGTCCTCAGTGGCCAGGATCAACAACATAGGCACGTGATGCCCATTCTGGGTAAATGAGAGGAGAGAGAGAGGGAAGGAGGCACTAAAACACTGAAGGTCTTCCTCTGCTTCTCATGCTGGCTGGGAGCAGCACGCAGTGTGGTAAGAGGTTTTGGGTGGTCACCTTAAACAGTGAGTGAAAAAAACTGCGTTAGATAAGTGCAAGTTCACCGCAGCAGCTTGTTTTACACACAGAACCAGAGCGGGAGAGATGATAGCACTCGTACAGAGAATTAGAGGCATATGGAACTGAAAGAGATACATTTGATTGCTACATCTGGTAAATATGTTTAAATATATCAAATTCTTAACTGTTCAGGTCTGACTTGGTGTAATTGTTTTGGTGCACTATTGAATAAAATTGGTGATCTAAAGTTCGAAAGGTTAAAACAAAAAACAGTAAGTATAGTCGACAGAACAATCCACAAAAAGAAGAGTTAAATACAAAAGGCCTACTAAGAAATCTTATCAGTTACAGACCTTACTTTTGCTGACTTTGTCTCCTTCTACTGAGGTAATTGTGCATTCCCAGCTGCTGCATGCTATCCTCTGTACACACAAGATGAGGGCATATAATTGCCACAGATCCACGAGAGCCAGCAGAGGGCTAACTCACAGCTCTGGGTACTCCTCACGTGGCACATACACCTGACATGGCATCATGTGATGTACACATACTAAAAGAACATCATAATCAAAGTAAGAATGGACTCTAATGGTAGGGGCTAAATATGATACTCAGGGATTTGACAGAGGCTGAAGAAGTGTCCACTTGGAATTCCACTGAGACATTTTTACAGTTCAGCTCTGTGTGCGCTGCCAGAATTGAGAACCATATGGCCATAATTTTCACATGCCTACGCCACTTATAATATCTTGACACCTCTACTGAATGACTGTCATACCAGTGACCCACAGTTTGTCTCTGACACAACCTACAGCGCATCCCAGGGCCCCGAACAAGGTGGGAAAGGCAAAATCTTGTCTAGCAAAATGAAAAGTTCCCACTGCCTCTATTTATGAGACCGTTACGCTGCCAGAAAAGATAAATGAAATTCTCTCAAGTTTGCTGAACATGTTAACAATAGCGGCATTCTACTTCAGTCCAAATTTGGGAAAGAGAGAACAATTTGAAAGCTTGTGAGGAGCTGTCAACCACATGCCTTCGGCATTTTAGACAGAGGGGGAGGGCGCAGAGGTTGGAAAATGCCTCTGAACAAAAAAGCCATGGTTTTAAATGCCTTTCTCCGCCTTGTACTGGTAAATCTGAATCTTCCTTGGCCTTTTGTTTGGCCAGTGTAAGCTGTTAGAAAAGAATTCAGACAGGGTTTGTGCAAAAAACCCCAGTAATCTATGGTCAAGCGTGTGATGCTGGCATGGTTGCATGGTGCTTGAATTGATACTGGCACTATAGTGTGCTCAAGTGAGTAGAACTGATTAAAAAGACCACTTGTCAGGTAAATTTCCATGAAGTACACAGTTTAGAAACAACAGAACAGCTGATTACAATATGAACCATGCTTCTGCTCTAATTCTGATTAGACAATCTAAATGCTACCAAAGATGCGTTACAGTACTGTGTGCACCTCACATGAAAACATGCCTTTGAAATCAATCTGATATCTTGCTGGATGCACTTTGACCTTTGGCAGCACTCAAAGACAATGTAAGACAAGGGGGAGTCGGGGCTTTGTACGTGCTGGATGTGTGTGTTTTACATACCTCATATCTCTACTGTTTACGGTACACATACTTGCAAGATTAAAACTGAGTCACTGGAGCATCTTTTTATTAGGTAATGAAAAGGCTGCAGTTTAAAGAGGATGTTTAAAGGAATGAATAAGCTTAGGGGAGTGTTTTAAAAACCATGTGGATGAGAAGGAATTCCAAAGTTTGTTTCAGTAAAGCTATAAACTGTTTCACCTGTTTCAGCTCTCATACTGTGCTTGCGTTTGTAAATTCTGAACTTTATAGAAGAAAAGAGCAAAAGCTTAAGGAGGACATGTATGGCCAAGAAGAATATGGGGTCAGTCTGTCTTCAGTTCCACTTGTACAGGTATCTCCTCTTGGAGACAACGGTGTCTGTAAGGCGGCAGATTGTACAACAGAAATGACACAGTCACAGAGTCCATCTGGACTCTGGACCCAGTCGCTCTTCCAACTCTTGTTCTCATGCTGCCAAGGCACAGTGCACAAGTCTCCCATATGCAATGACAGACACCTCTTTGTGTGAGACGACAGACTTTGAGTGATTATAAAAAAGGATAGCTCGAGAACTGCGATAAATGGAACATTTATTATGAGGGATGAATGGAAAAAGGGAGGCAGTGTGACACGGCAGAGGAAAATAATCTAAATGCAACTGGAATTATACTTCCTAAATTCCCTTTTCCCTTTCCTAGCTTTTGGTATTGAATACAGTTTACACATCAGTTAGCCACATGCCTCATTTCACACCTACGCCCCTAAATGGCACTAGCCCGTGGAATGCAGGGTTCTTTGTTCATGATTAAGGTCTACATATTGCTATGACCATTACGTGCATGATAATGAGTCACTGTGTAACCATCTCAAGTTTCTATCATTCATTTTTTCTTCCTGTCTTGCCAAGCTGCAGTTTCCCTAATTTGGGGTAGAGGGCTGAGTGTGAGATTAAAACACACACGCCCAGTCTGAATAATTCAACTCCTGAGTCAGCATGGAAACATTAGACTTCATTCCTCTTCTTAACCATTTAACCAAAAAAACAACTAGAATTACAACCACCAGTCTAACTGTAACCTTATAGAACAGTGGTGACCAATTCACAGAGTGCTGAACTGCTTAAAAAACATATCACCAGTAAAGGTGCATTGCTGTCCTGCAGGTAATGAAAAGTCAAGGAGCTTCACATAAGAAAATCTTAAAGACTGGCTTTGTGTTTTAAAAAGTACACATAAACAGTGCAAAGACTTTAGCATCTACAGCATTAGCACTAAGCTAAAAATACTCCCTCTACATAAATGGCACAGATCTTAATGTTTTGATGTGACAGACAGAGAGGCTGCTTAGTGTTTCCTCTCCAGGCCTCCCCTCGTCTGTCCTTTCCTGCCCTGGCCTGCCCTCTCCTCCGCTCTGCTGAATGCCACACAGTGGCTCCAGTGGAATGTGATGACCACGGATTGAACAAAGCCCTCCATTCATGGCCCCTCGTCCCACTCTGGAAGTTTGCAACTGGGAGCCTTGATCACAGAGTGGGGGATGGCTAGAGTCCATCCACCCCTTGCCCATCCTGTCAGACACACATTGCCCTTCCCTGTACCACCACATGATAGCCAGCCACCACGCAAACCAAATCCATCCATTGCATTTAATTTTCTTTATTTGCAACATTAATTAAAGTAGATAGATATCACTCACAATGAAAACGCTCAAATGCATACTAGGGTACATGTAACCCTCTTAACTTCATCTTTTAAACAGTTAAAAACAAAAGCAGCTTGCAACGTTTCTGCTACAAGTGTTTTATGTGATGTCCTTTTATGACAATGAATAATTATCTGTGCACTTTGGAAAGAAAGCAGATGGCAACAAGTGCAATTCATTTTGTGCCAACCACTAACAGCCATAATGCCTAATGATGATAGATCAGTATTTCCCATCTTAGAATGGGTTGGGTATAAAATAATGTCAACTTTAATGCTTTTTTTTTTGTTACCCAGGACACAAAAATATCTGTTGCCTGGATGTCTGTGCATCTCTGCTTCCTCTGTCTGAGTATCTAATACAATATCCATCTGCCTGCTTTATGGCGAGGACATAGAATGCTCTTTGCTTCAGACAGTTGCAGACATCAGACTGCAGATACAGTAGAAAGTTGCCATGCAACTCCACACAAACATGCACATGGCAAAGAAGCATCTTAATAGGTTTGCATTGCTATGCAACATTTAGCGTACTGAATAAGCTTCACAGATATAGTACAAAATGTACAATAGTATACACAATAGGCATAAATGACACCCTGTCAATATAATATAGAGCACCGTTATTTAGTGTAAAGAATAAAAAAAAAACAATTCACAAGCTTCAGTAACAACCTTCTATAATACTGTAATAAGATCACGTTCATATTTTATAAGTACATAATACACAAACAGACACACACACTGCAAAATTATATCACCATCTTTGTACTTTGACAAGATAAAAACAACATGAAACATGCAAAAACTTCAAAACACGATAAGTGGAATAAAAAAAATAAAACTTAATACACTTACATCTAACATACATCTAAATAATACTGACCAAATAATACTGACCACTTGGCAGCATCACATAAAAAAGGGACTATCAAATCTACTAAAAGCCAACTTGAACTCTGTTTTAAGAAGGCCTAGAAATTTTGTTAATATCACTGAAGATATTGGAGACAGGGTGTGTTTTCAGATTGCAACCATGATTTTTTACATTTATTTGGGTTATATTTGTATAGAATAGTCACAGTAATGATTATCTTGGGGTGCTGAGATGAAAGAATAGCATAGAAACTAAATTAAATTGCAATCAGAGGCTGGATTTCATCTATAGATTTAAAAATTTGTTACATTTTTGACCCACCACTACAAGGAACTGCTTTGACCCCTCAGGTTATAAGAGCCTAAATAATCAACTTCACTCAACATCATGATACCACTGTTACCAAAGAAGACAAACTGGAGGACTCACAATATAGAAGTACAAGGATGAATGTGTATTATGGCTATTAGAAGAAATCATTAGAACACACAGAAACACTTCCTTGGGTGACTACTGACAATCTGTGATAAGCTCAGGAGGCTCCTGTGATTTTCCCACCTGGATGCTCCATTACCACAGTGGGGGATCTCTAATATTGTCATTAGATTTAATGGTTCATTACATCTTCTGTATTGTTCTCCAGGTGTGGCCGCCCTCCTCGTAGAAGGATCCATCTAGAATTCATGAGAGGAAACTGATGCCAGTATAATGGCCTGCATAGTCGGGCATAAAGACAGCTACAAGTCTAGTTTATCTGTTTGACCCAGCAGTCAGGAGTGTAAGCAAATCACAGGAAAGCACCTCATATCAATCTTGCCAATAGAGGAAGCTGTGGTACAACCAGAGGCTTGGACAATTGCCAGGTTGACATCAAAATAGGTGTGGTTTGAAGAAGTGAAAGCACTAGGGGCCCAGGGAGGGAACAGGGAACCTGTTTTTTTTTTTTGTTTTTTTTTACTAATTAGGAATGTTTAGAAAACACACCTGACCTCCTCACGTCGTCTATTCTTACCCAATCAAGAGAAGGTCAGTGGTGGAAAGGAAAGGACACGACCTTAAGGGATTGTGTGTGGTGAAAGGGGTGTGTTGCTACATATAGTAAGAAAATAAGAGAACTATCACCAAGTTTGTTTGTTTGATATTTCTCTGTGCAAAGTTTAAAAAGTGCCGCAATTATCCGCTCTGGTTGTGAACAGATTATAACAATGCTACAGCATCCTAACTTTGCAGGACATAGTTACAAAATGTCTCAGATGTGCAGTTGGTTGTGGTTGTCCACACTCAAGCAGAAGGATCAAGTTCTTATTTTGTATCTCCAGCTATTTTGGTTGTCGGGTGTTTGAAGGAGGACACTGGTATCTGCACAGCTTATTAAAACCGATCTCTGAATTCGGAGCACCGGAGCATTGTATGTCTTCCAGTATTAATGTTGCAAAAGAAATAATATCAAAGTACATGTCTACATGTGTGAAGCAGTGAACGCTGACTGCAGGTTCAGTGTATTTTTCTACCTGTCCAGTCCAATTTGACAATTCACTGCCACTTTCATTGCAGCCAAAATGAGAAAAATTCAAGGCTTGGACACCTCTGCCAAACCACAGAACATAAATTAAAAAAATTATGACACTATAATTTTCCTGCTTGTCATTTTTTCCCCACAGCAATATAGCTTGACTGCTAAATGGCTACTACTATATACCACATAAGAAAAGGAAACTATTTCTTAAAACTTCATACTATGACTCAATTTAGAAGCTCTGTTTTATTAATGGTTTTATACTGCTGAAGATTACAGCCTTCAGTTCTGTATCACTGTACTCTAAGCGGAGTAGACAGCACACTTGCTCCCTCAGACATTTCTACTGTGCAGTAATTAACAACATGCTCTCATGGGCCACATGGCAGGAGTATATATAGGCCCCTCTTACATTGCCTTCATGTTCAGAGGCCAGTGGGGAGCTTCACTAGGAATCGCTTTTCCAGGGGACACTTGCAGTTCTATCCAGGGGAGGAATTTCAAACGCAGGCGCGCTTTTCGTGCTTTTCTGGGGTGTATTTATAGTGGATGAGGTCAGGGCAGTAGAAGCGTGTGGGATGGCCTTCTTCAACCTAGCCATGTTAAGTGATGCCGCAGGCTGCAGGGGTGGAGCAATGGTGCGCCATTCCATTCTAAATCTAAACCTGTATGTTTATGACAATAGTAGCTGAGCACGGGCTGCAAAACTGCACGTGGTGGCCACCAAGACCTTTCCAGTTATAAAGTGGGCAGGTCTTGGAGGAGGTTCCAGGGCAGGACATATAAACCTGCAAGCCAATCACAAATTCTTCATTAATGAGTTTGAGATTTCATTATGTGATCTCTAAAGTGGGGTTTGATGGATTTGTTTGTTTTTTTACTTAAAGAAAAACATGTCAAAAAAAATTTGTTCCCAAAAAACAAATATTAATTAAGCTTGTCAGTACAGTACACCTTAAATACCTGAGTACATAGATCAAATTCAGACTGGACCCTATTTGGGGAGTTACACTAATTTACTTCCAGATTGTAAGGGTACTAACTTCTTTCATGTAATGAGGATAAGCTAACTAAATGATTGCTGCTACAACAGTATTTAACACAGCATTCATACATAAAGGGACAGCAATATAGATGTTATTCTCTACAAACATGGAGTTAGAAAACATTCTGTGCTTGAGTCCTACATTATGAGTGTGTAAGTGTCAGTAAGATGGAAAGCTGATCTCACTGAAAGTTGCTGGTTAAGTATTATCATACAGCCAGGGAGGATGAGAAAGCTCTCTTTACCCGCCATAAACTCTGCCAAGTAAAGTTTTAAAATTATTACAACATTAAATAATTAGCAGTAGATTAAATAACATGGTGGTTGGAAAGACCCCAAAATAATCTCATTCAAAGATTTTGTTCAGATCACACTTCTATTGTTAAGACAGAGCTAAATAAATCCTGGTTACACCTTTCCTTGTCCCTGTGGAAACCAGGCTATCATCTGTCCAGCCCTACCCCCTCAGAACAAATTAATGTAAACGATACTCATTTCCAATGGTAGGTAACACAACACAGATTATTATTCTGTGCTACAGGGGTTTGTGTGGACTCTTCCTGCGGCATGAATCATTAAACAAGTAACTGCAATCAATACAGACAGCTTGGTTCTCAGGGTGACGGTGAGCTAATGTGTGCATGCATGGAGACCAACTGAAGTTGACTGCTTTAAAAACAAAGCTCCGATTGCTTCCCTTCTATCGAGGATTTTAATGACAAATGGCTTGATTAAGCTACAGAAAGTAATCGATCATCCGTAAATAAATTCTTTAAAAACTGATTGGGGTGTATTTTGAATGTTTATCTTGTTTAATGAAGAAAGAAGAGAACAGGCAGAATGTGGAGAGCTGTAAGTTATCAGTGAATTAAAAAAAAAAATCACAGTTCATGGTGCTGAGGGTTTATAATATAGGCATCTATTTGCTGTGTTGTTTTCACTGCATTTTACTTTTCCACTTTAACTGTGTTCCTGATAAGCTGTGCCTGTATTGGTTGAAAAGTGGACTGGAACTTTGTAAAGTCACAGGAGGTCAGTAGGATTTTATAAAGAAATCTAATAAGAAGAAACATTACAAACACCAAAGTTACATCTGTCCTGTGGACACATTTTGTAACACTGGTGCATTTACTAGTCCAAAGAAAAGCACCTGGTCACTATTAATCTGAAAATCCTTGGCACAGTGTTGCAGTAACCCATGGCAACTGCTTCTGTGTCAACAGAAATCTTGAACAAGGCCAGCTGCTGCTGTCCAGGACTGTGCAACACCATTGGTTGGCTGAATGAATGACTTGCTAACTTTTCTATTATGCATGCCAGTTTACCTTTAGTGCGTTCTTGAGCTCATTCTCAGGTAAACAGAGCTGAGAGGCAGCTGGTCACAAGACACTGTCGAGCAACTGACAAGCGTTCATCTTGGTAAGGCAGTTCTTTGTCTACTTTGATGCTTCACCTTAGTTCTGATTTTATTTTCCACCTTCTTACTCTAATGAGCCATCTAAACACGTTTTCTTTGTATACTTAACCAACCTACAGAGTTTGTAAACTGCTTTAAATGTCTGATCCAGGTAGCTAATATGAATATGTAAAATATTCAAATCAGTTTGAGAACTTTTTTCTTTACTTTGACTCAGGACCAGTAGTACCACTTTGAACCCTTGCAGGCTTCGAAAAATGGAGTTGATTGGATCCACTCTGACAGCAACATACGCTCGGCCAAAAAGCAGCCACTTTCTCCCTGCCATCTCCACTATGGCATCCAGCTATCGAAACCCCCAGGCAGCCCTGGTCATGAATCCCAATGCCAGTCTGTGGAGGACAAACAGCTATTACAAGAGCAACAGCACTATCCCATCCCCTTCCATACAACGAGAGAATTTAGATTTGGTTCGTGCCAAGACGGTGTTGTACCCATCCAACAGGAGTGCGCTGACCACCCGCTACACTCCAGATGACTGGTACAAGTCCAACCACAACAACTACAGGGAATCCGAGTCTTCCCGGAAAAGCGCAGAGAGACTAAGAAGAGACACCATCAGGCTGATGCAGGATAAAGAGCAACTTACCAGACGAACCCAGGAGAATACCAGCAAGAACATAGGAGAAAGGCTCAATGACATTGTCTTTTGGAAGTCTGAGCTGAGCCATGAGATCGACAACATGGTGACAGAGATAGCAGCTCTTAATGAGGTCAAAAGGAGGCTAGAGAGAGCCTTGGCAGAGACTGAAGGGCCCCTTCAGGTGAGGCTGGAAGGAATATGTTTCAATGAGCTACTTTGAATTTTTTTTTCACGGATGCACACTAATTTTGAGTGATATTATTTGAACATTTAGCTTGATATTTTTTATTTGTTTGAGAGAAAACATGACATAACACTGGTCATACTAAGACTGAGTGCACGCATATTATCAATCATCCATATTATGCCAGTTTTAAAGCAGTCGTCTGTTTGGTTGTAGAGACAGTTTTTGCATGATCCCTTGCAACCCTTCAAAATGACGGTGCTTTCACTGGGTCAGTCCCATAAATAGGTCATCCTAGTGCCCTGTTCGAATGACCATAGTCCCCCTGAGAGAGTTAACTTGATCTGGCTTTATATCTGATGACAGGGACACCTTTCTAGACCAATATCATGTAGCATGAGACTTTCTTAGAGACTTCTCCAGGTGACTGAAATTGGAGTATGATCCAAACATGTTGCAGAACTTAGTATATGCACACCTTGATATTGATATAAATTGTGTTTTTCTTTACAATCATATTATATCCCCATCTTTTGGAGTGTCACAATCACTGTTAAATAAAGAAAATGTTCTTTATGGATTTACCATTGCATCTTGCTTTAGTCAAAATAAAATTTTGCTAACAGGTGTCTCAAGAGTGTCTGTACCACAGAGAGCGGCGGATGTCCATTGACCTGGTACACGATGACGTAGAGAAAGACCTCATAAAGGTAAAATGAAAGATCAGTGTGGTTATATATATATATTTGGGACTCATGAGACCAATATTACTGCAGAAATAAGAAAGTTGTTATATTCTTTCTACCTGTGCTAAAAAAGGAGGTAGAAGTTATAAAGTCATGTCAGGAAAGGATGAGGCGACATCTGGACAGAGCCATTGCTCAGCTAGCGTAAGTCTGACAATCTGACTAAGACTGTGCAGTTTGACATGTGCTCAATTTATAAAAGTTTTCATTTCTGTTTTACGTTATGTGATTCATTAGGTCAAACCGAGCAGCTCAACATGAGTTGGAACGAGATCTGAGTGACAAACTGACAGCGCAGAGGATAGATCAAAGGTGTCACCATTTAAGGAACACATCGGATGGTATTGGCTATTACAGAGGAATTGACAGACTAGACCCTTCGTGAGTATAATTATATATTTGAATATCTGAATGATTCAATTATATTCGATGAAATACTTGATATTGCTGTCCAGAATTTGTTTACGCTTGCATGAAATGATAAATTGTTGTGTCCAGATAAATATATAAAAATGTTAAGCAGTCTTGAAGCATTACTGTATATTGGTGATTTGTTGCAAGTGAGATGTAAATATTTTATCAGGCGATTAAAAGTTAATAGTAATGCCAGGAACATAGTGAAGCTGCACTTACGCACACCAGGGCTACGATATACACTCACTGGTTACTTTATATGGTGCACCTTGCTTTTGCCTTCCAAACTACCTTAATTTGTAGTGCTATTGATTCAACGTGGTGCTTCCAACACACTGAGATCATATTGGATTGACATCTGGTGAGTCTGGAGGCCATTGTTGTGTTCAAGAAACTAGGCTGAGGTGATCTGAGTTTTGTGACATGTGTTATACTGCTGGCAGTATAGACTGACACTCTGTGGACACGGCCAGCAACAATGCTCAGGTAGGCGGTGGTGTTTAACTCAGTTGGTATTAAAGGGCCTCAAAGTGTGGCAAGAAACCAAAACACCATCACCATCAAACTGTTGATATAAGGTAGAAAGGATAAATGCTTTCATATTTTCAAATTCTCACCGTACCATCATGCAGGAGAAACCAGTTTTCCAGTCTTCTATTGCCCACTTTCAGTGAGACTCTGAGAATGGTAGCCTCAGGTTCCTGTTATTAGCTAACAGGATGGCACCCAGTGTGGTCTTTTGCTGCTGTGGCCCATCTGCTTCAAGGTTCCACATGTCAAGTATTCAGAGATGCTCTTCTGCACACTGTGGTTATAATGCATTATTATTTGAATGAACTTCCTATCAACTTGATGCAGTCTGGCCATTATTCGTGGACCACTGACACTAACAAGGCATTTTCATCTACAAAACTGCCGCTCGCTGGATATTTTCTCTTTCACATGTAATTCTCTGGAATTTCTAGAGTTGGTTGTGCGGAAACATCCGAGTAGATCAGCCCATCCGGCACCAACAACCACACCATGTTCAAAGTCACTTAAATCACCTTTGTTTTCCATTTTGATGCTCGGTTTAAACTTTAGCAGATCATCTTGAAAATGTCTACATTCCTAAATGTACTGAGTTCCCACCATGTGATTGGCTGATTAGTTTTTTGTAACCAGCAATTGAGCAGCACCTAGTAAAGTGGCCAGTGAGTGTAAATGATGACTATAAGTGTCAGCTTTACCATGTTCACCATCTCCCGTTTGAATACTAGCAATTGCTAAAACAAACAAACAAAAACTTTATACAATTTTCCATAATTGTCATTCCCAATAAACATTTAAGTAACCACAACTATTGCAACCTAACAGGGACATGAATGCATGTACCTAAGACTTCAGGGTAAATCTAATGTCTAACTGTACAGTTATACTACAAAAAACCCAAACCATCATATTGTGTTCTTTATACTAGCTCACTTCATTTTTGTACCAGTTTTCATGCATTTTAAGCATTTAGGTTGAAAAGTTTTTCACTAAGAATGGTACCTGAAAGTTTACTAATCATAGTAATTCTTTGTAATAGACTTACTATATAATCTGGTTTATTATGATGGGCCCTTGAAGGTTTTCGTTTGCTAACAAGCCCCTGCCTCTCAAAAGTTTAAGAACAATAACAATGAAATTTGGCTAAAATAGCTAAAAAGTTTTGTGATATCTGAAAAACTCTTTTCCAAATGCATCATGTTCAAAACCAGTGGGAGTGTTGGAACATACTGTAAATGCATCTAACTGTTTCTCTGTCAGAATCTCTCTGCCTGACTCGTGGTCCAAGTTTACAGATGACAACATCCTGCATTCCCAAAGTGAGCGAGCTGCCTCCCACAAGCTCAGGGATGAGATAGAAATCCTGCTGAACGCCACTTCCAATGAAATGTGGAACCAGTTCAACAATGTCAACGTAGCCTTCACCAACCGCATATCAGAAACCGGTGATGCCAAGAACAGCTTGCAAACACACCTGGCTAAGGTCATCACCTTTTCTGCATGGTTTATTTCATAAAAGACAATAATATCTTGATAAGGTTATGTAACGGGGACATTTTTTTTATCACTGTATTTTAATCGTAGTGTAATGAATTACAGCCTGTTCCTAATTTTATTCTTATGTTGGACTTCGTTCTTGATTATTTCACAATGTGAAATAGATTATTAAGAAAAGTGGTTTCAGAGGCAATCACATGGTTTTATTTTAGGAAAAAAAAGAAAAAAATCCATTCCTTTTTTCTTATTGAGTATTTAACTACATTTGCCACTTATTAGGAAGAGATCATGTGTCTGTACAATCCTTTTCCCCGCTTCTTTCTAAAACTCTCTATCTCCATCAGCTGTGCAGATTTGCCCTCTATGGTGGATTATATGGATTATATTTGCAAAACATCCCTGTCAAAGGAGAGGAGCTGTAGTAGTTTGTTCATTGCTTGTGTCACATTCTGCACTTTATCCCATTGATTTCAGGTTGCCATCGAGAGCTGCTGGATAGTTCGAACACTGACAGGAGTGATATGAAGCACAAGGTCTTCAATAAACCTCACTCACTGTTAGCTGTAAAAAGTAGCGATTGGCTGAAATGAAATTATTTCAGATGAGGTTAGACAGAGCAGGCCACTGTGCATGTGTGTGCCTGTGTTCAGCTGACTCAAAGTCTGCAGCTTTGTACATGATCCTTTTTATTGAGATTCTCACATTTTCCCCTCTTTTGGCTTCGGGTCAGCCTTTCCCTTAATTTCCATGCCTAACTCAGCTATGCTTACATGACTGGAACTCTCAGCGGCTGCATCACAATTTGTTGTCTTTTGTCTTTTCATGCAGACTCTACAAGAGATCTTTCAGACTGAGATGCTAATTGAGTCAATAAAGAAGGCTCTCAGAGATAAAGAGTCCCCATTAAAAGTGGCCCAAACGAGGCTGGAGGAGAGGATCCGCAGACCCAACATAGAGCTCTGCAGGGACAATCCACACCACAGGTAGTTTGTTCCACATTTCCAAATCAGATGTGATTTCAGATGTTATTAGATTGTTCCTCCAGACAAAAAGGTTTTGAGTTTCAGTTACTTGCACTAAGGGTGAATAGAGAAAGAAAATCACCAAACCTTCTACATTTGTGCTACAATCAGCAGACACCAGCTGGTCATGGTGAAGGACAAAAAGCTGTCTGGTTTTAGGAGTCAGGAATGGTAAATGGACGGGTTCCCATATGGTGTTTTTCTACTCTGAGTACTCAGAACGCTTTATACACGTTGCCGCATTCACCCATTCACTCCGATTTATACAAGCACTTTTTTCTATGTAAGCACTGTCTGTCTAAGGCTACGTTCACACTGCAGGCAAAAGCACATCAAATCCGACTTTTTTGACCCTATGTATGACAGTTTGAACAGCACAAATCCGATATTTTCAAATCCGACCTGGGTCACTTTCGTATGTGGTGCTGAATCCGATACATATCTGATGTTTTAGAAAGCGACTGCTGTTTGAATGGTCATGTCGCATTAAATCCGTCTTTCCGACACAAGACAGACGCCAATTATCAGCGCCAGAGAAGACATTTTGAACGCTTTCTGGCCATCCAGTGTAGATGTCAGTGATACTGTTGGGAAGACAACGTTGGAGAAACGTGAATATTTTATTTGTACTGTATAATCTGCAGATTCTTACAGAAATCTGCAACTATCCTTTGAAGCACTGCTCCTCTCTAAAACAGCAATAAGGATAATTATTAGGCCATATGTAAATAACAAAATAACTTTATAACTTAAAGCAAAATTGGGAAACGTAAAGTCCGAAACAAGTCTTTATATTAAGGGCCATCAGTCAAACAATACTGTTTGCTCTGGGTCTAAACAGAGCGCGTTGTGTATGACGTCGTCTTTTGCACATGCGGGCCGCTTTGAGGGTTCACACTAGAGCGCGTTTGCTGTCACATTTTATTTGTAGTCTGAACAAGCAGACAAAAAAAATCGGATTTGATCAAAAAATCGGAATTGAGCATTAAGACCTGCAGTGTGAACGTAACCTAAGATTCACACACATTCATACTCCAATGGACGTAGGTGACCTGCCTTACCTCCTGAGCCAGAACCACACCTAAGAAGGAAAACTGCTTTCTGGTGGTTGATATAACTAGTAATTATGTGGTAATGCATCTCAGGCTATTTTGCAATGTAGTGTGTGCCTTTTGTATGTTACAAATTACTTCAAGGAGTGAAGAAAATTATGCAAATATACCATTTCTCAATCAAGAATCAAATCATTGACAAAGAATGCACTGATTTCCCTGATTTTAACCGGCTGCTATTTGAACTTTTAACTTAATTTTTAACGTCACTTTTAGTTAATCAACCTCATTGAGTGACAAAGTGTAATACCAGTGAATTACTGCCAAAAATGTTTTTTAACTTTGTCATTTGATACATTTTAGAGGGGTTTGGCCTCTCTGTGGTTTAAATGAACAATAATATAAATTATTACCTTTAATTGCAAATCTCACAATGTCATACTTTGGAAAGTTTCCTTAACTTCTTTCCCTATGCTGCAGATTTGACAGTAAGCAGTCTTTCTCTCTCTAATTATTCAGACTTGTGAGTGAGGTGAGAGAGATAGAGGACACTATTCGGAAACTTCAAGAGAGGCTGATGGAGGCCGAGAACACTCTGCAGACTTTGGTGAAGACCAAAGTATCCCTGGAACATGACCTATCTGTCAAAGCCAATTCACTTTTCCTGGACCAGGAGAAGTGCATGAGTATGCGCAAGAGCTTTCCTAGCATGCCCCGTCTGGTGGGCTACACCTAAAACCAAGTCTTAAAAGGAGGACCATTGGAAGACCAATGGAGTTATTGTTTCTGTAGGTTTGGAGTGGTTTAAATGAAGGTGTGGATGACCTAAATGTAAACACGATGACTTTAAAAGCAGATATGCAGCAGTTTATAAAAAGAAATAAGCAAAAGAATCATATGCAAAGGCAAAAACTTGATATCTACAGTTAAATACAATTACACATATGTTATGCTACTAATGTACTAAATGGCAGAAACTTGTGTTCACACTTGCAACCTATATATTAAAACCTTTAACAGAACTATTTACTGTTTCACACTGACATAGAGATTCTTTATGTTGTATATTAACTGGTCATCTTAAAGGAGCCCTGTTTTAACTATGAATAGATTATGCTGATTTTGTTTGTGACTGTGATAGCACCTGAGGAAAAAAAAGGTACTTATACACTACCAATTGGAGCAAGGTATCTTTATGTATTTAAACACTACCTTAGCGACATGCCTTGAGCCAGTGAAGCACAAACAAGGGCATTAGTAGCACGTGACGACAAACCCCAAACAAAAAGCAGAGAGTTATTTGCACAACACAGTGAGTGACCTAACTGTTATCTTGGACGTGGCATGTACGAAACACTTACTTAAGTAAGTCTGGCACTGAGACTGTAAACATACACCTGTAGTTTGGTTAGCTCTCCTGTAGGACCTGAGCCTCATAACGTCTCATCAGTCTCTTTCTGTCACCCGTGTTCGCTGTCCCTCTTGTGCCAGTGTCGGCCTGCTCCTGTGCAAAGATGCTGCCATTTGTATTTGTATCGAGTATCAGTTTCATTTCATTTTGTTGGTATAGCGAATAGCTTTCTGAGCCTAAGCAAACTTTGGACACACAAGATACAAATGCATGCACTGTAAACACTACTATCACAGTCCCTGACTCAACCCTTTGTGCTACTCCACTTCCTGTATAACCTTTGGCCCTACTGAGGAATATAAATGTCGCTTGAATTACCAGTAGTGTAAGAGTTTAACCATTGTTTGTATAGTAGTCACCTACTGTAGAAAACATACCACCAAACCACCTGAGCACGCCAACTGTCTTTGCATCCTCATCATCGTATTACACTTGTCTATGAAGCAGATATGTCTCGAAATCAAAATATGTCTCATTTTAAACGAGTGCCTGCAGACAAAGTAAGTGGAATCTGGAGCCAGACGCTAACTGGATTTGCATACTGGGATGAAACAGAATCAATGTGAAGGCTAAGCCGTAAAGTTAAAAAGTCTATCTCAGATCTAACTGGGTCTATAAAATCTTTTTAGTGGCTACACCATTAAAGAAAAAAGCACGAAAACATCTGTTTTTTAAGTGGAGAGCAATTTCACCATAAAGATTCCTGGCTGGGAGGGCGGAGTGATTATAAAGCTCAGCCACCTACTGTATGTGTGCGTAACTTGCACTTTGATTGGGTGTAATCAATCTCAGGGCGATGAGTTGGTTTCCCTTTAGTGCAAACAGGACAATGCTCAGGAGCAATTCAATAGCAAAAAGATCTCTGATGTGGTTTCATACATGTATGTGTGTTTAATGGGTGTGTGCAAGCCTGCCTGTGGGCCATCTCCTAAGGCACCGTAGTGCAAAAGAAAGGGACCTTGTTGTCTAGTGCACATCAAAAGACTCCCTGTTTCACCACCTTGCCATTAAATTTATATTGACAGATAGCAAAAAATGAGCACCACCTCCTCCTCTCCTGGATTCTGTCCTTACTACTCTTGCTTTATTCTTCAGAAATACATAATAGTGGCAAAAAGTGGAATGTACATTCACTCTTATGCTGACTTTGAGGTTATGGATCCCTGTCTGTGTGGGACACAAATAGGTCTTTCCATTTGACCTGATCTACCACCCCCACATACCACATTTGGGGAATGTACTCTGGAATTCTTCCTGCAGTCCAAACATATTGGCAGTTTATTTTTAACAGCAGTTCTTGTTATAGATGCCCTATGCCCCATGTTATTATATGTTTCTTACATACCGTCATACCATGCTAAAGAGCTGATCATAGAACACTTGAGACTGTCACTGAGCGTGTTTTACTCCACTGTAATTACAGACCTGGACTGAGAAAGCATCGCTGAAGAAGACAAGTAGTTGACGCCACTAGGAGCTATTTTTTGATATTATGTTATATGTAAAGTAAAAAATAGCTAATTAATACCACATTAGGTCATAAACATGCCATAGGTGCCTTATAAACATTATTACTAACATCCATCCATTTTCTTCTGCTTATCTAATTCAGGGTCATGTTTGGGCTGGAGCCTATCCCACCCCGTTCAGGTCACCGGTCTATCACAAGGCTAACACAGAGAGACAGACAACCATTCACCTTCACGGCCAATTTAGAGTCACCAATTAACTTAACATGCATATCTGTGGAGTGTGAAAGGAAGCCAGAGTACCCAAAGAGAACCTATATAGACATGAAGAGAACATGCAAACGCCACACAGAAAGGCCTCAGCTGGCTGGTGGACCTGAACCCAGAGCCTTCTTGCTGTGCGGTGATGATAAACATTCTGTTTTATCTAGTCTAACAGGTCTTTGTTGTACACCTTGACACATAGCCGAACATTTTAAAACACATCTCTCTCTTTGGTAAGTTGCCAAGGTTCCCCTTGCATTAAAAAACAAAGGAAAACTATTCAAAATCATCATATATGATAAGTGGGAAAATACATGCTACCTTTGTTGTCAAAAGTGGAATGGGCCTAAAAAGACAATGTAGTTTTTAAGTTGAAAAAACTGTCAACTATAGATATTTCAGAGTCATAACTATTGGAGAATTTAAAGCTAATGTTGTTAGGAGGTTGTGTTTTTTGCTGATGCAGCTATGCTGTTAGAAATAACAAATTTCTCACTTCATTTTCATTCATCTCAAACTGCTGGAGAGCGAGTTTGAACTGAGGAGCTAAACATTCATGGGAACCAGCTCTTCCTGCGGCTTTTGGATCTGTGCCTAAACAATGAGTTTACCCAAGAGGTTATTTGGAAACTCCATTTTGGGGCTGTAAACTTTGTCTTTCAATATAGGCTCAGTCAAAAATGTTATAGTCAGACCGTTCCATTGTTCCATTTGGAACCAGTTTAGGTGTTGTTTAGCTCTCCAAACAGCTTTAAAGACAACCCAAATGCTCATAATTCATAGTCCAACACCTCTGCTAGAATCATTTAAAGACCCATAGATTAACAACACCTTTGTATCTTTACAGCAGATAACGGAAAAGTTTAATCTATCTATAAAAACCCTTTTTTGGTGCCCACAAATTTATAGTCTTATTAATAGAACTAGGAATAAGACCAGCAAAGATCTAACACAGGATCCTTCCTCAAGAAAGCTGAAGAACCGTTCCTAAAGAGTTCTCTTACGAGAAAGCTTGCCTAAGATAGTTCAGACCATATTAAAAAATAATGGCAGTCACTCCAAATATTTACTTTCAAGCTCCTCAGAACTGTACAAATTTTGCCTAACACGCTGTATTTACATGTATGTCTGCACCTGTTTCAGTAAATCATGTGCAAATAGTAAAATATAAGGAGCTGAGAGGTGTCTCAAGAATTTTACACAGTACTGTGCGTAAGTTCAAATTCACTCCCTGCACTTAGACTCCTTAAATTCCATCAAATCAGTTTAGGGAGGTGGATCTGAGAGAAGAAATGTCTCAGGAACTCCGGGAAGCTGCATTAAGTAATACACGTAAGTTCTTCATCTGTGCGATAGCATCATACAGATACTGCTCTCACGTCACAAAGGTTAGGCTCTCTATAATCTATTAATGTGGACCCAACATGTGACAGATGTCACCAATGTACACATGCTTTGGTCTTGTCACACTTCCCAACCCTACTGGGAGGAAATGTATCGATCATTATCAAAGGTCAGGAAAATTGATTAACTTTAACTGTATAACTGCATTATTTGGTGTAATTCCAGCCTCTTTCTTCTTCCCTGTTGGTGGCTTTTGTAGCCTTGGTACCCTTCCCTCCAAATGGCTGATATTGTTTAAGTTGGTGGCTTTATCTCTTCTGCACTGCCCACACCATTGTTCATTATTACTGGCTTGATCAGATTGTATTGCTGTATTCATATGTTTTTCTCTTTAGTTTATTTTTTTATTTTTTGGAAAATGCTGGAAAATATTAATAAACAGATTTTAGACACACATAAAAAGGTAGATATAAATTTATTGAATAATTGATTACTGTTGGCAGCTGAAGGAAGCTGGAGACACACTGATAAGACATGTAATGTATGTGGTTTTTCATCCCAACTGCCAACTCTCTCAAAACCACAGAGGCACAGTCCTAAACTTTTGAACTTTCAGTCAACGTTATCTTCCCCCAGCATTTTGCAAGTAACCGGCTACAAGGAGGGAAGCACGATAAGATAGACGAGTGCAGCGACTAACCGAAGTTCAGGAATTGAGCAGAAAGAACAGTACTCTTTAATGTGGAGGAGACAAGAGTCTCATGGGTCATTTGTGCTATTGACTAGCTACCATAACAATTCATAGCATAGATCTGTGAATCCAATACTTTGCATTCTCAATAGACAGCAGAATGGGTGGCTAATAGAGAGATGCAGAGGTCGAGAAACAATACTGCAGTCTTTCCTGCTGAATCACAGTGGGCTGATGATGACTGGGAGTTACAGTATGCAGTTTCGTCTGTCTTAAAGCCACACTTATTAGATTTCTGTTTTATTTATTTATATATCTGGCAACAAAGGAACAAGGTTCAGCTTCTCACAGCATATGAGTCAAGCTTCTGTTTGAATTTATACAAATACAAACTATGACCCTAAAACTTCCCATTTACAAACCAGAGTGATGAAAGACACCACGTGAATCAGGACCATATGATTTTGGACATGTCAGCTGACACATGCCTTTGAGAGATTTTAATATAGACATGAGATTGATTAAGAGTTTCCTTTTATGAGCAATGAAATAATGAAATTTCTGCAAACAGTGCGATTTTAGGGGATTTTGCAACTTGGCAAAAGGTTAGTATGCCATATGATGGCAACGATAAAGCTACTTTGGGATGATTTTAATTAAACCACCCACTTATAATTATCATTAACTGGTTCATTTAAACCTGACCATGTTGTGTGTTTATTGTGGGTTTTCCTTTATGTGATAGAGCAGTTTGCTCCTTAGCTGTCATCTCCCATGTATAGTTTAATTAAAGTGTGATGACAACTCAGGGGTTGAGACTAGGTTACAATTTATCAGCACACAAACAGACGGACTGTATTTACCTCTCATCACTCTTTCTGCTTCCTGTTTCCTGCATTTGTGTTCCTACCATCCTCCTGTTCCATCTTTACTTAGATTGTCTGTCAGTTCTTCACTCACACGTGACCTGCATGGCTCTATTTTATGGGTATGATAGTTACTAGATCATATGTGATCTTTTAAATTTAATAACTGTTAACATCTGGGCAGACTGGGGGTAGAAGAGCTGGATGGTCCAACAACAATATTGCTGCAGCAGGAAGAGAGCTATTAAACTGCAGCGACTAATAGTGACACTTCACATGCTGATTACACAAACGAGGCACTTTTGGCCAACAGCTGCCACAACCTGAAACACAAGGCAGGAGGCCTGTTCCCAAGTGACTCAACAGTGACGCAGATAGGCCCCCCCGACCCTTAAGGAGCATCAGCTGTATCCACTGTCTCACAGAAAATCTGAAAGATGTCTGCTGTGAGTATAAGCCATGTATTCATTCCAGTTAATGCTTGAGTCAAGATAAGTGAAAGAAAGCAGCCTCTTAGACTAACTTACCGTCGTCAAGAAGAAGATTGCTGTGGGTCAAAGCTCGCCTTCTGTTTTGCACTTTTTAGGATCTATTATGGTAGAACAAAAAATTTCTTTGCTGCCATCTGGATGGAGTTACTGTAACTCAATCATGTCTAGTTTCTAGATCCATGTCCTTGGGCTGATGTCCTATCTATGGTTTTGGTATGTGCTAACGTGAAGCTATGCGAAGCCATGTTAGTGACAGAGATGAAATGTTAGGAGCTGATTCCAAATGTAACATTATTCAGTATCTCACTCTGAATGTTTGCTATGTGGCTCTTCCCAGAGTGCTTGGCTTCAACCCCAGCAAACGGAGTAAACTTAACACTCCCGTGTCCTTTCAGCCCACTGATTGTCAGTCTTTTACAAACATTGACATATAAGGGATGGGAATGAGGAGGGCCTACACGGCTGCGCTACGGTTTTAACGAGACCTCTCCTCTGAATGTCACTGTAAACCATTATTGTTGACCATTTCACAGCTCATACAATCAGAGTTCAGGCCTGATAACCAGAGCTACTCTGGGTTAAATACACAGCAGATATCAGTGACACATACCAAAACAATCACAACATGCAAAGAGGTACTTGATGCAACTCAGGCTAATCATGTCAAAAACTTGGATTCAAGGAGTCCCAAAGCTCTGACTAAGAGCAGCACTTGATCTGCTCCTCTAACTGTCCCACCTCATTTTCATGTGAGTGTGAGGAACAAATATAGCAGAATCCAGGAAGTGCAAGCTAAGTGTTGAAGAATAGAAAGTGGACACTGACAGGGGGTTATGGGAGGTCAGTTACACCCTAAGCTACTCCACCAACCTGCTAATGTGAGGAAAGTTTGATAAGTTTGTGCTGCTCAGCCAAGAAGCTAGTGCAAACGTCTTTTAATGTTTGGAAGAGGAATTTTATTAGAAATGATGCTTTTAACATGTACAACGAAGGGCAGAATCAATCAAAAAGAATTGCCTTTCTAAATGATCGTAGTATTTACTGGTTACCTTGTATCTCTGTAATTCTGCCCTGAACACGATCCAGAGGGAGAAAGAGATAAGGCCATCAATTTATACTGTATAATATTTTCATGGTTAACTCCCTGAATATATTTCTTTGAATTACGCTCGTTACAACACACACGTTTATAGAACTGACCAAAGTGCATACTTTTAACATCAGGGGTCCTTGTTCAGGGTGGAACACCATCACACTCCCACTGGATATGAGTCACGTCAAACAGAGGAGAGCCCCAGATGCTATCTCTCACTTGTGGTGTGCTGAGCATGCCCATCCACACTTTCATGCACGCAGTGAGTCACAGCGCGTAGTTCATGACTACCAGAGGGAGAAGGCCCACGCTAAATCACATTACAAAACATTACAACCGAGTCTGTCACTCTGACTCCCGTGGTTTCCAAGGAAACGTTGCTTTTCATTGCCTTACAGTGTTGTACCACAAACACATAAGCTATTACATACGATATATGACCAGAAAAAGGTCTTTATTTATTTATCATTTGTTTAGATTCCTTGTATAAACAAGAAATGAACGTAAATTAAGAAAAAACCAACAACTAATGTCTTGCAATTCTTGGACAATTGTGCTTGATTTTCAAATAAATCCCCTTATTATTTAATGATATAAACTATAAATATGCCAAAAAAGAAAGTTTCAGATGTCTTATTACATTACTTATAAATATCTACAATATGGAACGCCAAATTAATTTCCTAATACCTAATACAACAAAAGATGAAAGAGAAACCTCGAAATCACATAGTTGCTGTTAGTTACCACGACAGCCAAACAATTACTACCAGGTTACTACACACAGTAAGTTAGTAACTAAGGCAACCCATGGCATTACGCATAGCGCGTCTATATTGGGAACACTGGCTGTGAACCAGAGGGTCACTCCATGACGCAGCGACGCACGCAGGGCGTTGTTCTTCCATAATGAGACTTTATAACAGAACGTCAGTCCTGGCATCAATCTAGTCTGAGAGCGACTTTTAGAACAGAGGACTACCGCTGTCGGACTCTTTTTCGGGCAAACTTGCTTTTGCTTCTCTTTTTGTGGACGTACAAGCTCTACGCTCGAAGTAAGTGGACTTTGCTTTTTTCTAAACTTAGTTACGTTCAGGCGCACTCAGGCAGTTCCGGCGGATTAAAGGGAGAAACGAGATTTTCCCCGCGCAGACTGCTTCATTGCGCGTACACACAGACACGGGGGAATTGAGCTGTCACCGCAAATAAACTGGCATTAAGTTTAGCATATTAATTTCAACTATAGACAGAATTAATAAGCCTTTGTCTAATCGTGTTTCCTTCGCTTTGTTTTAACAAGTCATTTTGCTACCCGAAAAAAACCGAATATAACTGAAATAAATGCAGTTTTGTAAATGATATATGGCGGATTTAAGGAGTTTCAAAGAAAAAAAAGACGTATTATTATTTTATTTATTTATTTATTTTTGCTTAAAAAAGCCAAGATTTTGTGTTGTTTGGAACAAGTTAAAGCAAAAAGGGTCCCTCCTGAGATAATCTTTAAAGTTTAATCATATTGACAAACTTGCTGTTACACTGGCTGTGACTCAAAGGCACCATACCTCTGACTATATGAAGAATATCGTTAATTATTTACCGTCTTTTGAAACTGATGTTATGGAAGGATCCTGTCATCTCAAACAGACAGGCTGAGATAAAATTTCTTAAAAGGCTGTCCGCGTTGAACGTGCTGCAGCGACACACCCATATCCCACCAATCTGACATCCACACAAATACACACACACGTACATTGACCGTCTGATTGTCTCCTCTACTCACTGCTTTCCAGATCATCTGTAAAGATGCTGCTCCTGCTACTTGGAATCATCTTCCTGCACCTCGCTGCTCTGGTTCTCCTCTTTGTGTCAACAATTGTCAGCGTGAGTGAAAATGACATGTTTACCCATGTCTCTGTTTGTTCAGATGTCATAGTGAGCATGCACACAGAGCAGGAGCAATTAGAAAGGCATGCATGTGCACTCAGTATCCTGAAGATATAAGATATCGTGGAGGATTACATGCAAACTGACTCTCTTGGAGCCGTTATGGATGTTTTACCTCCACCACTAAACATAAAATAATTATTATTCAACTTATTTATGTGTGTCTTAGGAATAGAACTATGCCAATGAGATCTATTTCTCTTATTGACTGAGTTGTATGTTGTTGCCACCAGGTATGGACAACAGGTGAATCTACCACATCAGACCTATGGATAAACTGTACTACCTCTGGATGTATCCCAGCATCAACTGGAGGTCAGATACCAGCCTCACTTATATTTTGCTGTTTGCCTTTAAACTGTTTGTTGACAATACAGTGGCTGGGGAATTTACTGGGAATTTACATGCTGCTCTGTTCTCTCTGAAGCTCAGTTTTAAACTTGCTTTACTTTAAAAATCCATCATTTACCTACCCTATGGTGTGGGTGTGTCACAGTTACTCTGGAACTGTGGTGCCATCTAGGGCAGAGAATGTGGCAGTGCTGTTTTGAAGTGCTAGCTGATAGGCTGCCACTGTATAAATAGTCGTGGTGCGATGTCCATATTCAGGTCTCGTGTTGGGAGTCCATAGTAACAGAGCTGTGGAGAATCAGGGTGGGGCTGCAAAGAGTATTTAAAGTTTTAAATCTATGTGCCTGTGTGTTTGAAACCAGGGAAACCTTGGACCACCGTGAGCAGAACATAGCATGCTGATAGTGGGTCACGCCCAGAGTAAGATCTTAGTGTCCCGTGTTAGCTTGCAGGGATCATTAGGACAATTTAAGGCAGCAGGTGCAGCGTTAGGAGATTTATGTACACAAAGTCAGACACTGGATGCTTTAATTAGAAATACTGATATTCATATTGATAGTAGACACTAAATACAAATATTTTACAATGTCAAAACAGTCAAAGAGTGATATATTTTCCTCTTCATGAATGTTCACTCTGCATCAGCTGTATGTTTTGCTACTAAAAGTGCCGTCACAGTGCTGCAAGAGCTGCTGGCTGTAGCTGGCTGATGTCATTTGTCTAGTATGAGCTGCGTTCAGCCAGTGTGTATTTTGTCAGGGGCAGCAGTGGTTGCACACTCTGCCAGGTAGTTTGATGGTGCAGTCAGTTTGTTTGACTTGCTTTCACTGGTGCACTGACGCAGAGTGTTTATTTAACAAGGCGCGTGTGCCGTTCCCAGGTCTTTGCTTTGGCTTTGAGAGATGGAAGATAGTGGTCTGCTCGCACGTTGGGGCCAAGCCTGCGTTCAAAAGAGCTTTTGGAAGCTTTGCTGAGCAATCAACTTTCCTCTGAACCAAATCATAATCATGGGCATCACAGTTATTTTTAGGGAATTTCTAAACCTTCAGTGTTGCCATGAAAAAAAGAAAAGAAAAACACACACACACACACTGTGTGATGCCACAGTTATCAAATGCTGAGTGAGTTAAACATCACGTGCTTGCAGCCAGGAAAATTACTTCACAAAATTTACTTGCTCTAAATTTAGCGGTCGAGGAATGTCTGCTGCCCCAGCACAGACCTACACCACATAAACAAGTGAGGGAATACTACAGCAGTTTTATTTTTGCTGTTTACTGTTTTGGGAAAAGCTTCAACAGTTATTTTCCTGTTTTGAATTTCAGCAGAATCCTTTAGTTGCTCTTCCTGGAAGTTATTTCCGTAATAATAATGAACCCAGACCCAGTTTATGTTCATTTTTGAATGCGAGTCCCTCTTGGGTTTCTGTGTTATTTTGAACCGTGAAGCACGCCTCATGCCGGGAAATGCGCGATGTCACTGTTTCCTACTACTGGTCGGGAAAGAAGGAAGGAAGGAGGGCTGGAGGGCTGTTTATTAGAAATCAGTGTACTGTCGCTGCATTCACAAAATGTTATCACAGATTTATATATAACATTTGAAAACACGGTTATCATAGTGGAATCTAATTGTTGCGTGGGTGTGGTATCAAGCTGGCGACATTTTATGGATGGAGATTTGCAATGTGTCATGTTTCTTCCCATATCTCATCTATGAGCCAGTGGTCCTCGGGACATTCTCTGCTGCTGCCATTGTAGGAAACCTGACTCCGAGCTGGTAACTCTATGTAGTCATCATGCAGTTTCACCAGAAAAACTGTGATTGTTTTTTAAACGGCCACAGAATAAAATGCATGAAATGTGTTACAGGGTAATGAATTGTTGTAATGCTGAGTTAAAATGCGGTCAGTTAAAGTGAAAAACATCACACAAAGTAAGCTGTTTTATTGCTTAATCATCCTTGTTGTTCTTGAGAACGAGCACTAATAAATTATGCACTGTGCCTTTTTTCACTTTGTAAGTGCGCCTCCATTAAAACCGCAATATGCCTCTTATTTAAAAAAAGTAAGAGAATCAATAAATCACAGATGTATGAGAATTTTGAAGTAGACAAATCCATATATTTCAATGTCAAACCTTCGCAGAGGCATGCATACAGATTGAGTTATATTAAAGAGGACTGGACAGCAGCTAGTGAGTGGCATTTGCAACTTATGCCAATACACACAGATCTAGGGAGATAAGAGCACAAAAATAGAAATAGTAAATGTGACTAAAGCGAAAGACTAAATAAGTATATAGAGGAAGGGAAAGCGCGAGTGCTTCAGGAAACCTGTGGGGCAGGAAGTGAGGTAAGGTGAGAAACCTGATAGGGCCTGATGGGGTAGGAAGTAAGCATGGAAAACCATCAGTCAAGAAATAGACACTGCTTGGAAGTCCAATGATTCCTGGAATGGCAGCACGAGTAAAACGCAAAAACACACAACCATACATGGAGATTGAGCACCAGTAGAGTAGATGGTGCATGGTGGACTCTGTCAATACAGGTGTCTAATGGGTTAATAGCTTCTAGAAGCCTGGCCTTGGAGGAAAAATCAATATGGCACATTTAGTCATAGGTCCTACTGTGAGGGGCTCACAGAGCTTTTAGAAATAAGATACCTAGGTTTCATTGTTAAGGATCCATTATAGATTCCCAGAAGTCAACAATGCCAGGGCTTCCTCATTATGTTTTATTTGTGAGGATGCTTAAATTCAGCAGGGGCACAGTACAACAGTACACTTTGGGTTTGGATTTTTTTCATTTCTGTCTTCTCATCCTGTTGTGTGTTCATTAAGTCAATCAAACATCTATTATGCTCTGGTTCATGATGACTGGCGTGCTGTTGCTGACAGGACTCTCTCTCTCTTTTCAACTCCCCTCTCTCCCCTGCAGAGTGGATTCAGTCGGTCCAGGCTGTCATGATCCTATCCATCATCTTCAGCTGCCTGTCTCTCTTCCTCTTCTTCTGCCAGCTCTTCACTTTGCAGAAGGGTGGACGCTTCTTCCTCACTGGAACCTTCCAGATCCTTGCCAGTGAGTTCATCACCCTTAACACATTCACATAATTTTTATATTACGTGAGTAAATATAATAAAAATGTATTTAAAAAATTAGGCATTTCATTGATAACAGTAGCAACCAAATAAATCAGCTTTTTTTTTTCAATTTTGAGAAGCTGAAAAATTGAAATCTTCTTTATTTTCCCAAGAATGACTAATATACATGGTCACTGAAATGTTTTAGAACACCGCAGTTCTTTTTTTTAAATTGAAATTTAAACAGCTCTCATCAAATGTGTCCCAACTTTCATTGACTACTTATAACCTCATCGATCCACGTGTAGGGTAGCATGAGTATTGTACTGCAAAAAGATGTGTGTTGCTATAAAAATTGCAAGTAAAAGGCAAATAACAAAGGAAGAGAGACAGAAGATCATAATGCTTGAAAGTGTAGGTTGTTCCTGTCAGAGAAATGGTGAAGAAACTCAATGTGTCAGTGAGTACAGTCACCTTCACCATTAAAAGGCACTCAGAAACTTGGAGAAACTCTGACAGGAAGTTGAGTCATCAGGTTGTGTGACAGCCAATTCACAAGACCACAGCTTTAAATGTTCAGTTCAAGAGTAATCGTGGTAAGCAAGTCTCATTTTTGACTGTAAAGAGAAGGCTTTAAGTTGAAGGTTTGACGGGTTGAGCTGCAGCAAGAAAGCCATTGCTAAGATGCCAGAATAAGAAAAAAAGGGCTTGCCTGATCCATGAAACACAGCCAATGGACTACTGAAGACTGGAAGAAGGTGTCATGGACTGATGAATCAAGATTTGAAATCTTTGGTTGATCAGCCAAGATTTTCTTTACACCGTCACGTAAGCAAAAGGATGGTTCCCCAACATGTGACATCAAATGTCAAACATGAAGGAGGAAGCGTGATGGTCTGGGGCTGTTTTGCTGGATCCAGAGTCAGTGACTTGCATAGAGTAACCAAAATGGCTACCATAGCATTCTGCCATGCAGTGCCCTCTGGGAAGTGCATGCAAACTTTTGACTGGTAGTCTAGCTTCCGCACTACTCTGACCTGCATTAATAACACAGCAACACCTGGGTAGTCTCAAAAGGTGCTACTCATACAGTACAAATCCACCACCACCACCAAGAAACCGTTAGTGGATGCTCACTTTCCATGTTCTATTGGAGAGAATCAGATTTAGGTATGAGCCAGTTACTAATGGTTTTTATACTCCCCTTGTTCATTGTACTCCATGCCCTTTGGCCAGAGAGCATCTCTACTGCAAGTCCATTGTGTTCTCTCTTGGCAGCCCTTTACAAAATCCCAGGTTTTCTCTCCACGGTGCCAGCACATTGCCTGGCACCCAGTTGCCCACTCAACCAAACAGGAATGACACTGGGAACACTGCCAGCCGCGCAGTGTTCAAATGTCAGTAAGGCTGGCGGTGGGAGGTGTGGCGTGGGAGGATGGGGGGGGTCTGACAAACAGATCGTGCCATGTCAGACAAGGTTGGTCGGTGGGCAGAGCTGGAAAAGCTTACATAGGCCACAATGGGGTTCAACAAGCATGAAAAAGTGTGATGTAATGCGGGGGAATGCCTTCTGGGAAACTGACCTGCTCGTTACTGCCGCCAAGCAGGGTTCAGCCCAGGACACAAGACACACAGAAACCTGATCTAACACTAAGATGATTATGGCCAGTATTATTAAAAAGTCACCTTTTCCCCCTTGCAGGTTTGTTTGTGATGAGCGGAGCCATCATCTACACGGTGATGAGTCCAGAATGGGTGCCGGAGGGAAATTCATTTGGCTACTCCTACATCCTGGCGTGGGTGGCCTTCCCCTTGGCGCTGATCAGCGGACTCATCTATGTCATCTTGAGGAAGCGAGAATGAGCCGTCACTCCATCCCACTGTTCCCAGTAACACCCCCCCCCCCGCCCAACTGCAAGTGCTATCAGTACCCCTCTGAAGTATAACTCGTGACGCCCAACTACCAGTGGAGCCACCAGGCCAAAACACCAAGTTCACAGAAGGGGGGATTAATACCAAAAATCAAACCAAAACACGAAAACACCAATACTGTCTCAGTTTAAAGATGTATATAGTATCTATGGTTTAAAACATATTTATAACACTTTTTACATATATGTACATAGTTTTTGTGTTGCTCTGTCAATGGATACTATGAGCTTTATTTTAGCTGATTAAGTGCCTCAGTCTTTGTTTGTAATGATGAAATAATTATAGACTATTTTTGTTGTGGGATTTTTTTTTTTTTTTTTGCCTTTTTTGTTTTGGTAATTGCCAAGTAATAAGTAAGAGAGAAAAAAAAGTGTTTCTTGAAGTATACTAACCAAAGTGCATGTATAGAAATAGAGAGGTTAATTAAGCATTTTCGACGGGGTTGCTTTACAAAAGAGAGTGGTAACATCCATGGATGTAGCATAGCCATGAATATGGATTTGGTCCTTTTCTATTTGTGAATTTGCAAGTTTAAGTGTATTTGTTTTCAGTCTTTTTTCCATTTCTTACTTTCAACAAAAGATGGTGCTATGTATTTATCATTCCTATTACTGATAGCAATCATTTACAGCAGAGTTGCTTTGTTATTGTTTAGAGTCAAACAGCTTGCCATTAATTAAAGTGAGACTCAGCCAGCGGTGCACTTCTACATCTAGTGCCGGGCTGCTTCTTTAGGGAACACAGCCGATTTCACTTTGCAGTGTCTGATTATTTTTTTCCCCCTTTTATCAGCTACTGTAAACGGCGGATAAACACGGTTGGGGTGGTGCACTAATGTAATCGAAAGTCATTTAGAATGGAATGTCAGTATTATTCTGCGAGTTTATAGTCTGATCACAGAGAAAGAACTTTAAATAAGCTTTTATTTTTATTCTTGCCTTAATTTTCCATCATTCTGATGTTTGTGTTCGCCTCGCGCGTATGGCTGTTCAATTCTCAAGAAGTCTTTGTAGAAAAGTATCAGAAAGAGCATAATCACTGTGGGGCATTATACCGAAAGGAAGAAGTTATACATTTAACGCTACTAGAATAAATGCCACCAAGTTGAAGCCATATAAAATATGAGATGATAGGAAAAACATGACTGAAATATTAACTCTATTAAGTGATAAAAGGACAGAGAGGTTTGCAGTAATGATACAACTGTCTGTTTCACATACTTGAAGTTTGACATGCTGCAGTCTCTGCCCACTGACGTTTAGATGGTTTTTTGTCTACTGTATAAAACCTTTACTGTTTATATGTTGTGCATAACAAATGTTTATGACAATCTAGCCTAAAACACTCACTTACTAAATAAAACTACTTTCACATTATCTAATATTGTGTATTCCACTGTTACAAGGGACTGTAACACTATATGCATGTAAAGTAAACCGTTACATTTTGCAGAAGTCATTTTGCTGTTTGCCCGTAAACTTTGAGACACACTTTTCTGAGCTCCAAAAGCTTAATGTGGAAAATGATGATTACTACCCATGTGTCGTGGCATATTTGCTATTACTGACGTGTGTGAAAACGTTTGAGATCAGTCGAAGACATCGGCAACTGAAACGCAGCCTGTAAATGTCTGTGTGCAATTTAGCCAGTCAAACCTAGGTTAGTGCGTGTGGTTGCAAATGCTGTATGCGACTTGTGTCACCCACACGGCGCACGATGCCAGCTATTCAAAACACGCAGATAGCGTTTCAGTGTATACTGTGTCTCTCGTGACATCAGACATAAGAGGACTGGGAGCATGTTCTGAACACTAATGAGAAAGCATCTGTCCTCCACTTGATGGCATCTCCTCTGAGATCCTCTCCCCTTCCAAAAAAGAACTACACTGTGTTGGATTCAAGTATTTCATTCTGAGCTTACACTAGATAATAGTCTGCTATGGTTTTTCAGCATGATGCTCTTCATTGGGTCCAGTTAGAAGAGACTGCCTCTAATGACAACTGCCCTCTTGATTATTTTGTGTAAAGCTGCCACTTTCAGCTGTGCTATGTTTACACCAAAACCAAATGCTCTTGATATTACCAAAAGCTACTTTGAATTTAACCATTAAAGGATGATTCTTGCCACCTTAATGGAGCTTACTGTGTCTTTCAGTCGCAGTGCACACATCTATAACATATCTAATCAATCTGAAGAACACTCAGCCGTTCTGACTAATGGAGTCTGAATATTCTGTTTCTATAACAGTCACTCCTCAGCTAGCACTTTTGCACTGAGCTGATGATGCGTCTAAATCTCCAGCAGTGAAAGAGTACACTCTAAAGAAAGATTCTTGTTGCAGGCTCAGGCGGTCACAGTCTCCTACTACTGCCCCCTCTGACATTCTAGCACTGGGTAAAATGGGAACACTGCATTCTGGTCTGCGAGCGTGTGGGTGTGTGTTGTTGTTGTTGTTGTTTACAGACTGGGGAAGTCTCTGTGTGTGCAGATGTGCATACCACATTATACCATTCCAATGTATGATGTCATCATGGTGTACCCGGGCACATTTCAATTTCCTTAGGTCAATGTACATAGTTACAGGCTTAAAAATTTTGCATGTCCTGTGCAATACTGCCATCCAGTGGAAGCACACAGTAGCAAAGCCAACATTTACTATATGTCTCATACTAGATTAGCAAACACTGCCGCTGTGTGGTACAATTGGAGTACTGCACGTCATTTCACCATCTACCATTGAACCGAGAAGGGAGACCGACCGAAATAGCCTCTGGTGGGTGTGGCAGATCATATTCTTTTCTTAATGAAGTGTGTCAAACCTCGTTAACGCCTTATATGATGATTAAGGTTTGTCTGGAACTCAGCTTGTTTGTGACGGTACATCACTGCCATTAGTATGCATGTATGAGGTAGAGGGGGGTGATTCTGCCAACTAGTCTACTTTAGTCAGACTGATAAATGTGCCTCCTCCAAAGCCATTATGAAGCTTCTTCTGCACAAGACATCATCAGACGTAAAGGTAGAAGACAGATTACTCTTCTCCATTTGATAAAGTATTATTACCATTATTAATAATACAACAAAGCCAGATTCAAAAAAGAAATAGAGAGACTACAGACTGCAATTTAAATTCCTAAGCTCACAACAGAACTGACCAGTACTTCTTTACAAAAGAGATCTTTATTTTAAGGGACAGAGTTAAATGAAAATTTAAGTTAAAAAAGAAGAAGACAAAAACAAAGTAAAAAACAAACTAACAAAATCAAGTCAAGTCAAATGAGCAGACAGTGAAGAAATTGAAAATGGGCAACAGGTTACAGTTACAACTATATTGAGTATACTGTCACTTTTTACCAGTCTGCCATTGTAAATTCCAGCAAAGATTTCTGGCACAAGTTCACCTACTTCCAAGGTGCATGGAGAGGATGAAAAAAATCCCAATGCAGGAACTCCAACAACACTTAAAGGGAAGAGGAACAACTTTATCATCTGACCAACGCGTTTCGGCTTGTGGCCTTCATCAGGGTCATCCATGCTATTGTAAATTACAATTTCTCTAAATTTGCCTGGTTAAATGAAGGTTATGTACTGACTAGCTGCACCATCTTTTGGTACAAATCAGTATTACATAAGGGCAGCTAGCCTCGTTTCTGCTTCACTGCTCAGTGATCATGTTGAACATAAAATAATAAGTTGTCAAGTTAAGATTAAAAATAGTCTAAAACCTTCCAAACACAAGAATTTACAACAAGTAGCTTTAAAATGCTGTTTGGCATCATCTGTATACACTTCAATGGGCCTAGATGGTTCCCATCATTAATTCTGAAGATATTTCCTTTCCATTTCTGCGATGTCTAACACAAAATTACCCAAAGGTGCTTACCTAGGTTTAAGATTTAAAACGATTCACACAATTTATATGGTCATCAAACCATTCCATGAAATTGCCTTACAGATTATGCTTATTCATTCATTTATTCAGAGGTTTTGCATTAATTTGTTGCCTGTCTGTATCCGACTAGCTGGTAAAATGTCAGGATTTTGTTTTACCATTTATGTTGTGGTAATCCCCTTCTATTTTAACACAGAGAAATAATCCTAAATTGCCCCAATGTCCAATATTACTGGGATAAATATAAACATGTGCAATGCATTAGAGCATGGAACAAAATATCAGATTTGTACTTTCTTCTTTCTGATTGTGCTGACTAGTTTTAAGCCACGCATTGTTTTCTATAATCTAAATATCCCTTTTCTTTAAACTGTAAACTTGAAACTCTGTCTGCTCATATGGCCCACGACACAACAACACAACCGCAAATGCGTTAAAGGACAAAGCAGACAGACACCAGACCAGACTGGTCTGAAAATTAATTGATGATGACTAGTCATAGTTTGTCATTTGACTTTCTTTCTGGTTATTGTAGCATTATTTGGCAAACATCATAAACTCTAAGCATTTTTATTCAGTATTTCTGTAAATTCTCATACTGATGCATGTTTTGGAATAGCAGGGAAAAAAGAAATGAAAAAAAAAAAGCCTTAAAAAGAGCACAAAATCATTGTTTTGTGCCCATCAACTGTTAACTGATATGCATTATTAACTCAGTGCTTTATAGGTGTCTGGGGATTCCATGCGTCATTGTTTTCCCGTCACAGGGTCAAGGACTAGCTTTTATAATAATCACTTTCCCCATTAACACCTTAAAAATTTTCCCCGCCTTTTCCTATCACACCCAATGTCACTATCAAATCCTGCACTCCAGCCTCCAACCCCCCACAGCCATCCCTTTTTTGACTTTGACTCGGCTGGGAGATAATATTTTCTAATTTCTGAAACACAATGAAGGGGATACAAACAGAAGGCCTACCTTAATCTATCACAGCTTCTTCAAGGGTGCAGGGGTGCACAGTGACAGGCACAAAATCGCAGAGCCGGTGGGGAGGAGGGCAACAGACGCAATTAAGGCTCATGAAATGCAAATGGTGCTTTATGTAAGGAGATGGGGATGGGGAGAAAAGATGGGTCTCTCTTAGCTTTGCTGCCATCTGCTTGCTATCACCACGAGTGGAAGAACCTCTGGGTCTTGGTAATTTGTAGCTTTAATAATGTGTCCCTCAGCTGGAGAAGAAAGAAGCAGATGAGGCTGAAAGGGCTGAAGGCATGCAGCTGGCTAAGATTAGATTTGCATTAGCTGGTCAGATCACACAGAGATCTCACCTCTTACACTTTATAACAGTCATAAACATGCAGGTCTGTGTGCAAAAGACTCACATGTGTAGACACATTCAGGACTACTCTTGCTTCAACTCCTGCACAATACTTGACTATACTCCAAGCCTGACCCTAATCCAAGGTGTACTTCTAGTCCAGTGGTTCCATAAATCCCCGAGGATGTCTGGAGGTTATTTAGGAACATGATCCCTAGCCTCCGGAGGCTACATTATAACCCTAAAAGCAGATTCAGGCCCCAACTCTCCCTGGAGCGCTGTTTGAAGGGGTCAAAGTGGACACAATGTCTTTTTTTCCCTTTCCACCCCTATGAGACAGCCATTCATTTATCATGTGAATACCCAGAACCGTATTGAGGTTACAGACCTAGTACTTTCTAATACTGACCATACCGACCCATTGCCAGTGTCAAGACTGGGTCAAGGTCATCACTACACATAGGTGACCTCTGATCCTGTGGGTGTCCATCATGGTCAGGAAAGAAAGCAAAGATTGGCAGCTAATGTAGTCAAAGACTAAATCAAGCTCAGCTTCTGCCATACATCAAAATCATTTACGCCAACATGCACTCACACTGAGGGCCTAATCATTTTATCAACAATAAGAGAGCAAAGAGGATGAAGCGATGTGCTGCGTGATGCACCAAAGCTTTGTGGTGGATTTAGAGCATGCAGCAATGTGGAATTGCGTCTCTTAGTGCGCAGTAATGGTTAGACAATGACTTTAATGTTAGTGAAAGTACATTTAGCATCTGGGAAGTATTGCTGAAGAGAAGAAAAGGGTTCAATGTCACCATTGTGAAACTAAAGTGGGGCCTGTAACACTTGATAGTTATAGGGAAGTCAACCCACACACAAATTTGCATGAAGACGATGTCTTAAAAGGTGTCACTTTACTACAGCATGGACATGTGCACCATAACATAAATTAAAGACAGACACATGCTACAAAGGATGTGCCCGCACAAGATTTTTATATGAGTACGCCCATCTTTGAAAGAGGCATGAGAGGAATCTCGCAGCTCTAAATGGAGCAAATAGCATCAGCAATGTCACTGTAATTATACAAAATAATACAGACGCTCAACACATCGACAAAGTCCCACAGGAAAAGCTGCAAAACTTTAACTGAGAGAAGACAAAAACTTTAGCAAGAAAGTTTCAGAGCAAACAAGGCCGCTTTTAATCTCAGCAGACAGACAGACACACAGATGGCTCTCATGAGGTCCGCTGAAGCTTCATAGCTTCAAACTGATCAGATGGACGGCAGTAAAGGGTCTATGAATGGTGTCAATGAAGCCTCATAAATTCCCCGAGCAGTAACTGGGCCTCCTAAGGGAATGGAACAGTCAGCGGAAAGTTATTTGTAGCTGTCTGCTTTTTAAACAGGCACATTTAAGAACCCTATTCATCGGGGTTTATGTAGATAACTTTTTTGTGTGTTTGTACATAAAACAAAACATTGGAATTAACATCAGACTGCAGCATGTGTTCAGCCTATCATTGAGGGCAACAGGCTTGAAATCAGCCGGATGGAAGAATTCAAAGATGAAACTCCTCTCTGTGTGTGTTTTTCCAGCACAATGCCAAGTAAGATTTGGCCTAAAATTGAGCAAAACAATTCGTGCCTTTAAATCAAGCACTAGAAATAATATTATGTCTCATCAAGCAGCAATTGTGGTACTTCTAAGGTCGGCTGCAGCCTTTGTAGGCCGTCTGTTTTTTTTATACTAATACTTCTATTGATATTACTAAAATAAATGAATAATATTGTTATAATCATTAGGTGATAAGTGTTTTAGTGCCAGTCACGAGTTTTGCTGCCAATACCGTGTATGTGACAGCAGCAAATGTCCCTTTTGTGGCAAAAATGTATCAGCATCTCAATAAAACATGTCCTAGAACTCTTAAAGGGCAACATCCGATGAATACTAAAATGATTTATTTACAGCTCTACAACTAAATACAACTCCTAATTATGAAATCAATCTCCTCCTTGAAAAGAAAAGACTCTGAAAACACACACACACACACACACACACACACACACACACACACACACACACACACACACACACACACAAAAGAAATTATTTCTTTAGATTAATAAACCTAATTAGTCAGTGACTTTCCAATTTTGTATATCCCAAAATCATGATTCATGTACAAGGAATACAGACAGGGTGATTAGTAGAACAAAGACGAATGCTGTAATCTTCTCTCAATGGAGTGTCTGCCATGGTCCATGTGGAGATAGCAGGCCTGGGCTGATAGCGAGGGGACTGTCAACCTGGTATGTGCCCATGTAGCTGGGAAGCTGTGGAATCCCAGGACAAAGGAGCAGAGCTAAAGGAAGATAAGACAGGACACAGTGGCATGCATGGGAAATGCCATAATGCATTATGCATGAATGGAAAAAAGAACAAAGAGAAAATATCCAGTATGCTATATGCACGCAGTACACAAAATCCAATACAGCTACCACTCATACAACCACTGCTTTATATTACATTCCCACTAATCAAGAAAATGTTTCCTGCTGCACAAAGACACTATTCGCCACAGTTCAAACAAGTTAAGTTGAGAACTTATTGGCTTACCTATTTCCTAATTTTGGAAATGGACAATATAAGAGATGATGCAAAAAGTTGATATATTTCTTATAAGCTTGAAAATCAATATCCTGTATGATCCCCTTTATTCTTCACCATTGCCTTAACGCCCACACTGTTTTAACAACTTTGAGGTTCGGGCTATTTAGTGTTTTTCTATCCAGCTTTTACTGCACTGCCTGTGTGTTTGGGGATCATTGTCATGCTGAGGCAATGAAGCAGGAGTCAATGACACCCTTTCCAAATGGTATTGCATTGTGGATTGAAATCTGATGCCATTTTTCAGCTTCATAATTGCATCATTTTTCACGGGATCCCCAACACCACTAGCTGAAACGCAGCCCCAAGCAATGACAGGGCCTCCACCATGTTTTACAGATGGCTGTAGGCACTCTGTACACACCTCTTTCATAAATACTGATTATTATTTAAACCAAAACTTTCAAATTTGATTGATCACTGTGTCAGACCTTCTTAAGGACTTCTGCTGTAGATAGTTGTTTTTTGTTGTTGTTTTTTAAGGCCTGCCACTTCTTATTCTTCCTCCCCTTGTCCAGTTTCCTCAATTTTTTAAGGACACACTGCACACAATCCCGAGATATGCCAGGATTTTAGCCAATCACCTTGTTGGTGCAAAAAAACTATGTTATACCTGTAAAAAAACGTATTAGCTTTCGCATTTTTTAACTAACAAAAAATAGGAATAAATTACATGTTTTTGTGACAAGTAACAAAGTGCTGCCATCTTCTTCTTTAGACGTTGCCACAGCAGATCACCTGCATCCATTTCACCCTGTCCATAGCATTCTCTTCTGCCACACTAACCCGCTACATGTCCTCCTTTCCTACATCATGAATTTTCTCTGTGCTCTTTCTCTTTGTCCCATGTCTATGCTGGCCTCTCTAATTCTGTCTCTAAACCACTCAACCTGAGCTGTACCTATGATATGCTCATTTCTAATCTTGTCCATCCTAGTAGTCTCTTCTGTCACTCCCAGCTCCGCCTTGTGTCTTATAGTTAGTGCCACTGTCTCTAAACCACACATAGCAAGTCTTCCTTTTTACTTTTTCTGTTATCCTTCTGTCACAAATCACTCCTGACACTTGTTTCCATCCACTCCACCCTGCCTGCACTCTCTTCTTATATGCTTTTGTGGCAAGCTGCTAGTAGCAAAGTGGCTAAAGATACAATTTAAAAACTGGTACTTTGCTAAGTTCTATATCAGGGGTGTCCAACTCCAGGCCTCAAATGCCGGCTTCCTGCAGGTTTTAGGTATCACCCTGGGTCAACATACCTTAATCAAATGATTAGTTCTTACCAGGCATCTGGACAACTTCAAGACATGTTGAGGAAATAATTTACCTCAAGGACACATCTAAAACCTGCAGGACACCGGCCCTTAAGGCCTGGAGTTGGACACTCCTGTTATGTGTAGATACAGCATGAGTTTGCAGAGGTGGGACCAAGTCATTGTTTTGCAAGTCTCAAGTAAGTCTCAAGTCTTTATCCTCAAGTCTCAAGTAATGTCAGGCAAGTCAGAGTCGAGTCTCAAGTCACTGGTGTAAAAGTCCGAGTCAAGTCACAAGTCTGAAACTTTGAATTTCAAGTCCTTTCGAGTCTTTAAAAAAAACAAACGAAAAAATAATGTTGCAGTTATGCTAAATGTAAATATTAGACCATGTAATTTTAAAATCTGTGTTTTTCTCAACACATACAAAATAGTGAACTTAGAAAATATACACAAATTGTGAAATTGCACCTCTTTAAAATGCAGCTCAATTAAACTTAGCTCCAAGAATAATTTTCACCGACAGTTCTGAGATAAGCTGCATGTTATTCTTGGATGCGGTTGTAGGACCGGCTTTGAAATCGCATGACAAAAATATCATACACATTAAAAAAAACTGCATCACCAACGTAGCCTGGACAACATTTGCTAGTTAGATGAAGTCAGCTATCTCATCGTAGCATATTTATATGCATATTTATAATCATACGGCTCTTGGAGTGAGTGCACACACTCATGAAGTTTAGTAACTTCAGGTCACTGCAACAAGCCCAGGTACAGTTTACCGACGGATGGGTGCAGGACCTTGAAATGCACCGTGTAGAAAGTAAAGACCATCGTACGTATCATAAGTTTACCAGTCTCACAAATCGTCTTCATAAATACACATTCCTTAACAGTTTATTAATAGGACCTTTGAGCTCAACGGTAATTAATTAGTAGTGGAAATAATTTCTGGTAGCATCACAGAAATGTAGCAGTGACAATAATATTGTATGCTGTAATCGTACTGGGCAATTAGTGATACAAAACAACTGTTTTATCCTGTGAATAAAAGTATATGTTTTTGTCAATGTACCATAATAACAGAAGCGAAACGCAATATTGTGTCAGGACAATTCACTATTTATGCACAATAAATAAAGGAGCATAGCGCGACAATTTCTGTTCAGCGCCAGACTTGCTTGTAACCTATATCACCAATTATGTTATGAAAATGACGCATTAACTACAACAGCAGACTGACCTTTGTGTAAATGCTTGGAGCAGACTAACCTGTGAGCTGGAGTGTTCTAGGACGTTATATTTGATCTTTGAATGGCTGCAATCCAGGCCATCCGTCGCGTCTTTGTTACTTCGGAAACATGGCTCGAACAATTTCTCTTCAACGACGTAATCCGATAACAACCGATCTCTTTACCCGTCGGCTTCCCGTGGCTGTCATGCGACCGGCTATTGCAGTTAATAATACAACAGCTTCTTGACATTTTTGTGTTTCTTTTTATCGCTGTGTGACTGATTTTAATTGAAAGCCTGCGTGCGATAGTACCGCTTGCCACGAGTTCCCAGAATCCTTTGCGGTTCTACCCGTGAATGACGTCACATTTTCAATCTCCATATAATATGCATGTTAAATTTTATATTTGGGGTAAAATATCAAGTCTTTTCAAGTAAACCGGTTCAAGTCCAATTCAAGTCCCAACTCATTGGTGTAAAAGTCCAAGTCAAGTCACAAGTCTTAGAACATTTTTTCAAGTCAAGTCTAAAGTCATAAAATTAATGACTCGAGTCTGACTCGAGTCCAAGTCATGTGACTCGAGTCCACACCTCTGTGAGTTTGTCCCTTTAGTTAGGTGGCTTTTCTATACTTGAATGATTCATAGGTCAGTATTAAGTAGCTTAACAAACAAGGAGTACAAGGATGAACTGGAGATGAGTGAAAAAGCAGCAAACGTCCAAAGAAAACCTCGACAGACATTAGGAAAGTCTTGAAAACTACAGCTCAAGAAAAAAAGAAATTAAGAAATTAAAAAAATAAAGAAATAAGGGGTGACTTAAGACTTTTGCACAGCACAGTATAATAGATACTGAAACCAAAAAATACTGATACACCTCTGTGAAATACAGTACATGTCAAGACTCTATGGATTTGTGCAAGGTGTGAATGGCTGTGCACGAGCGTATGGTTTGTGTAACCTTCTGCTGGCCTGACCCTCAGGGCCTGCAGCAAAACCTGTCAGCCGCCATCCCCAGAAACACTGTTGCACTTGCAGTCAAGTGCTGTAAATTACAAGTACTTGCACACATACAAAAATATAAGTATGTCTGGTTAATGTTCATGCTGTCACCACTTGCAGAGGACAATTCTGCACAATTTTGAGGACATACCTCTCAGAACACACGCGCACAAACTACACAGCCCCTTTACGCCTTCTTGCTTTCTCCTTCCATTTCTCCCGCTAACAATCAAAGGCCATATGGCAAACATACTCCTATGGTTCATTGGCTTTTATGGCTATTGCTTAAAGAATGGGCCGTGGCTTGGTTTAGGGGGGTTTCAGGGGCCAGTTTGAAGGGCAAAATAATATAGTCTGCCCTCAGTCCATTAGACAGCCTTTATTTCTATTAGTCCACTCACTAGGCACTCTGGGGGCCATTGAAACAACCCTGGTTAATTATAAAAGAAAACATAAACAGATGAGGTGAGCAAAGTAGACGGTACTCTGCTGCTAATTTCTTCTGCGCTTGTGCACCCTCTCCCTGGGCATCAATCCATTTATTTGTCATTTGGTCACTTCACTGAACCTAATTGCGCTTCACTAGGAGAGTCATCAAATAGCCAAACAAAAAACTGATTAGATTCTGCTTGAAGTGTCTCAATCATATATGAAAGTGACTTTGGGCTTATGCTTAAGCTTGAATAAAGTTAATCGGCGTCACTTCAAAAGTTAATGGCCCACGATATTTGTCACAACGACAGCAATGCTGAAATACACTGGAAGGGTAACACTGGGAAATGTGCAGGAATGTTTTTCTTATTGCTGTGGAGCAGTAACTCAGTAACATTTGGAAACCATAACTTGCCACTTAAAGCTTTCCACTGATCTACAACAGAACCTCTGGTGACAAGCCCGAAGTGTCAAGTCAATCTCTGAGGCATTTCATGCTTATTTGGCTCATTCTGCAAGGTGGAGTTTAGAGTTTAACCCCTCTCCGTTCTTTCCATAGTGGCTTTTTTACAGCATGCTGTAAGTCACTTGGACGGCATCCTGCACCCCACCACTGACCTGCATCTGGACAGCATCTGGGGTCACCAGAGTCACCCTGACAAGTGCTAAACCATCTGAAAACTTCCTGCTTCACCACTTTGAGAGGTCAGCTTGAGGAGGGGCGACGTAGGGGATTGCCACGATGGAGGAATGCAACACAGTGGCAACTTGAGAAGCTGAACTAGGCTGAAAAATAAGCCACAAAGTGCTTAGCTGACAAAACTGAGAAGTGATGATCACTGTGCAGTGCAGTTCAGCTGTACAAAAGATTAAATACTCAGTCAAAAACCACTTGTCACTCTATTAAGAAATTCTATGGTCTATTTGATACTTCTGGAAGATGGAAATGATTAGATGTCATTAGTTATTTTTCTCTAGGGGCAATAAGTCCTCAAACATCCTCCCATTCCTTTTGAAATGAAAATATTTTGTCTGTCTCTCAGCTGACTTGGTCCACTTGAAAGGGGTTTTCTGTATTCAGATACGCAAACAGCTTCTGGTAAAGGGTCAAGAGTCAAGACAAACATTCCTCACCAAATAGAAAACAAGTGCCCTTGAAAGAACACGATATTCTCTTTGCCAAAGACTGAGAAAAAATGGGGTAACAGTGAACAGACCAAAGAAAGAAAGAATGACTAAAAAAACAAAAGGAGCTACTTGGAATATTCAAGTTTCCTGCATACCCCTGAGGTCGACTCTGTACTTTGGATGAAGGATCTTGGGGCAGGAAGACAACAGTGTGAAATGTTTTAGAGTCAAAGGATGAATTAGGAGTTAATTAAAACTAAAATCTTTTTTTACTTTAAGTAATGAGGAAACTGTGGCAGTGCAATATAATGGAAGATGGGAAAGTGATAGGAAGATGGTGGGATGGAGAGGAAGAAAGGAGAAGGATAATTGTAAGAAGATTACAGAGTTGTTAGTCTCATGTGCAAGCTGCAGGACACACCAGGATGTTGTATCCAGAGCTAATTGCACCATGGGAGGTGGAGTCACCAAGGGCTATTGCTAAGTAGCTACTTTCCCAATCATTAAGTCGTCAGTTGCATCGAGGCAGATTAAAAATGGCATCAGCTAGTAGATACTGTGTCACTGGTCAAAGTCAGCCAAAACACTAGTCTTGAATGGGAACTCGCTCTTACACAGATAGCATGCATACTGGCACCAGTCTATTGCAGGCTGCAGAGGTCTCTCAGCCATCAGCAAATCCCTACTTGCAAGAAGAAAAATAGAATCAATATGGCAAGGTTTTCCTTCTCAGGGAAACAGAGGGAGACAGCGGATTCAAGTGGTACCATGTATTACTATGTAATAGCTTAAACTGCCTCTGGGACCACAGATGTTCTGAATTCCCTGTATTACAACATAACTTTCTTCCTTGTAGAAGTCACTTTGTATTGGAGTTTTTTTTCCTGTTGCATGTAACATAATCAAAATAATGCTCCAGCTTTAATATTTAATATGAAGAACAAGGGAATAAGTTCTTCAGCTGCTATTGATAAGTCCTCTTTACAATCACAGAGGATCATTACTGACAGAATTAGGTATTGTTAATGCTCATTCTCTGGAATCAATGAGAGCTCATTCACTGCTGAGCTAATAGTAAATGCAAAGGGCCACTGGGAAGTGCTTCTCATTAACCGAAAGTAGCTTTTAATGATGTCCTGTTTCATTAAGACTGATGATAAGAATTGATCCTTCTTGTGCCCCCTTGTCCAACTGTTTGACCTTTGAACCTTACGTTACAGTTGTTAAACTGTAAGCCTTGCAGTGTAATCTCGTATAAGGGTTAGGGTGGAGGTTGAAAACAAGGAGGAAAGAAACAGGCAACGGGATAATGATGAGAGGTTAAGCTTGAAGGTGCAAAGGACAATGGGTAAAGTAATTGTGCTGATGCTGCTGAAGTTGCACTCTTCATCCTCTCTTAAAACTGGGATAATCCCAAAGGTGCTGTCTATGCCTTTAGGACACTGTTCTAACTTCCCCAGTGAATCACCATTGCCTGAAGGTAGTACTGACACGTGACTGACAGAGCAAGCATGTTGGTGTCTGAATTCAGGGACACTGTCAATTTGCTCAGTGGTCATTATACAGGACCAGGGGCACTGCAGGGAACACCCCAGATGACTTTTCTCTGTGCCCTCAGTTCACCTCTTTATATGCTAATGACTCTATGAAGCTACCCTATGTGCTAATTTGTAACAGCTTGGCCAATCAGTGGGAACTCTTTGGTTGTCATGGTGCCACTCAGCAGGAGTTCTCTGGTACCAGGGTGAGTTGAAAAGGCAGCAGGTGGACCGCAGTGCTATTTGGATCCCGTCCCGTCACCTCAGCTTCTTCATCTGGCTGTAGGCACCAGCTGTGTCTCATGACCCCATGATAACCACCACAGAAAGGTCATTTCAGCAGGTTTAGACTTGCAGGCTTCCTCTCCACTGTAGAAAATCCCAAATGTGGTGTCAAGCGAGGACATCTGTAATGCAGTGTAGAAATGTACCCTTCTGTTCTCTGTTTTGTGCTCCTTTTATATCTCTTTACCTTCATTTTTCATCTTTTTGTGCCAATTTGTTTCTTATTGTAGTCAATTTGTCTATCTGTGGGATGGTTTTAATCTCTTTTTGGTCATTTTGTGTTTCTTTCTGACACTTTTGTGTCTCTTTGTAGTCTTCATTAGTTTACTGAAATAAAATGATTTATTCAGTTACAACAAATATATATGAAATTTTGACTTCAAAATTAGTCCCATGCTTACATTATATATATATATATATATATATATATATATATATATATATATATATATATATATATATATATATATATATATATATATATATATTGCAAGAAATTAGCATAATAGCCTAATGCAACAGCCTAATGGGAAAGCACCAATGCTTAAAGACTATCCTCCATAAATATGCATAAAATATGGAGTTTAAAGGGTGTGCATGTTTTTGTATGCATGTTGGGTACAATGTATGTCTGTGATTGTGAGGTAATGGGGTCATCTGGGGATAAAAGCATTAGCTGTTAATGAATAGCAGGTCATGATTTGACATCTTAGTGATGGATAGAATAATCTTTTAAACAGGGTGCACTGATGTGTACAAAAGCACACCCTTAAAATAATGAAAGGTATTGTGATTACGCACACAAGCCTAAAGGAATATCAGCTGTATGTGTAAATAATGACACATCAAGTCTTTATAACCCTTCAAAAGAGACACCACTAAAAGCCTATACTCATTTTTTTTTTACTCATATCTGTTTTTTTTATTTCAAATTATTGTAGAAGAGCAAATGTCTGTTTGCTTCTATATGGAGATGCACACGCTTGTTGTGTTGTAGTAAAGAGTAACCACAAGTCAAATTCAAATTACAGTTTATTTCTTTGGAGAAATCCAGTAAATCACTTGAGAGGACATTTGGGACATTTGGATGCTAATGCGAGTAAGCAGAATGAAAGAGGTTATCCCCCACTTTGAAAGGCCACAAGTGCCGTAATCCACAACAATTACTTCAAAATAAACCAACTTTCCACTGGAGACAGTATCCTTACAATGAGACTAAGCTTCCTTTTAAAGTCCCATCAAATCAGTCATTCTGTCATTAATGAGCTGTTGTAAAAACACATTGTCTTTGCCAGTGGGAATGAGGAGTGTGTGTCTGTGTGTGTGGGTGGGTGTGGGGTAATGTGGGATAGAAAACCTTATTGACAGGAAACTTTTACTGTAAAGACGTCTTCCCTCCTCCTCGTCTTCAGGTCTGTGCTTGCACTGCCATCTAAACCTGCATGGGCTCCAATTAGACCATCGGAGGAGGAAAATAATTGGGCTGTTTGCCTATTAAGCGTGAAACATGGGACCTGCTGGCAAGTTTAGCAAATCTTATGGGTTCTTTTCAGGGCAGATGGAATGGCAGTAGGAGCAGGAAGACAATAGCATTAAGTATAAGCTCCGAGACAGACCTACCCCTTTGCTGAATAAATTGCCACAAAAAAGGGGACACTTGCAGAACGATTATGCCTTAATGACTACTTCTTTAACCAACACCATTTGCAAATATTTTTCCGACTATTTTCCTTTTTTTTCTTTGCTATCTATGTGAACTGGAAAATGCTTTTAAAAGCATTAAATCAAACAATGTCAGCCATATTACCCAAGACCTATAATTTGCTCAGCAGCTCACAATACACTTGTGTTTCTACTGGCACTTCACCAACAATTATTGTTTAAAAGTGAGCATTACTTTCCACTAAAGTTGAAGTTACATAAATTAAAATGTATATAAAAAATGTCTACGGTTGAAAGGCGATGGATTGTGAATGCTTGTCATCTTTACCTCAACCCGCAGTCAGACTTACATTAGGAGACTTTGTTTAGATTCATATGCTGAGTCAGTGGGTTTAGAGGCCCATCAATCTTTGTGTGTCAAAACGCTGAGAACTTGGCATGGCCATAAAGTAGCACAAACTATTTGCACTTATCAGAAATTAAAGGGCATAGCTCAAGACGTCATGGAATGTCAGCAAGCCTGTGGTTGATGGGGCCATTAAAAACCAAATGAGGATCATTAACTGGAAATAAAACTCCTGCGAGTATGTGCATGCAGTACAAAGCGGCATTTCTTCAGGTCTGTTTGTCTGACATGTTGCTTTTTGCTCCAGATGAGAGGATGACAGTTTATAACATACTTTGCTGGAGGGACTAGGATGCACCAGACAAAACACCCTCAAGTTTTCAGCTGCATCTTCACTTAAAACGTGTAACTAATCAATCTACCCACTGTCACTCCACATATATATTTGGCAAATTGGGGCCCAATTAGAGGTAACGGGCCTTGTTGTGTAAAATTTATTACCGTGGGGATTCGATTAAGTACTGCAAAGACAGCACACTGACTGTTATTTTGAAAGAAAGGCAACAATACCACTCTGTTTTAAACCATTAATGCCTGGCAGTACAAAGCTGCTATGTAAAATGATGGGCAATATTAAAAAAGAGAGAGAGAATGATGCTTTTGTCGAGTTTGAATCTAATGATGAAGTGCTAATGATGCTAATGAATTGTTTCATCATCACCTCAATGTCTGAAGATAATTTTGATTCTGGATTTTTATTGAAAACCTCAGCGGGTAAAGCCAAAGAGTAGGCATGATGAGATTTGTCAACCCCTCGTGTGAACCGTAGTGAATACAGACAGAGAAGTGTGATCCACCATCAGAGTTCAGCTGTGTCTGGTGTTCACAGTGCACAGGTTAAAGATTGATGAATGCCTTAATCCCCACCTCCTCCCACATGCGCACTCACTTTCTCTTCCTTTGTCCCCGAGTGCATTGAAGAGACCTGGAGTGCCAGCATACCCCACTGCACATGAAAAACTGAGGTAAGCTCTGAACTTTGAGGTCCTCATTGTCCCGGTGCACTTTGTCACAAGCGAACAAAGGAAGCCCTATCTCCAGATATAAAACAAGCTCAGAAGAAGGGGCAAGAAACCATTCAACCAATCATTAACCCTTGAGCCTCGCTCTGAAAACCAGAGAATGGGGTAGTTCCACCGTAACACCTCACACACCGCCTTCCCCAACACACCAACTACCCTCCAGCAGTACAGCCCCCTTTTGTCCTTGTGCGCCATGAGTGATGGATTCTGGCGGCTGGGAAGAAAATGAGGGCCACAGAGAGTTTCATAGCCTTGATTGACAACTTCAGATATGCAAACTGTCAACGGGGAAGGCAGAAATAGCTAGGGTACACCTAAATGGGCTGGTCCCAAAAGGAGAGAGGGCAAGGGGCATGGTGTTGACACATAATCATAATGATAAAGAAAGAAATCCCTGAAGAGAAACATTATGTGCAGCTTGGCTTTTTCTCTAGTGAGTTAACCTGATCTCTTTTGAATGCTGATGGAGAATCATGCAGTTATTTTTGTGGGGGAGAGAGGCCTGACAGTGTTTTACGGAGGCCTCTTTTCAAGCAGAGGGGCATTAGAAATGCTAAATACCAAACTGGACCCAGCTGATCACCATAGCCTGCGGCAATCAATAAGTGAATGGAGACCAGGTGGCGATGGCGCCATTCAAAAAGAAAGTAGGAGGACTCAAATTTTACCACGTGGGACACGAGTGAATGCACAATGGAGGCTAAAAATGGGAGATCATAGAATTGATCAGACAGTCTTGCACAGATCAGTGGCAAAGCTTTGATTACACCCAAGCCAAGACGGAGTCAGATCAATACATGTGTGCAGGATCTCAAAGCCCCGAGGGTGGACAAAAGTATAGGGCTCTAGAAGAAACACTGAGTAATGTTATAGGTATTTCTTTAAGATCGTGGCATTTATAAAGATCATGACACTTTTTTGGCTAATTCTGAATAGGCCTTTTCACTGAATATATTTTGACTTGTCATAGCAAGAAAAACACTGGGTGAAATATCATTACCAGCGAGTTCCAGTAAACTATAACGGCGGGCCAACATTTGGACGCTGGAACTAGCTCATCCAAATGGAATTTCTCTTAATGTTACCAATTACACCTATATGTTCTTTGCACTGCTATGCCAAAATATCCGCTTTGGTTTTTGACTGCTTTAAAAAGGCCCATTATAATCAAAGATCAAACGAAAACTTGACGTCAGTTTAAGCAAGTCTAATTTTTAACAAATGTATGGTGTTTAACGTTTGAGTTGAGACAATGCGACAGCATAGGCCAGTGTGTTTCATCACTGACCTAATGGCAAGATTCCAACCGGGTGGGCCAGTGATTCTTTCTCTTATTGGCAAAGAATAATACCAACTTGCCAAGAGCCTATTAACCAGACAATTACAGCCATTGGGTAAGTTAATTACTTAATAATTAACTGCTGATATAATTTGCTGTCGGTGGTGTTTATAATTTCCAGCAACTATAATCACCAACAAAAAATTAGAAGCCTGTATAAAAAAGAGGGATAAGAATAATAAATATCTGGAAAGATTTAAAATTCTAGCAAATATAGGTCCTACTTAATTTAATTTTTTGGTTTGATTTTTTGTTAATTCTAACCAAATCCTTATATTCTTAATTATTAATTATGTTCCTAAATGCAATATCTGCCATATTCCACCTGTTCTCCCAACAGTCAAATACATTAATGACTCTGCTTGCTACATCGTGTGATCCCAGCTGCTTTGCCATGTCTAATGTGATCCAGGTATGGGTTTATCCTTCTCTTAACTCTAATCCTTGCACACTTGATACTCTCGTATGTGCGACAGTAATGCAAACAACATGCAGAGGCTTTCAGAGCTGCTTAATGTGATTGCAAAATGGAGGGGGAGGCAAACATTAAAAGATAAGCTTTGCTCAAAAACCGTTACACATTAATATGGATCAGGTGAAATCTCTTTTCTTCTCTCTGGACTGAATCCCTTGAAAAGAGGGAAGCAAGAGGATTTAACTTCCATGCTGATTCAGGAACAATAAGCAACAATAAAGCCAAGTGTTTCTTATTTACCGTTTCGGTTTAATGTGTTTTTAAGTGTGCTAGTTGACTTACAGAGAGCTGTGCCATATGCCGGGGAGCCTTTTTCTAGTTATTCAAACGATAAATCACCAATACAGAACAGTTGCTGTTTGCTAGGACCACAACTGCACTCATCTGGATTAACTTGAAAAATAGAAAGACTCAAAAAAGGCAGAATCACACACATATGCAAGAAAAAAGACACTGATTGTGTACAGCTGTCCATCAGGACGAGTACTGTATCAAACCCTTTGGGTTTAACACCAGTTTTCTCGACATGAATCAATCTATAAATTTTGATCCTGATAATACACCGAGCTATAACCATTTTCATGTGCTGAGCCATAACTGCCACCATTGCCTTATTTCATTTGCATTTGCAATATCGCTCCATATTGATATTCCCATTGGATTACATGGTTTTTAATGAACTCAGTGTGAATAATCATGGTCGTTTTCATCTACTAAATGTTAATCATATATTCCTTCTCTAGCTTTAATTACTGTCACGCTGCAAGCTGTTCCATTCGTTAATGTAATTAATTAGTGATATATTTTGAATAACACCGGGATTTTCTCAGCTGAGGTTAGCACTGCTGCAGCAAAAAAAAAAAAAGTGTTAACAGAGTGAATAAAGTGTTGATTGTGAGCGTGTAACTCGGGAATCAATATTGTCCCGAGTTCATTAAGTGGTTTTGTTCATGCAGAATGAAAAATGATAAATTATATTCTGCTGTGAGATCTTCTAGTTTACAATTAATGGCCACTGTGGATTTGACCATTGTGATTCTTGAAAGCATCAACATGCTAGCGTTACTCCGTTTTATTTACATTAACACTTCTCAGCCACACAAAAAGACAGGATGCTTCATATATATATATATATATATATATATTAGGGGTGCAACGATACACAAAATTCACGGTTCGGTTCGGTTCGATACTTTGGTGTCACGGTTCGATATCTTTTCGATACAAAAAAAATGTTCATGCATTTTTAATTTGTCATTTATTAAAATTATAAATATATATTTTAACTCAAAAGTACAGTTTTTAAATTTAACCCTAACCCTTGTGCGTGTTTTTTATTTTGACAGCGAATGCGCACCTGCGGACCACTTATGTGCAGTCCTGGTTATTTAGCTCGTCATATCGCAGCCACAGAAATTCTTTTGTCCATGAAACCATAAAGCTGCACTTCCTTTTTGCCTTATAGTCTGATTTGTCATAACTTTTCCGTTTTGTGGTAAGCTTTTCTTTGGCTGTCACTTCTTCACCCCGACCTGTCTTATTTGGCTCAGCAGAACTGAAATGCTTTTACACGCTCACTCACATAAGCTCAGCGATTCTCTGCGCGATCAACCTCTCACATGTTTAAGCTTGCTGCGGGAGATTTCACTTGTCATGTTTGCATAGTAAGCTAACGATTGATAAGACGATGTCAGAGGAATTGGTGCACAAATTATCATCACTCACCAATCAGTACTGTCGCTCTCTATACACAGTTCGCACGATTGCAAAGTGAAAGCAAAAAAACAAGCGCAAATTCAAAAATTGATAAAATAAATTACAAATGTTGTATTGTTCGATACATATGCGTACCGAACCGAAAGCACTGTATCGAACGGTTCAATATCGATACGAATATCGTTGCACCCCTAATATATATATATATATATATATATATATATATATATATATATCTATATATCTATATAGATATATATATATATACACACACACACAAACAGGATGCAGTCATTTGCAAATAATGCACAAGTATATTTATTTTATGTACTTGTGCATTTTTTTGTTAAAATACATACTCATTTTGAGTTTCAAAACAGCAGGTTTAAAAGAATGTAAAGATGTGTAATGCCATAACTCATAAGCTAATTAGATTCATTAGTAACTTGACTGAGAAGAAGAAGACGGTCTCAAAGGGCCAGAAACTTCATGATATATATATGTAGAGTAGTTAGTAAATATCTAAGAGTGAAGATCCTCATTTTAAAATGGCAAAGAATTTATGCTTTTAATGACCTGCAGTTTATAATATTAGTAAACAATTCAGAGAATTTGGAGAAATCTCTGTATTAAATCAGCAGGCCTGAGAACCAGTATGAACGGCTATGCTCCTCAGTTCTCAAGCAGCACTGGTGTTACAACAGAAGCAATGGAAAGCATGTGTTTAGGCACACTTAGAAAAATGTTATCACTAAACACAACCTGCTTTTGCATCCATTGATGCAAAAAAAAATCATGCTTTTTGGGTAAAATAGAAGAGGGGACAGCATCTAGGTACTTACCAAAACTAGATGTCATCTAGTTTTAAATGCTATGAGATTACATATATGTTGCAGTAGTGCAGACCTTCCCAAAGTGTGGGGCCCGCCCCCTGTGGGGGGGGGGCACAGAGCCATTGCAGGGGGGGCACGGTATGAAAAGGGGAAAAAAAACAAAACACAAAAACAACGCTTGGACACTGCTAGCACAGGGCGCCCACACAAACGCAAAGCAGGAGATGAAGCATCGCTGAATATGTTTCCAAACAAACTTCATTCTAAGCCAAAGACGAGAAAATATGGTGAAGCACATCTTCCCTTTGGTTTCACCTGCACAAGTGCCAAGGTAGGTCTCCCCTGCAGAATTGGTTTTCCCTTTGTCGGGAGCACCGCTGGGCTCTTCAAATCAATCAACCAGTATCCCATATTCTTGATTTTTACTTTACAAACACTTCTTGTAATGACTAACTGCTCCTGACATTTTCGAGATGTTAGCTCTTTATACAGTAAGGTTACAGTGGGATACAAATAACATCAGGCCATTCCTGCCACGATTTGTTCCCTCGGTTCAAATCACGGACAAACAGTATCCCACAGTTGTTTATGTTTTTAAACCCATTTTGCACAGAGAGGCATTTTTTTGAAAAATGTATTGATAGCAATGTTGAATATTATTACACAGGAAAAAAACAACTACATGTAAAATAATTACACCGTGACGCCTCTGCCTTTCTCAATGGAGGGACAGTAACTGCGTGTATATATGTAAGCGTGTAAAACCTGAAGATAGAGACAAAATACTGTTAATCTGAATATCTGCCATTCTGCAATTCATCTCATGTAAACAATAATGTGGCGCACAGCGTGACGTGAAAAAAAGGCACATACCTTTAACGTTGCGTGACGAACTCTGTGTTCCTCGTCCACACGTAAACGCAAAAAATGAGTTTTAAAAAATCTCGTTTTCGGTGATTCCAAACGCCGTTTATGTGTGGACGAAACAGCTGCGTTTTCAAAAATACCCGTGTAGGTACGGGTGTAGTGTACAAGGGTTAGTAGTTTATTTTCTTGCTACCAGTAATTTATTGCAGATTACTTGTATTTGCTTAACTGTTTACTAAATATTTGAGGTGTGAAATAAACCGCAATGGAGCAAAATATGGGGGTGTGTGGTTGGAGGATGTGTTTGTGCGTGCGGGGGGGGGGGGGACGCAAACATTTTTCTTGTAAACCAAAGGAGGCCTAGCAAAAAAAGTTTGGGAGCCACTGCAGTTTTGAAACGTGGCTGTAAACTTTTTTAGAATGACTTTGCATAGCCGAAGGGGACTGAAAAGTCATTTACTTACACGCAGGATTTATCCTTTTATTAACCTGGTCCAAGGATCATTTCGCTTTAAACCTCAGAGTGGTGGCTGCTGATGAGCCAAGGCTCCCCCAGTGAGAGCGTAATTACAATGTTCCCATATTTTTAACCTCTTCTCTGTGAGTTATGAGCTGGAATTTAAATAATCTATCATTTAGATACCTGGAGAAGACTGTGCTTTGTTCTCATTTAATATCCCAATTCTTTCACATCAGCACAGAAGAAAAGGTGCCTGCTGATTGTAAGAGGCCTCGCGTTGCCACACATTGTCTCATTTCCTTAGTAGAGAACATTCCTGCCATTACTGAATTGATATGAAACATGCAGAAATAAGTGCACATAAGTTACCCATTCCTCCATCTTTTTACTCGCAAGCATTCCCAGATGTTTTAAAGCCCTCCGTTTTATTTTCAAACACAGATTTAAAGACAGTGATCATAAAGATGGCACAAAGTGAAGACTAAACACAGACAACTTGAATGCTGAGAATTGGCATAGCTCCTCCCTTTTCAAACAGATGTGGTCTGTTCTTCACTCAGAAGACTTCAAAAGATGTTTTGCAAAGAAAGTCTTAATTTCTATGTAGTTGTGTTATGCTTGGCAGGAAATGATATTTATGCTTTGTTATTCTGGACACATTCAATACTTTTTAAAACAGAACCTGCGTGAATGTCAGTGTAAACAAGCTCTTGGTTTGTGACTTTAACCCAAGTGGTTGTTCACCTCTGTAATCAGCACAGACAGGGACACTGGAAGAGAATGATAAGGTTTGTCTCGCTGTAAAACTGTTAACGCTGCACTTTTACTGTACTGGCACAGGGCAGCAAGGCAGCACCGAACATCCCCAAAGCTTTGTGATGAGTTTGGGGAAACGGAGAGTTCGGCTTGTAGAGAATGAGAGATAAAGACACAAAGTCACGACTTGACCACATATCTCAGCTTCCTTATGCACTGCTCCCCCCCCTCCCTTGCTCACACCTTTCTACTTTCTGTCATTTACTCAGCATAGGAACTTAACAGGAACTCTTGACAGCACTTCATAGTCGCTGAGGTAGAAAGTTGATTCATGTGTTTAACACAACACAATCGTTTGTAAGAAGTATATTTTTACAATTACGTTTCAAGTATAAATCACGCAGTCCTTAGGATGTCAGTTCTGTTATTGTATCAGGGTGGGTGGAGCCTATTCTAGCTGTCACTGTGTGGGAGAAAGATGCAAATTCTTCTTTTCCTTCAGTTTTGAGTCAGAGCTATATGAATTTCAAAGGAAATGCTATAAATATTTAAAAAATACTGCTATTCCCCAGTTATTTTTTGGCCCAGAAAAAAAGGAGTGATTCTCACACGTGTACTAATTTTAAATCAATAATAGAGAGTCATAAAAATAGAAAAGAAAAAGATAAATAAACAAAAAATGTGTGAATGTGGCTGCACTTTACAGCAAAGTTTTATTCTTTCTTGCCACTAACAATTTATCCCTCCCTCCCTCCCTCCAGTGAGTCATGAGAGTCCTCTTCTTTATCTGTTGAATGTTTGCTTCATTTGCCCGCTCAGCCCTGCCTTGTTTGAGGGGATTTGAGGGATGAGATTGCTAATCCCAACTTTGAACATGAATCAGCATCCAGGGGGAAGGCCTCCTGGATTCTCAGCCTCTTTCTTATGATAATGGTCCAATCAGTATGGCCAGAATGATGAAAATGCCAGCCAGCTTATCTCAGTGGGACAGCTTGGCGGAGGTAACGGAGGCCTGTCAGAAAAACAACAAGAACCTGTTTTGAAATAAGGGGGCCTGAGCTCTTATTTCAGCTAGCTGGTTATAGAGACAGCTTTGTGCACGTGCACACATATAGGTTGAGGTAGACTGCATGCAAAGCCTGCTTCGGTCTGATGGCAAAGCGTTTTCATTACCATGAATGCACATTAGGGAAACAAGTGCAAATTCTGTGTGTTTTATGCCAGGCTCACATTTCTGAAATTGTGAACTTCTGACCGTCACCTCTTCCTGTGCTGATCTGTTCTTGAGTCTGATTTCATGATAGGAGTGAACTTTGTGCATGTTTGTCACCAGCCGTGCCAGTCTCACGGGAATGACAACAGGTGCCTTTGGACATCGTCAGCTAGCAGCGCGAGGGTTTATTCATATTGTGGATATGTTCGTCTATGGGAGGTATTACGGTATTTGGCATGGGTGAAATGTGTTAACTACCAGTAAGGTGGAAGGTCTTGCCAGCTGGTGGGGAGTAGAAGATGGGACTCGATGGGAATTGGCTATGTGTCCCTCCCTGTACATGAGAGCTTGAGTTACAGTGAAGGCATTATGCCAGATTATGGGGCTAAGCAGGGGGCACTGTCTGTCTCTCTGCCGGTACTTGGACTGGACTCGGGCTGGACTGGACACACAGCTGTTCCTGTTCCCTCTGCACTAGACACTTGGGCGTCCAGTAAAACTGCAGGCGGGGGTGGCTGTGTGTTTTTTTTTTGTTAATATTTGTTACATTGGACTGCCTGTTCCTGTTTAGGTCGCCCATTTGCTCATGTGCAATTATGAATATCTGCACATGAAAAAGGCCCCCTCGTCACCCACTTTTCTACTGTGTGATGAGGGATAGCCTTCTGTGATGTGGTGACTGGAGCTGGTAACAAAGTCTCCCCAGGGCTGTAGCTCTGTAATGAGAGGCTATTATCACTCTAGAATATACTGCACAGGAGATAAGAGAAGCCCTGCCTGCAGCAGCGTTCACTGCTGCTAACCAGGAATAGCCACATGATGCTTGTATCTCCAAATTAAATTCTCATTTGCTTCCTTCTCTCTCACTACCCATTACCTCAAATGTTCCTGGCCAGGCTTTACTTCTCTCTTTTTCCTGTTTGTCTTTATTGCTGTAAAGCATTTTTGCCCAAACAGCTCTTTCTCTCTCTCTAATGCCTCAGGAATGGTGGGGTCCAGGTGGGATTGTGCTTGTCACTGGTGGCAGTGGGAGAGGATAACAAGGATAACAAGCAGAGTGGCACAGTGATTATGAGCCCATCTTCCTGAAATAAAGTTCGCTCCATCAGAGGATAGGAATGGCATGCGCAGTGTGCCAGCGGAGCTCCGAGCCATGAGCTCATTTTGTGTGCGACTGTGGAGCAGAGATGGACACAGTATCCTAAGAAGTGGTGCGTGTGTTGTGTTTGTGACCTTGGGGCCTGCTTGAGTTACATTATGTGTGAAATTTCACTGTGACATCATGTACATAATCATTAGCACAAGGTTGTAATTGAATACAGATATGACATTGTTGTGAAAACTAGCAGTACACTCTAGTTTTATGGACACATACCTATAATAAACCCAAATTGATATCCAAAAGCAGTAAAAGTCTGGTCTGAAAAGTAAACGGAACAAACTTTAAAAGTATTTTCTCTGAATTGTTTTCAAAAAATTAATATCCCTCTTTATTTATAGGCACCAAGAGCAGGAGAATTGCTTCTGTTGACCTGCTGGACAGTATTTGCATATGAGGATATCCCCACTACCAACCGACAGCAGCAATAGTTTTTATTTTATTCAATAAAAAAACCTTAGTAAGTGGATACGCAGGAGGGGAACTCTTTGCACAAGTGCAATGAGCTCAAGTCCTTCATATTCTGTGTGCTTATCAGCTCTGCGCACAAAGCCGGGCCTCAACACTCTGAACTGAAGCGAGGACCCGTGCGGTTATAGAGAAATGAGCAAAAGAAGCAGGAGGAAATGCAGATACACATGCATGCATGCTGTAAATAATACACGCGCATTCTGACAATGGGCTGGATTCACAGTTGGTTAGCCACTTAAATACCAAAGTTAAGTTTCCGGGGAAAGTTACTTGAATTCAGATTTACACTGTGCAGGTGCTTAACTCAGGCTGGCACATTTGGATTATTTAAATTAGCTGCCTGTCCACATCTGTGAGGCTGCCAGGGTTTTTCTGAACTAAGCTTTCCTCTTTCCCATCCTTCTAGTTTATCCCTTGTTAAATAAGCTTGTGTGGATGGATTCGAATGAATTACAAATAAAGACCAAAAGCAAGCTGTATGGTAGTGAAATTAAATGAGTTACAGCAAGAATAAATATAAGCAATAGAATAATGTGAAAACGGAAGCAAGATATGTAATAAAAGTCTGAGTTTTAATGATAAAGGAGTTAAATATGAATACAGTAACAAGACGAAAGAAGACTTGCATTCACATCTCTGCACAATGAGAAATAGCAGATTATGATGAGATGTCTATATGAATATAGCGCAACACGAAAGAATATGACTCCAGTACATTTTACTACATTGTGGTTAGCATCTGGTTAATGAATCCTGGTTCACTGGGTTCATATTGGTGATTCATTGTGTTGGCCCTCATCTGTGCCAAACCTGTAAAAAAATAAAATGCTGTCTCACAGCTTCCTGATTAGACTTTATATAACTTAATATCGGTGGCTGACACATCATAAGAGCTCCCTTAGCGAAGCAGAAAACGCAGGTGCCCCTCTGGCAAGACATACGCCCACACACACATTATGTGTGTGTAATACTGAGAGAGAAGTCCCAAATGGTAATCTGTCACACTCTGCCATGCCCGTCTATATTCAACTAAATGTTGATCAGTGTTCGTCGTGTCAGCTGAGCACATAGATGCTGTGAACATAGATATTCATGCACGCACACACGCACTACTGGTTGTACAGTTACAGTTTGGCCAAAAGTCACTTAAAGCACCCGTCGTCACTTTCATAGCATTTGCGGCCACCTACCACACACGCTGCTGTTGACAAGTTACTGAGACCAAATGGCCCAGCACGACCAGTGCGACCACTGCTTGTCATTTAAAGCACTGACCCCACATTCAGCTGGAGACACCTGGAGGTCTCCCCTCACCAAACCAGAAGAAGACCTGAGACTTTCAGCTTTGTCCAAATTCCAACCAAAATATACAAAAGTAACATTGTGTTTGTCACTGTTTTAGCAATACAGGAGCTCATCAATCATCGATTAGCTCGCATTTTTATTTGTCATGTCAAACAAACATTTGAATTTGCTCTGTTGCACTTCCAAGCTTCCCTTTCTTCCGCCCCTATTAAGAGTCGATTCTCCATGGTGCCACCCTGTTTTGCCACGCTACAGATTGCGCAGTTTGAAGGAAAAGAAAACACTGTGGCTCAGAGCGCCGCAAACAGGTGTAAAAACAAGCAAATGGCAAGGAGGTGGGACAAAAAAACAAAACAAAAATAAAGCTGGCAAGGAGGAAAGGAGGACCAAAGAAAGAGGAAGAGGTAAGGTATGCTATGCTCCAGTTAGGCTGTAGAGTTTTAGTCCGTGGCTCCTACATGTGGCAGAGGCCCCATTAATCATTACTGTTCACTGACAGGACCTCTGCAACTCGCACACACAAGCATGAGCACTCACACGCCCATGCCTCCGCCCCTGCTGACACACGCACACACGGGAATATGCCCTAATTTTACTAAAACATGCCCAATGATCATCTCCACCCACGCGCACATTCATCTCATCAAACTGTCAAGTCATCCGTCTTATACAAAACTCTATCAATCCATCTCTCCATATTTCTACTCCGATAATTGCTGACAACCACTCGTGATTCATCAAATTGGCTTTTTTTCCCCCACTTTGAGAGCTTTTTCAAAAGTACACATTGTCAACATCACACCAAAGAAAATACACTGAGGGTGAAATGCTATATAAACAGTAAGAAATATGCCGGATTACTCAGAACGCACTGTCACAGACCACTGTAACTCATGACGGCTTAAAATAAATCTGACTATAAACCTGAATGCCCTGCAAGAGACTCCTTTAATGGACAAAAGCCTGTTTTATTAGCAATACGTCACACTTTACTCTGACCTGAGCTGTGTCAGGTTTTTTAAAACAGATTTTTTTTTTAGTTCCATATCGCTTATGAAAGAAAAATCTTTATAAATGAATAACTTGTCAGGTTTGTCGGTGAATCCACAAATTTTAATTAAAGACACACAATATTACAGTTTATATTGCAAGTAATAGTTTTATCCTCAAGTCTTATGTTTCTTTTTCTAAATATTTCCCACTTATGAATAAAATAAAATAACTATAAAATCAAATCAAATATAGAGCTACTTTTTCAAACTGCAATATAACCCCAAGCTATTCATTTTGCCAAAGTGCAATTACTGAAGTCACCACTAGGGGCTATCTACTCCACAGGTTTCCTCTCGTGAAAACAGAAACTCCCCACTCCTTCAGTCAGTACACAGTTCTCATGACAAAAGATTAGACACTGAACACATCGCAGACTGTGTATTAAACCAGCAGTATGCATTAATGGAACAATCAAAGTTTCTGACTCAATGAAAGAATGAAATTTGACAATCATTTTGAAATCTAAGCAAAGCCAACGCATTGATTTTAAATGAATCCATCATGTGCATTTCATCTGCTTTGTATTTCTGCAATCCTTTCACGAGACAAGTCCAACTCTGCAAAAAGTCAAATATGATCAGAACAATTAAGATTAACAAGCTGTGCACACTTTAAGTAGAAGTGCTGAAACATTCACACGGTGTTTGCTGTGGAGATGTGTCACAACTGTAGCAGTGAATGTAAATAATCAAGTTTCGGATGCATGTGAAACAGGTGTGACATATGAAAAACAGAACGTGTATAGCTTTGTTGGTCACAATGTCAGCAAGGAGTGCTGCGTGAATGCATAATAGACTTCAAAGATAACTGCCACTGGCCTGAAAACGGGGAGATAGGAGAGAAAGCCACATAGAAATAATAAAATCAAATAGATCAAAGCGGCGAGTGTAAGCACTTATTGGCAAAAGAAAGGTAGGACAAAAGAGGAAAGGCGTCACAGAAAGTGCATTAGTGCGTCTGGATACTAAAATAAACACACTTAAGATGAGTGTTTCTTTTGGTTTTTTCTTTGGCAGGATGATGTCAGAGAGGAGGGAAAGCCAGGGCGATGATCATGGCCATTTTTGAAGAACAGAGACATAAAGAGGCAGAGTAATGTTCCTCTGTTTCCACCTTGCTGTGGCAGAAATTAGAGGTAAGGATTAAAAGAAATAACTGGTTCCTGATTCCTACTGTCATCTGCCCCTTCAAAGAGGTCTCAGTGAGAGGAGAAGTAAGCGCTGGGGGGGAGAGGAACTAGAAAATGCCTTGAAGGGATGTCAGTGCTAATTGTTTCCTACTTAGCCAAATCAAATAAGTTACATCTTTGTGGGTTGTTAGATATGAAAGGAACCTGATTAAAGCCTCTTAAGAGCCCGTAGGGGTCACTGGATGCCAGACTACATTTTTTTTTTAACTTTAAGAATTACCAGATGTTTTAATGGCAAATCCCTCTTTGCCTGGCGCTGAAAAGAAATACAGGTATTAATTGATAAATTATAAAAACTTATTAAAACATGAATTTTAGCAGTCAAACATGATGCATGTTTCAGTAATAACTTTATTTTGGTTAGGTTTGTATCAAATGAAAATCCCAAGAGATGATATCAGCAGCATGCATACTACAAGTATGATAGGGTGAAAAATATCAGTTGTGACATGATTATTAATGCAAAGTGTTATCAGGGACTAAAATAGCACTGGCTTTGACTCTGTTTTTATAAATATGATTATTACTGTGACAACAGACGGAGGAAAAAAAAAAAGCAGTGCTTAAAAGCGATCTCTCTTTTTGCCAGTGTTATTACATGTGCAAAAGTCACCATCAAACTGGATTAGGGGAATAGGATTGCGATGCTCGCCTTTGATCTGCCAGATTACAGTAAATCTTCCACGGCACAGAATGAAAAGTCAGCGAGAGAGAGTGAAAAAGAGATGGGAGGAGGAGGAGGGGATTCTGCAGGGGCCCCGATATCCATCCCGTCTCTCGGCTAAGCCGAATTCTTCTTCCTTTGCCTCGTGCTTCCAGGAGATTTGGTGTGGCTGTGATGTCTGAGTCCAAGGAGACACAATCAGGACAGTTGCTAATATGGCAGCCGAGGAGAAAAAAAAAGAAGAAGGGAAGAAAGAAAGTGACAAAGACACTTTTGAATAATGACATCTCTGTTTTTTCAACCTCTATTTTAGATCCATGCAGCCAAACATGCACATGAAGACAGATCACATGCTTCTATGAGCTGATAGCTCGTACTAAAGCAGTCAGCAAAATGACACACTGGCACCACTCCTCCTAAACTCTTTAATCTATGATGTGCTCATTTGATGTAGGGTGGGTGCAACCATTTGCAGTGCTAGCTAACAAATCTAATACGGTATATTAGATCCCCAGACTACGTCAGAGCGCAGTTAGATTAGAGCTGCTGTCTGTTTATCTGTGCGGATGAACAAAGCTTGATAATAGCTCTGCTAATTAACTCCAGACTACATAGAAGGAGTTGAGAGCTGTTTCCTGGCTAATCACAAAACAAATATACCCGTTCTCTACAGCATCATCGCCACCTCTATCCTGCTCTTCTCCTCGCCCTGCCATCTAGACAGCATGTTTACTTAGTCAGGATGGTATCTTTTACCAAAGGAGGACGAGACCTTTAGCTCGATCGGCTAATATCTGCTCATCTGTTGAAAACCCCAAGATTCTTCAACAATTGTGGTAATAAATCTCTCTCCGGGGCCAGCTGGGAATCAATCTGAAAGTGTGCAAGTAAGAAGACAGGAAGACAGATAGTGAGAGTGAGGAGGTGAGCATAGAAGAGGAGAATTAGGAAGTTCTAAAGGCGTGAATGACAAAACATTTTATTTTTTATGTTTTTATTGGCAAACAAAGTAAGGACAACCTGGAGACTCTGTTAGTAACTCCTAAATCCTGTGATTGCCAGGCTCCCCTTATTACACATGAGTCAGATGGTCCAATTACAAGCTGCTGAAATTCTGGCGTCACTCTGTTCTCTGAGTAACTACAAAGTACTGGATCACTATCAATGATATTTTGAACATTAGTCATCAAGTCCGGGGAAGTCAGAATGACTGCAGTGTCCATCTTAATAAAAACAGATGCTTTCCCACATCCTTCTGTTAAATTTCCCTCCTTCTTTTACAGCTTTTTATTTAATTTCATTTTAATTTCATTTTGTTTTTGCAACTATCATCTTTATACTTCTTTCCACTTTTTACATGTTGACGTTTCTTCCCCTTTCCCTCTGTTCCTTGTGAGAGTGTGTGCCCAGTGCTCAGGCTCTGGGGTAAATAGCTGGAAAACATTCAGACATTAATCAGACTGTCGCCAGACAGAGCTGACATCACAGGCCTAGCAGGATAAACACCCGCATGCATGGACACAACCGTGTAAACATATAGGACACATACAGACACGGGTAATTTTTTTTTCCTTTCAAGTACAGCCCGACCTTTTTTCTTAGTTTGATAAACAGTCTGGAGTGGGACACTAATTGGCGCACACACTGTACCAGGCAAGTACACAGAGGTGTACACATATACACGTTAGCTAGGATGAATTCACTGCTTGGAGGGGGATAGTAAACAGAGGTGAGCCCATGCTTATGACCTAACAGAGTTTCTAAAAGGAAAACATGAAGCTGGCTGGTTTTGGGATTTATTGCAAATTTGGGCATTTTTGGTTTTACGGATCACTATGTTTTTTCAGTCACCAACTGTAACATTTTGCGGCATCATACTCTAACCTTCCACTTTTTTAGTCACAATGAGGTGGCAGGTCAACTCCAGAGTATATGGTGGACCATAGGCAGCACCTCTCCAAGAGACACATCGTCAGTTGACAAAGTGAAGCATGTGGATTTTAAGAAGCGTGTACAAATAACATCTTCTTCTATATTAATAATTTTTACAGTGACAGTGCAATTTTGTTCTATTGTCTTTATCCAAAGTTTAAATGAGCCCAACGGTTGTGTTAAGACAAACAGGCTTTAATGATTTTTATTTTATCTTTTATGATCGCTGTCTAACTGATCCAGGCAACTTAAAGCTACAGAAAACACCTGAAACTGAAAATGTTTACCCTTCAGCTAATGCCAGCTTAACAATTAACCAGGTAATATATAATGTCTTTATTTAATTTAACAGTAATTTAAGAGTAAAGTACCTATGTTTCTTGAAAAATTGCACTGATCATTGATCTTTGGATGTTGGCTGCCTCTTTTTCCTTGCTCTGTCAAGATAAAGCTGCTTCAGCAGTGTTGAGCTACAGACTTTGGGGAGGTCAATCCATGAGTGACAGTGTGTTTATACATGTATCCAGGTATACTATTACTGTAATGTGTTTTGATCATGTTGAAAAATGAAGTCGCCAATCAGACACTTTCCAGAACTGCTGACTGAAAGCAGCCCCAAACCATGACAGAGCTTCCACCGTGTTTTACTTGACCACTTCTGTACGCAGACAACTATTTGAATTTGGATTCATGACTCCATAAGTTCAGTGTCATCAGCCTTTCTTTCTCTTTCTTAAGAAGGACTTCTTGGCAGCTGCTTTTGCATTGAGACCATTTCTCATGAGGCTTTAGCAAACAGTAGACGACTCATTTGAAGGGCCAGATGCATCTGTCAGCTAGATGTCCATCCCCATTTCTTGAGAAAATGACTGCCAGACACTGTTCACCTGCTGCAGATATATTTTAAACTGCCACTGCTTCTATTATTGTCCACTTCTCCAGTTTCCTATTTTTTTAAGGAAAAGATGGACACCATGCTGTGATATGTCAAGTTTTTGACTAATAGCTTTTTGAGAGTCACGGTGTTTGTGCAAAAATACAGTTTCCTGCCTGCCAAACTGTGTTATCATTATGCATTTTATGCTACAAGCTGCAAGTGACAAAGTGCCTAAAGATAACATTCACCAAGTTTAAATAGTAAGTGCCTGAAAATCGTCAGGTACAAGAAATGGACTGAAAATGAATAAAAGTGTCCAATGTCCAAAGAAAAACTTTAAAAGACCGCTTAAAAAACTTACAAGAAAATCTGGCCTTTTTGAAGCGAAATATAAAGAAATAAGAAGTGGCCCAAGACTTTTGCACATTGTTTTATAAATCATGTATTAGATTCCATTAACTATGGGAGTGCCTGATGATCTGCTCTGCAGTCCATTGGTGACTCTAGTTAAATTTTGTATAACTCAAAAGTTATTGTTTTTACACAAACATTAAAAAAAAAAAATCGCTTGGCTAAACTTTTACCACCAGTCTCTACATCTTAATCATTCAAAGATCAAAACGTGTTGGCAACCAACAGGTAAAAATACGTTTTTATTTAAAAATTACTGCATGACATCCAAATTTGGATCTCTCTAAATTCTCTAGAATAAACACACATCTGTGACTGAAAGGGAGACCAAAACAGAGATACCCAGACACACAGATGTTATAACAGAGGGTGTCAGACGGTTGAAGGCAGCACTGAACAAAGAAGATTTCGTTGAACCCCCTCCTCCCTGACACATACGTCGAGCTTGGGGATTATTACATATCAGTTATAGAACGGAAGATTGAGGGAGCAGACATGCACCTCGCCTCGCACCTCCCAATCCCCAGCGGACGCAAGATGAGGGGTCCCGCTCTGGAGACAAGGAGCGCTACAGAGCTACAAAGGTTTTGCTATATCCACCCCCCCAGTTCTTTATACACCTATCCAGGCACAAAAACACACAAATACCCCAAGTAAGAACACCAGAATCTAGTATAGCAAACATGAGCTAGTATAAATGCAAAAAAGGTAAAATTCCAGGTAGAGGTAATTCTCTTATTTGTTGGCAATCTGCATAAAATATATAGTTCAGGGTTTAGACATTCAGGTCTGAGAATGTGTAGCTTTGTGTGTGAGAGAACGTGACTGAGGGTGCCGTGTAATGTCTTAAAAGCAGCCTTAAGAAACTGAGTTAAATATATGCATACTGTAGTGTGTATCATACAGAGGCATGCTAAATGAAGACGACATGTAGACATTTGTAATTCTCCAGCAGTGTGCCAAACTAAGGAGCGGAAACCACAAAAGCCCTTTCAGTGAGGTGATACACATTTTAGAGTATAATTGCTGAGATACCCGGTACACGGTCCCTAGCTGTAGCTCTCATTCTCAGTGTGTGTTTTCAGATCTGCAATCATTTACTTAGCAGAACAGACATGTCAATTACATGGGAAATACCTTCGGTATGAGAGTACTATCACGTAGTGGATTTGTGGGAATCAAACGTTTTTATTCAATTTGGGTCAATTTTCACCTATTTAAAAAGTAAAATTGCTGTCGTTTCATTTGCTAACTTGTATCCAAATGCTCTACTGAATAGACATTGTACATTACAGTTTATGTTGATATAGGAAATGTATAGAGTTATAGAACTGAAGCATTTTAAATTTTAAAAATAAAACAATCTGGAGTCAAAACTCTAAAAATGTCAGACTTGGTTGATTTGGTTTCATTGTGTGGTAACCGTGTGTGCATTTTGATAACAGCAGTCCTGAGAGGATTTATTTTGTCAGATTACTTCACCTAAGAAAAAAGAAATCTAAAGACAAACTATACAAGCCAACGGTTGGACGCTGATCTCAATATTACTCCTTTGAATTTTGTGGAACAATAAAAGCTTTCACTGTTCTTCCACAAAAGTAGTGACACAGTGAAAGATGCAGAAAAAATATAAAACAGAAATTTGGCAAATTCTCGTTCGGATTATTTCGTATTAAACTGTGATATTTTTACTTGCCATATTATCAAAGTTGAAGGCACATGGAGTATGCATTTCAACAAATATGTTTTCTGTTGACACTGTTTTGGTTTCTCATCAATATTTGTCAATTCTGTTTGACTTCATTACAACTAGCAATCCCTATAATTTCACCCATACCTGTCAATAAAATATATTCATTACAGCACCTTCGATAAGTGCACGAATTATACAGTTTCAAGGAGAACATGATGAAGTGGTTGCTTGTTCTCTGGGAGTGAGTGATAAAATAGGACATAGATATATTGTGTTGGCAGCCTTTGGGTTTGGGGTTTTAATCCAATGCAGGCGGAACAGCCAGGTCCTCATAAGGGTTCTTTTCATGGAACTGGGAGGCCTAGTGCTTTTCGGGGCCTGGGGTGCAGGGACAAGCCACCCATCCCCCCCTCCCCTTCCTCCTTATACCCCCATCCAGACCCTAGTCATCCTCCTTCCACCCCTTTGTGGGGCTTTTCCACTTTGATTTCATGTTTGCCCATCTCATGGATGTGAGAAGGGGCGAGGAGAGGCATTCCACAAAAGACCCCATGAGACGCTGCCCCCTCCACTTCCTGCACACTCGCTGCACATATACATAATAACCAACATACTCAAACACGCAGTGTCTTATCTATATACGTATAGATAAATATGTGAATGAGCATGCATCACCAGAAATTCATTCGCTTTGCTTTCCACTTCCATCCAATGAGAGAAAAGTTTGTGCCAACTTACTACAAAAGGAGACTTCATTTGGCTTTGTTTTTAGTTTAAATGGTGCTTTGAATGATTGCACTCACGTGCAACTTACTGCTGCACATCTTCAAAAAGAAATATATGAAGAACCCTATAACCTCAAACCCGTCACAACTCCCTGGGAGATAATGAACCCAACAGACTACCAAACCATGCAGGGGTCCCCCCAGCTGTTTCTCTCCCTAGCAGACTGCGAACTAGTCCCTGACTGGAGGTCTCAGGGTGTTCCCCTGGGGAGCCCCAGAGTTCTGGGTGTTAGTGTTGCCACTGGGGTTTTATAGACTCCCTACTGAGAGCATCTCCTCAGAACTGACAATGGCAGGCATTTATCCCCAGGGTGACCGTGCTGACCCCCTAAACTCACTCCCCTAAATCCGCTGGCCATGGACTGGCGGCTCCTTTCAGGGAGGCTTTCACAAGGTCGAACAAAGCATCCTGGCCTATAAGCAAGCCTCCTCAGTAATGCATCACTTGCAAACATTGAGTTTAAATACTTGCCTGGAAATAGGTAAGCATGTGTCCTGACATAAATGCAGTAAAACTACCAATCAAGAGATTTAATGATATTTATTAAGTGCCATCGTTGTTACAGAAGTGATGATATAATGACTCTCTAAAATGAGAAAACCTGAGTGGAACAGTCAGCTGTGAGCTACAGTGAATTTGCAAAGACAACAAAAACACCTGCAGTCAATAGAAAACTGCACCGACACATGTGCACAAGGGAATAAATCTCTCAAAGACGGAATAAAAACATTTTCTATTTTCAGCCTCTGCTGCCTTTTCTCATCCTCTCTGCTCTTTTAATTCCTTCACCTTGTTCTCTCCTTTCAAACACATTCCCTCTTTTCAGCCTCACTTCCTTTCCCAGTTTGTATTGTTGTGGTTGTTTCTTCCCCTCATTCCTCCTCTCTCTTTCACTCAGCACTTTTAATTCCACCCCCTATTTTCTCCTATAGAGGTGCCATTTCAATTGGGGGATGTGTTTGTGTGTGTGTTTGTGTGTACGAAATCGTGTGTGTCGGAGTCTGCATTTGTGAAAGCGTCTGTGCGAGATGAGGGAGGGGCCAGAAAGAAAGAGGTTAATATATGTGTGTGTGCATATGCAAGAAACAGAGTGAGCGAGACTAAGATGTTTTTTTGCATGCGTGCCTCAGAGTGTATGTCAGCGCATGCACGCCTTTGTGCATGTGATGGAGATGCAGTAAAGAGGTTTAACCCTCTATTTTAGTTTATGCGCGTATCCTTTTGGGGACCCCTGCCTCAAGGAAGAAGCTTCCTTTTATTCTCTCTTTTTTTTCGCATTCCAATACATCCTATAGACCCTGTTAAATGTGAACAAAATAGGTTGAGTGCTCGACGTGAGTGATAGACGTCTCTGTTATTCAGCTTTTGCATTTGTTACTAAACGCTCCTAATGACTGACATGTTTCAGCTTTCAAAAAGAGAAGCAAATCCATTAGAGAAAAGAACATATAGAGGAAAAAATCTAACGAATTTGATAATGTCGGCAATATTATAAAAGAAAAGACGTCAAGATACCATTCCGCATAACTTGATATAGTTTCATTGTGGAGTGTTTTAAATTTCAGAAACCTGATTTCCATTGCTACAAAAAAACAAAAGCCTAGTATTAATAAAAATCAGCAATTGTTAGAATAAAATACCCCGGGGCAGCTTATGTGATTCAAAGCTGTGCGAAAGACAGAACTAAGCAGCTCTCGGATCAGCTATGTGATTTCACACACACACACCAGGTGTATTTCAGTGGTTAGTCATAGATTTGACCTTTAACCTTTAGCATTAGTGCACTGTGACAAGCTAAAAGGAATTTCATTGCAATAAAAAGTTGCACAACAAGGGACATTTGGCTTTTATACTAAAGTAACAGGGAGTAGAGATCAGATCTGGTTTGTTTCAAAAGAGAGAGTCTTCCATTTTTTTCCCACTACTGGTTTCAGAAAGGTTGTTGAGACATAATATGCGGTTAGGTCAGACAAACCACAGTACATGCTACTCTAAACAACACACCACCAGGAAAACTAGCTTCCATATTACACATGACAGTAGGCACATGAGTGGTTGTAAGCAGAAGAATATGGCCCCAAAATGCAGATTTTTGACTGTGGGATGAATAAATTTTACATCCTTGGCAATTTTTTTTGTATTATAATGGCATCAAGATCTATTGCTACTTTGAAATTAGCCATAAACAAACAATGCATATGAAAAATATAGTCTTTATTGACAAAAGCCCTTTCAGGTGTGCAACTGCCCAGATCTAAGCTCTAGGAGTGTCCTGTTTATTGTCCATATGCACTGCTGTGGTTCTGTGCTCTAACCTGACCTGCAATAATGGATACACAAGGGGTCAGCTGTGCATGGAGTGTAGAATATGTGGAGCAGGTTGTTGAGTGAAGTCTCATTGGGTGCTGTAGGACAGAAGGTCTGTGGAGAGTCAAAGGGTTAAATTGGAACAGGTTGGCAAAAAGTGCACACATGCATGTGCCACAGTTGGTACTGAATTGCAGGAGCACAAAGTCAAAAGTGTCGGTCAATACTGACTAAGCATGTGTGGCTGGGTATTACCGCATGGCAAAAGGTCAGGGTTAAAAAGACTTGGCGGTTTAAACCCTGTGAAATCAAAAGTTTGCCTTTAAGGTTTAATCCAGGTTTCCTGCACATGCAAGCATGTGTCTCATATGGCCACAGAGGGTATAGCACGTGTACTATTCCATCAACCCATTTCAAGCATGCCTGTATTTGTGTGGGGAAGTTGAAGAATTTTAATGTTTGAGAAAAAAAGAGGAACCTGGTGGGTAGAGGGAATAGTTCAGCAAATGCACCACAAGGATATTTTCATCATTTAAATCAGTAGTGACAGTCGTTTTTTCCCCTCTATGGTCCAAACACGCGTTGATGCAGCAGGCCTCACACAATGGCCCGTGCTGCAGCACATATATCATCAAGTACCTGTTAACACTGGCCTGGAATCTCACAGAGCTCCTGAGTGGAATTTTTGCATTTACAGTAATTTTCCACATTTCTCTCAACTGCACCACATGTTTCTAACAGAATCCCCAAGATGCTCAAGGTATTCTTATAAAACCATCCACCCTTCATGCCATTGACATTTCACACTAACCAGAAGCACAGAGGGTTGGCTCAAATGAGTTCTGAGCCAGTGCCTTTCTGTGCAAAGCTTTCAGTCTTGAGATGTGAGCCAACTTTTGAAAGAACATGTGGGAATGGGTGGAGGATCGTTTGTTTCTATTTCAGTGTCAATCTTCTTAATCTCATGTAAGAACAGAGTCTTCCACCTCTGACTTTTGTGTTTGAAAATGCACAATAATGAGGACCAGTTTCACAAGTGCCAATAAAATGATTATGAAGCTAACTGGACTCTAAAATCTTATCTCATAACATTGTTGATTCTTTAGAGCCTCAAATGGCCACAACAAATCATTTGCAAGCTATAGGCCAAAGCTATTTATTCTAATTAATCCTGTAAAGTATCAGGCTTGACACAGTTGAGATTTATACACAGATTCTGTAGAAGATTCCCATTAGTATGCCTAGCGAGTGTAGTGTTGCAGAGACCTGTCAATGCATGGTTGATGTTAACTAAAGTAAAACAAAGCACCGGTGTGAAAACTTATATTCTGTGTCCAGCGTTTTTGAGCTAATTTTTCAGGCTTTTTCTTGGAGACCATGCTTGATAAGATAGCTGCATATTGGTGATTTGTTTGCATCCTAAAGGGTTCACATCCAGATTAAACAGAGGAACATATATTATCCTGATCTGTTTGTTCATTTAGAGACTTTATTAAAACACATTATTTCAGTGCCTCATCCTGCTTTTGGTGTTGATTTGGTATTCCAGCAAATGTGCAGGCAATCAGATGACTGGAACAACGGCACAAGTTCTAAAACGTTTAGATATCACCCAACCAAACTGAACAACAGTAAATCAGTTTTCCCATCGTGCACTCCCATTTTAACCAAAGGACATCTCTTAGTGAGGTTTCTAACCATTATATCAGTTTTCTCATTGTTACTGTTAGCAGGGCTCATCCTGGGCCCAGTAGGCCTCAGGGCAATAATCTGGAAGAAACCCTGGCATGCATGAATCACTGACAGCTGTCATTTAATAGCCACTGATTTTGGTTATTTTGTGTGGAAATATTGCAAAAACACAATGCATGACTGATGCATGACACTCCTCTATCCTTGAAGTTGGATGGATGGGAATGTAAGTAAACTTCACTCTTGTCCCCTTGTGAATTCACATTTTCCCTGTGGCAATGGCACCCATGCGCATGCACACAGAATTAGACAGTCACTCTCTCTCTCTCTCTCACACACACACACACACACACACACACACACACACACACACACACACACACACACACACACACACACACACACACACACACACACACACACACACACACACACCATGAAGGTTAGGGACTTTTTTTAGACATACTAATAACAGACTAACACTCTACACTCTGATCTTCAAAGCAGCTGAAGAGCAGAAGAGAATGCGGCCACTGAAAAGCCCACTGAGGGAGATTTTGGCACATTCGAACTCACTTAGCCTGTAAATGAACACTTTAATATTAACAATTCACAGTAAAGCTGCATGCAGTGTTAGGCTACAGCCAAATGACTTTGGCAAACATGAAGTCTGAGTGAGGGGAGTGAATTTACAAGCAAAGAACGCAATAAATAAAAACAGCTTTTACTGTGTCTTTTTAAAAGCTCATAAAAAAGAAGTTTCCTTTCCTAATTTTGAAGTGTGAACTTAATAGATTTACAGCTTTTGAAACCGTACTGGATGCTTTATTGCTTATCTTAAAGTGGTTTGCAGACTAATTTTCAAAAACGTGGATCTGAAAACAAATTTCAAACAGTGGAGTGAGTGTTTCATGGTTTACTGTTGCTGCCAAGCAGAAAAATTGCAATCCTTTCAGAAACTACTCTGTAGCATTCCTGGATGTTAACAAAACTTCATTGCCAGTTTATTCAGCTATGGGGAATGGTAGTACTCATTTAGCCTGAACCGAGCTCCAGATTGTTTACAACTGACATTATAAAGCTGTCTTCAATGTCAGTCTCACATTTCATATGCCATAGCAGATGATATAAATGCAACTGGAGCATCCCAAGTATTTTGGCAAGGCTGTATTTCCTTCAGGAAACAATGTCCGAACAAGCCCAGCTGCCACTCATGTGCCTGGGGTTTCCAGCGGGCCTGAAGGGGCAAAATCACTCAGAATACAAGAGCTTGATATGGGAGGATATACAGGAAATTATATAACATCATCAAATCTTTGACATTGTTCTAGATAAGTGCTTTAGACAGAAACAAAAATATATGACAGACTTGAAATGGTAAGACTTGAAAGACGGAAGGTCACAGAAGCAATGCCTAAAACTTCTGGATGGTGACTGAATCCATGCAAGTTGATCTATATGGATCAGTTCTCTCAGATACAAAATCATTATTATAAAATGTGTGCTTGTCACTTACCATGGTGGAGGTTATTCTTGCAGGATGAGCTGTTGGGTTTTTGGTTATGACACCCAACTCCACTGGCTTCCCATCCACTCCAGATATATATTTCAGGTTCTTGGTTCTCACTTAAAGTTCTCTGAATGGTCGAGCATCAGCATGCATCAAATAACTTTTGTTCTGTATGTCCCTAGCAGGTCCCGAAGGTCCTGTGACCAAGGCCTGTTGGCTGTGCACTGTACATCACTGAAAACTAAAGGTGACAGAGCCTTCTCAACAGTAGCACCAGAACTCTGGAACTCTCTCCCCTTTAGTTTGAGGTCTGCAGACTCTGTTGAGCCGAATACTTACCTTTTTACAATTGCTTTCAATGAACTATTTTAATGTGCTGATGTGAAATGATATTTTTTGACTTATTTTGTTCAGCACAGTTTTACTTACATCCATAATGTAAGTAAAAGTGCTTTGAAATTTGTAATCTACAAGAAATCCATCATCTCATGTCTCAGTTACGCAGGCCTATAGACTCATCAGTGACCCTTTGACAACCGCCGGTTGCTAGAGAAAAATGTGTATTCCCTGACTGGATGGTTGAGTAGTTACTGGTGCTGACATTAGGTTAAAGTGTCGCACAAGTTTGCAAAGTTGGCATGAAAAATATAAATTTGTTTGCAAACACTTGCTAACTGCCGCCAAGACAGTGGAACTATAAAAAGTGTGATACACTTTCCCCTATGAAGTCAAAGTTATACTTTTGAAATGTGTTGGCTGCAGAAATAAGACATCTTTTATACTGAAGGTGAACCCATTTCACCCGATGAGTGTCAGCAACCACTCACCAACCAGTCAGGGAGTACAGCAACCTGTGGAAACCTGCCTGTGAGACTGAAGCTTTAATTGGCTGTCATATTGCTTAATAGTAGTGGTGCAACGGATTGCGGTTGATCCGTAATCCGAACCGATCCCACTCCACGGTTCGGGACGCATGTGATCCGAAGATTCGAAAAAGAAGGGAAAAAAGTATGTGTATGGTGCGCAATGTCAGTCTGTCAAGCGATAGTTATGGCCAGCGCTGGCGGTCCAAGTGGAGGAACAGAGAAGTTTGCTGCATTTAAGCAGCCCTTTGCTGCCCAATCCAACCGGGCTAAAGCTATTACAAAAGCTACTGGGGTGTTTAGGGGGGAAGCCGTATTCCCTTGTGCAAAACAAGGGGTTTAAACTATGATGAAGGTGCTTGAGCCACGCTATGATATCCCTTTGCGCGTCCACTTCAGTGACAAGAATGTACCCAGGCATGTATGAGCAGGAAAAGTTTAAAGTTATGGCTGAACTGTCCCTGGCATCTTCTGAAAGCTACGTGACCGTGACCGCTCATTATATCACAGCGGAGTGGTAGATACAAAGCCCTGTACTGCCCTATATTGCACCTTAATTTGTTTTTATATAATTACGTGGAATGAGTCTTGAGTTGAATGTTTTAAGAGGCAAAAAATACCTAAATAAGTTCACAAGTAAATGTTAAAATTTTGTCTTTTTTTCTTCTTTTGCTGATCTGAAAATTGATCCGATCCGTGACTTAAAGCCGTGATCTGATCTGAACCGTGAGATTTTTGATCCGTTGCACCATTACTTAATAGCCACTGCTTGGACAAAAAAGTTGCTGATGAGAGCACACACACGTGGGCACAAAGGCATTAGGTTGCCATTAAGTAAAGTAATGAGTCGTGCAGTTCTGGCAAATGCCTTTAAATCTGGATCAGGGTGAGTACAGCTTCAGTCATGTCTGTTCCTGAATACCTCACTGCATCAACACTAAAATAAAAAAATAAATAAAAATCACAAACACAGCCTGTTTCCCAGAGGCAAAACAACCCATGCATTAACCACGGCTTAATTTCCCCTGCAACATTTATCGAGGAAACATGTGGGCCTAACAGAGATCTAGTTCGTTGATTACAGATTATTTCAGCGAACAACATCCTTCGATTCCAAGAGAAAGAATCTGTGAGTCATAAAAGGTGATAAAAGGCAAACAATAACAACCGGTGCCTGAAAACACAAACAATACATGGGAAGCTCTTTGTTCCCTGCAGGTTCCCTGTGCTAATGCAATAAAGTGCTCATTCGAGGCGAGCCATTTTGGAATCCTAACAGATTGGGATGTCAATAATGACTTTCAGCTTAATTTTGAGGCAGATCAAGTGAAACTGCTGAATCTGATTTCTGGGTGAGAATTTGATAGGAGGGCTAGCTGGGAGCATAAAACCACACTGGGTTTTAACCGCAGGCAGCTTTCAAGGAGCAAAACAGCAGAAGACACACAGCCTCAAAAGAAATCCTTGAGTACCAGCATCAATTACCACTATTAATGCACACATTACCCAGGCCCTCATTCTTTTTCTATGTGTGCTTCCTTGCACTCATACTAGTCGGGTGCACCCCAGGCTACACAGGAGAGTGTGTGTGTGTCTGTGCATGTGTGAGGAGAGAGAATATGCGTTTACTCCTGTATACTCGTGCCCATTTGTGTGTGTGTGTTGCTGGGTAATATATCATCTCAGCCTGAATAGACCCCCAAGCCAGAAGTTAATGAAGTGAAATGAGACTTATTAGCCAAAAACCTTTAAAGTCACTGACAGGCAACGTGGAGACATAAAGACAGCCTGAAATTATTAATGACAGTTGAAACATAGGTGCGTGAAGGGACTGAGAACAGAGGGGTAGCCCACAAAATTTGCATTCTGTTGAAGGAAAAACAGATTAAAAAAATTAAGAAACCCAAACTTGAATGTGTCATTCCCTTAAAATTTTTCTCTCTTGCCAGGAAAAATATAAAAGTTCCAACATTTAATAATGCTCGTGAGTGTACCTCCATGATTTTAAAGCAAAGATTTACACTTGACCCTTATATGCTCTGCAGTGGATTCACAGAGCAGTTGAAACCATGTGATCCACAGGGTGCACAGTTCTCAATGGCTTTATTTTTTAGGTGAATGCGCGGCCTGGACAAGCCAAGTCAGGTAATGATCAGTCTAATTGGACAGGAATGACTACCTATCAGGCTGATTACTGCCACTACTCATCATGCAATAGCAGCTCAGCAGGGGACCAGCTCTGTCTGACATGCAGCACATGACTACAGCTGTTGAAGGGGCGGCAGCGCCTGCTGCCAGGGGCTGTTCTGAGGTCAGCCAGCGAACAGGGGTGCATTTCTCATCACTGTCAGAGATTTGGAAACGGTCCTCACACTTTGGGCGAGGAAGCCCCTTGACCAAGAAACCAATGTGCCAGACTTGTGTAATTTATGTTCTCTTGTTAGAGACTTTGAAGGCTCACATGTAGCACAAGTGTTTCTGCTGTTGCCCCACTCGCTGAAGGCTAACAACAGATAGCAACAGATGTAGTTAAATTAAAAGATTGGGTTTCGCCTCCACTTCTCCACATATGCCACGATAGATCCAGTTCTTCAAAGATGCTTTGAAGCCTGATACATGTAGATGCCTTTGAAAGATCACAAAAAAGCAAAAGTGGTCACATTGGATCATGATAACCCAACACTGTTTGTTGCTCCCTCTTTAGTTGTGACCTTGGGTTGACCCCACTGGTGTTTACTTAAGAAGCCATGAAGACTGAGTCACTTGTTTTGCTGAAGGCCAAAGACCTGAAGACCCAAAAGTACCTGGCAGCACCATATGCTAGTTAGCGTATGTTAACACTGTTGGTCGTGGTTTGCTTCATGAAGTCATGAATTGCTCAAATGGAAATTAAACTTGACAGCATCGTGCTTCTGATCAGAGGGGACACTGACGTAATGACCCATTCTAAACAAAGACAACTGTGTCAGAGAATTACAAAGTTTGGATTAGCTATGAGCTGCATCAGTTACGGTTAGCCTTTAAGAGAACAACATTCAGTTTAGCAATTAAGAGGTAGGATGGCCTTGATTTGGATTTGCTGGATGTAGCATTTTTCTCGCCCTTTCACTTTATATAAATCAGAAAACATGTTTAGTAATTGAATAAAGACTTTATGGCCTGTTATTTCTATTAAATGCAGGGAATGCATTAAAGATTGTGTGCAATATTTCCCTGCTCCATCTCTTCACATCTGCAGCTCTCTCAGACAGTAAAACCTACATTTTTGCACACAGCCTATTACAATAAATGATTCAGCTGCACTCACAACTAACTTCCTTAGATGCAAAATTTTGACTGAGATCTGACCTAGATTCAGGTCAGTCCTTCATTCTCCATTTCCCTCTCAAAATCTTCAGGAAGTAGAAGGGGCGATGTAAGCTAGGTGAAATGCAGTGTTTGTCGACTCACAAAACTACACGAGGCGAAGTGAAGAGTTGCCAGGAGGTAAGAATTGTATGATCAGAGCTGAATGGGAATATATGGATGGTGTGGTTCATCTGCTGGTCAGACTTAGCCCACAGTCATAAAAGCTTCTCTTTGATCATCTCACATTGTGGACTTAACTCTAAATCAGAGCTCTGGGACGCTTTGCCAGTGGTTAAAAACATCCAAATAGTTATTTTCTGTGTTCAGTTCCAGCTGTACTTTGTACTTGGGTATTATTCGACCTACTAGCATGCTGGAAGACTTTTGGTGTGATTTATCTTTATACAATTTGCAGTTATATCACAACATCAGAGCAGTTAGAAGGAAGAAACAATTAAGTGGTGTTGCTGATACCTATCCTTTAATCAGCAAGCCACCTATCTAAATTTCATTGAAGCTTTGTTGGTTTTTGCTACTCGGTTATAAACTGACAGTAACGACTAATCTTAAAACTTTAAAAGTTATGCTGAATCGACTTGGACAACTTTTTAATGCTACAAAGCAAACATGACAGTCTCTGCTATCTTCAGCCTGCAAGGTCAGCAGTGCTGCTTCCAAACAGAAGATGGTTTCACACAATCACACCTTCCTCTAATGCTTGCCACTGCAAACTGTCTTACACTTATCAGAGAAGGCAGAAAGCAACAGAAGAAAGGACCTTTTAATGTCCGGTTGCGGGTCCATTTTTATGACTGTGTCGTCTCCGTCTCTCAGGCTTACTGCTGTCTACAGAGCAAATAGTGTGGTTGTCTGGATTTGGGTGGCAAAGGATTTGCTGTGGATGTGTGTGCTTGCTGGAAATGCGTGATAACTCATATAATTAAGGTTAATTCCAGTGCACTGGTTAATTAACAAGAGAAGGAACAGATTACTTTACTGATGCTGAAACAATCAATGGACAACGTAAATTAATCAACAATGTTTTAGTAACACTTAACTCATTAAAGTCATTTATAAAGCAAATAGTGCATGCTCAAAGCTCTTTGGATCCAGCTTTAAAAAATATAATGAATATAATGAAATGACTCTATTAGTTGTTGAAAAACAAATGAGCACGCTGGAAAAAAAAACACACATTTAGGTTATTGAGCTGATTCATCAAAACAAGAGATTTTTTTTTTTTACTTTTAAAGCCTAACAAAACTGTGACTGTGGTGATGTTCTTGAGTTTTCAAGGGCAGGATTAGAAAGTAAAAACAAAAACAGTTAAATGTCAAAATGCCCTTGCAGACATGGGACGAATGAATAGTGGAGTCTGTTTCGGTCAGTGCATGCTTATGGGAGCATAGAAAAGGAAAAATGGTTGGTAGTCTGAAGACCTCTGGGACCAGGGACGCTGGAGATAAGCCACCTAGTATCAGCACCCGTAAGTCTGTCTGAGCGTCTTCATGTCAAACCACTAGGGTCCCCTGTACTGATAACCCCTAACAGGAAAAGAGCCTTTTATGTTGCCTGACTGAGCCTTTTACTATACCACACACACTCACACACACAGAGGGAGAGAGACAGACACACACACGCACGTGTTCATGCCATTTTATCCAAGAATAGAGGAAATTCACACCATGAATTCAATCACCACTGATTACTATTCCTAGAAGACACACAGGCTGACTGGATGAATTTGTAAAGAAAAAGAGCATACAAATAGGCAAGAGTATCTCAGTGGTGTGAAACAGCAGCTTTGAGGGATTGTGGCCCTGAGGCTGCAGGTCAAAGTTCTCCTGAGGTCAGCTGCAGCAAAATTGACTAGCGACAGAGAAAGGGAGGGAGAGCAGGAATCAGGGGCGATTGAGAATGATCGAGAGAGACAGGGAGACAAGCTCCAGAGCCACTGATACAGCTCCCAGGTCTCTTTGATCTATTACAGCGAGCTTCCTGAAGTAAACACAGGCTAATTGTCTGGGTCAGGTTGAGATGCTTATCTGCCTTTGCGTGTCTGTTACCTGCAGTGATCCGATACGTTTCTTCAGCAATCCAGAAGAGGCCAAGATTGTCAGACCAAATCAGATTCCTGGTGGTACTAATGGAAACACCCAACATTTCACTGCTTCAATCCACCATTCACCATTAAATGCATCAGCAAGTCTAGGCCAGCTTTGACCCTACACGTATCCATCGACCTTTTAATCCATCAAGCGTGCCTCAGAATTAATACAAAACTGATAAAGAACAAGTTAGAGAGGCTTTTAAAGCTCTTTGAAAGTCTGCCGGTAACTTATCTTTTAATTGTCTGGTTACTTTGTTTATTAAAGTGTGCTTTGTTCCTGAAGTTTTAATTTCACTTTAGAATCAAGCTTTTCTTCCACTGTGCTAGTACTTCTGCTTTTCAGGGCTATCCAATTTTGTTTAAACGTGTTTTATATGTATGTCCTATCCATCAGTGGGATGGTGCATCTTGGTCCACATGAGGTCTTTTGCCAATAGTGAACAGAGAAGAAAAGGGCCACGAAAATGAAGACAGATAGAAAATTAAGGCAGAAAGAGGAAGGCATGCATTTTCAGAGCTTTGAAGTTGACCTTTTGGTAGACAGGCAGTGGAGACAGGAAGCTAGGGATGACAATATCCTCCTTTTGAACTTCCTAGTATAAATATTGGTGGTGATGTTCTAATGTTGCTTTCCTTGTGATCCCATTCTAATACAGACCTTTCAGAAAGCCCTTTATGTGGATTCTGCTTCTTTTCTCTGCACCCTGAACCCACAGTTCAGACAACAGGGGTCTCAAGGGGGAAATAGCTCATCCAGTGATGACGCTACTCATTGCAAGCCTGATTGGGTTTAGTGATGCCTGGGGGGCCTATGGGCAGATAGTAAAGATATATAAATACACCATGGTTACTGAGGCTACTGGAGACACACATCAATGAACTGATGTTGGAAGGTCTGTTTTCATGCAGATGGATATAAGAATTTAGGGGAAGATTTTTTTTTCTTAAACAGTGTCTGAGATGTTTTCCTCGTCACTATATAATGCTTTTGTAAACCTATAGCATCTACCTTACCTGCTTCCATACACTCCATTCAATTCTGAATGAGGCAAAGGCAACAGCCCTGCACTGGGGGTGGGGTATGGGCAATAAAGAGCAATGGAAAAATCCAATGCAATTTAGGCAGACAAATTTATGTTTTGATGTGGTGTGTCTAAATCTGATTGATCTAAAATCCAATTGCACAGCCTTTATAAAAGCTTCTTTTATATAGATCTTTTTTTTAAAGAATCACACATGAAATCCTATTTACAACATCGCCATATTCCCAGCAGCCTATAGCAGAGCCAGTAAAAATACGTTAATAGTATTTTGTCTTTAAAATTGCTCTGTAGCTGCCACCCTGAAAGGAAGAAATCTGTTTTATGCAAAGATCACAAAGTGCAACAAAAACACGTTGGTGGTCTGTTTGCAGATACACGTGTTTGTGTGTAAGAAGTGGTTTCATTTAAAAGCAATGCTTTGTATGCATGTATGTGAAACAGAGATACAGCCACCGCTGCTGGGCCGGTCTTCTATCTGGTAGCTGCATCACTCCACCTCAGGCGCAGGGCTCCACTCTGTCACTCAGGGTGACACATGGAGAAGCAGCCCCTTGCCCGTGGCGTACAGAAGGGATCGCCGTCCTGTCAATGTCTGTCACTCTGGCTTTGTCCCCTGTCATGCCCTGACGCTGGCAGGTTAAGAAAAAGGGGGGGGGGGGGGGGGCCATCAGGGGACAGTGATAGATTGACAGGTGACAGGTGAAGCCAGGGCTACAGAGATCCAGACACTCATACATAACCCAGTGTGGTTCAATATGTTTGACTATGTGCTCGCATATACAACACAGCTGGAGCCAGCTTAATATACAAGGTAGAAACACACAAGTGGCATCAATGGCATTATTCCTAGCATCCTCCTCTGTCACACTGGAGCTCCTCTTTCATCTGTGAATCCTCTCTAAGGTCTTGCTCTTTTTCTTCCTGCCTGACACCTCCATCTTCAACATCTTTTGTTCAGTATATTCACTATCCCGCCACTGCACATATCCACTCCATCCCAAACTTCCCTCTCTGACTTTGTCTCCATATACAATTTATATACACAGTTAAAGAAAACAAAAAACAGCATGCAGGCATATCTTTTTTTGATCAAGTGTACCCAGCTGGGCTTCACATGTACCAACTGTAGTGATGCTGCCGATAGATCTAAGCAAGAACTGAAAGTGTGTGTATAGAAGGGTGTAGGCTTGGGATTATGTTACATTTTTCATGCAAGAAAAGGCAAACACTCCAAGACAGAAAGATTTATTTTTTTTTGCCTTTTTGCTGGCAGAATTACAGATGGATGTCTCTATTCTAAAATCAGTTTTATGAGACAAGTAATGTTGTTAAATAATTGCTGAGAAAATACACGGAGACATCAAATCATCTGAGTGCAACCGAATTGCAGCCAACATATGTGAACGTCCTAATATGGGACTGAATTTACAGCTCTCCTTGTTGCTCGATGGTCTTTTAACGGCCATTATGGCTGCAGCCTTTGCTCCCAAACCGAACATTAGTCCGTCACTGCAGCTCGAGTCTAAAGCTGATGCCAGAGGTTGCACCCAAATCATTGTATGTGACCTGAATCTCCCATTCCATTACCCAACACTCCCTGTGGAGACAGTAGAGGTCCCTCAACACCTGAACTCCGACCCCAGCCCTATCAACAGGAAGGGAATTTATAGGCACCCACACAGGCATTTGAACTGTCTCACCTTGTGTCTCATAGACGACATAAAACTATGGCATCATCATGACTCTGAGGTTTTTCTCTGAAATGTGATCTAATTCTTCATATCTGCAGTATTTCAAGAGGCAGTATTAGTCAGGGGGATGTTTGAAAAGCTCTCTTTCATTCAAACATTTTAACCATCACCTCTCCCCCTCATGAGAGAGAGATAGAGAGATAGAGAGATAGATAGATAGATAGATAGATAGATAGATCTATCTATCTATCTATCTATCTATCACATAACATAACAGACAACTTGGAAAATAACCCATTTTTGATTGCGGTCCCCACCGGTCCGTGAGTCGCTTGGTACAACGAGAGTTCAGGCTTGGGTGAAATTCATGGTTTTCAGGGTTTTTATTGTTAACTTGGTTTCCCTGGGTCTTTTCCCGTGTTGTAGTTGTGTGTCTTATTTTGAAAAAAATATTTACGCATAGCGACCAGAGCATTAAGGGGCAGAGAGGAGGACGTTACTCTCAATGTTGTTTGTGCATTTCAGGAGGACGCGGCTAATAAAGCTACACAATTACCCAGTGAATTCATGTTTATTGTTATTATTATATTTACAAAATACCACAGTTTTTGTCTCGGTCGAATCATTTTATTTTGTTGTATTTACCCGCGACACCTTAAAGGCCGCTCTGTGAAAACATTGACATTAAACCGGTCCGTGGCGCAAAAAAGGTTGGGGACAGCTGTCTTAGGACACTTTAGGTATTCCGTGTTATTATTGTTATATATTTTCCAAAAGTGACTGCCTACAACCATGTGTAAAATACAGCGTAGGTTCTGTCATGATACGGAGCTAGATTTCAATCAGGAGTGTTGGGGATCTTGTCCAAATTGGTGAAAATGCAATACCTGAATGGCAACGGTTTCATTTTTTCAGCGTGACAATGATCCCAAACATACTGAGAATGCAGTAGAACCATACCTGGATAGAAAAAACAGCATGCAACACATGTTGTCATGAAACAATGGGATTGTCATGTATGTCAAAACTGACATGTAATAAGTAAAAACTCTAACCCGAGTAAGAGTACTTGGACTATGTAGTGTACGCAGTGGAAGTGTACCAAAGAAAGAAACAGGACTAAGAGAGAGTGAAAGAGAAGCAGACAGTGGTTCACGCAGTAGGATAATGAGGTCAGTTAGTGCACTATTCATCTTCATTTGTCAAAGCAACATTGTGTATGCATCGCTGTATTTAACTGGTGTTCTGACAATGCAGACTCAAACCTCCAGTCTCTTGCTCTAATACAACCATCACTTTTTCAAACATACTTTCCAAACAACAACTCAACTTAGTGTATTTGCCAGAATTATCGTCAGCCCTGTAAGTGTCAAGAAATACTCCCATGTTTTGTGTATTTATATTATGGGGTAGATTTGATTAACAGAAACAAATCCAAGACTCGAGGAGGAGAGCCCACAGATGTCTCAAGGAGCGGTGGCTCAGCCAGACTGACAGGATGAATACCTCTGCTGATCCACAGTTTGGGATTCTTTGGACCCACGCTCATACTGTGACACAAATATCTGGCAGGCAATAATATTCCTAAAAATTGGTGTAGGAAAAGAGGAATGGAAAACTAGATTGCAAAAGTAACTGACACAAGCACATTTAGACAGCTAGAGATATACAAGACGGCACGTACTTCCAACATATTTATGCACAATCACACATTATGTGAGTTTTTAATAAGTAAAAAAGGAATGAGTACGTACGTTTTTAGTACTGTAGCTGGTATGAGGAAACAAGAAAAACATTAAAGAAGAGAGAGACGAGGAAATACATGTACATTTTTACCGTTCACAGAGTCCTGGGAAGCCTGTGAGACATGGAGAGATTGGTGGGGATATGTGAGGAGCAGCACTTGAAAGCCCATCCAGGAGTTTAAGATGTTCAGAGGGAGTTACTGGTCATCTGCTCTCTCTCCCCCCTTCCCTCCTCTGCTTTCCTGAGTCTTTTCAAGCTCTGGGCCCACAGACCCTTTCTTCTTTTCTCATCCCTTAGAGAGCCCTGACATGGATGACAGGTACAAGAGAAAAGAAAGACTGTAGATGTGTAAATAGAGGAAATGGAAGGTAGTGGATGAAGTGAGGGACTCCAGACAATGGAGGGAATGAAAGAAAGTAAGAGAGAAGGTGAGAAGTGAATGTAAAACAGGATATACTGTATAATCCTTTAATATTATTTGGCTGACTTTCTGCCTTAAAGTTTAGTTCAAAGAACAGTCTCAGAGAAACTTGGTGCCGTGATAAAAAAAAAAGAAAAAATCCAAAAGACATAAAAACAAATATGGTTGCCATGAAGGCATGAGTAGGCAGGTCAAGTTCATTTCACACTTAAATTATCTTTGGGCCTAACTGTGTGATCATAAGCATAATGTGGAAATTAGAATGTTTTCCCCAAATGGCTAAAAGCATAGATCTATCCTGGTTTATCTCAATAATTCAAGCTGCTGGTGGTGTTGTAATGTGTGGGGATATTTTCCTGGAACTCTCTGGGCTCCTCAGTACCATTTCAGAATCATCTAAAAGCCACAGCCTCACTGAGCTCTGCTGCTGACCAAGTCCTTCCCTTTACGACCACAGTGTACCCATCTTGTCGTGGTTGCTTCCAGCAGGGTAACACGCCATGTCACAAAACTCAAATTAAACTGGTTTCCTGAAAATCAACTCACTATGTTGAAATGACGACTGCAGCCACCAAATCATAGTCAAATAGAATACCTTTGGGAAGTGGTGGAATAAGAGATTTACGTTATGGATGTTCAATTTGCAGCAACTGCATGATGCTATCCTGTAAATATAGACCACATTTCTGAATATTTCCAGCACCTTAATGAACCAATACCACAAAGATTAAGAAAGATTTGAATGCAAAATGGACTCCAACCTGGTACTAGGAAGCAAAGCAGCAAACCGATACTTAAGTAAAATAAACTAAAACTGAATATCAAACCGCCCAACCCAAAATAAGATAAGATAGAACTTTATTAATCCCTCGGGTGGGTTCCTCTGGGAAATTCGACTTCCAAAAAAAAGCACAGCAACGACCGAAGTTACAGTTACAGAATTGTTATATATATATATATATATATATATATATATATATATATATATATATATATATATATATACACACACACACACACACACACACACACACACACACACACACACACACATATATAAATACAGAGACAAATATAAATAAAATATACAAAGGGGATAAATAGAATAAATAGGAATAAAAAATAAAAATACAAGTGAATTGCACATTTCAAGTATTGAGTCTATTGCACTGTTGACTATTTACAAAAAGTATTGCACAAGGTATTGTACAGTGAGGTGAAGAGGCACTACAGCTTAGTTGTTCCCCCCTCCTTTGTCCTCCTGTTTCCTGTTTCCCCTCCCTCTCCCCTCCAGAGAGGAGTTAAACAGTTTGATGGCGTGTGGGACAAAGGAGTTTTTAAGTCTGTTAGTTCTTGTCTTGGGGAGAAGCAACCTGTCACTGAACAGACTCTTCTGATTGTTTATGTGCAGAGGATGCCCAGCAAATTCAAATGAACCCTAACAAGATGTTTACTGATGTAATTCTTGGAAGATACGATTAAAGAGATTATGAAATGCATTGTTCAATGTAAAATATGACTCCATATGTATTAGGCAGAGTGAAATGCAGGTTAAAAGTATCTATTTTCATTCTTTTATCCTTAGACATCCTCTTATAACCCTATTCAAATTTACTGGCTTCTCTGAAAAGGGTTTATCTCAAAACGTGATGTCATATTTATCCCCACCAACCATAGTCGCAGTAACAATGAAGTACAGGTGTATACTGCAAGGGGAGCCACATGAGTGCTGTTTTAAGTTTGTAGGGATGAGTTATTGTTCCCATTTTTTAGCCGTATAACAATGATTTGCATGACAGGCCCGTCGGTCGATGAGGTCACTGGAAAAGGGTTTAAAGCAAGGGTGCTTATGGTTAAAGATAATAAATACTGCTCTGACAAGATGAGTAGAAATGGCAGATGGTAAGAGGTATTTTTTTTCCCTTCTCAATGCCATGTGTGTCTATCATATTCTCATTCTTTGAAAGGATTATTGTAGAAAGTAAAGCGGTCCAACTCTGACTCAGAGAAGAAAAAAGGATTTTAAAAAGTTCAGCTCTTTTTCTCACTGGGCTCTTTCATAACCATTAACTGTGTGATGACACCAGCGGATATTCAGATTGATTTACCATCGTCTGGGGATCACTTGGCCTGCACAGAAGTCACCCATACCAAAGATTCATTTGGGTCTTTAATGAAAAGCTTCCTGCCCCAATGTTTCTTCAAACCCAAATCCACCTATTTCATACTTTACTTTGATTGCTGTAATGGCCTTATTTATGAGGTCACCAGTGAAACGTGTATCTCACTTGTAGTTCTTAAGCTGCAGAGTGGGGAGGAAATTAATCTAAAAATCTCCAGATACAACCCTCATTTTTCAAAAAATGTTGTGGTACCTGAAAAAAAATCAATGCACGGGTTAAAGGAAATTCTTAACTTTGAGATTAAGAGCAATCTCTCTGGAAAGTGTTGGCAAAAACCCAATGTAATATAACAGAATAACAAATTCAACAGATTGCAAACAAGAAAGTAAATTAAAACTACAAAGTTAGACCACTTATACTATCGGGACTCTGTAGTTAGCAATTACTGTCACATAATGCCTTTACCAACCCTGACAGCTTCACCCTGTGGAGTTACCTGTGAGGTAACATCAAAGAAGTCATCAACGGTGACCTTGACCAGGCCTGGAGAGGAGGCATCAGAGCCAATGAAGTGCTGTGTGTTTTAAGTAAGTCCACAACACTGCCCTGATTAACGTGTCACAGGAAGACGGGGGGCCTCTATAATCAGCCTGTACAGATGAATGGACCACCAAAGTCTGCACTTTCCTACTGCTGAGGGTATGAGGGGTAGCCAGAGTCTGAGTCCAAGAAACAGGTCATTTAGCTGTCCTTGCCAAATGGATGTGGACATGATGTGACAGTGAAGCATGAGGTTATGGTTTCTAATCACAGCTAGAGAGGAAGGTGATGGGCACGGACTGAGTGGATGAGAGTGAATGGAAAGTAGGGGTCATTTTAGCAGAAATCACTGGGTCCCCTGGTTTGTTTCACCTTTGACTCAGGGGGAATATTGACCAGAATTTCCCAGTGGTGATTCATTTCCTATAACCAACCAAAAACATTTTACTCTAAAATTACCTTCTGTATACAAAACATATGCCTGTAGCTATGGAGATAGCCATGGGTTTCGAGGGAGGAGGCCTTGGAGGATGATCATTAGCTATCAGGGCAAGTGCTATGAAGAGTGAGGCAGATATTTAACACAAAGTATAAAGATGATAAATGCAATTGAAATCTCTACGGAATGGGTAAGACAGACAGGTTAATACTTGCCCCAATAACGGAGAATGGCCTTGAGGTGCAATTTAATGGAGCACAATACAGCATGAATGGGAAAAAAAAATAAATCATATATATGATCTATATCATATATATGTTCTGGATGGATGGATTTATTCGTCTGTATCAAATATATATATATATATATATATATATATATATATATATATATATATATATATATATATATGCACACACACACATATATACATATATCTTTCCTTTGTTCTTTGTAGTATACAGTACTTTTCCAGTGTAAATTTTAACACATACAATTGACACATACAATTTCAAGCACTGTGTTCATGAAACTACCTGGTTAACTGATGTTATTGCCTGTCTGTTTGCATAACTGTTGTAGTACACTTTTGTATGTGTCACCTCTACACCATGATTTAAATATGGCAATATCAGAGAACAAAGTATATGAAGTGATGATTCAGTAGATGCTCTGCTTTTCTCAGGAATGAAATGGCTCTGGATCATTTTTGATTCTACATGCTTTGAGGTTTTCTTTTCCTAACTTCATATAATTTTGTGGTCTAACATCACACCAAGAAATGTAATTTGATATGTTCTCTCTCCTTTTTTTGTTTTTATATGATTAAATATCACATTTACGTCCATGTTTGTCCTAGAATTTCCAAATATCATAATTTTAGTTTTGCATAAATTCACTGATAATTTGTTTTTATTAAACCATCTTTTTTTAGTCAGTTCTTGAGATAACCTCCAAAAACATCTGTAAAATGTCTTCATGGCAAAGACTATTTTGATCATCTGCATAGAAAACCGCAACACTACATGTGTCATTTATGTAAAAGATTAAAGGCGTTTTGGACCCAATACTGACCCCTGTGGGACACCATGAGCAATGTTCAAACTTTTTGATCGATATCCCATCTTCATAAATTGCTGCCTGCCGTTTAAATAATGTATCACCCAGTCTAATGATCTACACACCAACCAGTGCAAAAAATTTAAACCTATAAACTGAAAAATGACACACACCAGTGTGTTCAACTGTGTCAAGGGTACCTTTGAAAGATTTCCAGATTTCTTGGTGTTTCACAGCATTGCTGCCAAAGAACACCTTGTGCTCATCTTTGAAAACCTACAGTATTTGATACCCTTGGATAAACAGGGTGGTTTTATAACTAGCCTTTTAACATCACACATTAAACCATCAAGTTGCTCAACTGAAGAACTTTGTCCTATCAGTTGAAAAAAAAAGAGAGACTTGCTCATGAAAACTTAACTTCGACATAGAGTCTTTTTTGAAACATTTATTCAGTTGTTACATTCTTGAGTTGATGAACATCAATTTAATCTCCATGTGGGGCCAAACTCCAAATAATGAGTTATCCATTAATGAGGTTTCCATTCCAGCTACATTCAGGACCAGATATTCTCAAGGCCATGCACTGGGACTCTGGGTGAGGAATGGCTGCCTGGTCAAGCCCTCAGAATTGCAATAAAGAGCCAAATTAATCCCCTCACCATCATTCTAGACGTGCATTATCCTCCACTGTCATAAACTTGGCTGTGGACAAGATTTGCAGCTGCCTTCAGCTTTCTCTCTCCCATGGCTTTCTTTCCTAATTGTGTGCATTGCCAAGACCTTGACCAGAGCTTTTCTCATTTGAAGAATCTGAGATCTTCAGATTGATTGCCAACGAAGGCTAGTAATAACACAAACTCTTCATTCTTGGTTTACGGAAGGAAGACAAAACTATACTCCTGATGGCAGATTTGCAGGAAAGCCAAAGTAATTAGGTGATTTTCCACTGAATTAAGATCTTTGTTGTGGAGCAAATGTTGAACTAAAGTTAAGCAACCTGGGATTAACATAGAATCTACTGTTATTAGACTGCCAAATTTATACAGAATAATTTCTTTTCCAGAGATAGTCACAAAGACTCTTTCACACTGTTCAATCTTACAAACAGAAATTAAATCTAAACAAGAATTCGCACAAAGGGCTCTTAACATTATACTCTTATGCCAAACAATATGGCGTCATTTGAACAGAATACAGTAGATACTTTGTCTCCGAGTGATTTTGTGTTTGTTGTTTTAACGTTTTATTCACTGCTGCTGCTACCACAGCACATAGATCATATAATGTAAAAGTCCTGCTTTGCAACAATTTCGTTAGTGGGAAGCAGCAGCGGATGTGAGCCAAGGTTATAAACCGGAGGACATCATCCCTTCTGATAAAGCTCTGCTGTTGCGTGTCCTTGGCCAAGTCCTGCTCCACCATCAAGGCTATAACTGAGTACAATGACCTAGGTTAACATCGTCATGGTTGAAACACTGCACCAAAAGAATAGAGAGACTAAGAAAAGCAATCAAAGAAAAAGCTTACAAAGTTTTTTTTTCTCCAGAAAGACAGTACTGTTTTGCAACGAGTCATTAAACAGAAAGACAGCAGACACAGCTATTGCTTTGGAAAAGATTTTATTTCCACCTTTTTATTCTGAACGGTTCAATGAAATTTCATTTTGATTCAGAAATAATGAAAAGCGGGTGAGAGCTAGAACTGTAGAGAGAGGACAAGGAGATTGGCTTCTCGAGTGGCAGGTGATTTAAGTCTGAAGCTCACCACTCATCTTTTCACTATAATGTTGATGGGATTTATTTATTTAACTACAATCAGTTATACTTCATAATTACTATGACGGCAGTGAATTTAATTTCAGAACATTTGGATTTAATGATTGATTACAGCAGGGAGAAGTCTGTAATGGATTACACTGAAGAGACATCTTTTCAACCAAAACACTCCTGGACGACTCGAGCTCAGGTGTTACAAGACAGGAGCCAAAACAAAACAGACAGACCTTTTTTAACAATGAGAAAACAGCACGCTCTCAATGCCTGATTTGGTGCCATTAAGTCATGTTTCCCAGCAAAGAAGAAAAAAACTTCCCCTAAGGCAGAGCATTCTGCTGCAATTTGGCTGATTAGATGATCTAAGCTGGTATTTATGGGGGGATTTTGTTTGAACTGTTGGCTTCTATACATAAGGATGGTGGGGAAAGGAGAAAAGCGGGCAGGGGAAAGGCACAGACATCTGCAAAGAAAGCGCATAAGTGAAGAGGAATAAATTAAAAGATGGGGTAGCAACCATTATCCATTATCAGACATGAAGAGAGGGAGAACGAGGAAGGGGAAACAGCTGAAGAGAGCAAATGTAAAGGAAATAAGTGTCCAAATGGAAGAAGAATGAAGGTGGAGTAGGTAGAAGAGCACAGACTTCATTACAAGTCATGACAACTGCAGCTCCTGTTACGGTTTTACCATGTGTCTGATTGCATGTTTATACAGAGACACTACACCCCCATCCGCATCACTCCCGTCTTCTCCAAATCTGTGTACCTTTCACTGTTTTCATACTTTGTATTCCTTGTGTCCCTCACTGACCCTGCTTTAGCTTCTTCCTTATGCCTTTTCTCCTCCATCTCACCTCAGTTCCTGAACTTTTTGACTTTTAAAATGCTATTCTGTTATAGTAGGACAGAATCCAGGATATCGATATGACGTTACGATTCATTTGCAATCCAACATCTTTGCTTTTTCCAGCTCTGCTTTCCTGCGGATAGAACATATTTCCATACCTCCCGCTCTGTGAGACCACTAGCTCTGGTGGTCTCATCAGTGTGTGTCAACTCTGCACAACCACCTCCCTGCCTGGACCAGTCCAAGTAAAACCGCAGCCTTTTTATCACAGACCCATACTGTGCTTAGCACCCCTAGTCCCTCTAGACAACATTTTGTTTCCACCTTCACAGCAGCAGAGACCTTGCATAAAACAGCACGCTGTTAAAATGCTAGACACTGGATAAAAACACGCTTCTAATATTGCCCCCGCTAGCCATTTATGATGTATAAATAAGCTGCAAAACACCATTAATTAAACATGGAGTTTACAGCAGCAGCTCAGTTCTGCTGCAGGGTAATAGTTTAAGGGAAGGAGGCTGTTAAAACAGAGCCACCAACAGAGAAGACCCAAGACACAAAGGGGGCCCACACAGGCTGCGAGTTGTCTCCATGTCTGCCCCAAGGACAGCGAATCCCATCGCTAAGCAGGATTGTTTACATGCATTCCAGAATGGGATGCATCTATTTCACTGCTGGGGCAACTAGTGGGAATGAGCAAGTAAAATTCATTTTCTACTCCCTGCTACCTTACTACACCCCACAGGCTGTGATATAATTCTCAGAATTCTTTATTTAATGTTTGGCAATACAGTTCATTTTATTTCATAAAAAAATGTAACAAACACAGGTACAGTTACTAGGGCTTTTCACACATACACTGCAGTTTTGAACCTTTCTAGACACCTGTGCACACCATTGCAATTTCTCTTGTATAAAGTCTTTATCATTTTTGAATGAAATTTAATTCATAGCTAACAATCACCCTGTGCCCTGCTTTTTCTCCTCACCTGCCACCCTTGCATATACCATATGAATAGTTCTCATGGTGAGAATGTGAGAATATTCCAGAGTTCATGCGTAAAAACATCTTAGGACAGCACACAGGAGAGCTAAGCAAAATTCAGAATGAGAGACTGGATTAGTATGCGTAATGTAATTACTGTATTTGGATTTGTAATCCCTTACATTTTTCCATCTACCAATACCACCCTTCTCTCTCCTCCTTTCTCACACACACCAACTATTGAAAAAAACAAAACCAAAACATCTGCACTGCGACTCATCTGGTTTGCAGGTTTGTCAGATTGTTGAGGGACATAACACTTATCTCTACTCCACATCTAAAGCTTGGTTAGCGGTGAGTCCCTGTTCATGTCCAAAATAGCTTCCAACAGGGCCGAGCTTAGAAGAGAAAGGATACCAGCCTGGCCACAACTAATCATCATGTGATGAATCATTTGAGTCGAAGCCCTTAGCTGTGGCTAAAGGATCACAGATTGCAGCTGTCATCTCTTAAGGATGCAGCATCTTCTTGATTTATATGTATTCTGAGTAAAGACTTTGCTCTTTGATCTGCTGTGCCATGTTTCCAAATGCATATGTGGACAGAAGTAAAGAAAATAATGCAGTTTATCAGATAAATGCAATACTGTGCAAAACTGGACAGGTTATTTCTTTAAGTAGCCTTCATGAAAAGTTCTCCAAGCTTCATGAAGGAAATGCAAAGATCCTGTTTGGATGCATTTTGTTCTCGTCTCTGTCAACATGTTCCCACACTGCTTCAATAATACTGAGGTCTGAGCTCTGGAGAGGCCAGTTCATGGCTGATATTGTTCCATTGTGTGTTTTTGTGTCCAGGTATGTTTTTGCTGCATTGGCAGCGTGTTTGGGTTCATTGTCCTGCTGAAAAATGAGGCTGTTGCGAAACAGATGCTTTCCAGATGACACTGCATGTTGGATTAAAATCTGATTTACATTATTGCCTTCATAATTCCATCAATTTTAACAAGATTCACAATGCCAACGGCTGAAATGCTGCTTCAAACCATGACAGAGACGAGAACACATTTTACAAAACTTTTAAATGTCTTTTTTTATGCGTGAAGGATTCACAGCTCAATGTGAAGTGGCACAGCAAACAAACAAAAACATTTTTGGCTAGGTACAAACCTTGGGCTGAAAATGAGTGGAAACAGCAGAAAAATCTGAAAACCTTCAGAAAGCCTGGACAGCTATTGCTCATGACCACTTGAAAATGTGAAGACAATCTGGCTCCTTGGAAGCAAAATATAAGGATTTCTACTGTACTGTGATTGAAAAAAAACAAGTTACATTTGTCTTTTTCTTCTTTTTTTCTTCTTACACATCTGACCGTCATCAGGCAGTTTGGTACAATATGTCCTTTCATACCAACTAAAATGATGTTTGATTTCCAAAACACTACAAATTCACATTGTCGTTGCATAAATAGTTGTGGTGTGATTAAAAAAATGAGTTTAAAATACATTCTTTCTACAACACTCACATTTCTTGAAGTTCTTTCATAAAATAAATTTCTCCCATTAGGTGCTATGTTCACCAGGAAAGTACAGGTTTAAACTCTGTCAATGTCATTTGCAATGCACTTTTCTCTGTTAATGATTTAGGGACACCGTGATACATGCACACCTAACCATTAATTCATAAATGAGGTAATGTGGCATGACAAGGTAAATAGCTACTCAACACATGCTTACGCAAAACCTCTGTCTTAAGAAGCTCTGGCTATGAACCAGCCTTTGCTGCCGTACCTTTAGTCCGTACCAGCTGCAAGATGGTAGCATTGACGGAACTGAATTCTACGAACCACTAAGTGGTAAGGTGATGCTGTGCCGCTAGCTGAAATGGAAACTGTGTGCAGGGTAAACATTTACACAGGCTTGATGAAACTTCTAGCATCCGGCACACTGCCTGAGCAATATATTCCAATCACATGCTCCACGCCTGCATGCTCCCACATGCTGTGTGCTGACACCCACTTTGGCTCAGTGTACCCCATTTATTTAACTGCAAATGGAGCAAAACCGTTCAATTGTAGCTTTGGCCATACTTTGGATGTGACAGGCCCCACAGTAAAACAAAATCTAGACTGTTCATTGCCTGAAGAGAAAAATGAACTAAGATAGAGCCGAAGCAATGGAAGAATCCAAACTTTAAATGCATGCTCATGTGCATGCACGATGAAGGCTAAAACTGTCATAATTGTTTAATTGCATGGGGAGTGAAGCTCAGAGGGATCTGGCAACCACAGACAGGTGTGTATAGGCGTGTGGCAGATTGACAAAAACAGACTTTGCAGAAACTTGTGAGCCATATTTATCACCCTTAGGCTTTTTGAAAGATTAATTATAAAGATAAGCTTCTTACAATCCAGATCATATTTGTCAGTTTATGTTAGTTGTTGGTTTGCTCTTCCCACTGATGAGAGGAGTCGAACAATGAAAACAAAACCAAATGAGAATTCAATCTTTTTCACTCTTTCCCAACGGGTTTTAAAGACAAAAAAAAAAGATCTAAATTAAAAAGAGTTATTTTCCATCTGTAGCTTGGTGTCTTGAAAATGAGAAAAAGAAACAGTGCAGAGGTTGTGCCTTATTTGATTATTTTCAACATGCAGTGTCTGCTGTATCCTTTATGTGGATTCCCATCATCATTTTCTGACCTCTGATACAGAGACCAAACCACATTAGTAGATTTAATTAGGGACGCAGAAAGTTGGACAGCCACCTCACATCTTTCCTCCCTGAAGTAAGACAGCAAAACACATAATCATTGTTTTAAAAAAAGCAATAAAGTCTCTGCCATCAAATTGAATATTAAAGAGGACAGACTAGACTGCTAGTTCTTCCCAAGAAGCAGAAAGTCTTACAGAACCTTGCACCAGCCAAAGCCCCTTTTACTTTCACTTTTTTTGGTAAATTCACAATGACAATCTTATTAGAATGGGTGGTATAACATTCTTGTATCACTTTCAACACAGCATGGAAAGTCTGAACTGAAAGCATTCAAATGAACTGACTAGCGCACACAAGTTTGCAACCTCCTCCCACCAAAGGAACGACCAAGAAAAAAGTCCATGCATCAATGAACTCCAAAAGACCTGCACAGGCTCTCTTTAACGAAGAAGAGGATATGTGGATCCTGTACCAGAGGGTATATGAGGACATGATTTGCAACGAGCCAAACAGACATCCACATGGCAATGTGGAAGTGGAAACAGTAGGCCTAGAACAATGTCTTCTCAAGTCTTGAGTCTCTTTTCACTCCATTTCTGCTAATGCATTCCCTCTTTTAGCCTCCGTGAGTATTTACCTGTAAGCAAACAAAGCCTGATCACATATGATTGGTCAACAAAGGTCTGACTACAGTGGGCTATAAATGGAAATCCAAAAGCTTCCAATATGAATACTTTGTTCATATTTTATGGACTATTTATAAAGACTGGCACAGCATAAAGTCCAGTTCACTCATGAGCAACTGTCACTGTTGTGGGTATGTGTGAATAAAGCCATAAATAACATTACAAAAATGGGATAATTTCCTTAGGAATTAATAAAGTATTCTGATTCTGAAACTTCCGTTGTAATAAATAAAACTACAACTGATATCTGTGAAATAGCTACAAGTCTCCAGTGGATTCAAAAAGTAAATTTATGAGAGACGGGCTCCAGCAGCTTACTGGAGCGGACATTAAATCAGAGAGTATCTTGATACTCGTATTGGCTGCTGTTGAAAATATACTGCAATTCAATGCAAAAAGCATGAGAAATGTCTTTGTTCTGCACAATGAGCTCTTTACTCACTATCTGACGACCAAGCACTGGACCAAGCTTTTATTGGCAGGCAAGACACTGAAGAGCATGCAAATTGAGGCACACTGAAAAAGGAAGTCTGGGAGAGCTAATCTGTCATAGAGCTACAGCACACTGAACAGTATAGCAGTATATTATGAGGAACAGATTGCATTGGTGTTCTATTAGAGCCATGATTGTAACCATAACTGTCATGCAAAGCTTGAGTAGATGAGAGTATCAGAGGAAATGAGATAAGTGGATTTGTGCTGGAGCAAGCACACGTGTGCATGTTTGGTTATATGCATGGGTGTGCATGAGTCATGTGTTTATACATCCCTCACTTTTGTGAGTTTGAACACAAATACCTGGATAAATGTTAACATTCTAATTAATGAATAGTAAGTATATTTAAGAAGTCGCTGTTAAGTGAGTACATTAACTTTCCAGATTTTTCAACAGGACTATCAGTATGTGTTTGCCACCAGGTTGAAAGCTCAGGAACTCCTCAATGAGTCTTAGTGGATCGGGCAGATTTATAGCACAGGTCCATGATGGAGGTGCTTTGCTATAACCGTGTTAAACCTGGGTAGCAAGAGAAAAAGAGGGGGTTGGGCGCAATCTGATACAGGGCTTCCTCTAATCAGCCAGAGGCTTCACACTACCTCAGGCAAACAGGATGTATAAAGTCCTAAAAATCACTCTATATACAATTGGAAAAAGAAGAGGGAAAAGGTTAGAGACAGAGAAAAAGAGAAAGAGAGGGAGCACAAGAGGGTGATGGAGAGAGTGTGGAGAGAGGTGGTGGGGGGTGGTTAGACAGCCAGCGGCATCTAAATAAACACAAACCAGATGCAGAATATGTACAACATGTGTGTGAACAAGGCACTGGAGTGTGTAGATAGGTGCTTTTAGTAAAATGTTTAACTGCACAAGGGGTTGACACATCTGATGTTGTATGTATGTGTGCATGTGTGTGTGTGTGTGTGTGTGTTTATGAAGCCCAAGTTTGCTTTTTTTTTTTTTTTCACTGGGTTGAGTTGCTTTTTGAGCTAAGGTTAGAACTGGGTTAAGGCTAATGTTAGGTAGGGCTGCTCAATTAATCAAATTTTAATCTCGATTACGATCTGGGCTTTCAACGATCATTAAAAATGACTGAGCCGATTATTAGCCCCTCCCTCGTGCTTTACTCTCGCGCCGCTCCGTGTGGCAAATCGAGCGCACCTCTCTGCATTTCGAACACGTGTCACAACAATTAAGAGCAGCGGTCCCCAACCTTTTTTGCGCCACGGACCGGTTTATGCCCGACAATATTTTCATGGACCGGCCTTTAAGGTGTCGCGGATAAATACAACAAAATAAAATTAGTACAGGTACCGAAAAAAAGAAAATTTATGCATAACACACGTGAAAAGACCAAGGAAAACCGAGTAAACAATAAAAACGATAACAAAATAACGCTGAAAACCGATAAAAACCCTGAAAACTATACATTTCACACCTGAGCCTCAACTCTCGCGGCCCGGTACCAAACGACTCACGGACCGGTACCGGTCCGAGGCCCGGTGGTTGGGGACCGCTGATTAACTCATTCACTGCCAGGGTTTTTGAGCATTTTTACTCATTTTTGAAGAGCCACAGAAAACTGTGTGTTATGATCATATAAACGCTGAACCTACCAAAATGAAGAACAGACTCTCTTCTTCCATCCAAAAAAAAAAGCTTGTTTCTACCATTTTCCATTCTTTAGTAATCAGCTGTAGAAGAGAGGTGGGTTCCACCAAAAATGCCTGTTTTGACCACAAAAAGGGAGAAAACGAGCTTTTTGTGAAAAATACATTTCAAGCAGTCTGATGTTCACTGACAAGCTGCCCGAGGTTGTATTCTAGCCCCTCCCATTGAAAAACGTAATTGACGTCTATAGACGTCAATGGCAGTCAACGTAAGTTTTTCAATTGACGTCTATAGACGTCAATGGCAGTGAATGAGTTAAGAGGACCCGAGGGAAGCTCGGAAAGCTAAGCAGAAGTTATTTGGAGAGGAAAGTGACTGCTGTTGGTTGAAAAGATTGGTAAAAAAAAAAACTTCAGTGGTGTGGAAACATTATGGGTTCGTAGAGCTGGGCGATATATCGAGTTTTTAAAAAATATCGATATATTTTTATACGAGATATAAGATCTGACAATATCCTTTATATCGATATAGTCTATGTTACGTTATAATTATACTTGTGGAGCCGCAAGTTTGCCTCTCTTTCGTCCACTTTCGTCTTTACGTTACTCGGCCTCGCCTCTCCTTCACTGAACACAACTCCCCCTCCTCCCCCATTGCTTCACCTGCAGGAAGCAACAAGATGGACACGGCAAATCTCCTTTAATGAGTTACTGCGCATACCGTGCATGGGGCTGGACGGCGTCAATGTGTTAGCTAGCTAACCACGCTAACGAGCTAACCACGCTAACGCCATGCAGCCCAGAGGTGCTGCACGGACTAAAATCCTTTCATTTTCTCAAAAGTTGACAGCGCGCCTTATGTATGAATTCTGGTTGTGCTTGATGGCCGCGAACCGATTTTATGTGGAACACGGCGCTCAGCAATCTGTCAAAAAATGTTTTAGTACGACTTTGGTAAGCTACGGAGCTGCACCGCTTGATGGATTGTCGGAGCATTACGGCTGAGCCTCGCGGAGTTATACGTACTGTGCTTCAATGTAATATTACCCTACTGTGTATAAGGACCATAAATGGCACCAAGAGACGTGGTTGCGAAGCGGATTACAAACTCCAGGCTGTCAGTCACGCAGTACAAGTTGGGAACAGAGCAGCTGTGAAATCTGTCTCTTTGTTATTACGCTCAGCGTCTATTAGTTTACATTTTGACTGCACAATTGTGAGCTTTTTGTTATGCACAAAAACAACATTGTTTTCTTTTATTTATGGAGCATTATTATTTAATAAATGCTCATAATTAATTTTTGAGTAAATTTTATGTACATCTGCTCTATGTTAATAAAAGTGCCTGTGTGACATCTGGGACACAGCTTTGACTAAGAACTCTCTTTTTGTTCTTACTTTATGGCTTTAAAAAAAATATATCGAGATATATATCTTATATCGCCATCCAGCTAAAAAATATCGAGATATGAATTTTGGGTCATATCGCCCAGCCCTATGGGTTCGCGGAGTCAGTCGTGGATCAAGTAGACATAGTGTGTAAACTTTGCTACAGTGACGTAGCTGCACCACAGAGCAACACTGCAAAGTTCACTAAACATAGATGTTTACATTTTTCATTTATTTTTTATATTGCAAACATTTGCTCTGTTATCAGTATTTGCACACCATTTTATATTATTTTTTGACAATCTTTAAAGTCATTATTCAATACATTGTTATTGTTAAATAAATATCGTCAAATAATCGAGATCTCAATTTCAGTGAAAATAATTGTGATTATCATTTTTGCCATAATCGAGCAGCCCTAATGTTAGGGTAATATTTGTGGCATGCAACTATGATGGTTAGGTGGTTGGCGAGTGCATAATCTTATGGCACTGCTCAAAAATACAGAACTACAAGTGTGTGCTTAACAAGCATGAAAGAAAGCTGAAGGAGTAAATTAACAGGAGTATATTAAATGCTTTTCCACAGGTTGCCTTCCATTACCCTCCATGACTGTTTACCTATAATCAAGCAAAACCTGCTAATATATGATTAGTCAACAAAGGTCTGAATACAGTGGACTACAAATACATATAAATACTATAAATACAATCACTATATTGAATTGAAAGGTGCGATCCTTGGTCAAAGCGAGATGTCAATGCCAGTTGCACGTTCTTCCTCAGGTACTGATGTGCTGTGCCCTTTTTTCCCTTTTAGTATCTGTGTGCTAAACTGGTTTCTTCAGTGTGTAAGGATTTAGAAATAAATGTGTGATCAGTGACTCATAAATAACAATATCACAAAGTGCAACAGCTAGGTCAAATGTTGAAATTGTGATTTCTGGTTAAGTGTAACAATAAATTATGGATGGATGATCGGAAAGGAACAGTAACTCAAAAAAACACTAATTGCAACTAACATATGCGGAAGAGCATCTCACAACTTGAAGGAGATGGGGCACGGCAGCAGAAGACCACACTGGGTGCCACTCCTATCACTTAGAACAGAAAACTGAGGATAGATTTTGCATGGCTCCTGAAAATTCAGTCATAGATTGTAAAAAAGTTGCCTGGTTTGATGAATGACAGTCAGATGATAGTTTATGTAAATAGCAGGAACCGTCCTCCCTATTTATGATGCTGAAATAACGGGTTGGTGGATCTTGGCATGCATGTGGGCCCTTAGTACCAACTGAGCATCATTTAAGTGCCACAGTCCACCTGAATATTGTTGCTTTATGACCCCATTGTGTTTACATCTTTTGATGGCTGCTTCCACCAGGATAACACACCATGTCACAAAGCTCACATTATCTCAAACTAGTTTCTTGAACATAACAATGAGTTCACTGTACTCAAATAGTGTCAAGGTCACCCGATCTGTAGCTTAAGGAAACAGATTTTTTCTTTAAATCCAGATACTTAAACAGTTTAATAGTGAGAGTTAAGAAAATAACATTAACTTATTAACATTTTGGGCTCTAGCAGGGAGGACCAGTCAGCTTATTTTAATGTAAAAGCCTCATCCTGCCTTCCCTTTGATGTGTGACTTTAAGAAACTCTGCTTAGAGGTCTAATGCAGGAATAGAGACAATCAAAGAAATGTCTATAACGTCAGTCCTTGTTGTGGTTCTTGAAGCTGAACCAGAGACGATCTAAGGCCGGGTGAGAGACGGATGATGTCACTTTTTTTTCCTCCTTGGTTTTTCTGTTTTTCATTTTCTCAGATACAACTACTGGTGAATCTTCTGTTCTTGTTCTAATTGATTTAAGTGGAACATTTGATTTAGTAGACGATATAATTTTGATTGGGAGACTGCAGCACTGGGTTGGTGGATCTGCTGTGACTTAAGTTAGACCTGACCAATGTGGCAAAAATATTTTTTCTAAATTGTGGAGTTCACCAAGGTCTATGCTAGGACCTATCCCTTTTTTTCATTATATACACTTTATTTTATGCAGGGGGAAAGCATTTCAATCTATTCCTATACCAGTGAAACAAATCTCACAGTACAAGTCTTTGATTCAATAAACCTTATAAACTGGCTAACTAATATTAAAAAATGGATGTGTGTAATTAAATAAATAGCTGGGGTGTAGAGGTGGACTGTTCTCTGTGTCTCTCCCATCTGCATGGGTTCTCTCCGGGTTCTCCGTCTTCCTCCTATAGTCCAAATAAATGTAGACGAAGGTTTGGTCAACTGGTGATTCAAAATTAGCCCCAAGTGTGAATGTGAGTCTCTGTGTTAGCCTTACAAAGATTGGGGATGTGTCCAGGCTTACCCCGCCTCTTGCCTTATGACACCTAGTATAGGTTCCAGCCCAATCATGACCCTAAACTGGATAAGTGGAATAAAATAGATGGAAAGCAATTACTGATGTCACTGTGAAAGTAATAACTGCTGAGGAGTTAAGGACAAATCTCCTGATGAGTGCTGCAACAATTACAGAGTCACAGCACTATGAGCAGAGGGTGTGGTGTGTGTGTTTTGTGGCACATGTGTTCAACCAACCAATAAGCCAAGCAACATGCTGGCCCCACCCTTTACCCCTCCTAAGAGGCCCATGGTAATGGCCCTCAAAAGTGTTTGAAATAGTTGGAAGGATGACACAAAGCAGCATGAAATAAACTGGCTTTGAGGAGAGACAGAGAGCAGAGAGCAATTTGTTTTCCCTTCTGTGAATTACAGGCCGGAGCCAGCCACTGTCTCTAAATGGGAACCAGCTCGGTTCTGCCCAGACACCACTATTTGGGCATAGTAAGTGTTCTGAGTAGAGAAAAACACCATCCAAAACCCCACGTCTCCTTTGGGCTATGAAGCCTGACTGAAAATTCTTGGGTGTTCCTTTTAAAACAATCTTTGAAAAAGGCTTACATAAGTGTACAGTGGAAATATCTAATATGGTGTCAGACCTCTTTGGCATCTGCTTTGTTTTATCAGTATCGTGTTTGCATAATGAGCCACGTGTAATCCCGGGGTACTTTTGCTCTGTCAGACCAAAAGAGGCAGAGAGATACTTTTTTCCTGGCCATTTCTCTTTAGCATAAAAGTCTGTAAATTAATTATTATTGTCTCTCCATTAATTCACATGAATAATAATGATCTTCTCAGATGGGAGAAGAACATTCCAGTGTGGTAAATAAACTTAAGGACTTAGACGTAGATTTAGAACTATCCAGTTAAATCCTTTCATTAGCTGAGCCTTCTTTCTCAAGATATTTTTAATGCACTGAGTCGCACGGAAAGCCACGTGAGTATGAAGAAGTGCACATTTGTGAGATTTCACCATTAGTGTAATGACTGCTGCACAATTTCAGCGTTCAGCGAGTCCACTCATTCAAATAATCCAATAAAAAACTTAAAGCAATTGTTTCCACTTAGGGTCAAATTCTGCTGTTGAAATCATACAAAAGTTCCTATCAGAGAACTTGATGATGTTAGGAACTTAAAAAAACATTTTCCTTGAGCAAAGCTGGTCATGGATTCGAATTAGGCATTGGCAGGTAGCTAAGGGGATGTGCACAGAAAAAATATAACCATTTTTAGAAGGGGAAGTAGGGGTAGATAGAACAAAAAAAAACACTAAATTGAATGTTTAATCAGCAGAAAGAAGCTAAAAGTGTGTCTAAAAATATAAAATATTAATACCATACCAAAAGTGCTAATCTGCAAGCATTTTAATTGCCAAGCAGCCCGTTTTGTGGCAAAATAAAGAATAGAGCAATGTAATCAATCTATATAGTCCCTCATCCTGCTGACGGACTCCACCTCCACAGTCTCGGACTGCAGCTGGCAACAATAGCTCTACTTCTGTTCTGTAGCTTCAGTGAGCCTGGCATAACAGCACGTGGCCTCCTGCTCACAGGAGATCTCCAGAGCAGAACTAGGACTAAGGTCGCCAGCTGCAGTATAAGACAGCAGACTGGATTCCATCCAGCAACGGACGAGAGAATCAATGGGGAGGCAGCTAAATTATATCAACACAACAGTGACTGGTCAGCCTGAAAAGAGGACATGAGAAGGGCAAGGGCAAACTGGTAAGCAATGACTGAACTTACAAAATAAGAGCTGGGAGAATAAAAGTAAATTGATCCTGAATGCCATCTTGGATATTGGTGTATTATAGCCCTGTAGACTTAACCTCTAATCCTTCCCTGTTCTGAATATAGGCAAAGTAAAAACTCACTTGCATTATGAACTGCATTTTTTTTCAGTTAAATACTCGTCATAACTCCAAACCTGACTATTCAAAACATTTTAAGATCTACGAATAGCAACAACAGCAGTAGCAATGGTTCCTATTATAATAAAATGAACACACAATAAGTGGTAGCTTATCTTATTTGTAGGTTATAAAGATGCATGCCTTGTGAATCACTATATTCAGCATGCTGTTTTCATCTGCATGCAAGTCTAAGGCTACGTCTAATCCGGATAAATTTGAAAACGGTGTTTTCGTCTAAAAACGCTCCACGTCCACATTTTCAATCGTTTCCGAACAATTGTTCATCCACACTGAAATGACTGAAAACGCTAAGACGATTCAACCTGCCTCATTTCTGTCTGCCATTTATTTCCTTTCCGGCTCTTTGAAACGTCATGGCAAAATGTTGAGTTTTTTTTAAATGGACTAGAGAATTTGAAGAGAAGCTATCTGGAACATGTACAGACTGATATTAATCTTTAATAGGGCTGTCAAAATTGAGAGCAAACAAAACAATTGCTGTGTAATGCCCTCTGCTATCTTAGTTTAATTGGTCACATGACTGCATCATATGACTAAAATGCCTCATCATTTTAAAAAGTCTCCATTTACACTGCACCGTGAAAATGGCGTTTTCAAATGTATCACTTTGGAGAGCGTTTTCAGAAAGCTCCATTATCCTTGACCAAAAACACTGTCTCAGTGTAGATGGAAGGCCAAAAGGTTAAAACCTTCATTACATAAAAGAACAATAATTTGGCCTATGACTTTGATATATGTTAGACACTGTTGTGTCATTTCCCACATGCATTACGAAATGTGTTTGCTGTGGCTACTGGGATATGAGTATTAGATGAGTCATCGCCTGGACAGACCCACTGAACTCCAGTTCTGCTGAGTGGGCAAATCGGTCATAGATTCTGCAAACACAAACAAATCATTTAATAAAGCTTGATCAAATGCACGCCAACCAATCATGGGTGCTTTTGTCTAGACCATCATGAGAAAAATGTCCTGTGATTAAAAAGAAAAAAAATATGCGCAGTCTTCGGTCACTGATGTCAACAAGCACAAACCACAGCAATAAAATCAAAGATATTAAAACGACTCTCTACATGCTTTTCTTTTAAATGTGCATCTTTTGCTTTTTTCTTGCCAGCGTTTCTACTTTAGGCTGTGCCATACATTATTTCAGCCTGTGACAGCCAGTTGGTTCAGTCTTCTACTCACATCTTGTACCCCTATGGCCACTTAGCTCATCTTGTCCTGTGGAAAAAGATACTTATTCAAATGGATTAATCACCAGAGGGGTCCACTTTGAAGAAGTGCACAGAGACTAAATGAAGAGGGTAGAAAGACGATTGGAGGAAAGTAGATGTGAGGGGAAGAGATGCTATGTCGTAGCCAAGGCAGTGGGGAGGATTTCAATAGCAAGCTCTTGGCACAACTACATGGCTTAAGATTCCTGGCATTGCCTACATGTCTTCAGGGGGCCATCTTTGCGTGCCCAACATGTTAAGGTGGGCCAAGACCCCTCAGAATTCGGTCCATATGCTCCCCCCATTCCCTACCCAACAACATCCTGTGCCTCCGCCAAAGCGCACAATCTGTCCTGATAACCAAGCTACCCCTTCATCTTTGATACTGGCCTCATCTAAAATATGTATGCATCTGTCTGTCCCTACATTATAATAAGTCAGCTGCACTACAAATCACACAGACCCCAAGTGTCTTTCCCTATGCCTTTCTCCACCTATGAAAAATTACAGCAAACATGCCCAGGTGATGGCTATGATGTTAGTAGAGGGATCAACAAAGTCACCTTGTGGTGTTGCATTTTAAAAATCAGATTTACAAAAAATGAAAAATGTCGTCACAGAGCTTTTATAGGACACTACCACATTCTAAACGGTCTTCCCATGCCCTTGCTTTTCAAAAAAGGCGTCAATGTGGGCCAGCTTTGCAACTATCAATCAGTAGGAGCGTGACATCAGAGCCCTTCCCCACCCTTGGCCACTCAGTTCCTTCCCACACCAAAGCCAGGATGAGGCAGACTTTAGCTGCTGTTTTCATGCTGCTTACCAGCTATACTGGACATTCCTGGCTTGGTGATAGGTTAAGTGCAGCTGCAGATGATCCAGTCCACAGCATGCTTCTCATGGCTTTCTATTCAGTCAGAGTGCCCTGCTAATGGTCTGCCACATGTTACCAGGAAGAGCCAGAAACACACTGCGGTGGACACATGGTAGACACACGTCTTTGATAATAATCACTGACAGTCAAATGTGCATTCTCGTTATGTACTGGGCCATTCCAACCAGTCTCTGTTTCATTAAAATGCAAAGAACCAGAGGAAATCTTAAAATTTTAGCATTTATCATTAACAATGACATTTGACAGCCACATACATTCACACATTTTATTTTAAGACACCAAGGTACACAAAAGTAGAAACACAAGGACATAAAAAAATCCTTAAAACATACAAAAGTAATAGGAAATAAATGGCCTTATTGATTGTAATTCAAAGCAATATATAAGAAAACTCCCCACCTAAGAACCTCTGGTGACAAGTTTGTTATTTTCATAATTAAATTCTATTCCACTGCACATTTCAGTGTGCCAAAGTAATATAAAAGCAAAGTATGACAAATATACCTTGTCAAAAACAAGGCTAATACCAGTTCTCTGCTCGTGTCTGCAAACTTGTTTACTCCAACCGAACATAGCAACGAGAGAAATGTTTGTCTTGCTTTGGAGATGATAATAGTGGCCTAACAGACTGCAAGGACAACAAACAGTCAGACAAAAGCAAGTTCAAATGGGCTAATGAGTAACTACAAGTCAAACATTTGTGAAATGCACAGGCCTGGACAGGGCAGTGTGTCATGTTTTTGAGTTTGAATGCAACCACCCGGTCCTTGCTCTTTGCGTGTGCTGTGCCATGTTGACATACTTCCTTGCTTTTACATGCTTTTATTAAGCACTGAGTGGTCATTAATCACAGAAGCGCTGTTAGAAAAGCTTCAAGGAAACAGAGCATGAGGCCAAATGATGGTTTCTAACAAGCAGACACCCAGAAATATTACAAAAGAGGTAGGCCTTGTTAAAGGCACTGCTTATAAACTATCATGTGATCTTCATCCAAGTCATATTGATATGCAGCACAGATTCAATAACTACAGCACAAATGAAAACATTTGTATTTTTCATGTCTTTACTGAACAAAGTAGTACGAATAATCAGTTTCTGTGCAGGCTGTAAAGAGTAATCAAACTCTTGATTGTAATTCATAGATCCTCCTTTACAAGTAAAACCTCCATGAAATGTTTTTCTTTGACTTACTGAGACTTTCCCAATGATAATGTGGATTTTTTATTAATTCGTTAATTTTTAATCTATAAATGTATTAAAATATTGTCATCAATATTGTCACGCCACAACATCTCCAGTGTTTTAAGGTCAGTACTCTAACTTTTCTTTATTAGTGGTATTCTTCCAATAAAGGTCTTCTTACTCAGTGCTTTTCATATAGTGAACAAACAATAAGTAAAGATTTGCGCAACTCGTAGAAATATGTGCAGACGTTTTATCCTTTTTCACCTCTTTTAGAATTGCATTTTGTGCTCATTGTGCTGTGTTTTTAAGAGGAAGTAACATAGAGCGGCAACATCCGATCTTCATCTAAGGCGGTAAGTGTGGAACTTCCAGTTGTAGACATTTTGGCTTGTTGTGGATTAATGAAGTACTACTAGGTTATCAGAAGTGCTTTTGCAGGCTACGTGCACTTCTATAATGCTTATTCTAAGGTCATGTGAAAGTTGTAATTTATGATATTTCACGCAGTCTTTCTTGAGAAGATCAGACTTTATCAGTAACCACTTGTGGAAAAGTCCTCACCCATAAGTTCACAGATTTTTTTCCTCCCACTATCTGTTATTATCCAGTGTGTTTGATAACGAAATGAAAAGCTCAACTCTTTTTATGTATTATTAATTTACTCGGATAACTTCTGTCTATCGTTGTGTTTTAAAAGAAGATCAGACCACATTTTATCAGTTGTGTTAAACCCCAAGGGTTCACAAAGGTTTTTCTTGCAACTGCATACAGCCAATCATCTGCTGGATTATATCACATAGGCCAAAACGATATGAGTAGTGATGCAGAAAAGAAAAATGGGGAAAATACACGTCAAAGGAAAAATATGAATACTTCTGACACAGATTTAACCAGAATCGCTGAAATGACAGGTTCAGATTTAATTCTCCTTGGGGAAACTATGAAAGGTACCATTCAATGAGATGTAATCAGTCTTGACACAAGCAAGACAAAAATATAGTTTTCCTGGCCAGCCGGAGAAATTGCTAAACTTTTAAATCTTTTTAGGGAAAGAATAGAAAATGAGCTTGTCTGTTTCATTGCCAAAGCAGTCTGAACTCACACTGACGCGACAAACCATTTCAATTTGAGTGTAGACTGATTGTCAGTCAGTATGACATCACCAGTGACCAAACTTCTTATGGGCCAAAAGCGATGAAGGTTGCCTTCTTCCTTTTTGTTTCATAGCAACTAAACTGTTATTCAGTGGAATATTTAATATTGAATTGTCAATTAAACTTTTATTCCCTGCTGCCAGGGAAAACCACAAATCTTGAGTTCTTTCTATTATCCATCTGGCCTAGTTTGTGAGATACATAAAGACTTGTGATATACAGCATCTCTAATCTATCCATTCATCACTCAAGCCATATTTTCTAACAGTCTGCAGTAATATCTTAATATCCACTGATTGGATGACCTCTTTTAAGCAGAGGTGCTACCTTAAGGTCACTACTACTTATATGTGTGTGGGTGAGTTGTCTCTCTGAGAGTGTTGCTCTGAAATGAAACATAACTAGTTAGGGATTCCAGAGATAAAAAGTTGGAGATGATCCAAAAAAAAAATCCCATACTGGTTTCAGGAGTCACACCACATCAATTCAGAGCAAAAGTCTGTTTCAAAGCTGATACCTCACAGCTCATTTACCTCCACACTCATTTATCATTCAAGAAATAGATGACAGTCAGTGAGGCACAGGCACGATACTAACCCACAGATGGACACCCTTTGGCATTGAAGGCATCAAACTATATTCTTTTTCCTAACATTGAATAGCATTCGGCTGTCACCCCTTCATAATTTGACCCTGAACAGTGATACTGAAATATGTGTACACAGTCATGTAAGAAACTGAGCATTTGTGTGGAAAGATTTTCAGTCTGTTAAACCTCTTGAAAATGAAAACACATTCACAACTGTGGAAGGGATATTTTCTAAAAAAGAAACAGAAGTTTGTTCATACTTATTGGCACAGTAGGCCACAGGAAACAGAAACAGAGAAGTTCACATTCCCGTTTGGAATTCACCCCAAAGCCCATATCCATCCTTTATATTCCCCAGCCATTAAAAATCAGACTGGGAAATAAAATCCAGAAGCAGTTTTTGGGGTGGAATTTGAGAGCAAAGCTGGAAAAAAAAAAGTTCAATTTTAATCATTTCTACCCTCCTGTGACAGGAAAATAAAAACTTTATCACATTTTAATAGAATAACACACACATGCACGGTATTGTAGGATGTTGGTTAGGACCTCAGGGAGCTTCTATCACATTTCAACCTGTGCAGAATGACGAGAAAAAATACAAATCTGTCTACATTTAGCATATAGAACACTGGTCAAAATGAGTATGTGGCAATGCTCCTCAGACTCTGTACATTTTGGATATCGGATGACGTTTCCAATCAAAAAACAGTAAAAATAAAGCGATTTTCCAGAACAAAAGAAAAAAATACGTTCTGCTTTCTGGCACGGTCATGTGTGGCAAATTCGATACTCAAACAGGTTGAAGCAAATCCACGAATTGTCTGCAAATACCATTTTCCTCGGCTAGAACTCATGCCTATATAGCACATTAGTGAAATATCTCCACTGGGATAGATCAAAAGTAATCCATAAACATCATGGCTCATATTAAGTGCAAGGTGCATTAAATTGTCTTTTTTTTTACTATGCTTACACACACGCACACACTACAGTTACAGTGTAGTGTGTGCGCGTTGTCTTGTGTCAGTTGGGAGAAAGGGCTCCTTGGACCCTTTGCACGGCCATGACATTTCTTACTCTGAAACTTCAGGCTATATATCACTGGCACAGCTAAAACCTGCACCGTAACTCAAGAGATGGTCCAACTGCATTACATCCTGGCCACCCAGCACAAATACCCCCTTTTACGATGGAAATGGAAGAAAGGAAAAGAATGATCAAACTGCCATTGGGTTTTAGAGCATGCAGCGCCTTTGATACAGGCCAGTCGACTGTAGCACAGACTGAAAGATCCCATTTTGCTCTAAGGAGAAAATAATGCAATCCAGCCACAGAAAGAAGGGAGGGATGGGAGTTTCACATAAGAGTATGGAGATCTGCCACAGCGGAGAGACCCTTCCATGCTTCAGTGTGATGAAGACATGGAGATGTGGCATGGAATCTGGCAAGTGTCAGTGATGACGTGGAGGGGATGTCACGTAATTAATCTCCATTAACTCCTGTTCACCTCTCCTTTGAACTGTCACTTGACTTGAATAGAGCACGTGCGTATGCTGTGAAAGCACCGTGGATCTGTTTATACATATATTCTGTGTGTGTGTGTGTGTGTGTGTGTGTGTGTGTGTGTGTGTGTGTGTGTGTGTATGTATATGTGTGTGTGTGAGAAAGAGTGTGTAAGTGTAAGTGAGAGATAGTATTTGAATTTAATTACAAGATGAATGCATCTTCCATAGAAGACAGATCCTGTTTGAGATCCTGTTTGAATTTTAAAGGTTATACAAGACCATCAATAAAATATAATTTTGGCTAATATTTGGAAAATAATGCAGTTTAAACAACAACAAAAAAAACCCCACACATTCTCAATGAAAACTGTACATTGTAGCTGGTTACACTAAATTATAACAATCCACTACCTGTAGTCTAGGAAATTTAAGCTCATCCAAGTTTCCTTCATGAGTAAAATGCAAACCTGAAATGCACCCTAATGCTTTTGTTGGACCTGAAGTGAGAGCGAATGATGGTTCCTGTGAACCCTAATGGCTTCCTTTTCCCCCAGGACCCAGTGAACAGGAGCCTAATGATCTCTGAGACCAGATGAGGCACATCAGGCGCAGTCCTCCTCTTTTAGATCACGCAAATGCGCACATCAGCATACACATAAGCAAAACAACCTATTAGATGCATTTGCACATGAGAATACAACAAAAACTGCATTTAAGCATTGAGACAGAGTATTTAGACATAGGTTATAACCTAACCTGTAAAACTCAATTTATACACGACTATCTAACACCCAGTTGTCCTGTAACTTATCTGAAATGATCAGGCATTTTAAGGGTCTAGTGGGTAGTGCCTCATCTCCAGACATCTACTGTCAGACTGCTCATCCACTTTCCTGACTGTCACTCCATTCATCATCCTACTGCACGCAACACAGCTCCGCTTAGCTGCATTCTTCAGTTACAATACAGGTTTCATACTCATCCTCTGATGACTAAGCCAGACATCAGAACAGACAGTAGCTCCTCAGTTGTCTCAAGATTTGAGGAGATAGATACCTTATCCTGTATGCAACTGCCAACCTATACATGTAAAACTATGTGTGATTAGGCATTTATCTATGAAATTAATGCTAGTGTGAACAAGTTTTACCGAATCAACGGTCCTGACCTGTGAATAAACATTTTTGATTGTCTATTATCCTAGCTGACAAAAAAGTATATAAATGACTCAACAGAGAAGTTGGTTAGTTTCGGACCTGAGAAAATCTCACATAACAAATAACACTTTCAAATTCTATACAATTAATGCTATCCAGTCTTTAAGTCTGACGTCATTAGCCGTTTCCGTGTCCAAACTCCGCTTCTGGTCCCAAAGTCAAACAAACACTGTGGCTTAACTGAGAGTTATAAACCGTCTAAATTCTTTCATCTTTCATCTAGATTGATCCGTTTGGCTGCTCTACCAGGTGCTCTACAATTAAGTTTAACATCCAGGTATCCATGACAACAGAATTTATGAAGTTTTACGTAGTTCGAAGTTAGCAGGGAGTTAGCTCGCTAGTTTCCAGCGAACGATGATATAGCATGTTCTGACTGAGGGATTTCTGAAAAAATTAAAATATACAGCTCTACTATCACTTCCAACATAAATGAAAACAGAAAACTAAACAGTGACGTTTGTAGGGTTACTGAAGTTGGACTAGCTGGTGTATAATGATGTGCTACATGGTGGCTAGCTACACAGCTATGGTTAATATAATATAAACACATTAGCACAGTGAAGCTGGAGGATGAACATCAACTTTTTCCACTCAATAAATGTTAACATGAGGGTTCCCGATGGTTAGGGACAAATGAAATCACATGGCAGCATGCTGTAAACGAATCAAGCTTCAGCCAGAAGAACGACTGAGATAATCCATCCACAATACGAGGTTAGGCATTAGTATACTGCTGCATGGGCTGGGCTGTAGTTACATCGTAAGGTTTTAAAAATGAGCTTTAAAATGAATAGCGATAATAAAAAATGAAAGAGGCCGACAGTGATCACAGCCTTTTTTTAGGGGCTTGTTCAGATTAAACAGAACAAGATACAAAGCATTAAAACATGTTAAAATCACAACAGCCTTAATAAACGCAGAATAGCTTGGACCCGGAAGCAGGGTTGGGGCGATCGTGGCTCAAGAGTTGGGAGTTCGCTTTGTAATCGGAAGGTTGCCGGTTCGAGCCCCGGCTTGGACAGTCTCGGTCGTTGTGTCCTTGGGCAAGACACTTCACCCGTTGCCCACTGGTGGTGGTCAGAGGGCTCGGTGGCACCAGTTTCCGGCAGCCTCGCCTCTGTCAGTGCACCCCAGGGCGGCTGTGGCTACAATGTAGCTTGCCATCACCAGTGTGTGAATGGGTGGATGACTGGTTGTGTAAAGCGCTTTGGGGTCTTTAGGGACTAGTAAAGCGCTATACAAATACAGGCCATTTACCATTTTTACCATACATCATCCCTTAACAACTAGATAGATGGATGTCTACTCAACTCTGGAGATGTATTTATTCATATATATATATGTAGAGATGCATTTATTATTTTAACTCAAAGATGGAAGGATGGCTGTTAGTGTAATCTCTTTATCGCATCCTCTGTTGAAAGTTTTTATATTTAACAAATGCATACATAAGTAATTTTTTGTTGTTGTAACACACAACAGTTAAACAGCTGGCATTTGGCAAAGGTCATGCTAGTGCTCAGTCATTCCATCGATCAAAAACATGCATGTCAAATCTGATAGCTAACTGAGCTACAGACATGTTGTCAAGAAATCAGGACAGGAATGATGTAGTTTGGTGGAAGAAGTGCCAGGAAACACATTAACCATGAGATAAAGATGACTATCAGCACTGGTCGTTTAATAGCTGCCACTGATCTGAAAGACACTCAACCCTGGTAGCTATAAAATAGAAAACCTTAGTAGTCAAAACACTTCTTTGGATACATCTCTGTAAAAATATGTCATCTAAAAATTATTGTAAGAGCATTATAATGATAGTGTATGTAAGAAAATCCTTTGATGAAATACCTGCTATGGCTCTTTCTTTTTTCACACAGTAAATGGAGATGGAAAGCTAAATCCCTTACTTGTCATATTTAGGATCCTCACAGATCTGAGAATGTGTTTTTCAGAAGGCGATTTAAAGTTACAGAAGCAAAGAGCCTCCTGCAGACAAACCCAAACAAGAAGATGATTTACAGATACCCCATAGTTACGGTGAAGTTTCACATGTGGGAGAGAATAAGGAGCCTGGAGAGGAGATCGTTTCTCTCAATGCCGCTCCAAAGATTAGAGAAAAAGGACTGGTTTTGAAGCCACATGCATTTAGGCCCAACCTCATCAGAGCAGTCTTCAGAGAAATATCTATGTTGGATCACCAGAAAGCAAACAAGTGTAAGTTCTGACTTCTTTAACGTTGCACCCGTCGTATAATAACTATAACTACAGAAGCACAAGCAGATAAAGACGTCCTCAGCAGGTCACTGTATCCCCTTAAGTATACATTTTACATAGCAACATTTTCTTCCAATTCTTATTTTACCAAAACGAATCATACATAAGACTTCAATAGTTGGGAGGTGTGTACAGGGAGTTGGGTATGAGATGAAAAACAAGAGCTGAAATGGCTGAGGGGAATCATTACCAGCTTTGACTTTAGAGGGGGGAAAAGGGAAGCCCACAAAAGAATTCTGAGGAGTTTGCTAAAGGGGCTTATTTGTAATTAAATAATTTGAAGAATATTTTTTCAAGACCAAAGGAAGCCACCTTTTAGTTCACCCCCCCATCCCTCACCCTATTCCCTCCTACACTTTTTCCCTTATTGCCACTAATCATAGCTATAATCCCTCAAGTGAAGAGAGGTTTACTTCACTTAGGGAATTGCTAATATCACCATGTGAGAATCTTAAAATCTGAAAATATTTTGGCTTTTAAGGTAGTTCAGCATATCAGCAACAGCATGCGGTTTGTATGTTGTTGGAAGCCTAACCCTATATAAAGATTTTTTTAATGTCACAAAATGTATATCAGTAAATACACCTGCTTCTGTTTATCCGAAGCAAGTCAAATAGAACGAGAGAGATCATACAGTACATACAGTTTATGTAACATTTTCAAATGCAAAGAAATGTCCACTAAGTAAGCGTGCAGTAGGTGTTAACAGTGGAAAGCACTTAGTCTTCATTGTCATACAGGTGCACCAGAGTAATATCTGCTGACATCCCAGTCCAAACAGAGCAACAATAATAGAACAGACTTGCATTTCAAATTGAATACAGACTGCCATTTCAGCTCATCTCATCGGCCACTTTCACTTGAAGTATGGCTCACCTGTTTCACTTTTACTTCCTCCACATGTCTGGTAATTCCCAAGTCCAACTTCCTTTTATCATTACCATTTCTCTTCGCTCCTACTTGTCTGGCATTGGGGAAAATGTATCTGGCTCCAATTCCAAATGTCAGAAAAGTGAATGAATGGTGTATGAAAGTGATGTTAACTCCATGACAACTTCTAATATCATGATTTATTGCAGCTAAACATATGTCTGGGGTACAGTCATGTGCTAGTGCCCTGGCTTTGAGTCTGTGTCAGCTTCATTTACTATATCCATTTCATGATGAAAAAAAGATCTCATACCTTATCAATTGTATTGGTGGGCACATCCACAGAGAAAATGACTTGTCTGAAAGTCTACATTAGACAAAATCCATCAATCACTTGAGGAAAATCCTAAATTATCTGTGGGTTTGGCTGTTCCAAGCTAGTGGAACCCCCAAAATCATAATAGACACATTTAAACTTGCTCTGACAGACAAGGCAGAGCACTGTTCCTTCTTTCTAAGAATTTTCACCATTTTTTTTAAAGAGAAGCCATCCAGAATGCCAAAATGTACCCATTTTGGGTTTGTTATTCTCCCTTTTGTGCCAGGAAAAATAAACGTTAAATAAAGAAGTCACTTTTAATATATATATAGTTCTGGGAACACTGATATTTGGAATATTTGGGGTACTTTTGACCACTGTGGGATTATTAAATGTCAAGAATTCCTCAGTGCAATAGAGCTGTGATCATCCCAGATAGAGTCACAGATTTTGCAGGTATGTAGCTGGCATTCAAATGAAGGGTAAGTATAAAGATGGATATAGCTACAGTTATCCTTTTCAGTTGAGTTGCTACATGACCTCCAGCTTAATGTGACTTTTTAAGTTTGTGTGTTACATAAAATAACTATCCTCCTCTGATAATTCCTCCTGTCTTTTCAACATATGCACTTTCTGACAAGCCTGATCACACAAGCCTTCTTAGTCCCGTTGACCTTCTCTCTTCTAATGTTCATTTAGGTCCTGGAGCAATTGGCTCCTGTTTGGGCTTATCAGGCCGATAAGAACCTCTGCCTCCTTCCAGGAAGCTCTGAAACTCTCAGGGCCTAAGGGCTCTGGAGAGGATAAAGACTGCCTCTCAGGGCTTATCTCCCCTTCACCCAGAGGTACAGAGAAGGAGCCAAGGCTAGCCAGGTGGGCATCCCTGTAAGGCATGTCAGTATTATGCCAACCAGACCACAGCCCTCAGTCTCTATCCTCTAGGCTCCTTGCCTCTTTCCCTTCCATCACTATCTGCACTTGGCAGCTGTGGGTCATCACCAAACATGAAGCGGATATTAGTGATAAGTTAAAGTTGCCTGGCAAGCCATGAATGCTCAACACTTACTCTTTGTCTGTTTTCAGCACTGCTAATAATTAAGCTATTGTTATTATAGTTCATTTGTTTGTTTGTTATTTACTGACAATTTTATTTTAATTTTCTCCATTTCTCCACACAATAAATGTGAATGGAAATTCACTGGTTCCAGCACTGAAAGGGAAAGTGGATGATGACTGAATGGATGGATAGACAAACAAGAACTACAGTTCAAACTTTACAGTCCTCAGTTAGCATGATAAATTACAAAGGTCATAGCAATATTCAGTGGAAAACAAAACAAAACCAAAAAACCCCACTGTATGGCTTATTTGGAATGGTTGCCAGGCGAAAACATCTTGTCTCTGAAAATAATATAGCAGCATGGCTTAGGGTTGTAAAGCTGCTTCTGAACAAACCACAAGATTCTGCAACAGAAGACCAAAGTCTGGCCAGAATACACAGTGCCACGTTTGGTAAAAACCAAACATAGCACATCAGCACAAACACCTCATACCAAATGTCAAGAGCAGTGGTGGAGGGATGATGATTTGGGTTTGATTTGAAACCACGGGACCTGGGCACCTTGCAGTCATTGAGTTGACCACAAACTCCTTTCTATACCAAAGTATTTTAGAGTCAAATATGAGGGTCTTTGTCTGACAGATAAAGCTTGGTGCAAACTGGGTCATGCAACTGGACAATGATCCCAAACACACCTTCAAATATGCAACAGAATGGCTCAAAAGGAAAATAATCAAGTTGTTCCAAAGGTCAAAGTCCAGGCCTTAACATGATTGAATTACTGTGGCATGAACTTAAAAGAGCTGTACATGAACAAATGCTTGCAGACTTCAATGATTTAGAGCAATGTCATTAAGAAGAGCAAGCCAAAATTCCTCCACAATGGTGTGAGAGACTGATAAAACAATTACTTGTTGTGAAGACTTTTTTTTTTTTACATGACTGTACATCAAAACAACACCCTATTCAGTCCTTTGAGCAAGTCCAGTTTCTGTTGCACACTACTGTCTTTGCACATTTCCTGGATCCTTGCAAGTGAGTGAAATGGATAATTGCACTTTGACTTGAAACCTGAAAACACACAGCGATGTTTGGGGTAGCAACAACAAAAGGAAAACCAGTGCTCCTCAGAAGTAGATGAAGGTGTAGCAATTTCACTTTGGCTGCAAAGTCAGCAAAGCTCACTTCCAGGTTGAAACGGTCTTACTTTTGCTTTTGGGCTACTTCTCTGTCTTCTTTAATTCTACAGAATTTCTTTCCTGCAAGCTTAGCCCTAATCAGATAATGTGCTGAATATCAGATTTTACTGTATAGTGAATGTTTACACATGAGGTATCACCGATTGGTCCCCTGGAGTGACTATTTATGATTAGGAATGAAAAAGGTTCATTAGTGATCATAACCAATTGTTAGTCTTTAGGGCATGAGATGTTTTTGCACTGTTGTCGACTCAGCAGATCGACAAAGGTAACCATGGGGCGCAAATTCATAAAATATGAAATGTATGTTTTGGGTTTCCTGAATGATACACGAGCTCTCCCTCTCTAAGAAAGTTTTAATATAAAACAGATCCAAGCACATCAGTGAAATAGAGTTTCCAAACTTTGGCAGCAACCGTACTAAAAATTTTTATTCTAATTTTTTTTATTACACTGCAAATGTGCATGCGCTTGTGTGTGCACTGTGTGAAAATACCTGCTTATTGCAAAGCAATAAAGAAAAAAGTCATGACTCAAAAGTGCGTTACAATGAAAATCATCACCGATGTCATTCTAGAAGACAAAGTGTATTAGACATGTGTAAACATTTTTATGCTGCTTTGTTTTGTGCTTTTCTATAATAAATACTAAATTGTTTTGTTAATTACATTACAAATATGACTGATACCTTTAATAATTTCTACTTTTGTCTGATCAAAAGTCCAAAACATAGCAGAGATCAGTGATCAGCTGCAGAAAAACCAAGAAAATAAGCAGATTCTTACATGTAAAAAGAAGAAAAAATCATACTTTTATTGATCCCCGTGGGGAAATTCCTCTCTGCATTTAACCCATTCACTCAGTGAAGCAGTGGGCAGCCATTGGGCGCCCGGAGAGCGGTGTGTAGGGACGGTACCTTGCTCAGGGGTACCTCAGGGTAGCTGTTCAGGGAAATCGAACCCCTGACCTTCCAATCATGGGGCCACCACTCTACCTACTGAGCTATCCCTGGATCGAGTAAATCTAGGTAATATTTGCCAAAACTAAATGTAGTCTAAATAACATTTTCAGGTATTTAACTCATTTATTTTCCATTATGAGAACTAGAAATGATTAGGTTTGTGAATGTCACCCCAACTGGTCACAGTAGATGGCCGTCCCTCCCTGAGCCTGGTTCTGCCAGAGGCTTCTTCCTGTTAAAAGGGACTTTTTCCTTCCCACTGTCGCCAAAGTGGGTGCTCATAGGGGGTCATATGACTGTTGGGTTTTTCTCTGTATGTATTATTGTAGGGTTTACCTTACAATGTAAGGTGCCTTGAGGCGACTGTTGCTGTGATTTGTTGCTGTGTAAATAGAATTGAATTGAATGTTAAAGGATAAATTGAAATTTAAACAGCCTTGTCAAAGTGCTTTACTCTGAAATTAACATTCACCATTATATGCACAAATTCATACTATGCTTTCACTGTAGAGGCCATCAATACCACATGTTAACTATCACACAGACTTATCACCGACACATTTGGGGCACTGAAAGACACTTTAGCTGACTCAAGGGGTTTAGGATCAAAACATCAACCTGCCAATTAGGTGATGACTCAGCCTACCTGTTGGGCCACAGCTGCCTGCTTTTCCACTCTCATCATTTGTTGCATGGTTTTCACATTCTGCAATACCCATTATTTGAAACAGAGCACAAATACGAGGCAAAGAGCTGATCGCGTGCCTCTTGGAAAGTCAGAATATCTTGAAATTGGTATTAATGTGATTATTTAGGGAATATCATTCATGTATTTCTGGATGACATACCCAAAATTAACACCATCTGTCTTCATATGCTCCACGAGGCATATGGGGGACACAAAACCTCACATGCAAGCAGGCAAAAATGACCACTACACAACTCTCTGTGCCCGTGCAGCTGAATACTTGCAATGTGCTACTAAACATAATGTAAAGTCAGGCAGAAAGCAATCCACTGCTGTTTCAACCTGCGTTTACTTTGCTGCCAATCATGTTTTCACTCTGCGGTTTATCGAAACCACATAAACCTGAGAAACAGCTCAGGAGACATAATAGATCATAGTGAAGTGGCCTTCTGGTTTGCATATTTCAAGGTTGGCAATGTGTATCAAACAAACTTTCTGTTCTTACTGTACATACAAGCTATAAATATATATTCAGTTCATTTGGTTTGATTTACTTAGTAACATACATACACGCTTGGAATGACATGTGAGTGCAATAAAAAACATACATTTTCAGTATTTTCATTGTAAAGCTTGAACAACTTAAACTCCCTGCCAAGTTCAAAAGAATTACTTAAGACAGTTATACTTATAAAGGAGTGAGTTTCAAACAAATGAACGTTTTGGCTGTTTTTCCCACCCTATCTCCATACCCATTCAGGCTCTGTTGTTTGTTTACTACAAGTGCTGCCAGGCTCTTTACATGCGTCTAACCAATGACCTTTTTTTTTTTTTAAAAAAGACTTATAAACAACTGGAGGTAAAATGACATTTTTATGGTTTGTGTTTTTGTGCTACAACAAAAAAGGAAAAAATAAAAATGAAAAAAGGCAGAAAAGAAAAAAACACTTTTCATTTGCATTCAATGGAATTTTTAGGACAAGCCTGCAGGGTAGCATCAAAGCACAGTAACCAATGAAAAAACAACCACATTATTGTACTGGGACAGAGCTCAAGAGAATGAAATCACTCGGGAATCAACCCCTGCCTTTTCCATCCTTTTAATGCATGTTTTTATTCATCTATCACTTTGGACTTCCCAAAAGAAAGCACAGAAAACATGACGGGTTATCAGAGAGTGTGTTACAAAATATCTGACCTCCTCACATGTGTGAGTCTTTCAGGTTCCACATTGAGGTTACGGTGAAGGTATATCAGAATCATATTGTTAAGGTTCAAAATATTGGGGATGGAGACAAGAGAAAAACCACAATAACAACACTGGTCCGGTCGGGTTGAGTCAAACGATGATTTAATGATCACACACGTGGGAGATGGACACTGATGCAGACAGCCTCAAAATCTCAAAATGGTGGAGCATTGCTCAAACTTTTATAGCCTCTGGTGCCTCCACCTTATCATACAAAGCCTAAACATTCACATGCTTTCTCTCACACCGCGCCTAAGCTACGACCTTGGCTCCCTGTTTATCTGCTCCTGCTGAAATGGGGCAGAAAACTCCAGCACACTCTGTTCTCTTCTACTCAGACAAATTAGATTTCTTATAACTCAGCAGTATAATGCATCATAAAACAATATCATTCATTCACAACAAGTCAGCAGTTTAATGTAATGCAAATCAGTTTAACTAATGCAATAGTTATCAGCTTCTTCTAATTCAGGAGAATAATGCAAACTAAAACTACATAATAATTCACAATCTTTAATTAGGGGTATAACATGGCATAAAATAATATTATAATCTAGGGGAGGTGGTGTTAATGTGAAGGCCGGGCTGCGCACAATGTGACACTTCAGGGATTTTGACTGACAGGTGCAGACAGGAAATGTGGCAACAAGTGGAATGCAGTTACCTCAGCTGCACTGTGGAAGGCGCAGGGGGGAGGAGGCCGAAAACAACCTCAGCTGTGACGAATCTATGTGCGTTTGGAGTTCAAAGGCACCGACTCGTAACGGGTGGGGGCAGTCTGTGTGTGGGTTGTATTTGTGTTTCGGCAGGTGTTCAGAAAAAATGTGGGACTGATAGCGATCTATGAAGGAAATCTCAACACTTTGTGTAGAACTCATTAATGCAGATAAATTAAAACTGAGCTAATCCACCAAGATCAATGCACTATCAAGACCTATTTTCTTCAAAAAATCCAATCTGGTCTCAACATATATACTCAGCTTTACCCCATTTGCACTACATTTGCAAACGTTAATATACTGTGATGTTTTACTGGGGTTTTTTCCCCACAATGTCTTTCAAACAAGAGGTTATAAATTTAATTAAATTATCAATATCACGTATATCAGCATACACACCCAATTTCCCCTGATATGATCAAAAGAAAAGCACGCCAACTCCCGCCCCCTGATAAATCGCACCGCATAGTTCTCTGACACAGTAGTTAACTGATACGGGGGAAAAAAACATCAAAAAATGCTTGAAAGAAATGAGAATTTGAATTATCTGCTCAGACAGTGAATTTGGATTAGGGTTTTCCCTTTGTTTTGGTTGGCCCGTGACTTTTGATCCTGTTACAAAACCGCAAATACCACTCCACGTTCCAGCAAGGAGCAAACCATCGATGGGGGGGGGGAGCCAAAACCCCCAAAGGAGAGACACCTGAGCAGGGGAGGTGTGTGCCCTGGAGATCTCTCCAGTTCCAGCTAAAACACAGACTGTTTAAGACGGAATAATAAAAATGCCTAACCTTGTTAAGAATAAGGGCAAGCATGCTCGTAACATTCACATATAGAGGCATTGGGGAATTCAGTCATTGGCTTGGTTAAGGTTGAGTTCGCATCACAACGATTGCATTCTCCACATGCAGTGCCTGCAGCTACACTGGATTGCCTTTCGTAAGTCCTCCAAATAATATAGGCTAGACGGTGTGAAATGGCAAGAATGTTCCAATCTGATTTGACATAAGGGGCAGATTGTTTCATTTCAATCGCTCTTTCTTGCCCCTCCCATCTTTCTGTCACACATGCATAAAGATGGACATGGTGCTTGTCCTTTGAGACAGGCAGTAAAAACGGCTGGCAGTTGTTTCATTTTTTTTTCTTTCTTTTTTCTGTCGTTGGTTTGGAGAGTTGTGTGGCATGTAATTGGCAACTCTGGCCTCAGGATCTTTGAGCAGATAATAATTGTCTAAGAGGGATGTCTCAGACCAAATGTGTTAAATTCATTACCTGGGACCATTATTCAATAACTCCACTATTAGGACATCAATTATTCGCAGTAGCGCTGCACTTTTGCCAAGACAAAGATGGGCACCCAGCACATGCAGAGAATCTGTCTTCCATAAGGACCGAAGACAGATTAGGCCATGTGAATATCTAATAAGGTCTGACAGAGACAAAAGGTTAAAAATGCAGATTTTTTTCCAAGTAAAAGTCACATTTTTACAAAAGTGATGGTGAAATGGCTACAGCTGCACCACATAAGGCTGTTAGAGGAAATCACAAATGAGACCAAACCACAACTTGTCACACCATAACAATCAAATAAACTTAACTACACAAACGGGTAAATGAAGGGTTCCTGGAAAAAGACACAAAAATGCTGAAAACCAGATGAAAAAAGGAATGTGTACCACCGTGAAAAATACAAACGCTTTCTGTGTAGGGAGAGGAAAAAAAACAAGTGTCTTTTTTAAAACAAATTGTATGATGCGTAGACGTTTATTTATCTACAATTAGAAACAGAATATGAAGAAATAAGCGATCTGACATTACAGTATGTCAAAAATGTCTCTGTATTGTGCTGTTGCAATTTCTACTTAAGTTCACATGCTATCCAGCAAAATAGAGTATGTGACTGCAGTGTCCAGTCTGATCTTGATCCAACATAGGAAGATGTTGTAGCTTAGTATTGTGAGTATAGCTGACAATACAGGGTATGATTCTAAACCCTTGTCAATCACAATCTATAAGGCACTAGTTTACAACGACAGATAACTTCAGATGTGTACTTTAAGATTAAAACACACAGAGAGAAGCCCAAGTTTCATAAGATCCTGCATGAGTAATCAGTGGGGAGTAAGTACTCCCGTTTGACAGGAGTAGTCCTCCAGCAGAACCAGTAAGGGAGAGCCACGACTGGAGTGAGACGGAAAAAAAAAATCACGCACAAACTATGCAAGAAAGCTGACAAAGGTTAATGTCATGTGACTTATAAATGCATGGGGAGTGAAAAAAGGGGCGAGGAGGTGAGACAACCTGAGCCTATAGCCACCAGCAAGAGAGGACACTGGGGATGGAGTGGCTGGTTCCAGAAGCAAAATGAGACCAAACGGATGATCATCTCAGATGGTCTCCTAGGACTAGACACGACAGTGAGAAATGCCTCAGACATTTCTATTTCTTTAGCATTTTTGGAGGTTTTTTTGCTCCCAACCAATGAATCGTCTCTGGCAAACACGAATATCCCTGCCACATACACACAGAGTTGGGTGCTGTGATCTCAGTCAGTGGCTGAAAAGCCTCTCCTCTGGTGCCGTCCTCATGCAGGCAGGTTGATTACAATGGGGATGCCAGAAGGAAAAAAGCGGGAGGCGGTCCAATATTTGGACATTTTTTTTCCAACATGTTTGAAAAGCATGTAAGGTGTGAGTCACTGCTTTCCACTTTTTGAAGTGTTGTTGCTGGTTTGCTACCTACTGGTAAGATAATGATGCCTGCCCTTTCTATTTTCAGTGAGAATCAATAACATAGCTGATATGTGCATGACCTCCAAAAATCCTAAACGATACATAATAAAGAGTGACACGTTTAAAGTGTGCAGGACTTTTTGCGGAACGTTTTTTTAACATCAGCAGAAATAAGCACATAATGCATACCAATGATCAAATGTGACAGAGCAAGAGGCAGGCTACAACCTGGACAAGTTGCCGGTCTGTTGCACGGGTAACACAGAGACCGGCAACCACTCACACTCGCATTCACTCTTAGAATGACCACTTAACCTAACTCCACTAACTACATGTCTTTGGACTGTGGAAGGAAGCCGAATATCTGGAAAGAACCCAATTAGATACAGGGAAAACATGTAAATGCCATACGGAAAGGCTCTGGCCAGATGGTGGAGTGGAACCTGGCACCTTCTTGTTGTGAGGTAATGGTGCTAGCCACTGCACCAAATGGGTAGTAGAGAATGAAGACTACACCTTTTCTTTTACAATCTAATTTACCTTTGAGTAGCAAAATTCTTCTTCGTACGTAAACTAAACTACTTAAAAGTTTAGTATTTAAACTAAACTACACTTTGTTAAGAAAATGTATTAATTAGTAATTCAATGAGTAAAATTAGATCTGTTTTATGTTAATTCAGCAATTTGACAGAAAGCCTAACTTTTATGAGTCACTGCCCATTTGTTTACATCATTCAGTTTACCCACACAGTTAATGCCAAAAAACATGATTGCACAAAGAATCAACCACAGTAGAATCACCTAAAGATGGGTGTAAGAAAATGTAGAATTCTGTTTGAGTAACTTCCACATTAACTTAAGTCCTTCTTTAAACAAAAGAAAAGAAATCCCACTAATGTATCTTTCAGAGACCCACAGCCATGTAATGGACATGGACTGTAGCCAGGTGTGTGTTTAAACTAGTTGGCAGTAATAATATAAGCAACCAAATTGAAGCAAAAAGCTGAGCAAAGCCATCCCACTGTCATAGAGCCCCAGTGGACTGCAGGAAAGAAGGCTGAAGGTGGGAGGGGGGCAGATGGTCCCAGTGGTGAAGGAGCCACACAATTTCATGGCGTATTTTCTGCAGATGTGTCTGTGGTAACTCATGCGAGGTTGCAGTTTGGCCACTGACAGGGGTGATGGATAGACCCCCGAGTCCCACTGTGACAAACAAAAATACTTTGCTCTTCATGCTCACTACCAGGGTTTAGTAGGGAAATACTTTCTATGAGAACAAAACAAAAAACAGTAAGCCCATCTTTTAATGTTCTGTCATCAAAAAGTGGCAGTAAGTCCAAAATAGTTTTGGGAAGAACGAACTTGAGACTATGAGGATTAAAGAATAAGACAGTGGAATGAAGACCAGCACCATAACAATGCAGGCACAGCTGCCCAGGAAAATGTTTCACTCAGCCTCAGCTGGAGGACTTGTGGACATGCTCAATTGCCTAATGAGTACATTGATCACGTTCTAAAGCAGGCCTAAATTAGATGCAGGCAACTCACTAAATAATCCATAAAGACTGATGTAAAACCGGGAAACTTGGTGGATTTACACAAAAGCCTTTACAAGATGAATGCAGTAATGTTTGTTGTGGGAACACACAAAGTCAAGTAGGTGTATGAAAAGAAAATTCCTGTTCTTTGTTTCCCAATATGAATTTTTATAAAATGCAACTAGCCGTTACTGTTTTAAAAAGATGTCCAAGCTCATCGCCTTTAAAAAAATTAAGTAAAAGAAGCTGTTTACTCTGAATTTACATTACTTTAATTATGTAGTACTTCTAGAAAGTTACGTACTGACTCGTTACACAAACCCTGCTTTAATTAACACTGAAATAGCAACCCTGAAGAGTTAAGTTGCAGTCCATGTGACACGTTGCCAGCCAAGGCACCAGTCACACGGGCCTGGAGACCAGTTGATGACCCCCTGCCAACTAACAGTTGCCAGGGAAAAATGCATATCAACCAGCCATTTGGAAAGTGGTTGCTGAAGGTTGTCACTGGGAGAAACTGGTCACAAGTAAGTTGGTGCTCCCAAAAAAGCTTGTTGTGATTGCTCTTGTCGCTAGGCAGGTTGCTTCAGTCAGCCTGTAGTTTGCGGGGAAGATAAGGGTTTACCTCACCAAACAGTAGCATCATCCATGCAAACTATTCGAGTGGCTATGGCAATCTGAAACACAATTACAAGGTTTTTGGTGCAGCACATTTTTTGTGATGAGTTAAAACTGGTGACAACTAACAACCACCGTGCAACTGGCTGGAGAATACATACTTTTCCCTAGAAACAAGTGGTTACCAGGTGGTCACTAGGCTAGTGCCTATGCCTGTGTGACTGAGGCCTAAACCTTAATTATCCACCAAGCAGATAATAAAAAGAACCCACAAACACACACAATCGAATAATCAAATTAATCAATAATCGAAGTTAAAACACAACATAGTTGAATGATCACAGCTTATTTTTTACACATTTTTTTTTATATCTGCTGAGTTTTGTCTGATCCAAAACAACTTAAATATTGTAAATCAAACATTTAAAATATAATTAAAATATGTTTGCAAAAAATAAAGAAATATGAATAAGAAAAGATTCAAAGACTATGGATTGAGTAAAAAATGATAATAATAATAATAATAATAATAATTTAAGTTAGCACATTGTAATTACACTGATAAAGTTGGCTCCACAAGTTTGAAAAACTAATTAGGTAATCAGGAATAAAGGTACAGATGAATGATTTCCTCGTTCACCTGAAAGTACTCTGCAGTTTCCCTTGAATAGAAGGAATTTCCCTTAGGATGAGCCAATAGCATGCTTGTGATGCGTGATGGATGTGATTCAACGGCTGATGAAAATGAAGCAGATGTTTTGAAACTGAAACATTCATCTTGTGTCAGGCCTTTACGACATGCCAACTTTCATCCAGTTCACTTGGAAAGACCAAACAAAGAGAACTGTTTTGAAAGGCTGATGAAATTACATCATGTAACATGTGAAGGTAATTGCTCCCCAGAAAAGGGTGAACACACTTTATCAAATCAGACACCAGCCCTGCTAATTTGATTAATGGTCACACTGAGGGTTTTAACAGGTCTGCAGGGAGCTGTTCATGCAATTCATTTTCTGATTAACTTGTGGAAATATATACGCAAGGCAATGTGACACAGATTTACATCCCCTTGTATGCAAAATCCAGAACTAAAGTTTAGAAGCACAAATGGCTGTTTTAGATTTTTTTGTTTTGTTTTACATTCACATTGTAAACTCACTTATTTTATCATACTCCTACCAGCTGCATTATCTATGGCACTTCTGTCTAACTTGTATTGCCAGGTGTGGTGCTTTACAGTACCACCTGTAGAAGCCCTCAGAATCCCCTTCATACCAAAAACAATCTCTGGGATTCCCCAGATTCCCATAACTAGCCCTTTTACCGGTGACTATAATTCCCTAGGCAAAAGAGGGGCAATCATCCTACATGGCCTAATGATACCAAACAGAATTAATGGCCATCTTTCTTCTGGGAGCTCAAAATTCTTCTGATTCACATGTGCAGCAGTACACAACTTCACAAATTTAATCTCAAAAAACTAGGAAAAAGTTTACCACAGGCCTTATGTATTAAAATCGATCTCTCGATTATCTATCTATCTAGAGATTGCTAAACTTTAAATCAGAAAAAAACATATTTTTAGTTTAACACACATAGCAAACAGTCCGAGGAGACATCTAATAAATGTCAGGCAGATTAAAATTAAAATTAGTTTCTAGAGCCTCGGTTATGTACATCAGCCTGTACCTCTTTTTCATCCAGTACCTGTCTCTCATGACACTCTTCTCCAACTCAGTTACCTGACTAACATTCTCTCTGATTTTGGCTTCCAGTCTTATTGTCCATGGGGAGGTTTCCTCTACTTGCATCCTTGATCCAAGTGCTTCTAGGATTACTGTGGCAGTGGGGTATATAAGCTCAGCCACTTCAGTTACACTGGTTCGAGGGATGGTGCAAAGGGCAGTGTTCACATCGATGGGACTCGCTGAGTTGGGGGAGTCGTGCTCTTGGTTGGGTGTCTACCCTGAGTTTGTCCACAATCTTCATCCACTGCATCTGTCACTGCAGGTGGCTGGGTATCATCTAGTTCAGTTCCCCTGCTCTTTTCTAGCAATGTTGGCTCAATATTTCCATCCTGTATCTCTAACTCGGCAGATGTTATTGCACTGAACTAAAAGGTGTTTCTTGGTCAGTGTGGAGACTTCTTGAACAAACTATTTGTTCAGTCAAAACACCCCTCTGTCTTCAGAAGTTTCATTGTAAATACTACTGCTACCACCACCTTATAATTTTGTATATCATAAAGCTGTGATTTTTTTTTAAACAAACTAACAAAATCTGCTCTGAACTTTCCATAACATAGTTTCTCCACATCAATAAGACTGGATAGCCCACAATTAAAGTGACCCATTAAACCCACACCCCTGCTCCAGCAGGGGTCTAATAAGGCCAGCCAGGAGAGCTGAGGTAAGAGTCTTGGGCTGTGGGGGTAAGAAGATGGGTCGAAAGGAGGAGACAGCCAGACAGGAGACAGAGACATGCTGTAATCACCAAGAGAAGGCAATGATGATTGTTTCCTCCATTGAGTCTGAAATGATGCAAGAGAAGGAGGGGGAGGATTAAGATGGGAGAATGACAAAGTTTGCTCATGACTTTGGTTGACAGATAAGAGGAGTGACTCAGTAGAACAAGAAGGAAGGGGAAATGTGCTGAAAAGGAAGACTTACTAATGCTAATCAGTGGTCAAAAGGTTCTGTGCAAGAAAGCCAAACTTCCTCAAAGGTTTATCTCAATGCCAGGATTTAAAGTTCAGGGACTGGGAAGAGCAAAGACTTCGAGGAGTTCATAAAAGGACAGTCTGGGAAGATTAGGTGGATCAAAAAAGTCTGTGTTGCTACCTTACATAACTCTTAAAATGCAAAGTAAGTTTAAATGATACTGAGTTTATGCTTATTTTCTGAAATCAAACTGTTTTCAAAATGTGAAAAAGGAAAACTTCAAAAACAAAGAAAGCATACCCATTTCCACTTATCCAACAGCAGAAGGAATGTGAGAGGATTACTGATACAGATTTAACATTAAAAAGAGCTTGTAGTGTTCCATTTAATTCTGTAGCTGTTGGCTCACAGATTGCACTACATGGCTAAATGTGCGGGGGGCAAAGATTAGCCAGTGTCCCTCTGCTTTTCCATCTGCACCGTGTTACTTCCTACATGTGCTGGCAGGTTGGCATTTGAACCTGTTTACCCTCAGTGAGTTTCGTTATCCATATTCTTTGTTCACATTAAATAATTGAATAATCAAAAGAGGGAGAACACTGATAATTACAGATAACGTGCTCTGGTTATTATTTCAGAAGATGTCTCATTATGTTAATCTTCATTAATATAAAAATGGAATTGTTTATTTGAAACACATTTTGAGCCTCTGGCCATTTTTGATCTGTATACAGGCAAGTATGCTTATTTTAATTTGAGTGTAAATGATCCAAGGATAAAACACCAGTGCAGGTTAAATTTGCAGGTTAAAGTAAAAAAAAATATCTAATGATTTGTTAGGAGTCTGTTGCTAGGCAAAAATAAAACAAGTTGAAGTTGCCATTATGTTCTCTGGAGTGAGTAAATAAGTATATTTTGGTCCAGTAAGCCCATAGGTGCCTGCAGGCCTGGCCAGATGGCTGTCCACCTTTCAGTAATCTCAGCTTGTGACAGGAAATACTTGCCTGTAGCCAGGTTGTGATCAGTGTCAGTGCGCAGGCCTAACCAGCTGCTCATCACACAGCTGCCTGTCAGGAAACGCCTGACCAATGAGCTGGATATGTTCTGTTACACCCCACTCTTTTCATTGTTTTGTTTTTTTGGTCAGTTTGGAAGTTTCTCTGTTTTTTCCTTCCTCTTCCCTCTGTTTGTGTCTCATGATTCGCCAACAGGGATCAATGAACTAATGTTGGAAGTTAGAAAAACAAACCTATTAAGTTTAAATAAGGACGCTGGACACTTAAGAAAGCTGCAAAAAAGTAAATTCCTATTAAATAATGTGTGAGAATGTACATTAAAGCTAGAAAATAGTCTATGATTTGTTACTTATCATTATCAGTAATGGTCATTTTATGTGAGGAACACAAATACTAAAGTGCTGCATTCACACGAAATGATGTAGGCGAGTTTATTTATTTATTTTGCTTTAAAACTAACAATTGTCAAACACCATATATAGCAGCACGGTGGCTCAGTGGTTAGCAGTCCTGCTTTACAGCAGTATACTGTTGGGTTTCAAAGTGGGCTGGGCCATTCTGTGCGGAGGTGTTTTCACTGTGCTTGCACATGTTTTTCCTCTTGGAGTGCCAGTGTCTCCCAGAAAATTTGAACATGTCAGTTTAAAATGTCCTATTTTTAGTTAGAAATAATTTATGCATATTTAATGATTATGTGACTGTTTCATGAGATGTATCAACACAATCAGGGACAGGATTTATTGCAGTATGCTAATCTTGGACAAGTGTATATATGTATGTGTATACTATCATCTGCAATCTTATTAAAGGCGATACTTTCTGCAGTTGCCTCTTGTTTGCTTTTGTTTGATTTGATAAAGGGAATACATGAGAGGCAAAGTGTAAGAACCAGGCCTACTTTAATTAATGAAATTGACTTGCCTCCAGTGAATAATAACATAAAAACAGCTTTATCTAAAAGGAACGGGAAACATGTTAATGGGAAATGCTTTAACTGGCCCTTAAATCAAGAGGATTAGCAGCCATATGCGAGGTTCTCTAATCTCATTTGGAAGGGCCCTAGGCCCACTCTGCTGGTATGCCTTACATTAGCCTCCTCAAATGCTTTCTGCCAACAAAATGACGTACAGGTTTTGGCTTAGCAGATACTCACCGTGCTTCTTTTAGCCTAAATGTCAAAGAAGTTCAAATGAGAAACTCCTTACGCAGACAGAGAGAAAAGAGCTTCCTACTCCATGTTAGGCTTACATCACCTGCCCCCAGTGTCAGACACAACTGAGAGAAGCATTTAAATATTCATAGTATACACATATTAATAGGCAATGTATTTTCTGCTCAAATTAACTGCAACTCATCTTGAAGGGTCCGCTCATGCAGAAGTAACAGCATGCTCTATATAAATATTTCAGCGAGCCTCACTTTCTCTTCAACTTCAAACTTTGCATGGAAATTTACAGAGAAGCCAACAAATTTCACTGACAGGTCTGAATGCAGATGAGGCAATGATGCATCAAAGTAAAGGATGGTATAAGGATACATTTCACACACTCATCAGAACCTTCAAAACAAGGATGGTAATCATTAGTATTTAACTGATGGTGATACTCAAATGTTCTGTGGATACATCTTGCTCATTTTTTGTGTAACATTTAATTCAATTCAATTCAATTTTATTTATATAGCGCCAAATCACAACAACAGTCACCTCAAGGCATGAAGACATCAACCTTGATATGGCTATGGCTACTTTCACAGTGGCAAGCTCATTTTAATGCTAAGCAGGTGATAGGGTGTTTGATAATATTCCTCTTGGATAAATGGTCTTATAGTTAAAAAAATATTACCATGTGCTTAGACTAAAGGGACATAAAGGGAAGTGATTTTCAGCAAAGTTGTTACCATGAAAGTCAATGACAGTAGGTGACTTCAAACAGTGGATGGGTCCTGAGTTAAACTGAAGTGACTGAAGCAACAACTTTGTCACTTCCTGGATGACCATCAGTTAGTAGTTGTTGCTGCTGTTATATACAGTGTTTCACCCTCCACTGAGAGTTTTGAAATCAGCATACCAGGAGGAGGCTGTTCTTGGCAGGTATCATGAGCTCCAACTGCCCGGTCAGCTGATAGCTGGTAAGACAAGCTGGCTAATGAGACCTGAAATCTCTAAAAACACTGGAGCACTTTTGCAAATAGGTTGTATTTTGACACATCAAGACTGTGCCACTACATTCTCAGCTAAAAATTAATGATAAATATTTAAGTCAATAGGTATTTAATTATTTTTTACATTTTAATTAATTATGACACATTCAATTACTTATTTCATGATCTATTTGCTTATTTAATTTTGGCACTTTTGGCCCTCCACATAATACGAAGACCTAAAGAAATGTTACAAAGCAAAGCCAACTTTGTCTCATGCGATCAACCACAGAATTCTTACCTTGGTTTGAGGTCAGTTCAGTCACATTTTCTTCAAACACCTTTCATGTTGGAGTTCTGAGGCTGCACTGAAGAGGTCATAATACTACTTGAGTAAAGCGATCTGACAATTTAGAACAGTCTGCACCGCTAGCCATGACCAGAGTGTACACAGATACACAACATCGAGTGCCATCACCTCACACAGTCAGCCTCCTTGTTATTAGAAGGTCAGAAATGTGAAAGAAATTAGTTTTAACAAATTAATCTTGTGTAAATACCAGCAGAAGCACCTCTTCATCGAGGCTTGTATTCATTCTTAGGTATGGTCGAGTCTACAGCTGGTAACAATTCAACACAATTTAGACACTAATGCCAACTTATAAAGAACTAAACTAATTTTATGCTGAACTCTAAAAAGGTTGAAAGCTGCATTTTTGCATTCTTGCCTAGAAGAAGATAATGTGATGTATTCTAGCAGCTACAAAACCAATTACACTAGTAGCAAGTACATTTAGGAATTTAGCCTGACAGGTGTATGGCTTTCTCATCCAGATGCATTTTACAGCTGTTTGGAGGCTGACTAGTAATTGGAAGCATGCATTATATTCTACTGATGAGAAAAATGCATTAGTAAAATGCAAGGCATCATTAATGCAATCAGCTCAAAGGGAACAAGTTAAGGGTCAGAGTTGAGCTCTTAAAGCTAAATACCAGCACTCTTCCTTTTTCATACGACAATAAGCTCATGAACGGATTTGAAGAAAACTTAAAAGCCACAGAGCAATGAGCTCTTCAGTAAGGAACTGATTAGCATTAAGTTCTGTCTATCAACACTCAAATAAATCTAAATGTATTCCCCCTTGAACATGAACTGCTTACTCTATTAGTTCCAAGATGTTAAATGAGGTGGAAAATCAGAACCATGCAAAAGTTAAAAAAATATATTTGGGGTTTCCTTTCTTTCTTTTCTTACTCATGATAATTTAGCTAAAGGCAGTCAGAAATGACCAGTTAATTCCAACGTCTGCAATGGCAAAGTAATTTGTATATGGAAAATCACAGCGTAGCTAATTCCAATCACCATAAAATAACTTTTTGTGCAACTCTTAGTGATCCATCACACAGCCAGATAGTAATGAGCCACATGAAAGTCGCCTTAACATATAATGACTGATCTGATTTTAGCTGCCGAAAACACTGTAAAGTGACTATGTTTGAAGATGGGCCACATTTTGAGATGGTTTCCTGCTTCTGGCTTCAGATTGCTCTAATAGATGAGATTAGATATTTCACCCCACTGCAATGATGCTTGCAAGGGGGAGATAGCAGAAAAGAACCGGATAAAGCTAAAGCAGAGAAAGCAACTAAAGATGAGCCATGATAAATGCAATGAAAGAAAACTAAAGATAATCCAGAAATTATTCAAATAACACAACGTTACCATCGTAAGGTCTTTTTAACTCATAGGTTTTGCCATCTTTCCAGCAAGAGAAAGAAATTGTGAAGAAAATAACTTGTTTAAAGACAATGTCATGCAAAGGTCTTGAGCTACACCTCACTTCCTTATATTTTTCAACTAAAATGAGAAATAATTGCAGTGATATACTGAAATCTGCAATTATACACAGCATAAAAGGCAAAAAAGCATGAAGATCACAAAGTGGTGTCACCACCTTTATCCTACATCATTGCTTTAACTCTCTGAGACTCTCCGAGTTCTTTAAGTCGTCGTCAGGAATAGTTCTCCAAGTTCTTTAAGTACATTCCAAAGCCTTTCTTTGGATTCTGGCTGTCTTTGGTTCCATTTTCTGTGTAAATGATTCCACATTGCATCAATCCCGAGGTCCTGGCTCTGGGGAGGCCAATCCATGATTAACAGTATTTGCGTGATTTTCTATCCTGGTATACTTTTACCACAATAGCACTGTGTTTGGAGTCAAGGTATTGTAATGTGGATAGAAAGATTTTTAGCTGAATAGCAGCCCCAAACCATGACAGAGCCTCCACCATATGTTTCCAGATGACTGTAAACACTCCGTGGTATCCTTCACTTCTGACCTCCTTTGTTAAACCATTTAAGGCAAACATTTCAAATTTGGATTTATCACTCCATGAAACCTGTTGTTATTGACTTTCAGTTCAGTTCTTATGCAATATGGCATACCTCAGCCTTTTCTCCCTCTTTCCCTTCCTTAAAAATAGCTTCTTGACAGCTATTCTTCCCTGAGGCAATTTTTGATAAGGCTTTGGTGAACAATAAATGGATCAACTGAAGAGCCAGATGCATCTTGGGTCCTGTGTCAGATCTTTGCCGTATTCTTTTTTTCTATTTCTTAAGGCCAAGATCTGTCAACTTTTCAGCTAACACCTCTTTGGGAATCATCTTGTTGGTGCAATAATACTTTATGCCTCTCAAACTGTGTTATTCTTGGTGGGGGGTTTTTTCAACTAAAGAAATAAGAAAAGAAATCAACCATTTTCACAACATCTTTGAATCTTTAGTAACAAAGTGCCTAAAGCTGCGATTTCAAAATTGGTTCTTTGCAAAGTTATATGTTATGCATAGACACAAAACGTATTCATCCCTTGAGTTAGGTGCCCTATTATGTTTGAATGATTCAAAGGTCAGTCTTGTGTAGTTTAGCAAACAAAAGAAAGGAGAACATTTTCTGACAATGGTCAGGTGCAAGGACTGGACTGAAAATGAGTGAAAAAGCAGCCAAACCTGTCCAAGCCTAGAATACGTGAGAGATGGCTCAAGATTTTTGCACAGCACTTTCATTCACCTTTACACTGTGATAGTGAATACTCCTTTTTTAGACTTAAGATGTCTTAAAATCTGCTTAACTTGTAACTTACACAAGGCTGAGGAACAAGAACATGAGGAAAAGCATTTAAAAATAAATAAATAAATGTAAAGCATTGTCTGCATGACATACAGAGGATGTTAAAGTTTGACAAAACAGGAAACACTGTTTAAGGAATTCACAGAATACAAAGAGGGTACAGTGAAACACTGGGCCGGGACTTAAATCTCTGAGCCCCAGGGGAGCACGAATCAGGAAGGGGGGTTCATCAGGTGTTTTATCCATTATGAGAGCTGGAAGACTGGAAAGGTGAAACGGCAGGAATTATAGCATGACTTGCAAATCGGTTGGTATTCCCATCAGGAGTGACGGACATAGTGTGGGAGAAAATCCAGTGGGGCTGAGTGGATCTTTTGTGTTCACATGCAATCGCTTAAACATGGAATCCAAATAGAAAGTCCCTGCATTTAAAAATGTTACTTAATGTTTCCTGTTTCCAGTATAATACCAATCATAATATTATGTTACCGACCAAACGAGGGAGTGATAGTATTGTGAAATACTAAGTCAACTGGTTTTTGAACTTTAGAGTATTTTTACTGATTCTGCACAAACCTACATGGCTTGATAGGTGCTAACATTTCATAAACGATTCATCACAGGCAACATTTATTAAGACTACTCTTTATTTCAAATTAAGTGTTTTTAAGTGTTTTTCAAGGAAAAACAGGAAGAAATATTTTGATGATGAGTCATTTCATGATATTCTATCGTGCATTTCTGGGTTTCAATGTTTAATCTCATTCTGTGTAGCTTCTCTAAGACAGGATGTGAAATGATGGTAATTTTATGAACAAAGGGGAAAACAGCCAGTTTATGGTGTTGAAGGTACACTTGGACACTTGTATAGATAAAAAAAAAAAAAAAAAGAGTTCCCACACACATACAACAATGTTTAAAATAAAAATCCTTCATTCATTGAGAAACAAACCATCATGACCAAGATCATCTCCAATACTAAATCTGTTCCCAAAACCCCCCACATCACTGACCACTGTCCATTTTGTTGCATACCAATAAAGAGTAGGTCACTGATGGCCACTGTCCATTCAAGACACTCCGACCCCACCCCACCCCCCATTGGCTCCACTAGCCAGGACAAGGCTGACCACAGCCTATTGTGAACCCATTGTAATGGTCTCCAGAGAGGCATGAGATCTGTGTGGCCAACTCTCAGTGATTGATGCTGGCCTGACCTCAGCAGTGGCCTGTCCAAGATGTTCTGGGGGACAATATCCTCAATTTGTCCCTTTAGCTATCCTTATCTCCCACCACCATAGGCCACAGACTGAATAGTGAACGTTCAATCATCTCCAAGTTTTGGGCTGTATTTTTGCTGTCTTCTTCCTTCTTTCATTTCCATTTTGCCCTTTTTCTTCACGTCCCCTTTCATAGTTGTTTCTCCTGTTTTCTGTTCATCTTCCTTCATCATATTCTTTTCCCTGGGTTTTATAATTCATTCTTCCCTTTCTGCTCTTCTTTTCCTCGTGTTCTTTGATCTATCGTGTTAGGGCTTTTATTTCTTCCTCCTCTCCTTTATCGTTACATCTTTTGCTTTGTGCTTTTTCATCCTCTCCTGCCAACTTCCCTCAATCCCAATCTCTTCCCTTCTTTGCCCTATCCATTTTTGTCATATTCTGTTATTCATTGTTCGCATTTCTCAATTCTTCTTTTCCTTAACCTTATTTCTTTTGAACTTACTTCTTCTTCCTGTCTTTTTCCTTCTGCTCATTGTCCATGTTGCTTTTCATCACCTTGTATCTTCCATCTTTTTTTCTTGTTCTTTAGCCTCATCTTCTTTTTATTAATCGGACTGCAGTGTTATTTTGCTTTTGTATCACCTTTGTGTCATTATTCCTTTTCCTCCCCTTCTAAATCACATATTCCCACCATCCTTTCACTGTTCTCGTGTTCTTATAAATCCACTTAATATCCATTGTCCTATCAGTTGGAGTGATACATTGCATCCTTTTACCAAAGAGATCTTCTTCCTCCAGGGCTTTTTTTTTGGTAATATGTAATTTCCTTGTAATTTCTAAGACTCTTAACCTCTACACCCCCCACCTGAGGAAGTCCTTAAGGAGAAGCTTCCATCACCTCCTATCTGCTCTGTCTCCTGTCCTGGAGAGAACTGTCACCACTCTTCCCCTTCAGCCACTAATGCCTTTTTCTCTGCGTGCTTAAAGGGGTGACAACACCTCTCCCAGGTCCTGTCATCGGGGCTACTCTACAGAGTACTTCACGGCTCCTTTCTAACTCCATACATGGCTGCAAAGTGATGGAGAACCCCCCGGGCTGTCAACCAGCTTGTAGTTTACTTCTCCCCCATTTCTCTTTGCATCCTCGTTTTCTCACTCCATCTCTCTCTTGCACCCTGTCATACACTCTAGCACCTTTATCAAGGGACACTTCAAAAAATAAACACGAGCTCTTTCCCTTGCCCTCATCGTGTTTCTCTGCGCGTGAAAGAAAGAACTTACTAAAGCCACTGAGGGTATTCTGGATGGGTTGTGTAAGGGTTTGAGTGGGGGGAAAAGTAAAAACATTCAACAAAAAGATACAGCTCTAATCTTTACACATTGAAGTGAATCAATTTGGGGGGTTTTCTGCAATAAAAAAGCAGCATATATATTCATAAATCTATTTTCAGCCAGTCATTTATTACAATGTATTATTTTTTATCTTTTCTGTTTTGCCTTTGTCCTTTTGTTCTGCTAACAGAAAGGAGTAGAAAGCCTTCATGTTGGGCCTGTATAACATCAATATCCATCAAAAATCAAGTGGGAGCTCAGGTTTGACATGACAGATTGAACCACTGACACACAAAGCATCGACTGTGTTTCCTCACTTGACCTTCTATTGGACAAAGGTCTGAGCAACGCCACTCAGGCAAGTCTCTATGGGTCACACAAGCCCACTGACATCACAGATCACACATGGCACAGCAAGCTGAGCCCAAATACTTTTTTTATATACATATATTATTTTGTGTTTAGCTTTCCTACAGCTTTTTGGTTGATCATTTCACACATATACACAATATATGTGACAATAACAAGGTAATGTGATTGGATGTGTGCAAGGTGTTTTTTGAAGGGAAGAGAGCAATCTAGTGGATGGTGTTCTCTTTCATCAGCTTCCTTTCTGTGTCTCACATCAGACCTCTGTGGTCAGGGTGTCACCCAGTTTGTCACAAGGGGCAAAAGATAAAGATTTATTCAGCATGTCCTGCAGCTTGTTGAGCCCCTTCCTTCCTTCTATCTCCCAGCAACTGTCTTGGTTTGTTTATAACCTGGAGTAGGAAGCATTCTTGGCTTCTACCAGTGACCTCATGTCTTTGCTATCCAACGTAATTGATGCACTAAAAACAAGACTTAAAGAATTGTACCTTTTATATAAATATAGAGGAATTATAGCTTTTGAAAAATATTGGTTCAAGACAAAAAATGACTCAATTTGCTGTTTGGCCAAACCAGTATATGACTCATTCACCCCTCTCATTCTGCACTATAGGTTCTGTCCCCTATGCAAATATAGCTGTATATTGATTAGATATGTATCTTTCAAGCTGTTAGGAGTCCAGGCTGAAGCTTGCCCCTTGAGGCAGGGCCCCATCCCTTAGGTCAGAGATTGAATCTCTGGTATCTGAAGATGCAAATACAAGCGCACACATTCACAAGCCTGTTGATCGTCAAGATACTGCTGATAAGCAAATATACCATGGTCCATATGTTATTTAAACTCATTACTGAGCAAGTGTTGTAGTAATTTTTGACACTCTATAAACTTTTGAGAATTTGATACAGATTCAGACTGTTGCACATCTAAGATGTACATTTGGGGCGTGGTGTTACAGCTTTGAGAGGGAGGCTGGCTCAGTGAACACATGTAGAGAAGTATTAAAAAGCGAGCACATCCTTAAATGAGGCAACCGAGGGGCCTCGACTGCGCTATGGAGATGCAAATGACCCACGAGACAAAGGTACGCTCAATAAAACAAAGTGTAAAATTGAATAAATATGCAAGTGTGTTGCGTGTGAGACAATACACAGGGATGGGCATCATCTGACCTTTCATGCCGAGTCACATGGGAGGAAGCCCTGTGGTCTTTCGACACAACCCCGGCATCTTTAGGGGATTCCTTTGCTGAGTAAAAATAATCAACTCGCCTGCAAATCCTCCGATCTCATATCTACCCACGAAATTATGTCCGGAAGACAACAAAGGGGTAACCGAGTTGGGGAGACGTACAAAGAGGGGCACATGCATCTTCAAGTCCCAACTCAGTGTGACATCCTTTCTAATGATCAGCATGGCAGATGGCACGAGATAGACACATATGTGCCCGTGCGTCTCAGGCTTGTGTCACCCGCTGCACCAGCGCTCTGTCTTGGCTTCCGAAATTATCCACAGGATTACCCCTCATTAAGTCTTTTACTGTCCTATCATATCTTGCAATCTAGCCTAGACTTTAAACGCCTCTAGTGTCATTAAGCCATGAATGACAGCTGGCAAGGCTATGTATCTCGGGGCCTTGGAAATTATAAACCAACTATAGAAAATGGCAGAAATTCAATGCATGAAACCAACTGAAAAAATAATTGTGTTTAATAGATTAATCAGACAATTAATCAACAATTTTGGATAATATACCAATCCATCATTTATCAAGCAACTGGCTGTTTCTGTTAAATGTCATCACAATAGGAATATACTTGTGTTTGGAACTGTTGCCTAGAAGAAATAAGCAACTGGAAGACATCACTTTAGGTTTTGAGTAATTGTAATGAGTTTTTAATACGCTTTAACCTGAAGTAGACATGTTTTGCTTTATGTTGAAATGTAGTAGCTGTAACCAATTAAAAAACCCTTACTTCTTCCTGTGTTTGGCAGATCTCATCTGTCCAGGTCCTCCTTATGTTGTCCTCCCTGTTGATTTATTGGTATGTGCTTAGAGTTGGCTGATAAACAAGTGATCTTACATTTGCCTGAATTCTGCGAACTATATAAACATCAAAATGGATCCATTTAAAGCCAGTGCATGACTATTTAATCTTCAATGACCATTACAATAAGTATGAACTCTTTAAAGAAGAATAACAAAAATGTTTTGGCAGAACAAAAATGGGTTACTTGTACAGCGTTGCACAAAAGGTCTTGAGCCTCCCCTCGTTTCTTTATATTTTTCAAAGAAAATGGGAAATAGGTGAGATGAGTTATTGATATGTGTGCAAACATACATGGAAACATAGCACATAAGGCAAAAGCAAAGTTTAGACATTTCTAATGAGCTCAAAAATAAAAAAATGTTATGATCATCTTTACTCTTTAACACAACATGAACCGTTTTAGGCCAGTTTTCTTGTAAGTTCTTTATGTAGTCCTAAGGAATAGTTGCCCAGGCTTCTTGAAAGAAGTTCCATGTTTTGTCTTAACGATCCCACTATAATGTTGATTTCTGGACTCTGGAGAAGCCAGTTGACTCACAATGTTCCTTTTACTGTAATGGCAGTCAGTTTGGGATCACTGTCATGCTAATTACCAATCAAATACTTTCAAAATGGTACAGCATCTTTTTTTTAAACAGTTGACTGCGGACTGTTGTACCTCATGCCCGACCTCCTCCGTACAAACTGCTGACAATTTGGGACCATAAGACCTGTTGTCATTGATTTTCAGTCCAGTTCATGTGTAATTTGGCATGTCTCTGTTTTTTCTCCCCGTTTCACTTCCTTTAGAATGGCTTCTTGGCAGGAACCCTTCTACTGAAACCATCTCTGATGAGGTTTTGTTGAACAGTAGATGGATCAACCTAAAGGCCAGTGAAAATACATCGTTCAGGTCCCGTGTCAGGTTTTTGTGAATTTTCTTTCCGATTTCCAAAGGACACGGCTTTCAGATACTATTCGTAGGCCTGTCACTTCTCCTTTTGTCTTCCACACGTCCAGTTTTCTCTGTTTATTTAAGGACACATTTCTCAGCACACCATACTGAGGTAAGTTTTTGGCTAACAGCTCTCAGGGAATCACTTTGTTGTTGGAAAAATACTCTTTTGTACCACCAAATTTTGTTATCTTTGGTATTTTTCAGAGATTCGACTTAAAGCGAGGAGAACAAATATATGTTTTTGCAAAAGGACAAGTTGTTTGATATGTGCAGACTCATCACTTTTCCATCCCATGAATTAGAGGCTTTCTTATACTTGAACGATTCATGTCATTGTTAAGTGGCTTAACAAAACAACCCAAATTAAAAACATTTCAGTGAAAATTCTCAAGACTACAAGGATACAAGGATTGAAAATAAATTGAACAGAGCCTATGTCCAAAGAAATTTTTTCAAAAACCTACAAAAGCTGCAATAACAGAAAAAAGTATTAATTAATTATAGATTTGAAGAAGGTGAATTTGAACCTAGAGCTGCAAATAAGTATAAAGTATAGAGGTGAACTGTTTGCTTTCTGTGTACTCTAGGTCGCACAAAAGCAGGCAGACAGTAGAAATGGCAAGGGATTGAGTTATTTTATATTTTTATGATGCTGCTTCATTCTTTTTATTTCTTCAAAGTTAAATCCAGTAAAAAAAGAAGGAGTAAGTAAAGGAAGGATTTCATGTCAGGAGTAGATGTAAATGTGGAATGAGTAAAAGGAATGTTTTCAATACAGTGTGTGAGAAAGAATACGTTACAGTATAGGGACAGTGGATACACCAAACCAAGAGCCAGACCCTGCACCTGTCCCTTCTCCGCTGGGGTCCCTCTGCCACCAAGGAAAAGCAGACGGTTCCTATGAAGCATGAGGCTAAAGCCTGCCAAACCCCCGCAAAAATCCCACCCCCCCATCCCACATACACACTTACACTGACTGAGTGGCAGCTCCGTCTGGGTCAACAGTGCACCCCTTGACATTCCAACAGTGAGAGAGATACGGGGGTGTCATCTCACCTGGTTTTGGCTGTGTGGCATAGCGAAGGACAGTAGGGGAGCAGTGCGGCTGTCCACAATATTTGTTTAGCTGTTCCCGGTGTCAGCGATGTCTTCATTTACCCCAATGTTTTGCAAAATGTTTTGCCAGGCCACTGCTAACGCTGGGACACTGAAATATGAAGGATTATTTTTCTTGTCTTTGGCCTAGCATTTCTGAAAACCACAGTTTACCCTAGAAGGACACTCCATCAAAGACGTCCTTGCAATTGTAAAGAAAGCGATACGGAAAATTTAAGAGGATTTTCTGTTTCATGAAGTTTCACAAAATTCAGCCTCATAGTTTTTGGATGATCTTGCTCCCAAAAGGACAAACAAACACCACTGAAAACAATATGTTGTTATTCAGGGATTTATTTTTATACCCATTAACTTGTAAGAATGCAATGTAAAAAGCCCACAATGCTTCTTCCAGATACAAAGAACTTCTTTCCAAAGTGCATACCAAGAAGAAATTATTTAAAACAGTAAAGCTGAAATAGCCACATGATACATGACAGTTTGATGTAATTGAGACATGATTTTCAGGTCACTTACTCCTAGCTTAAAGCACTGTGAGCCATGGTATATACAAGCAAGTAGCATTTCAAAATGACCATGCTGTAATTGTCTGCCTCTGCCAGCCAGTCGAGTTACAGTCTACATTTTAATTCAATTCAGTTTAGTTCAATTTTATTTATACAGCAATGAATCACAACAACAGGCACCTCAAGGCACTTTATATAGTAAGTTAGACCCTATAATAATATGACAGAGAAAACCCCAACAATCATATGAGCCCCTGTGAGCAAGCGCTTTGGCAACAGTGGGACAGAAGAAACCTCCGGCAGAACCAGGCTCAGGGAGTGGCGCAGCTGCTTGTGGTGAGGGGAGGAAAACCTCACAATCTTCCCCTCTGTTCCTAAATTATGGCTGTCAACAATTGTAAGAAAAGTAAAGCAAAACTTTTATCACTTCCTACTTGAATCCTAATCCACATTTGCGTGAACTTTTATCAGAATTAGCAAAAGATGTTTGTGATATGGCCAAATTCTGTTCTCACCATCCTGATGAATTACATTTGTGTCTGTTTATTTTATATTTTATTTCACTTTACCCTTCTTTTTTGATAAGCACCACTACAAAATCTTGTTATACTGTATCAAGCCAGTGTATCATAAGCATAATGCAAGAGACAGGTGCCAACAAATATATATTTCTTTTATCACCATATAAATCTTGCCTATCGCTTCCTTCACATTGGAAAACAGTGAGTATACCTACACAGTAGAATGTTGGTTTAGCTCTATGTTATGTATCGTCATTAAGGCATTCAGTTCTGTCATGGCACTTTCCCAATATTAGCATAAATCACTTGGTTGAGCTAATTTTCATATAATTGATGCTTGTCATGGTATAACACTGATTTTTATTTTTATGACACAGCTTTTCGTATAAGATCTCTCTGCCAGCCCCCTCCCCCCAAATTGTAGGCATGAGCCCTACCAAGTTCCTCATCTTGTCACACTGAGCTTTCACTCTGAAAGCTGAGCAGACACAGAAAGGCACTGACGTGCGAAAGCCCGAGTTTATACCCAACACCATACCCCTAAGTGACCCCCACGAAGGCGCTGTCCAGGTTTAATGCCAACTGACTTTTAATTCGCCTTTGCATGTATTGATCTATTTATTTATTTACTTCCAACTCGTTTCCTCTTCTCGCCTTCTTCCTTCGCTCTCATCTCATCTGCTCCAGGTCCAAGCACCCAGGGATCTCTCTCCCGGTTTAATAATTCATGAATGTTCGGGCTGCTGCCGTAATCCTGACTGACACTAAAAGTCTGTCTAGATTTAGTGTCATGAAAATTTCATCCGCAAATGTACATTCGAGCTCTGTCTTTCGCCTACTTCTCCTCTCTTCCAATGGACCACTCTTGCTTTTACTGTCTCTCTACTGTCTCTCTTTCTGCTGGCAAGTTTGCAAAACTAGCCTCATTCTCTCACTCACATGCACACTTGTAGGAGCATAAACATATACCGGGATGCACAAAGTGACTGGTAACACACAAACAAACAAAAAAGTCAGCCAGAGAAAGCGCACACACTGACAGGCCACTCTGCTCCATCTTGATGGGGCTATTTACTGCGTTACATCTGGACTCATTTGTTCACCTCGCTAGCAGCTGAGGAGAGGCGTGGGCCCCACGAGTACAAAGTGACTTAGAACCTTGAGTGGATATTTCAGTGTCAACATTCCCAGTGGAAATCAACATCCTAACTGTCGGTGTCATGTTTAAGCCAGTGAGCGACACTGAAACACAATCCTATCATGCCTGACTCATAAATTACCAGCCCTGTCTGTTCACCAGCATACACTGACAAAGCTTGATGTGATACAGGGAATTTTTAATATCACACTCTTGGTTTTAAATACCTTCTATCATAACAAGCTGGGTCCTGCATTGCGTCCCGAAATCATTTATATTTAGCTGTATTCCTTCTCTATCGCTTCAAAAAGGGTCGATTCTGTGTTATTCTCCAAGGCAGCAGGTTAGAGTCACAGTTTCTGTTTATTTTTGGAGGTTTTGAGAAGGCATTTTAGCTTTTACTTTAGTCACAGTAGAAGTGGAGCATAATTTTTGCATGAAATACATCAGAGTTACCATATTAGGATGTTCAGTGGTGTCTTTCAACAAAAAAAATATTGTTTGAGGGATTAAAAGTTAAACTAAGACTAGCACATATACTGAAGGATAATATATTGGTTTGCTGGACACTAGAAAGAATGCAGGTTAAAAGACCTTCACACTGACTTTACTTTTCAACCCTGGAGACTGGCCATTCTTTATACACAATCTATGGCTGACATAAGAACCCAGCAAAATCCTTAAGAACAGGACCAGCGGGGCAACAATCACTCACTCAGGCAGGTTAGAAATAAATCTCATTCCTGGATAGTTAACCTTAAGAAAAACTAAACTGAGCTTCAAAATTATGATCCAAACTGCAAAAACTGCTCACCAACATGAATATTTTTCATCTCAAACTCAACCCAAATGTTGTGTTTCAGTTTATTTATGCAGGTCTATCTACTTGATTTTTAAATTACTATGATAAGATGGAGAGCACATACATAACACAGGCTTGTATGTTGTAATGTTTCACATTTTGCCTTCACCTCAGAATAAGGCATTTAGCCAAAGCCAGATAAATGTATGTATGCATCTATGTATTAGATTACGTTTGACTTATCTGAATTTTCATTCCCTGCACTCCAGCAGCTGAGTAAGTCATCATAACCAAAAGACACAATGACAGTAACGAATGAATAAAAGTAGGCCTCATATTGTATAATACTTCCCCTTAAAATGGAGATGAAATGCTGATTGCTGAAGCTGCAAGTATTCTGTTTAAATTGTATAAGGAGGTATAATTATAATAAGGCCTTATACAGTTATAGTGCCAGCACAGTCTGGTGGACGTGTCAGCACTAGGAATTATTGAACTGCGATTGTGTGGAGTGGCCTTTGTACTTTAGTGTTGTGCAAACGTCTTGAGCCACACTTTGAAGCATCTACAAAAATAAATGAAAATACAGTATAAAAGGAAAAAGTATTGTTTTTTTGGTCAAATCTAACAAGCTTAAAAGTCAATCATTTGGTTTGACCACCTTTATTCTTGAACTCTTAGGCAAGCTTTCTTGGAATTTCGATAAGTACTTCTTGAAGGACATCCCAAAGCCTCTCCCTTGAAAGTTGTCTGCATTTTGTTGTCTGTAAAGATAAACCCAATAAAGTTGAGGGCTATGCTCTGGGGAGGCCAATCCATGACTGATAAGGGTTCTGTATCAGGTCTTTTCTTAATCACATGACTTTCAGATACTGCCTATCCACAAAAGTTTTTTAGACATGACACTTCTTCCTAATTTTTAAGGACACACTACACATCAGTCTGAGATATGTCAAGTCTGTACAAAAAAAACACTATGTTATGCCACTTGGACTGTGTTACCATTGTCATTTTGTATAGATCCAACTAAAGAAATGGGAACAAATTATATGTTTTTCCCCAACAGACTGCCTGTTTTGTGTAGTCACAACACTGGTTCATCCCTCGAGTTAGGCGCCTTTGTTTGTATGGTTGAATGATTTATAGCTTGGTGTTAAGGGGTTCAAAAAAAAAAAAAAAAAAAAACATCCGTCAGGTACAATCACTGGACTGAAAATTAGTGAAAAAGCTCAAGAGCGTTTTTATTAAATTACAAGAAAGTCTGGCTCTTTGGAAGAAAAATATGAAGATATGACAGGGTGCTCAAGACTTTTACCCAGTATTGCAACATGAGGTGCTGTTAACTGTACGGATAGACTGCCAAAGGATTCTGTGGTTCAGTTTTTTATTAGGCATTTAGACTGATGTTAGAAAGAGATACTTGCTAAGTAGTACTATTTAAGGCAGCCATGCTGTCTAAGTACACTCTAGCAATACATGATGACTAAGCACCCCCCTCTCTTATAATCGCTTCTAGCTCCAAAATAAAGTCATCTTCTGGATTCAGCATGGTGATGGCAAAAATGCTCAAAAACGGAAGTCCACATGACACTGACATTACAGCGGTTCTGTCCATCTTTTCAGGATTTGTGCCAAGGTCACCAGAATTTCCACAGACTACCCACATAGCAGACAGGTCTGGCCCGGTTCTGGTATCAAGCCGGCATTGCTGGCTGACTTCTGGCATGGTAAGTGGTATGTCATTCAGATATGGGCCATGCCTGGCATAGATGGCACTATTTATATGATGGCATGCCACATCTGGCCCAATTGTGGTTTGGTGTATGTGGCCCAGGCTCATAGAAAACAGGTCTTCCCTGGATCGGCATCAAGCTGGCACTTCTGAGTGACTGGTGTCATGGCAGAGTGTATGTCAACCAGATGTGGGCCAGGTCCGGCAATGATGGTGCTATTTATTTTCCTATTTTAGTTAGAAGACCCAAATGCCATGTTGGAATACTATACTGCTATGGTAGCCAATGTTTCAAATGCAGGTTTGACAGGTTTGTGAGTGTACATGTTATCCAAACCAAGTGATGGTTTACTCATGTTTGCCAGCGGGTAGCTGTAGCTCAGGAGGCTATCATGTTCCGGCACATGTTGTTATTACATGGCTTGATTAAGGTACACATTAGGCTGACATCAGGGCCAGCACAGGGCCAGCAGTGTGTCTGCAACTCGCCTTGTGCTGGCCCATGTGTGGGCCACCTCTGGCAAACCAGATCCGGGCCACCAAAGGGCCGATAGTCTTTGTGGTATGCGGGCCATGTGTAAGCCCATTGTGTGGGCCAGATCTGGGCCATACCAATTTTGCTATGTGGGTACTTGTGCCTGAAATGCATCAGTAAGCAAACAAACAAAACTTAGTTTTACGATTAAGTGTTTCACCTAATTACAGTTATATACTAGGGGAATTTTAAATAAAGTCTACAAAATCAAAGAAAATATGTTTAAAGTCACCATGTCTGTCAAACACAATATGAGCAATATTACTTTTCTTTATTGTGCCGGTAGGATTTGGCATGTACCCAGTTCTTGTGGAGCTATACACTCTCCTACACACCCTTCCTCTTTGGCACAGACCAAACCAGGGAAAAGTGTTTGAGAAAAAAAGAAGTCTTCAAGGAGGCAGTGTGTTGAAAAATCCTGTCCATTCCTGGAGGGAGGGAAAATCCTTCACAAAAGTACATAGTCACACACACAGTGCCTCAAACCAGCTATTTGAACGAGAGATGAGATTAAAAAAACCTCAACACGGTTGTTATAATTTATGACTGAGCTTTTACACTGTTCGCCCGGAGCTATTTTTATATTTCACAGAAGAATCAACTCTTTCCTCTTTTTCCAATGAAAATATACTTGATGGTTTTAGAGTAATCAGCTGATAAGATGCCGGGAGCTTAGCCCCTTGTGGTATCAGTTAATTCTCTCTTTTTACTAAGAAAGAGTTTGAGCCCACGGACGAGTCGACAAACTTTCTGTGCTCATCAACAGCCATTCATCGCCGGTTAAGTGTCAACTATTGCTGCAATATTAATAGCCCTCTTATCAGAGAGACAGGAAGGGCCCTTTAATTGGCTGCCAGTGTAATTTTGCTTCGTAACACTCGCCAGAATGAACAAGAAAAAAAAATAACAGAAGAGCAGAAAAGATGGACAGATAACCCTGCCATGACAGTAATGTTTGTAATTACCACCCACCTCTGCATCAATTGCTTCTATCTTCCTCTCCACCTGATGCCTACCCCCCATCCTCCCCAATCTCACATGCTTCAAGAGGGATAAGTCAACCTGAAGAGTGCAGTAACCAGCGTGGAAAAGCACCACTCACACTAATGGACAGAATATGGTACCAAGGAGGGAAAATGTTCTGAAGAGTCTCTCCTCTAAACCCCATTTCCCATTCCTCCTCTTTTTACTAATGTCCTCACTTTCTTCCAGAGTGATTTTTGCCAACACTCTGGATGAAAAGAAGAAAAAAAAAGAAGCACAAGGCACCTCTACAGTGTCTTCTCACCACTTACACCCTTGTAAGCCGTATGCACTCTCTAGCAGCTGTAAAATATGCATGGCAACATATATTTGCTCGTTGGTTGGGTTTCCAGGGTTTCTTTGATGCACATTACAATTGCACCATGTGACACCTATAAAAACATAAAAAGAAAGAGGAAAAAAAACACCCCCACCCTTTATCTACCCTTCACCTTTTTAGCCTTGCTGAAGGACAATTGAATGGAAGGCATTATATCACCAGTCTGACTGTTTGATTTTATTGGCACTTATTAAAAAGCACATGAACTTTAGCAGCGTTGAGGTTAGCATGGTCTCCCTTGTGTCCTTTCCAAGTTTGCTCCCAGACTCTCACTTGTCACTTTCATTTTTATATCATGTATATATAGACTGTGTAATTCCTTTTTTTTTTCCTTATTTACATGATTTCTGAGATCTTCAAAAAGCACATTAAAATTTTATCAGGCTACTAAAAATGTGACTAGGACCTCCGCATTTATACCACATGACCTGCATTCCATTGGGAAAAGCTCATGCTTCTTGCTGCTGGTTTCGTAACATCACTTATAACTGTAATGCTGAAGGCATCAAAAAGTAGTGGTGGAAATATGCCAAAGTGTTTTCCAGCAAAGCCATAGAGCAGATTTTTGGGTCTCATTCATGTATTGTTTTTGTTTTTCATTATTAGAATTTGAATGAATTCTCTATTTAAAATACATATTAGAGACGAGATAGGCAAGCAAAGGCCAAACAGGTTGTGAACATACTGATAACATAAATAGCATACAAACTCATCTGTCGCTTTCTTAGATACCCTTTGCTGGTGCCCCTTTTCCTTCAGAAGTGCCTTAATTCTGCAGGGATGTGCAGTGCCAACTGCACATCCCTGACGTGACTCTCTCATTCCACCACATAACAAAGATGCTACGTTGGATTGAGATCTGGTAACTGTGGAGGCCATTTGAGTGCAGATTAATCATTCTCATGTTCAAGAAACCAGTTTAAGATGAGCGTTGTGACTGTCACTGTCATCATAAAGGGATGGCCATGGTCTGCAACAATATTCAGGTTTTTTTAAGGGGTTCAAAGTGTGCCAAAAAAAATATCCCCCACATCAACAGCCAGCCAGAAAGGTTTCTATAAGGCAAATATATCCTGCCGTTTTAAAATTAACAATGCTCCAGATTTGAAATTGGTTGCAGTGCTTAAGTTAGCATGTTGTAATTAACATTATACCTCGCAGTAGCCTTACTAGACTACTCAGCAACCATCATAACCATTTTAGTCCTTGCATTTTTCCAACATTTTTCCAGTCTTCTGTAATTTTGCTGCGCTTGTGTGAATTGTAGCCTCAGTTTCCTGTTCTTAGCTGACAGCAGAGGCACCTGGTACGGTCTTCTGCTGCTGTAGCCAACTGCTTCAAGGTGAATTACTGTTACTTTATAAACCTGAAGAGTTTTGGCAATTCTCTCCTGACTTCTGACATCAAAAGGGCATTTCTACCCAGAGAACTGCCACTTACTAGATGTTTTCTTTTTGTCAGACCAAATCCTAGAGATGGATCACCAAAACAGAACAGTGCCACATTCAAAGTGACTTAAATCCCCTCTCTTTCTTATTCTGATGCTCTGTGTGAACGTCAGCACATCATCACACAATAAATGTGTATAACATTGACTTTAATACATTTATTGGCCTGATTCATTGGCTGTTATCATTAAATCCAATAGAAATCAAGAGAATACAAAATACATTTGTAATAAGGTCATTTTTGACCAAAAAAATTATGTGTTAAAGACCTTAAGATGGGGTTTAATATGTTCTATGCTATTCCACATGAAAATTGTCTCAAAAAACTTTTTGAAAAGAGCACAAACTTTTTTTCCTATTTTATAATAAAAAATAAAATAATTTTATTTATTTATTTAAAAAGGTTAAATGCTTCCAGCCTCATTTTTTTTTTTTTTACTTTAGCTAGACAGGAGCTTGCGAACCACGTGTGAAAAAAACGAGGGTAAGAACTCCCCATTTCCTTCTCCTACTAAGTGTTTATGTTTTATGTACAAGTCTTACAAGACATTTATTTCTGCTATGATTTACATAGGAAAGTGTGCCCTTTCACATTTTTCTCATGCAGCATAATTATAAGAATTATACATAAATCAAGTAAACATTATGTTGCAAGAGAAAAATGTGAAAGGAACCACACTCCTGTGTAAATCACAGTATGAGACATAATCTTTGAGACATGCAGTATGTATAAAACATAAACACTGACTGCAAGCTTTGTTTCAGCTTCTTTTCCATATGGAAACTTTCAAAGTTATAAAACTGTAACAAACTTTAACATCACCGCAATAGTTAAATATTAATACAGCAAATGCTAGCAGACATTTCTGACTCTGAATGCAGCGTTACCGCTAACCAGTATCGGTTTCTTTTCTCCTTAAGATGTTACACTTTTGCTGGTTTCCTTTTGCATATCAGCTGTCGCACTTACACATGCACAATGACATGATTTGATTCTCTGTGATGAAGATACAATCAAACGCATAATCCTCATTCCGTTTCTGTGTGTATATGTGTCTGCGTGTATGTCTTTGAACAACCATGAAGAACTTATTGCCTAGAGGACAAAAAACTGAAACGTTTGAACATGGGTTCAAAACTGGAGTAGGTAAATTTAGTCTGGCGAACTATCCATGACCCTTGCAGTTTGATCAGAATGGTAACTAATGATATAGGGGGATGAAGAATTGCCTTTTATCTGTGCACTTCACATATAGCCTACAAGTGTCTGCTCAGAAATGCTGCTTGCAGTTTCAATGCAATTATAATGGCAGGAAGAAGCAGTGGAAAGATGGGGGATGGAAAAAAGAAGAAATACAGTCTAGCATGTAATGAAGTGATTGCATGTTTCAAATTACTTGTTGATGTCAAGTAACGTGTGTGTGATGGAGCAAAAAATGTATTAGAATTCAGTACCATGGGAAGAATCAGTGGGCACATGTGTGAACAAGGCGCTACACACAGGTACGACTGCTTATGGGTGGGAGACTGCTCAATGACTTGAGCTAATGTGTTCATTTCATTTCCGTGTTCCTGGTGCATTGATGGCATGTAGCCAAAAATTACACCCCGAGTATATGTGTTGTTTGGAGACACAATGACAGGCACACAGACACACACACTCCGGGTCTCTGACCCCCATTTGTGCGAGATGATGCTCAGTGGGCAATCTCTGCAGACAGATGTCAGCGCCTTATTAAAGAGGATGCCCACCAGCCCCCGGGGCTGAGAGACAGCTATGAATAAATTTATTACACTAATGTAGCGACCCTAAAACTGTAAGTGACGCTCAAACGGTGATGCAGGCAATTGTTGTAATAGCCATTAAGGAAAGGTTGAATATATGCAGGAAAAATTGCTCGTGATACGTCTCCATTCTTCTCTCACTGGGCATCTTACCACACACGCTTGCACTGCGTCTGCTTTGTCCGCACGTCTCCGAAGGAAAACCTCAAATGGGGCCCATTTCCATGCCAGGATTGGGAACGCATGGCGGCAAAGGAGTTTCCACCACCTCCATCACCAGCTAACCACCTCAAACAGCCCCTTCTGCCATGTAGAAATGCTGGGCGGTAGGCTGGGCCACTCATCAGGGCTTGATTAGGGCTGTGAGTGGGCTGTTGGTCATGGACCGGCAGAAGGAAGTGGAAAGCCAATGGCTTCCAGACTAAAGAGTGGTAGCTATTCACTTTGCTTTTGTGGAAGTACCACCATTGAAGTCTGAATGTGACATCACCTAAACAAAGATGAAATGCTCTCCTTGAGGCAGAGGTTGTGGTGATGCCATTGCAGCCACATGTGAAAACGATATTGTGCACACATGCACGTGCCCACACAGCTATGCCCACATTTTTCCTCTGTTCTTTGATGCACACACATACCCAACGTTGCAACTGCAGTCGGCTTTGACAAAGAAGAGAAATATCTTTCATAAGATATAAATCAGCCACGATTTCCACTTCCAAAATCTCCTTTCATATTATTTCCATTTTCTTTGACACTTGACAAACTGAGTAATTCCTGATGACAGAATGATAACCATTAGATATAAGAGCCACTGAAGCTTAAGTGATGTCCTGATCGCTTTCGATTTTCTTTGCTCTAAACACAAACAAATCAACACCACACTTCTGACTTTGTCTCTTTGCCTCCCCACTTTCACAGCATCCTTCTCTCCCATACATTATCATGCTAACAGCTGGGCTAGGACCCCTAGTGATAAACTTTGAGGTATTGCCTCATCTGTCAGCAAATGCTTTAACCATTACAAGGACCCATTTTCCCCCTAATTTTAATAATCATGTATTAGATGGAATGATGATACTCATTCATAGACTTCAGCCAGTCTAGTCTGGCAATGAAAGTTTTTTTTTCCTACTTTTCTCCCTCATCAGATAGAAAATTGAAGCCATCCGTCTGTTGAGATGGAGGCTTCCAGCAGGGACAGACCAATAGTCCCTGATGATAACATGGGTTGCTGGATCCTCCCTCCATGTGCATTATTGATGGCCATCAGTCGGCGTGTGTCTGACCACATTTAAGTGTCTCAGCAGGGGGGTGGTGCAGTAATCAAAATACACATACACACAGCACTGTCTCCTGCTTGATAACACCCTCTCACGTAGTTCATCATGTAGTGTGCACAACGGATTGGAACTGGCACTTGCAAGTGATGTGTTCATGCAAACAAATACACACGAGGGATGCGCTGCACTGGCGTGTACCGTAGACTGGTAAACAGCCTCATTGCTTTGGATGGTAACCTATTTTTCTTTACTTTCTGCATCTTATAATCTCACCAAAAAAGATCATGTGTCCCCGTGAACCATCACTCAATCATATGCTAGAGAATGTGACAAGACTACATAATTAATGCGAGACTTCTTATGGCATTTAATTAGCACGTCCCACTTAAAATGGCTTTTGTTTTAATTAATTAATGTATTTTTCTCATGTAATCCACATCTACCCTGTGGTGTTTTTAATCAGAAGCTCGATGATGCAAAGGGCGAGGTGAAACGCAACAAGCAAAACCATGTGGAGGACATATGTATACCCCCACCCCAGACACGCCAGGCATGTTAAACAGAGGAGCAGCATGACATTAAGCGGGAAAAGAGGCAGGCACAACAATGTCAAGATGTATTAGAGTAGTCTGTTATATCTGCTGTCACTGCATATTACACAAAGCCCAAAGATATTCAATTTGCAATGATCTAAAATAGAAAAGCAGCACTTTGAGAAAATTAAACAGCAAATGTTTCTCTTTTTTGCACAATGGCTGAAAGAATTATCTAAATCTCTGCAGGTCTGTCAATCCTATAATCAAGTAATGCTTTCAACTGAAATCACTCAACAAACTCAACTCTTCTAAAGTCAGTCATTTGTCTTCAATACACTAAATTTTTTATTTCAGTTTAAAATCCACTAGGTAACTAGGGAATAATGTCTACACCCGACTGGTTAGTCTGTGGGTGCTGAAGGTTGCCAGCTGTCTATAGCCAAAGATGCATACAGTGCTGCACCAAAAACCAAACTGCAAATGTTCTTGTCCGATGTCAGCTTTTCTCCCATCCACACTCACCAGCTAATCACAAATTGCAACTGTTTTCTCCAAACATAAAAGTTGCACCCTTTAAAATGGATTGATTTGTATTCCAAGGCGAATGACCTGTTTGTAAAAAACTTCTTCAGGTTTCACCACTGCTCAGTGAGTAGTTGGTGAACTAGAGCTCCTGGCATTCATGTATAAAGTCTGCCAAATTCATAAACATATGTTTAGGATTTACAAGTTGTAAAATGTGTTTTGTTTCATATATTCCTTATTTTTTTCATTTGGGTACCATTTACTCACACACAGGCTACAGACACGAAAGAAAATTCAGATGAAGTGCTTTTGTTTATTTGTTTTTTAGGATCACATTATACAGATACAGAAAGCAGCACCAACTACTGCATAGGCAGCAAGCCTGCATCATGTATAAATCTACAACCTAACATAAAAACAGCATTACTTATGGACTTGAGTGGTATGCTAGAGCTAACATGGGGTAATGGCTATAAAGTGTTTAAAAGGTAACAAAGCAAAAGCAGCTTTCTGCGCTTTGCAGCCGACTCTGAGGAGGAGTCAGAATGGACCGCAAAAGACTGTAAAAAATCAAATACAATCAGAAAATCCAGATGCCATGAAAAAAATAAGAAAAACACTAGCAGTACTGATCGCTGGTACTGAGGCAGCTCTCACAGGTGTATCAGCACCAGTCAAAACATCTGTCTTACATACAGTTGTTTTATTCATTCTCTTTAATCAGTGGAACCCACCTGCCTTCTACTCTGCCTTTACCTTTCCTAATTCAAAAAAAGAGGGAAAAAAAAAAGAAATAACCCCCCTCTTGGCAATCTTGAGACAGACAGGTGCGTGAGGCAGCTTGCTGCTTTCTGCGTCTGCTGGCAATAGAGATACATCTATAGAGCCAGCAGGGGATTAATGTGACCTGAAGGGTGGGTTTAAACTTGTATAGCATACTGTTCTTTGTTACATGATAGAACAAAGATGAACTTGCATTCATAAATGAGTGCGGTAGAAAACACAAATCCATAATGCTATCCATCCCAATCTCTTACTCTTCAGTCACTGTATTTTGATTACTTTTGCAAAATTCTGCATTTCATTTGTCGTGATTCTAGAGTTTCCAGTGAGTCAATATCCAACTTCACTGTATTGGTTATGAAAAAGAGTATAAGCCAAAGCCAAAAATCTGATTGTGGCTTTAAGGTCAATATAGGTAAAGGATAACTGACTAATATGAGAAAATCGATCCCGAAAAGCATAGGAGCCCAATCCAACCACCTTTTTTTTTTTTTTTTTTTTTTTTTTTAAAACGGTCATTACCTGCATGTAAACTAGCACTGACTTCTGTCCAAGGGCTAATCTCCCTTCATACCTGTGATATACCTCTTGATCCCTCAGTTTCCTCTCACTGTAACATCTCTGGGACTGAGCCTGTTGCAGCATGTCTGACATCTGTCAGACAGAGGAAGCAGTGGACGAGGAGGAGGGGCGCTAGGTGAGGGGAGGAAAGCCTTGATCATCGGCGGCCTCAGATGCAGCACTGTATTTGGCATTTTGCAGACCTTATATCCAATTGAAATCCACTCTCTGTTTTCTGAAAGAGTTAATAAACCATCAGATGTCATTATGAGTAAAATCGAGATTGAAGCTCAGTATCCAGCACAGAAAAGAAAAATTAATAAAATAAATGACTGCAAAATCCCAGTGAAAACTGAGTGAAGTATATTTTTCAGTAGGTCACTTTTGATCTCTACTGCGGTTTTGTAGACTGTGGGGAATTCCACTGAGACAGTGCAGCCTTTTTAGATGTAAGCACATTCTTTTTTATCTTCTTCTCCTGCTTAATTCCACTGACACGTGTGGATGTGTGTCTAAATTTACTGTATGCTATTTCTATTTTTATTGCTCAATGTCACTCATTCTAGTTTCCAACCCAATATAATATTTACTATAAAAAGCTAAATTAATTCAGGCTGTGCAACATCACAGTCAGTTATAACCGTATAGCCAAAACTGGTAAACAGCAGCATGGTAACAATAGAGGAATATATCAGCAATTTAAAATGCAGGATCATTAAAGGTTTTCCACAGTCCGTTAAAACTGGATCCAGGTCTAGTGTTTGTATTAATGGTACAATAGCTTAAAACATTAAAACAACCTGAAATCGTCTTTATTATATGCGGAATAAATAGCAGTCAATAGAGGTTAGCATGCTAACCGGCAAGCCCCCAGCCTACTTTGTACCTCAAATGGGCTAGTTGGCTAGTGTAATGTCCAGTTTATCCTTGGGCCACCATGAAAGAAACTGTATAACGAACAGTAGCTCAAGCTATTGGCAAGAGACCATTGGAAAACAGAATTAGCAGGGCAACTGACTGCCTAAAGACTTAGCCTAGCTTCCCACACCCATGCTTCCCCGCACAACACAAGATGGCGCGGCCACATCCAGACGCCTTCCTGACCGCTCTGCTCTGACTATGTACCTTTTTAGATTTTTTACTCATTTTTTGCCCCCCCCCCCTTTTTGCACAAGTCGAGGAGCGTGTCAGGTTACATTTCACTGTGTGTTATACCTGTATAACTATGCATGTGATGAATAAAGAACCTTGAACAACACTTATCCACTGGCATCAGAAAAGGCAGATGACCAGAAGCCTGGTCTGTGCAGATTGCCAAAATAAGGCCACTTTTTCAGCGTTATTCGGGTTTGTTGGCTTTGGCTTCTGATTTTTACACAAACCTTTAAAAACTCAATTATCCCCACACAGGATGTAAAACAAGGTCTGATACTGAAATACAGCCTCTCAGTGGTTGGCACTGTTAAATTGGCACTATTAAATGTCAAAAAATATGAGGGTGTTACCCAACTCAACTCAAGTTCTGGCTTTGGTCACTGATAAAGGAAACCTGTGGAGACCTGCCACTGGATTCATATTTCTGGAAAGCTAAATATAATTCTACACGTGGACCAGTGTCTCAAGGCGTTAGTTAAGAAAACCCTCCAAATATCCAAATAGTCATACAGGGAGTGCAGAATTATTAGGCAAATGAGTATTTTGTCCACATCATCCTCTTCATGCATGTTGTCTTACTCCAAGCTGTATAGGCTCGAAAGCCTACTACCAATTAAGCATATTAGGTGATGTGCATCTCTGTAATGAGAAGGGGTGTGGTCTAATGACATCAACACCCTATATCAGGTGTGCATAATTATTAGGCAACGCCCTTTCCTTTGGCAAAATGGGTCAAAAGAAGGACTTGACAGGCTCAGAAAAGTCAAAAATAGTGAGATATCTTGCAGAGGGATGCAGCAGTCTCAAAATTGCAAAGCTTCTGAAGCATGATCATCGAACAATCAAGCGTTTCATTCAAAATAGTCAACAGGGTCGCAAGAAGCGTGTGGAAAAACCAAGGCGCAAAATAACTGCCCATGAACTGAGAAAAGTCAAGCGTGCAGCTGCCAACATGCCACTTGCCACCAGTTTGGCCATATTTCAGAGCTGCAACATCACTGGAGTGCCCAAAAGCACAAGGTGTGCAATACTCAGAGACATGGCCAAGGTAAGAAAGGCTGAAAGACGACCACCACTGAACAAGACACACAAGCTGAAACTTCAAGACTGGGCCAAGAAATATCTCAAAGACTGGTTTTTCTAAGGTTTTATGGACTGATGAAATGAGAGTGAGTCTTGATGGGCCAGATGGATGGGCCCGTGGCTGGATTGGTAAAGGGCAGAGAGCTCCAGTCCGACTCAGACGCCAGCAAGGTGGAGGTGGAGTACTGGTTTGGGCTGGTATCATCAAAGATGAGCTTGTGGGGCCTTTTCGGGTTGAGGATGGAGTCAAGCTCAACTCCCAGTCCTACTGCCAGTTTCTGGAAGACACCTTCTTCAAGCAGTGGTACAGGAAGAAGTCTGCATCCTTCAAGAAAAACATGATTTCCATGCAGGACAATGCTCCATCACACGCGTCCAAGTACTCCACAGCGTGGCTGGCAAGAAAGGGTATAAAAGAAGAAAAACTAATGACATGGCCACCTTGTTCACCTGATCTGAACCCCATTGAGAACCTGTGGTCCATCATCAAATGTGAGATTTACAAGGAGGGAAAACAGTACACCTCTCTGAACAGTGTCTGGGAGGCTGTGGTTGCTGCTGCACGCAATGTTGATGGTGAACAGATCAAAACACTGACAGAATCCATGGATGGCAGGCTTTTGAGTGTCCTTGCAAAGAAAGGTGGCTATATTGGTCGCTGATTTGTTTTTGTTTTGTTTTTGAATGTCAGAAATGTATATTTGTGAATGTGGAGATGTTATATTGGTTTCACTGGTGAAAATAAATAATTGAAATGGGTATATATTTGTTTTTTGTTAAGTTGCCTAATAATTATGCACAGTAATAGTCACCTGCACACACAGATATTCCCCTAAAATAGCTAAAACTAAAAACAAACTAAAAACTACTTCCAAAAACATTCAGCTTTGATATTAATGAGTTTTTTGGGTTCATTGAGAACATGGTTGTTGTTCAATAATAAAATTATTCCTCAAAAATACAACTTGCCTAATAATTCTGCACTCCCTGTATCTCAGTAGAGCTAAGTGACAAAAACAGTTTTCTCACAGTAAATAGCTATCTTGGGTGAGTCGAAACCCGAATTAAATATCAGGATGCAGGCCTATGATAAGGTACGGCAAAAGACAATGTCTAAGATCCACCAAGTTTCCATTTCCTTTCTTTTCCAAAGGGCTGCTCCATGCTGCGAGCAAGGCAGACAACTAAATTTTTAATACCCCCCACCCAGCTCCTCTGCCATGTTTCTAGCCATTCTGACAAGGTTGTTTGGATATTGTGCATTTGTTTTGCAGCAGCTTGAAGCTAATATGATCAAACACACCACATAGTAAACTGCTTTGGAGGTATAGTGTCAAGGGACAGGAAGGGTGGGGGGAAGGGGGAGTTGAATCTAGAGGAGGTGATGAATGGGAAGAGTCAACAGGGGTTCGCGTGTCTAGTGCTGCCAGGTGTCTGTTCCCATCCCAAAACCCAAAGCAGCAGCAGCCTGTACCCATAACAGCCCAGGAGGCACCCTCGATGACAATAAGAGATCATCTGCAAACTCAACAATTACCCCCTGTCATTCTGCTGAGCTTCTCCATTAATTACACAAACCATTTCCTTCAAGATGGCTCGCTTGGCTGCTAGCCCAGAAATCTATCATTCTTGTATCTGCATCAGTCGGATCCATGAACAGGTTAATCAGGTTAGTCGCGAGTTAATACAGGTGGCTTAGATTCAGGGGACAACCTGGGTGTACGCCAAAAGTACATGCTCCACTTAAACCTGCCCGACTGGGGCTTTTTCAAAGTATTTTTTTCTGTCACTCACACCACATCCTGTTTGCCTTCCTCTCTAGCATGTCTTTCAGTGCTCCAGCTGAGCAATTACCCAGCTCCAGACTTGTAAATATCAACGATGATTTTCTGATGAGAAGCAAGTCACTACCTGCTTCAGGACAGGGAAATGGGCTTGGTATGAAAACCACATGCTGCTTAGCTTCAATTGCTTACTGATGGCTCTGTTTGTACTCCATCATATGACATGGACTTCTGTTTACTTGATGTGATACGTTTTCCATTGAGGTTGGGTGGCTTAATAGAAGCGCAATGCCAGAAGCATACACCACTCCCACAGTGGTATTAGCTGATATTTATGACTAATAATGTCTGAGTCACATCTTTACCATTGGTTGGACACCATCACGCTGCCATACATTAATGTCAGTTCAGCCACCGCAAATATTTTTTTTATCTGTGGATGAGTCTTCATATATAACCCAACTAATACAAGGCCTCACTTGTCTTACTGAAAGCCAAGTTTTTATACACTGAAGTAATGCAGAACCGCCCACGATACACATTTTTATATCCGTCTTTATCGTCCCAAGAGGATGTCTGTGACTGACAGGAAAGAGACACTGCTTGCCCACCTTTTTATTTGCCACTACATCACAGCGAGCATTCGGCAGGGATTTCTGCTATGTTCCACTCATTACAGCCCACGTGTTCCTCGGGGGACTGGAAATCATGACGAGGCCCATTTGGTGTGTTCAGCAAATACAAATTGGTATGGGAAGTGTAATTGCATTGAAAAATGTTCTTTTCCATCTGAGGCTGTACCAGTGGAACGAATTCAGACTTAAGATTTACTGTTGCTTTTTGGTAAATTTACTGAAATATTTCCAAGTATTAACGCTCCTATATTTGAATAAGTAGTGTTTTTAATTGTGTTGCAGCAGGGGTCCTTTGTTGCGCTGAGCAACCAAACTGGAACACAACAAATAACAGGATGTGTCAGTCATATATGGAGCATCTATACCCCTGATACCACAAAGAGAAAACAATGATTCACACCTAATTTTAACTTTAAAAATGTAGTGGTAAAATAAAGCTAAATATCTCAGATTTGGCCACAAAGCCGGAGAATCTTTTTTATCAATTTAACTTGCAAAGCCATTTAAATTCCTTGTTTATTTTCTTACATATTTTGGTCAATGCTAAAAGTAACTGGTTTAATTTGTTTTAAACTAAAACAGTATTTTGCAGAGGTATAATCTTCAATTTCATATTACTTGCTAATAACGTCAATTTAAATACGTGCTTACCTATATAAGGTAATTTATAGATGTGTTGTTGGATCAACAACACATCTAAAACCTTCAGGACACCGGCTTTCGAGGCTGGGATTTCCCTACCCCTGCTTTAGGGAAATTTTGTCTTCCATGACTACTACTCACTAGTTCATATTTTTTTTAAGTTTCTAATGGGTTAACTGCAATAAGGCTGACTGTCTGTGACACAGACAGCTATAGTTGGTAGCTATCTAGGCATCACCACATCTGTGCGGATGCACTTTGGAGATTTTTCGTTACGATTGCCTTATAAATAACATGGCTTGCTGTGTGGTTAATTGGAACTGAAAATCCATCCATTAAGTCTGCATTCCAGGCGCTAATTAGCAGGCATCCAAGCTTGCTACTGTTACTGACAATTTACCCTTTTCTTTTCTCTCCAAAAAAGTGATGGTCCAAAAGTCTTAAGATAATGGCCTCACAAACCGCTTGGTGATGGCACAATTTGCTTTGCTTGCACTATATGGTCGGAAAATATAGAGGCTTATACATTGTGAAAATTTTGGAAGACCAAGTAAATTCAGTAACAGTTTGCCACAGATGCCACATTCCTTTCCTCTGGACAGGTATGTAAATACATCACCTCTGATATTGTGAATGAGAGCCCTGTTGATACAAGGAGGTACTTCACAGCCTTGTAAATAAACTGCCCTGGAGGTATATCTCATTATGAGCCGTGAGGAAACACTGCCTGCTTTTACAGGGAGTGAGGGTGTGGGTAGGGAGAAAGGGCATTTCCGATAAGGCAAGCAGACCCACCGCTACCAGCAGCCAAACCTCCCACACAGCTATGGGTCACATGAAACCACACATGCCCCCCACTTCTATAACCACAGCACCACGCTGAGAAGGAAACAGAAAAAGAAAGAATTTGCCAGGATGCCCCACTCCCCGCATCCACCCTACCCCACTTTCCCACCCCTTTCACAGAAAATCATCCTACAACACTGTGTCTCACACCAAATGCAATCAGTGAATTTGATAAGTCCTTATTTCAGTTTTTGTGTGTTTTATAGGAAGAGTAAATAAGAATTAAAAGGCACTAAGAAACAGCCCTTGCCCATGCTGTGCACTGAAATGTAACTAGGATTTTGATGTACTTTGTACTCCTATTAGGCTTAAATTCATATTTAAACATGGGCGATTAAGTAAATAAAATTATAAAGTAATTGATATATGAATACACGGAACAAAAAATACAAAGCAAGCACACAGCAGAGAATGAAGACAGTTATAAGCTCCCTGACAAAACTAGTTTGAATACAGAATCTACTGAAAGCATTAGGGGTATGTACTGTGGTACAGATGTTTTCCTGCCTTCATATCTGATGCGTGAGAGAAAGTTAGTGGTTAAATCTGTAACCTCTGCACGTGCAATAGTGTTTTTGGCCTAGACACCTCACCCCAAGTAGCTCCTGATTGCAGGGCAGCACCTTTTTTTGCACGTGTGTAAATGAGTGAATGAAAAACATTACAGAGAGCTTGGCAGGTTAGAAGGTACAGAACTGTAAAAGTGCAGGTAATTTACCATCTACTTTATCTCTTAATCATAAGGCTTGCCATCACTAAAACACTGGAATATGATATGTATTCCACATAGACAGGCGGACCTTCCATTCTATGAAGTATAAGAGCAGCAGCAGTTTTTCTGTATTTTACATTCATAAGTATAATTGTCTGAAGCAAACAAAGTGCTGATAAGAAGTAGAGGACAAGCCCAGAGTTTACAATTAAGCATCTAACACGAATGAAGAATAATAAAGTAATGCCACTGGAGTTTAACACTATTTGTGTTACGTTTAGTTTATATCTACCATGCACGGGACAAGATAAAGTGAGTTTCTCATCAAACGTTTACATTTCGGTAAAATGCCAAAGAGCTGAGTGCAATTGTAGACGTCTATTCTGTTTAGTCTATTTAAAACGACATTGCCGTAAGCTAAAAAGAATCCACAAACAACATCCACGCATTGCATCCATGCGGTAGCGAAACTCGTTCAACTAGAAACATGCATGAATGACCTACCTAAGAGACGTGAAGCATCGGTCTTTGACTTTTCAGCAAATTACGCATTTTTGCATCCTGATCCAAAGCTGCAATATTATGACCGGACAACAGCTACTTCCGGTCCAAAGCCGATCTATATGGAAGCCCAAGAAAGCCAGTAACTAACAAATGCGCTCATTCCTTCCACAAACTCTCCATGAAGCGGCATAATTGAACTGTTAGGGGAATAGCTTGATAATAAAGTCCTGCATTATTAAAAGTGTGTTTCATATACTTTTTAGAAAATGGCCACCTGATGTCTGCTGGCAGTTGTTGTGGGGTACCAAAACTCAAAGTGGCGCCATTAAATTAAAGGGTCAGTTCACAGAAACTGCAAATATGAAATATCTCCTTTCACCACATAAAGTAAAGCTGAACAGATGTGAATATTCTTTTAAAAATCTGGTATGTGTGGTTACTCTAAATATGCACTACAGACTTTATTTTGAAGAATTTGAAGAATATAAAGTAGGAGTCACACCAGGAGGCTTGTCCTCACTACATCTTAAAATGCCTGGATTTATCCCCGCGCAGTTTGTTTAAAATATTCTCAAGAACATCTTACACAAAGAACTGAAGAGCATCTGCAGGTTGTTTACATTGCTGTATAGTAATAGCAGGCAGTGTGTTGTGTTTGCGGCTGTACAGGAAATAACTTCTTATGAATGCCATCACATAGTCAGGCCATTCTAAACAAAGAAACCATTTCATTTATACTCTGTATTTCTATACAAAGAATTGCAGTAATGAATGTAACTTTGAGCATGCCTGTACACCTCCAATTTTTATACATAGACAGCAATAATTTAATAAAGAGGCTTTAATATATTTTGTGTAATTCATATTCATGTGTTGATCTCTTATAGCTATACCTCATATTCTTGCAGTGCTCTGTTTTCTTATTTTTTTTTATTCGTTCTAGTTGCACATGGAAACGACATTACAATCCTGTGTAAGTTACATATTACAGAACTGACAACAAAGTTGACTTTGAGTTTTCACAAGTGTAGCTAGCTAAGCCATATACTTAGAACATATCATGACTGGCTGAAGCTGACTCGTGAAAAAGAAACTGTAAAAATAAAGCAGTTAAACTTTAAAAGGACATTTAACCATAAAATCTGTTTTAGTGTACCTACTATGCCTTTTTTGATGCTGTTTTCCTAATTTCTTTTCCACTTTGCTTGTCTTGTCTGACCTCATGCCACTGAAAATACTAAACAAATAACATAGCTTGGTGAATTACTCTATTTAAAACTATATACACAGATAAAACCACTTGATGGAAAAGATGTAGTATGTAATAGAATATGCAGTATTCATGAGAGTACTGTATGCAGATGGTGTAGTCCTCGAATAGAATCAAGGATACAAGTCAAGCACCAGAAGATTTGGTAAAATATATATTTTTTTATTTATTTCTTCATACAAAGAAATATTATGAATGTTCAGTATTTAATCATCTAGAAACATCTGCTCCATGTTGCTCTTGCATTGTGTAAAATTAATTCCTTTGATGTACATACCACAAAATACTTGATTTACATGTCTTTTTCATTTTTGTACATACAGATCTGCTAGACTAAATACATATAATATGTGGATAAGACAAACATTTCTAACATTTTTAGATCTGAAAACAGGCTGAATAAAACTCAACCATAACAGATGCAGCAACATGGGAGTAAACCCATGGGTGCAAGGGTTTTATTTTATTTTTTTCTTGTTTCTTTTTTTTTTCAGATATCCCCTCAGTAAAAATGAACAGAAGTCAAATGCAGTACTCCCATCAGCTTACAGGAAAATGTCCGACTTTTCTTCAACAACGTGACAGCTTGCTGAAAGAGGTCACCATAAATGCTTTTAATAATCAAACATTGCACTAAGGAGAGAAGAGGCAATGAAGGCTTTCTTCAAACACGTTCTCACTAGGAGTACCATCGCTCAGGCAGAATAAAAGCAAGCCTCAATCACCCCTGCTAGCAACCATTGGTTTGAGGTGAAACCAGGTAGCTGGTTTCAAATGGAAAATAAGAGAAATAGCAGAATAAGTGGTTGCCTGTTTTAACGCAAGCAGGCTAACTGTGTTGGATCCAACAGTTGAAGAGGCACAACATTTTCTTATTTTAATAAGGACAATCAGATTTGACTTTTCACTAAATGGCAGTCTGACTTGAATGAGTTTTCTTGTGTGGATAGGTTGTCTACATTCAGTCTGAGCTCTGCATAAACGCATTAAAACCCTTCTCTGGGCGCTAATAATTAATTTCCATCATGCCTGCATTTTCATAACTGATGCCACACCGAGCATGCATAGCTTAGTATAGCACAGCGTAGCGTAGCATAGCGTGAAAGCAGCCCCGTGCCCTTATGATGGTGCACCATCCGCTGCAAAGACATCACTTCAAAGATGATCACCACACATTTTCTCACTCTTGCATATCAAGAATTCAAGTAGAAAGACAAAAACTAAGAAGCAATGCCGGGGACAAAAGCAGATCGCGACTAAGCCGTGTGAAACATGATATCGACATGAAGTTTTTTTTGGCAACGAGTGTTAAGATTGAAGAGATGAGACTTGAGAAGAGTGAATAAGGCATAAAGTATAACGGCCATGGATGATGGCACATGAGGTTTTCTGATGACACAAGAGGTTAGACACCGAAACCCTGCCTGAGGCAATTCTTGCTGTGCTATGAGTGCTTCACAAAAACCTTTCCTGTTCCTTTGATCTGTTTAGTCTGGGATCTAAGATGGGGCCTGGTGGACTTCTGTTTGAAGAAGTGCCATTTCAGTGAGGCGAAACCTTGCCGTCGTCTCTCTGTCATCTTTTCTATCTTTATGCTCAATTTCAGGCAGATATGCCTCTGCTACCTCACGCAAAGAAGAAGAAAAGAAAATAGGACGCGCTGTCCCTGTGACCCGCTGTGCACCAACTCCTCTTTTCCTCAACAAATCAAATGCCTCTCAAGGAAATTTGATTGAGACTTTGTGTGACCTTTGAACTGAGTAGATAGGGCAAAAGCCTGGCTACCAGCCAACACTACTTCAAATGTGGAGCTAGAGAGCAGAGGCTCGATCGATCTGCCAGTTACCTTTACTTGATTAGCATAACGTTAACATGGGCCCTTATGTGGTCCGGGATAGGATTTAACATTTGATGGATGGGCCATTCATTAGAGCAGGCAGCAGGAGCACTGAGAATGAAAGGGCAGCTGTATACTTTAAGCATGAGTGACACGATGAGTATCAATTAGGTCTATTGATCTACCTGTTATTGAGTGGAATGGGACAAGAGATGTGCTGCTTAGGGTCAATGACAGAGCAGGAAAATTGCACCATGAAAAACCTAGAAGGATGTGAAACACCTTAAAAAAGAATGGCTTTGAGAAAGGGTATGAAGAGGATGAAGGTAAAGTGTGTGATGTAAGTATACATGAAGATTCTCCACTTCTCTGTGAGCACTCTGTACCCGTAATATGGTGCCTCTACACTTTCCGCCCTAGTTTCTGCTTCAATCTTCGCTGATTATCTGCATTATGAAGCACCAGTAAATCCACTGAGTTTACAGGACCACAAGGGAGGAGCATGAGAATTCAAAATAAAAACGAGGAATGTTAAAAACAACACGTGGGTCAGATGTTATGTACAAATATGGTTAGGCAGCTTAGTGAATTAATTGCTTAGAAATAAAAATAAATTATTATAAAATAGATTTTCTGTACATTTTACATATACATAACAATATCTCCACATCTTGCCTTTGAATTACAGAGGAAAAAAGACAACTTCTCAAAAAATTAAAAAAAAAAAGTCATTTTCACATCAATCCCAGCCAAAGTTATGTCCTGTCATCTGGTAGAACTTCATGTTGAAGGGCCTGTAGAAGTCTCGTAGTCTCTGCACCACCTCAGGGTCAATGTTTGGATGGGTTCGCCCTTTGGTTTTTCCAAGGCAGTGGGGCTTGCTGCTGCCTTCTGCTTTCTTCAGGCACGGGAATCCCTTGGTCTGGTTGAAATAAAAATGTTTGTCTGTGATGATCCTCTTGAGCCCGAGAAAGTCTTGCACACGGCCCAGCTCTCCAGCTGGGTCGCTGATCAAACGCTCGCCGCTCACAAACAGGATCTGCTCCATGGGGAAGTACTGCAGCCAGTTGTCCAGGTGCTTGGCGTAGATGCCAATCTGGATGGCGCTCCATGACGTGTCAATGAGCCCTGTAGTCCTGTTTTTAAAGGTGAGGCTCTCAAACGAGGGAATGTCAGGCTTCTTAGACAGTGTCTGTGTGTAGTCGGAGATAGCTCTAGTGACAGGATCCCTCACTACGACGATCAGCTTGGTGTTCCGGGACATGGCGGAGATTCGGGCAGGAGCTTCCCTGGTCACAAAGTAGCTGGGAGTTTTCTCCATTGTGATTTGGCCCTCCAGGGTCTTGGGCATCAGCTCCCTGCAGAGAAAAAAGAAAGCAGGCCCAAAAAGAAGGTTAGGAGAAGGGTAAGATGCAGTAAGTTCTTGCATAATGTAATCAAGTTGATGGAGTGTACTGTGCTCTGCAATCAATGACTCACTAAGCCTGTAAAGCCTTATTATAGGGCTTGAAAACCTATTAGTGCAGGCAGCTCTCCAACATCAACAAGCTCACTCACTCATGAGATATCTCACTTCTGAGAAAAAACAGAAAACCTTTATTTACTCCAGAATCAAACAACTAGAGGAATTTCTAAATGTGACCAATCCTCTCGTTAACCATATTAGGTTTTCTAAGCCTTGCACAGACTTGCATGGTTGAGAAGACAAATGCAACACCCAGATCACCTAGAAGGGGCAAGATTTCATTTCATTTCATTGTGAATAATTCTGATGAGCCTTACAGTGTATTTTCTTTCCAAATTAACTCACAGCATGTGCAGATTCCATTATCTGATGTGTCTTCCCTGAGTTGCTTTTCCCCAAACCTCACTGCTGGATATGTTTCAAAGTGGTCACATTTAATCAAAATCTCTTGATATGCCCAATGGAGCAAACAGGCACAAAAAATTTGCCTTGCTGATTCAGGTATAGATGGCCACGGTTCTCTACCACCCTACTGGACCCCCAGTAAATGCAGCACCACAGAAAGATGATGATGTTTGTTTCAGAAAGGTTTTTTTTGACAAGAATGGCTTTGGTTTTGTGCGAAAACTGGCAAATGGGCTTTAAACATATATGTTACATGCAGACATATAATCAAGAGGTACATGGGAACAACTGGTTTTGAAGGAAAAGTGAACGCACTCTGCTCTCTCCGCATCGGATTTCAGAACTAGTGGCCAAACTCAGAGTCTAGATTATGGTGGAGGCGATAAGAGCGGTTTGACTGACATTGGGATGTGGATCGCTTTTCGCTGTTTGGCCCCCAGACCGGGAGAAAAAGTAGCCTGTGTAATGTACGTGAGATCAAATATGTTTCTGTTTTTTGCTGGATGGAAAGGATTCAAAGGACTGTTACACACACACAAAATGGGCTGAAATTCAAGACATAAAACATCCCAACAAAGAATGAAGAAAAAGCAGTTGAAATCATTCAAAGGAAGGGAGAGATAACTGAGGGCATTGATCTATCAGGGAAAACACTCTCACAGATAAGGTTCCTGTTAGGCTGTTGTAGCCTGAAGCTCGCCTTTGTTGTTAAGGCCAGAACACTAATAGCCCATTGTGTAGACAGTACTATGGTAGCAGATCCCATTCAAACACTTTGTAATCCTACACAATATGTTTACAGGTGACAAAGGCTGAAGACATTCTGTACATTTAGATATTTGTAATGCTTGATTCGTTCCCAGACCTCCATCTGCTCCTCAGGAATATACTCTAAAGGCTGGAATCTAGTTCATGTCCATTTAGCTCGTGGTTAATTCATGTAACATCAGCTCTCTGTCGTCAATGCACATATCAGTGCGCACGAGGTTGAAAAGTGGGGAGGGGAAAAAAAATACCCAGGGTAATGTTGGGTAATCACTAAAATGTCTCATGGAAATGTTGTTGGCATTTGTGTAATCTTAATGCAGTGCTTGTGATCTAATTATGATGATATCATCTTGATTACTGACACATCAGTCGAGTGAACGGAGCAAACGAGAGGGAAAAGCGAGCTTATTTCCAAACATTAATAGCCTGTTGAAATCAGAACGTGCACGCCAGCAAGCCATTTCTGGATGTATAAATGCAAACAGCACATGAACACACGCTACGTTTTTGAAAAGCACCTCTTGAATCTCCTCAAGGAGTATAAACCAAACATGCTTGAGTCAAACTGCATGCCATTCTTCATTCTCTCGATGCACAATGGTGATACTGCCTGCAAGCTTTTTGTCATTCCTTGTGCTAACATACAAAAAGAGTTCAGAGCCAAACAGAAGAGGCAAATGGCTCCCGAGCTAATCCGATTTCAACACGACAATGTGGCATGGAGATAGGGAGGAGGCCTGAGTTACAATGTGCATAGTGATAGATTATGCTGATCCAAGCTCAGGGAATCCTAAAAAAAAATCAAGTGTTGGGGGTTGAAGGAGCATAAAACTAGGGGATGGTCAGAAAGTGGCGAGGAAACCCCTAAAAGGCGCCAAATCCACAAGAAGAGGGCCCCCCTAATAAAAAATCTCCACCTCAGACTTTGCCCACTCTCTCTGCCAAAGAAGCTGGAGGGGAAAAGGCAGGAAAGGAGAAAAGAGAGAAAAGGAGGGGAATTTAAGTGGGACAAGTAGCTCTTGGAAAAACAATGCCTATTATGCTCTCTTTTGATTTATGAGGTGCTGCTTTTAAAGATTCCGTCAGCAAACAGGCAATTCTGTGACACCGGGCTCCTCTTTTTTCCTCCTTTTCTTTGAAAGTGAGCCTTTGTCCCTGAGCGGAGGGGTGAGCAGGGCAGTGGTCAGGGCACAGGGGCGGGGATGGGGGCAGGGTAGAGAGGGGGCAGAAAGTGGAGGGTGGGTGCTTACTGGGGCCTGAGTGGAGCACTTCGCCATCCTTCTCAACCTCAAGAGAAGCTGTTTGGAGAGCTCTTAAGTGAAACGTGTGCCAAAATTGCCCTGCAAACATCACCCTGTCCCCTTTAGATAAAAGCAACTCTTGTCTTTTATAGGAAACAATAACACTCCAAATAACTTATTGGACCTCATATAGTATATCACAAAGAATTCTTTGCTTGGTGGCACTTTTGAAATTGTTATATACATATATATACTTATGTGTGTGTGTGTGTGTGTGTGTGTGTGTGTGTGTGTGGACATCGTTTTCCATTAAGAATAATTCCAAGTTGACAGGTAAGCTAAAAACAGTGATAAGACAGAAAGCAGAAGCCGCTGTCACATGACAGCATCAAAGAAGGGCCAGCGGAGCGGCCCTTTGGCCTGCGCTTTAAAGAGCCCTCATCCCATCAGAGCTCAGAATGAGGGTTATTTCGATCTGATGTTTCTGCCTCCCTCCTGTCACATTTGATTCAATGATAACGGGCTGCCACTGAGCTGTCTGTTTCACAGCATCCCTGACAAAATGACTGGTTTGCTCAAAGACAAAAGGAAAAAAGCTATTTGGCGTGCGTCTGTCGATTTTATATTTGATACAAAAGGTTTTCAATTATCTCACATGTCTGGATGTTGAAAGCATTTGAATCTCAAATTAGGGTTTGTTTATTTGAATACAGACAAATCGGAGGGCATTCTGTATCGACCATAAAAAGGGAGGGTGTGGCTTTACTCGCGTGGGCATTTAAAGCTAATGCACTCTGATTTCTATGGCTTGAATACCCTGGAGTGAGTATTACCGTCCCATGGGAGGTAACAACACCCACAACAACAGTATACAACAGTATACACTGTACAGTGCTCTAAGCATGTTTATGTACAGGCTCAATTAACCTGTCAGCATACACTAGTGTAAGAAAATCAAAAAGCACTTCAGAGGAATCAAGCACTTAACTTTGTGCTGAGTTTTCTTTACATTCACTCCGGTCTCTTTTCCAGTGATCTAAGAAGGTTCACTCGACCCTTGGCAATCAGGCCTTGAAGTCCGATAGCAAAGTGACACTTCACGAGTATAAAGCAGGAGAGGGAGGAAATGAGGGAAGAGGTACTGAAAGGCTCCCTTTCTTTTCCAAGGGCCTCCTTCCGAGACCCTCTCATGAACCAATGCGCTGAACGTACAAGCATTTTCAGGAAATACAAAGACACATCTTTATTCCTTACTTGATGATAAGGATCTCGAAAGCCATTTGTTCATTCACAGTCCAAAGTGTTCCTATTTCCATCTTTTCAACCCAGGAGACAACAAGCATTTGAGCCTGATTTGGAAATGCAGGACATTTCATGTGCATCACGAACGCATATGAAAGAATTCATGGATGAGGGTTTTGTTCATAGTAGCCTGCATGCTATGAAACAGCAGTAAGCAACATGTTTACACGACATGCGCACTACAGATGCTACTGAGGGAGGCAAGCATGCACGGCTCTGCTGGTTCACGGAATATTTTCAAAGTAGCATTTAAGTACATACAGAAGCCAGACATTTTGAAATACGCTCCACAGTGCCTGGAGTCTGACATTATATTTACCACAGAGCATGGCTTTGGCTGTAAATTAAAAGAATAAAGAAGATGGTTTATGGCCACTCCAATGCAGAGAGGGAGGAGTGCTCTGAATGGAGTCGCAGAAGCTTCATCTGGTCTCTCTTTCAAGCACTCGAAGAGGAGTCCAGGTGTTAGTATGTGGTCACTTAGAGCTTTTTGACAGCTCATTTCCTGGCTGAGAAGAGCCAGACACCCCTGCTTAAAGATGAGATCTTGCAGGAGTATAGGCTGAAAGGTGTCTGTGTGCATCTTTATCTTACAGTTTGATGGTGATATATCTTTGGGAACCCCAAAAACTATACATTCCTTTGGCCATACTATTGAGTAAGTCTCCATATGTGCATGTACATTTCACACACACCAAAGTCATGCTACAGCCTCAAATTAACAGCCTGGCTTCAGTGCATAATGGTTTCACTGTAAAGAGAAGGTGGCTGAGTGGAAGCCCCTCCAAATCTTCTGTCTGCTAAAGGGATTAATAATGCAGGCTAGCCTAGTATCACACACTCAGACCTTGAGAGCAGGACCCTGCATGGGATGGGGCATATCTTGCAGCTAAAAGGAGGAGTGCTGCTTGAAAGCAAAATTCCTCCTCCGAATTGCTGGGAATGCTGTTGTCAAGAGTGCCTGTCAGTATTAATGGAGTTACTGCAGACCACTTCCCACCCCTATCTCTGTTCCTCTACTAAAAAGCGATTCTGTTTAGAAAGTCCCACCGTCTCACCAACAATAGTATGTTGGTGAGACATACTAAGTACCTTGAGTCAATGGTCTTGACTCAAGGTCATACCTAGAACATTTATCACAGCATTTCTGCTAACAAGGTCTTATCAAGAACGGAAGGAAGGACAAAAAGGAAATAGCCAAAGATTCCACAGCCGGGTCTAAAAGGTCAGGGTGTAATTATTCGCTAGCATTTTAATCTTTCTCAGAGCAGCACAGAATGCAGAGGACAAACTGGTCAGAGCTCTGTGACACTTTGACACAGAAATTCTGGGCTTGAAGTCCTGATTTGGTTGATAAATGTAACTCCTAGGCCCTGAACTCCATCAAGACATTGCGCTATGTCAAAGCAGCCTGGGAATATCCTGACCCTCCAAGTAAACAAAACAGTTAACCCAACCGTCGCAACCCGTCCATCCATCATTTTAAGCTGAAGTCAGGGAGTTGCACTTCACTGATGTGGAGCTTTTTTTTTTCCTCTTCATTTTAGCGCCTCTTACAGAAGGAATGTGTGTGTAAAACAGTGTGTAGGAGTGGGAGCGTGAATGACAGAGACAATGTGAATCGACAAGAGAGGGAAAGACAGAAAGTGGGAAAGAAGGGGAGTCAGGCCTTGCGGTTTGCAGACCATGCACACTCGTTTGGGCTCATACCCAGCCTGGTTTTGGAGGCAACATCAGACACAAGTAAAGCAGAATAAATAAATAGAGAACAAACCACCACATATAATGCCATGGGCTTCATGTTTACCCCCCTCTGTAATGTCCTGAAAATACTTAAGTGAGGTTGAGACATTCTTCTCTGATGCTGTCGTGGTTACCTTATGATGGGTAGCGCTGCAGAGGCGTGACAAGCACAAATTATTCAATTTTAAAACTAACTATAAGTTTTCCTATTCGGAAAATCTGTTTTCAAGTGCATTTGTTGCTATCTGGCACCTTCGGAAAACAACACTGGAATGTGTGGAGCCGCAGAGATTATTCAGGCCTGGAACCACACCGGCCTGTGGCCATAGGCGGCTGCCTAGAATTACTGAGTGTTAATAACCCTGCAGCGAAGCGAGGGAGCCCACCATGTGGCATAAATAAAACAGAGGAGTTGGTGAAAGGCATGGCGGGGAGAAGAAAGTAGCAGTAACTCCTCCCGTTTTGAATGTGCAACTCTTCGCAAGTGCTGTCCTATTTTTCCTCCTTCGGGCTTTTAAAAGCATCGGCCAAGAAGAAAAAAAGTAAAAAGCTTTAATTGGCCAACCTTAAAGAAGTGAAAGATCCCATCATCTAAGCATCACTTAAGACTACATCTCATCACTTTGTTTGACATGTGATACAAGATGATTCACCTGACACCACCACAGCGATCAAGCTACTCGCTGCGTGTGCGTCAGCCATCAGACGGACACGCTGTGAAAGCCTCCACTTTGTGATACTAGCCAAAATTTGTTTAGCACTAGTAATCCTCTTTAATTAATGTGTTTGCTTGGGGTGTTTGCTGAAGGTGTTACCCCGGAGCTAGCCACGCATTCCACCACTCCATCAGTATCAGGGTGCGACTGGATGACAGCTGGGATGAAATAAACCAGTGAACCGTAAAAGAAAAAACAACGGGGCAAACAACAACGGGGAGCTGCAGGTGAAGACTCGGTTTGTGTATAGGAGCAAGTGTTTGCCTACTCTGTGTGTGTCTAAGCATATCTGGGTGTTGATGTGTGGGTGTGCAGTCAGAATCAGCCATTCTGACTGCTTTCCTGACGCTTGACATGCACCAAGAGGCACATGACTCCTTGATCTAGCTACAGCAGAGATGAATAAAAGATTAAACAGACTCAAGAAGAACTTACATGCCACCACCCCCACTCCCTAGGCGCACACTCAGTCACACACAGAGAGACAGAGGGAGCGAGCAAGCTACTTTGCATCCTGTTTGAATTGGCTGTCATCCGTAACTGCCTGCACACCTTTTTGAAGACAGGTGAACTACAAAGTGTGTGTGCAAGAAAGAGGGATTTCCTCTCTACTGTATGTCACTCACCAAGCCCAAAACCATCTCTGCGTGTGTTTGGGCTCTATCATTTTGCTTCTATTACTCACACTGCAGCTGTTGCTGCAGGTTAATGGTTTACAAATTCCTAAAGACAGCCGCCTCCCAAGCAAACATATAATTAGCTATACTGAGTAGGGATAGCATGACAATTAACCTACTCCTTT